>NC_134139.1:145505000-146130000 GCF_033958435.1 Carettochelys insculpta | reverse complement strand
GTAATTCTTTAAGGCATACAAATCTTCTTCACAGAAAAAGGATTAATCTCAAACTTTTAGGTGAAATCCCTCTGGAAAGACACCCTGATATGTGATGGTCTTTGACTGAAGCTTCAAATGACTTAAAATGAGCATGTTTCAGCAACATTTTAGTCTGTGCATTTTTTCCATTGCTTCTATTTCCTGTTGCCATTTTACAAGGGAGACAGCAAAAACAACGTGTAAGGAATCCTGGTTTTAGGAGATTGTTTCTGAATACAAACAGCACATGATGAGCAGATTGCTGAAAAAATACTTTCATCATTTATATTTAGTAAGAGTTCCAGGGTTTTACCTGTTGCTAAAATTTTCTGCCTCTAACCAAGTGCTTGGAGTTTATATGTACAAGTCAGTAAGCTTATCACTACACTGTATTTTTATTTGTCCCAAAATGCATGTAAAGCTTTCCATACTGGGCTACAAAAGCTGCCTTATTCAAACTCAGTGTAATGTTTATGTACTCCAATTACTTTAAAAAAGCATTTCCTGTTTTCCTTCTGTTATGTTGCAAGCCCTCTATCTCTCAGTCTGGCAGTGATCAACCAAAACACACTATATTGATCCCTTGGGAATGTGGTTAAAATAGACTGCACTGGCTCAGAAAGAGAGCAGCTTAAAATTTCCCCCTCCAGCCACTTCCCCCCACTGTTAAGGGATTTGGGACAGAGAAAGACAGACAGACTCTCTATATGGGTGTAGAACAGTGGTGCTCAAAGTTTTTCAGTCACACCCTCCCATCAGTAAATCCCATGCACCCCTTCCAATACTGCACAGTGAAGGGTTCCGCCGCAGTGGAGCATGGGCTGAAGGTGCAGCTGGGAGCACATAATGGGCAGAGGGAACCACTGGTGTATGGTGTGAACAGGAGCAGTGAACAGGAGGTGGACACCTTAGAAGATGTCAAGCCTGGGGGAGGAGGCTTGATTTGAACTTAATATTAAATTTCATCAGTTTTTTTACTGTATGTTGTGTGTGGATTTTATTTGAGACGTGGTTGTGAATGGCAGCTGTCCAAAGACCAGTTCTGCAACTACATAGGAGCCCAAGTACCTTAACTCAGGAACTGTGCCAGAGACCAATAGCACAGATCACGTGAGTAAAGTCACATATGACTCAGCTCAGCCTCAGAAAGTGTAACAGGTCACCACTGTTGGACCTATGTTCTTAACAGAAGAACAGGAGGGAAGTTCAAAGATCTAAGCCACTGTCTCAGGTGTTACTGTTTATAGCAGTCTTACAGCATCCAATCCTAATTTTGCCAGTGAAAATTTCCATGATGCAGTCATAGGAAGAGGAGTCAACAGGAGACAGCCTATACAACCAATTGCATTTCATATATCAAGCAAAATAAAAGGAACATGGTTCCAGTTGTACTGTTCTGTATTTAAAAGACCCAGCTTTTAAAATTTAAATGACTCATCACAGAATATGTGGTACCAGAAAGAGTAGGAGCCATGTGGTGGTTGCAGCGTAACAGACCTCCCATGTTGAAAAGAAGTAATGCCCAGACATCTTCCTATGCATAGTACTTTCCTAAGCTTAAGGCCTATGGTGACTGGTGACAGAAGCTGCATTTTGAAATCCAGAAGCTTTTAATCATGAACCATCCTGTAGGTGGTGGATGTATGCACCAGTTCCCTTTTGAGGACTGAGGTGGTAGAACAGTCCAGCAGCTGCATCCATGACTAATTAGATCAGGTCTACTCACCCCACATGGGGAAGGGCTAGAAAAGGTGCACTAAATATAGTCCACCTCAGCCCCCTGACTGGATAACCATGTCCAGTGGGTTTACGTCTATGCAGTAAAAATTGAAGGCTGCACTTTGAAACATGGAATATTCAGACAATGGGTGACCTGAAAGATGCACAACAATTAAATTATCGACCACAAGCTGTGAGGATTCACCATTGATATAGCTGCCCTGGAAGAAACAGACCAGAAGGAGGACCACTACAAAAAGAAGGTGCAGGGTGCACTTTTTTCTTGAAAGGAACCCCAAAATTAATTAAATGAATTTGTGGAATTAGACAGGGGTTGGGCAACCTCTGGCATGCATGCTGCTCCTGGCACATGAGCCAATTTTAGGTGGCATGTGGCAGGAGCGCAGATCCACCCTACCTCTGCTACAGCACAGGAAAGCACCAGAGCTCCCGCTGCAGAAGCACCCCATGGCATGCCCCAGCAGTCAGCCTTATTCAATCTATGATGGTGGATAAGATTGTCACCAACTGGAGAAATCAGAGGAAACTGATCCAACAGACCAACGTACAAGATTGAAGGATGCCATCAGATGAAGTGACTTCCAGACAGCGCTCCAAAGGAAGCTGCTGACAATACACCCTGAAGAGGTGTAAGCACACTGATGGCAACTGAAAAATGCCATTACTGGAGCTTGTGAAGAAACCATTGGCTACAAAATCAGGAAGGATCAGGACTGGTTTGATGAGAATGGTGTGGAAATTGAACACCTAATTGAAGCAAAAAGGAAAGCCTTGTTAGGAATGACAAAGAGACATAATCAACTGCATAATGAAGAAAGCAGTGCATGCCAAGGCAGAAGTCCAGTGTAAAACTAGGACTGAAAAACCAGTGGTGGACTGAGCAGGCACAAGAACTCCAGTATCATTGATATCTGCAAGATGCAAGAAATTTCTTCAATGCTTCCAAAGCTGTTTATGGACTGAGAAACCATGGCCTCAATCCCCTGGGATCAATGGTTTCATTGTCTTTCAAGACAATCATTTGCTTCTCATTGGAGGGAGCACTTTCGAGCTCTTTAATTGCCCCTCCACTGTGATACTAGATTCCCTTGACCAAATCTTTCAACCATTGCCTTGGGATGGCCTTCCAACACTTCCTACCTTGAATGAGGTCCAAGTGGCCATCAAAGCGACGAAGTGCAACAAGGCAACTGGACTAGATGGAATCCCCACTGAAGTCTTCAAACTAGGTAACCTAGAGCATGACAAACTCCGCCACCTCCTGATTCTTCAGGATGTGGGATAGGGAGCAGATGCTGCAAGAGTTCAGAGACACATTTTCAGTCTGTTCAAGAAGGGTGACATATTGGATAGTGGAAATGATTGTGGCTTTCCCTGCTGTTACCAGGAGGGAGATATCTTAGCTCAAATCCTACTCCTCCCACTCTCAGAAGAGACTCCCCCAAAATCCCCGAGCGGCTTCTGACCACTCTGTGAAACTGTGGAGATGATCTTCACTGCCCATCAACTATAATAAAAATGTCACTAAAAAAACCAAGCCTTACACACAAGTTTCATCAACCTGACCAAAGCATTCAACTCAGTCATTATGTCCCATGGACCATCCTCTCAAAGACCAGTTGCCACAAAAATCATTAGCATCTTGAGGCTGCTTCACGATACGAGTGCCACAGTGCAACAATGGACCCCAAAGTGACCCCTTTGAGGTCAAAATGGGAGTCAAACAAGACTGCATCATTGCCCCAGCAGTGCTCTACGTATCCATTGCCATGACCTTTCACCTCATTGATGGCAAGCATCCAGATGCCATGAAGATTGTCTGTAGAATGAACAGGAAATTTTTTAATCTCAGGAGACTGAAGGCTAAAAGCAAGACCTCCACAATCTCAATCACGGAGCTCCAGTGTGTGGACGACATGGTTGCAGCTCTCTCCCCCACACCCCTTCAGACCATCTTAAGTGCCTTCACCAAAGTCTATAAGAAACTTGACCTCACACTGAATGTCAAAAAGACCAAGCTGCTCCACCAACCCTCACCAATGGGACAATCTCATGTACCCTTTACTGAAGTCAATGGAGAACTGCTGAAGCATGTGGAGCTTTGGAAGTCATCTCTCTACTAAAGTTGACTCTGAAGCAGAAATCTAGCATCATGTGAACCGTGCAAGTTTTTCTTTTACCTGCCCAAGACAAAGGATCTGAGAACTGAGACATCTATCCCAAGACAAAGCTCCTGGTATACTATGTAGTGGGTGTTCCAATGCTACTGTACACATGTGAAATGTGGAAAACATACAAACATTATTTGAAGGCACTTGAATCATAGAACACTAGACTGGAAGGGACCTCAAGAGGTCAGTGAGTCCAGTCCCCTGTCCTCACAGCAGGGCCAAGCACTGTCTAGACCATCCCCGATAGACATCTATTGTAGGAGCAGGTTAGATATCTCCAGTGATGAAGATTCCACTACCTCCTTAGGCAATTTATTCCTAGCTGTCAGGGTGGTTGAACACTGGAAGTTTTTACTAAATGTCTAACCTAAACCTCCCTCGCTGCAGTTTAAGCCCATTGCTCCTTGTCCTATCCTCAGAGGCCAAGGAGAAAATTTTTTCCCCCTTGTTATCCTCCTTGAGGTACTTGAAAACCACTATCATGTCCCAACTAAGTCTTCTTTCTTCTAAGCTAAAGCAGCCCAGTTCTTTCAGTCTTCCCTCAAAGCTCATGTTCTCTAGGCCATTAATCATTCTTGCTGCTCCTCTCTGGACCTTCTCCAATTTCTCCACATCTTTCTTGAAATGTGGTGTCCAGGACTGGACACAATGCTCCAGTTAAGTGTCGGAGGGCTAGCCATGTTAGTCTGGATCTGTAACAGCAACAAAGGGTCCTGTGGCACCTTATAGACTAACAGAAAAGTTTTGAGCATGAGCTTTCGTGAGCACAGAGCATCTGATGAAGTGAGTCTGTGCTCACGAAAGCTCATGCTCAAAACTTTTCTGTCTATAAGGTGCCACAGAACCCTTCATTGCTAATACTCCAGTTGACGCCTAATGAGCACTGAGTAGAGCGGAAGAATGTTCTCAACATTCCTGTTAATGGATCCCACAATCATGTTTGCCTCTTTTGCAACAGCATCACACTGACTTATATTTAGCTTGTGGTCCACTATGACCCCTAAATTACTTTCTGCAGTACTCTTTTCTAGACAGATAGTCAGTCACTTTTCACTCTAGATGCACGAAGCTGATCATTCCTTCCAAAGTGGAGTACTTTGCATTTGTCCTTATTAAACTTCATCCTGTTTACCTCAGACCATTTCTTCAGTTTGTCCAGATCATTTTGAATTCTGACCCTATCCTCCAAAGCACTTGCATCCCCTGCCAGCTTGGTATCACCCACAAACTTAAGCATACTCTCTATGCCAACATCTAAATAATTGATTA
This sequence comes from Carettochelys insculpta, assembly GCF_033958435.1. Taxonomy (NCBI): domain Eukaryota; kingdom Metazoa; phylum Chordata; order Testudines; family Carettochelyidae; genus Carettochelys; species Carettochelys insculpta. Next base: position 146,124,799 of record NC_134139.1, on the reverse strand, counting down.
AGATATTGAATAGAACTGGTCCCAAAACAAACCCCTGCAGAACCCCACCTGTTATGCCTTTCCAGAATGACTGTGAACCATTAACAACTACTCTCTGAGAATGGTTATCTTGAGCTTCATCTTCAATGCTGTCTCAGAAGAATCCTAGTATCTCTGGGGAGGTGAGGCATACAGACACTAGAGTCCTGGAGGAATTGAACATGACTAACATAGAAACCATTATCATTCACCAACAACTTTGACTGGTCATCTGGTTTGGATGTGTGATCAGTGCCTCTCAAAACAAATTCTTTGTTCTGAGTTGAAGGAAGGATGGAGGAGCACTGGGGGATAGAGGAAGGACATGCTGCAGGCACACATGAAAAAAAGTGCATTACTGCAGAGACTTGGGAAAACCTTGCCCAGGACCATCCCCAGTGGTAAGTGATAATCTGTGAGGAGGTGGAATAATTTGGGAGGTCCTGCTGCACTGTGGACAAAGAGAAACAGAGAAGAAAAAAAATGGCAAAAAGCTGTCCCATGACCTTCCAACAGCTACCAACACCTGTCCCTTATGTGATAAAACGTGTCTCCCCAGAACGGGGATGATTAGCCACCAACAGACTCACAAATAGGAGAGGGGCATGAAGACCTCCAACTCATTGAGTGATTGCAAAGAGAGAGAACTCATTTAAACATCACTTTCCTTGTCTACACTAAATGGTTTGAAAGGTGTAAGCTACCATAATACACTTCTCATTTTAGGCAGGCCCTGGGTGACCAGAACTCTTGCACTAGTGTCAAGGTTTTCAAGAGTTTCATGGGGGAGCAGCTTTTGCAAACTGGAACTTGGAATAGAAGAAAGTTACAAACAAACAAAAACTATGCTAGAAAGTTAGTCATATAACACCAGAAGATACCACTTAATAAGCAGATGGAACTTGATTGCTCGATACTCCAGCTTTTGGGTTTCTCAGCTCTTCAGCAGCCCACATAATAGAAACTGGAAGCTATGGGCACCACAGATCCAAGCTTTGAGGTCCACAGCAGACTCCAATGGATTCCAGACTTCCAGCTGTAGGACAGTCTACCAGATACACTGCTTTGGAGCCAGTGCTGCCTGGTGGGCTGCAGGGACTCTGAGCAGGCTGGGGAGCCTTGGATACATTTGAAAATGTTGAAATGAAATGTCATTTTTTTCCATAAAACAGGTGTTCAAATTTGTTTTGAAAAAGTTGAAAAATGATTCCCTTGTGAGAAAATTCTAGTTTATGGCCAGCTCTACTATTCACTAGAGCTATATACATTAATACTTTATTCCAACCTAGACACTGAAGAATTGTCATGAATATAATTGTTGTAAATGTAAGAATCTGGACTCTTGTGGCTAGTATGCATGGCTGTCTAAAAACACTTGTTTTAGTAATGACTTATTTGTCAGAGATCTAGAGCAGTGAAAGTGTGAGAGATTTATGGATGCGTGACTGTTTACAAAAAACACAACAGGCCTGATGTTTCCTAGTAATTCCTTGGAAAAGAAATACTGCATGTCAAAGAGTCATGTGTCTGGGAACCAAAATTTAAAAATGAGGTTTTGAAGACAAGGCTCCTTATCATTAGAAATCACATCCCACTTACAATTCCATAAAACAGAGTATTTAAGTTCCTTTGGATATTTCAAACCTATCCTCCACCCCAACCAACATGAAATCCCAATTCGAACCTATTTTTTTCCAAATGCAGAACTGGGAGAGAGAGACACTCACATTCTCTTAGCATGAAACAGAACTTGGAAGAGCGTGTCCACTCCCTTTTCATCTCTCCAACCCTCTCACCACACTGCACACACAAACACGAAACTTCCTTTCACATGTATCTTTGCTTTATGTTCTTGCAAAGAATGTTCCCAGACCTAAGGATCAGTAGGTGCCAAGAAACAAGACATGCTGAAACTGAATGATTTCCTTCCTACTTCTGAGAACATGAGCAAAACAGGAGAATGTTAAAACCGACAAGTTTGGTTTCAGAGCCTCTGAATTTTACAACAGATTTTTGATGCTAGACAGATATTTTATACATGATATTTGTACAAGAAAGAGTTGCAGTCTGAATGCCTGTATGATTTTAATACAGTTCTTTAATTACTACAGATAAGTTTTGTTATCAAAGAAGATATTTACTCCCTAGTGGGTCTAGTGAAAGCAATTCTTTGTTCCAGCCTAGCTTTAGCTAAGACAGGTTCATGGTCTACTTAAATTGGTGTATTTTATTATTTGTATTATGCTATGTAATAGTTATGGTCTCATGAACTGGGTCAGGAAGTATATTCTATCCATCAGGAACAGGATGGAAAAAAGGCCATTATCGTCGGCGGGGCTGGAAGACAATTAAGAGTATGTAGGTGTGGGGCAGGAACTGTTTAAAGGCCTGGAAAGTGAAAACAAAATGTTTGAAGGGTTATGGAACTGAGAACGGGAAGCTCATACAAGAAATTCAAAGGAGAAAAGAAAAGAGGCTACAGCAGACCTTGATCTTGCCTTTGAAAATCTGGCAAAATATTGCTTGGCAAAGAAGGAGCATAGAGGGAAGTTTGCAGAATCCCATGGTCATCAGAAGAACTCAAACTTCTACAGCAGTGAGCAGCAACCCTTCTGAGGCAGAGTGCTGAAATTTGATTTTTTAGCTCTCTGTATGGTCCAAATGCAGGTGATGCTTTCTAAGGTCACTAAAGCTGTGTCTACCTGTGCATTCCTCCTTTGAAAGAGGAATGCAAGTAAGGGAAATTGGAAATGCAAAGGGTTCTTTCAAAGATGGGGTTTATTTTCAAAAAAGCCCTTTTTTGCTGTCAAAAGAATCTTATGAAAATAAATTATGCAAATTAAGCATAAATATGTAAATCACTGCCATTTGCATTTCTGATTTCCCTCACTTGCATTACTCTTTTGAAGGAGGAATGCAAATGTAGACAGAGCTTAACAGACCTACTTACAACAGCTTCATTAACACAAATTAAGATGCAAAGCTTTATTGTTTAGGTGGTGGTTGGTAACTTTAAACATTAGCTGGTCTTTTGTCAATCCACAGGTGGCACAGCTTTGCACAAGCTCCTGGGTGCACGGGGGGGCGGGGAGGAGGGGAAGGGGGCGAGGCGTGAGGCTGGTCTCCTGCCCTGTGTGAATAAAAATCAGCCTGTGTGCCATTCTTGGCACCGGTGGGTTGCTGACCCATGTTCTACAGGTGTCACAAAGGCTCTGAACAGCAAGATGGAAAGACAATATTGTTCTTTGAAATACTGTTTTCAAAACAGCTTTAACAAAAATATGGCAAAGGGGAGGAATGAGAGCATGGCTAGGAAGTCCTAGTTTCTAATCCTCTCTCTACTACTGACCTGCAGAACTGCCTCAGAAGACACTTTGTCTTTGATTCAGTTTCCATTGCTCTAAGAAAAGGCTAATAATTACTTCACAGAGAAATTGTAAAAAAGTTTAGCACTTTTTTAACATTAACTATCATAAAATTGCAAAATCCTAACTTATCAAATTTTTAAGAACTCCTGCCACAGTCACAACACTATAGCTGTGTCTACACGTGCACACTACTTCGAAGTAGCGGCACTAACTTCGAAATAGCGCCCGTCACGGCTAAACGCGTCGGGCTCTATTTCGAAGTTAACTTCGACGTTAGGTGGCGAGATGTCGAAGTCGCTAACCTCATGAGGGGATCGGAATAGCGCCCTACTTCGACGTTCAACGTCGAAGTAGGGACCGTGTAGACGATTCGCGTCCCGCAACGTCGAAATTGCCGGGTCCTCCATGGCGGCCATCAGCTGGGGGTTTGAGAGATGCTCTCTCTCCAGCCCCTGCGGGGCTCTATGGTCACCGTGGGCAGCAGCCCTTAGCCCAGGGCTTCTGGCTGCTGCTGCGGCAGCTGGGGATCCATGCTGCAGGCACAGGGTCTGCAACCAGTTGTCAGCTCTGTGTATCTTGTGTTGTTTAGTGCAACTGTGTCTGGGAGGGGCCCTTTAAGGGAGCGGCTTGCTGTTGAGTCTGCCCTGTGACCCTGTCTGCAGCTGTGCCTGGCACCCTTATTTCAATGTGTGCTACTTTGGCGTGTAGACATACCCTCGCAGCGCCTATTTTGATGTGGTGCCGCGCAACGTCGATGTTCAACATCGACGTTGCCAGCCCTGGAGGACGTGTAGACATTATTCATCGAAATAGCCTATTTCAATGTTGCTACATCGAAATAAGCTATTTCGATGTTGGCTTCACGTGTAGACGTAGCCTATGAGAGTCTAAAACTGCACCGCACTGTCAGGTAACTTTAGCTTTTTATTATTATGCCCATAGGGCTTCAAAGTTACAAAGTCATATGAATTTTAATATTATGTGTGTCTATACAGATACACACACCTAGTTTAATAATATCCAATTGGCAGATATAGAATTTTCATCATGGGAGAAAATGGAATTAAAAAAAATAGCACCTTTTTTTCTGCAGTCTGACATACCTGCCATTTCAGGCAAGGAGTGGGAGATAAGACATTTCTGTCTAGGTGTAATGGTGCTGATTTGTTGCATTAGTTAGTAGCAGGGGAAGTTAGGTTTTCTGGGCAGTCTAGCTCTACATCAGCATTAGACAGAACACCAAACATCATGAAACACCACGGCAGCAATAACTGTTTAAATGGCCAGTCAGGACAGAATGATAAAAAGCAAGGCGTATGTCAGAAGGCATGTGTTATTTTGTTTACTCTAACAGTAAAATCTCTGAATGTTAAAACCAAAGGGACTATGCTGGCTCTGAGCCTGGCTTCTTTGGGTTTCGTGACATTTGATTTAATGAGTGTTCCTATGAAAGACAATTCATTCGGTCTGGCTATTGAGCTGGGCAAACCTAGAGAGATCTTTCATTTACACAGCTTCTAGGTCACCGTACATCCCCAGGAAAACTGTTAATTTTCATGTGTTTCATTTATTCTGCATTTCAGTTTGAATGTATATATTAAGTCTCAAGGATCAGAGAGCGTTCCCAGTTTGGTTTGGGATCAAGAACCAAGCATTTCAGTTGCTGCTATAAAATGCCTTCAGACACACACATTAGTGTACCTTTTTACTGTTGCTCACACTGGGGGATACCTTTGCTAGAATTTATCATCAATGAAACATGGCAGCTTGTTCCTCCAGTGAGATATCCTAACTTCCCAAGCTAATCTCTAGATCAGTCGTAAGGTCCCAACCCTGTAATGAGTTCCATGCAAGCAGACAGGCCCCTGTAATGGTCCAGAGGACATAATTATATTCTGAAGCTCATTGTGGCCTAGGTAGAGAGTGATTTGGGCAGATGGAGAACCTGATCGTTGGGGACAAATAATATAAAAATGAATGCACTTCCCTGAATTCTATATCTCTTAAGAGGTCTCCCAGGTGATTTCCCTAAACTGAAAGGGAATATCATCATTTTTCAAGTGATGCTCTGAGTGGGAGGCCAAGTCTTCCTTGGGGTAAGTTGCAACCCTCAAATCACATCCTCAGGCTTCTGTTTCCTCAACTTGCAGCATGAGCATACGTATATGGGGAAGCAACAGAATATGGGGATGGGGTCTGTGATCCCAGAGGTATTGGGCCTAGGGCAGAAGGGCCACAGCTGGGGTAACCAGCCCTCAGTGCCACCAGAACCACACCCCTGCCAGTACTAGAGCTGCTCAAAGTGATCCAAGCAGCAATCTGGTGGCAATTGAAAGGGCCCAGGCACTTTTGTATCACTAGGCCCCAGGCACCTGCCCCCTTTGTCAGAAGGCCTGTACATATGCAGTCTTTATATCTAGTCAATCAGCTCTCCCCCACAGTACTGGCTACCAGACAAACGTCGGCCAGTTTAGCTACACAAGCTTAAACCCCATCCCTTCTCATACACTAATGCTGCATTTGAGGCAACCCATTGTTGAAAATTGAGAGAAAACCATTAATGTGGCTAGAGTAAAAGGACAAGAGGAACAAATGGGGTCCCCCAGTTGACCTCAGATCAATAATCGGTCACCTCAAGTGCATCAACAGCAATATAACCTACTTGGTCCAGATGTCTTTCATTGCCTGCAGCTTAAGCATCTCTTGAACGACATTTTGTCCAGATGTGCTGAAGCACCAGATATTCCAGAATTGTTGTGGACAAAGTTATTAGACCATCTGTTTCCTGTTGTGACTCCCCAGCCCAGAACACCCTCCTTAACTTAGGCTGCCTGCACCAGGCCTAGGACAAAGATTTGTGTACATGCTTGGCTCCTAGCCAATGTGGAAATTCCTTGCAAACTACTGTTAAATTTCAGTAAGTCTAAGGCAACAGGAAATTATTTCATTCACAATGGTCCCCACATAAGCTATATGATAGGGCAGTTCACCTGGATTAGCCCCTGCTGGCTCACCAGATGCTTTGTCTACCTCAGTGTTGTCAGGCATGGCTGTTCACAGCTCTCACTGGCAGCAGATCATTGTTCCCATCAATGGGAGCCACGAGATACAGCATGGGCCAGTCCACCACTTCCCACAGCTCCTATCAGCTGGGAATGGTGAACCATGACCACTGGGAACTGTGAAGCTCTAAGCCTGTAGACACTCAGGTAGACGAAGCAGCTGGCTCTCCAGCAGGATATAAGCCTGATGAACTGCAGTTGTCTAGCATGCTGGAGGTTTTCCACCTCTGTGTTTGGGGACCGCTGGTTAGTCCACTTCATCTCCAACCCCTTGCTTCACTATCATGGGAGAGTAGCAGAGTCTGACTCATGTGTATTTCTGGGACCGACTCGAGACACACAATATTTGTGGTAAGGAGTAGGTAGGAGTATTAATACTAAAATAGATACTGCCTTAAAAACATACATTTCTTTATGCTTTTGTCCTTCCCCTGCTTTTCTGGGGGTGGGGGAGGTGAAGGAGAAGGAGAGGAGGAAATAATCAAATAATTAAAAAATCAGTGAAAATCCACATTTGCCTGACTCAATTTTGTAAGCTCCTAGGAGAAGGTTTTTCAGAAATGTCAGTATTGGTTTGGGTACCTAACTTTTTAAAAAATGTTGCTATTATGTCCCTAAGATACTTTTGAAAATTCTATTGGAGGTATCTTACAAAGCTCATAGCAAGCTTGGGTCTTACAGAAAATCTGGTCTTTTTTTAAAAAAAAGAAAGGATATCACTACCTTTCAGCTTCTAATTAATGGGACAAAGAAAAATGGAAAGCAAATGCTTACCTTAAAATAAGGGAATTTTCTTTCTATATCATTCTCACCATCAGCCTTTGAACCAGCAATACCTCTGTATCAATGGAAGCTTTTGAGCAATATTTTTTACATAGCTTCACTCAAAGGAGCATTATCTACAAGAGCCAGAAGTAGAAATGGGTAAGCTATTAGCACGAACTTTTCAACATTTTCTCTTTCATGTTTCTAATACCTGCAAAAAGGACTATGGCTTTTAGTGGGGTTTTCCTTTCCACAGCCCTCATGGATACGATAGCACTAGGAAATTGAACTGGGTTGGCAGTCATGGAAGGAAAGGAATTCAAAAGTAGCAAAAGGAGCTTCAAATCTTAAAATACTAGAATGTGCTAAATGTACTTAACCACATGGCAATGACTTCCATATGATTCATTTTAATAGATATTTGTTATCACACAGTCTGAAGTGGCTCAGGACTGTTAATGCCTACTTCAGGGCACACTGTCAGAAACAGGGCAGACACCCAAACAGATGGTATATTCTATGGGCTGGACTCAATGACTTCCTGAGGTCCCTTCCAGCCCCAGGATTCTATGATTAGATTTCACCAACCTAGTAAATGGAACTCCTGAATCATTGTATTGATCTTACCACAGAGTCCCAGACAGCCTCCCGAAACTCTCCAGTCTATCTTGTCACCCTAGCAAGTTGGACGTAATGATAAATACACCCTTACAGCCAAACCCTTAAAATATTCAGGTCTCTTCCAGTCACTCACTTACCCTAGATCACTTGGTACCCTACATCTTACACAAAAATCCATTCCTGGGGCTAATCGCTTAATAAACCACATAAAAGTTTAACAACTCATGGAAAAAAAAAAAAGCCACAGGTCAAAGCTAGCAACAATGACGCACAAACGAGTTGCAATCTAAATCCTAAATGAGTCAACAGTGCATCTTTGTTGCCAAGAAGGCTAATGGTATATTAGGCTGCATTAGTAGGAATATTGGCAATAGATCAAGGGAAATTCTTATTCTCCTCTATATGGCACTGGGTCAGGCCACAACTGGAATACTGCATCCAGTTCCCTCTCCTCCCAGCCACTCAATGGAGAAAGGATGTGGACAAAATGGAGAGGGTCTAATAGAGGGCAACAAAAATTTATTTGGAATCTGGTGCACATGACTTACGAGGCGAGCCTGAGTCCACCATGTTTATGCCGTCTGCAGTAGTGAAGAATGAGGGGTGATTTGATAGTAGCCTTCAACTACCTGAAGGAGGATTGAAAGAGGAAGGAGCCAGCCTACTCTCACCGGTAGCAAATGACAAAAAGCAATGGTCTCAAGTTGCAGTAGTGGAGGTCTAGGTTGGATATTGTGAAAAACTACTTCTTTAGGAGGGTTGTTAAGCTCTGGAATGGGTTGTCAAGGAGAGGTGGTGGCATCTCCAGTCTTCATGCATTTTAAAGTCAGGCTTTGCAAAGTCCTCAAAGCAGGACCCAGTGGGAGCTGGACTGAGGTCTCTTTCACCCCTTGTCTCCTGAGGTCTCTTTCACCCCTGGTCTATGTTCCTAACAGTGACAGAGTTGTAGTGATTGGTTAATTCAAAATGACTTTCAGAGTAAATCCAGGGACAACCCTGGGAGGCTCTCTTCAATTTAGAGTCTCTGGCCCTGTGATAGGTCAAACCGAAAAGAGAGGAAAAAAAGAAAAACACACATACACACTCAAACACTCACGATCCTATTTTCTCCTTTTTTCATTTTGTCTTCCATTCTATGAGAAGAACTCTTTATATGCATCATTTCCAAAGTGTGATAGGACCAGTCACCAATATTTTGAAGTTATAATGTTCCTTCATGACTTATTTTCATCTTGGCAGGACTCCTGAATAGACTGGGGGAAAGGAGATTACTCCCATGTTTTAGGTTCATAAGTTCAGGGAAGACATTTTCAAAGTCAAAGCAAAATTTACGTATTTCCTTATAGCATGGAATACAGATGTTATAAATGAGATTAATGCATGCAGCAATATACAAGCATTTCATAGAATCTAAACACTAAATCATTATTGCACGATTTATATCTAGTCTGAACAAACTTATAAAGTGCAATGGTTTATTTTCCAGCTACAAGTTTTGTAAGGTCTCAACTACTGCTACCATCTTGACAGAGCTGGCACTTGGCCAGAGTGTCACACTGTACGAGCTTCTTTTCTAGTTAAAGAAGAGTGATACAGAATAGGGTATATCAGCTTCGTATGGGTTTAATACTCAGATGACCTAAGCCCCTTTTTATCCATTCTGGCAGCAGAAAGGGTCTTTAAGGATGTGGAAAGGAAAAAAAAAAAGCTTTATGTAGGGGGGCTATCCCGGTCCATATATAGTTGGAATAAGGGATATAAACTGGGTTTATTGCAAAGCTCTGGCATAGGAAGAAAGTTGGTAGCAGACAGAAGAAGACACAGCTATTTTGGATTCTGGGAGCAATTAAATATAAACTGGTGCATCTCTGAGGCGGCTCTAAATTGCACTTTGAATAAGGCATGCTCATGCCTGACACCAGAGCATGAGGTGCATAAAATGGCTCATAACCACCTCAATTTTTCACCCTCACCACTAAACACAGGGATGAAATAAATGAGACTCAGGCCCCATGTTTATAACAGCACCTGGATCCTGATCCTAATTAGGATTTCTGGGTGCTACCTCAGTGAAAATAAAATTCTCACTGGACTACCTAATCACCATGGACTCAAAGATCTCACACATTATAAGGCGCATTTCTCCACCTTTGATTAGTCACAGTAATTGCAGGCATCCCACTTAACAGACACTTGTAGAGGCTTTTTTCCCTTCACTCTACTCTTTAGCAGATTCATGTGCTTTTTCTGTCTTTTATGTTTTGAATTCTTTTTCTCGCAGTTATTCTCCAGACCTGAACAAAAGGCTGTGTCTCACTAGAGCTCATCACCAAATATTCTTAGTCTTTAAGGTGCTACAGGAGGGCTTTTGTTCTGTGAAGATGGAGACTAACACAGCTGCCTCTGGCTTCACTAGCAAGTTTTGCAGTTTAAACCCTGGTTTTGTCTACAAAACTCGTGGAGAGTGCACACACAAAAGGCATTTTGTCAACATTATCTCAACACAGCACTTTTGCTGGCAGCGTTCTGCCTCAAAGCTTTGAAGCATAAAGCTGCTGTCAGATTGTCAACAAAAAAAAAGAAAAGCTGTGTAAACGCCCACAGGGGGGCCTCTCTCGACAGACAGAGCATCCACAACCATGGGCAGCCCTGTTAGCTGTGCTTCTGGATGGCTATCTGTTTTGTCAAGAGAGCAGCCAGGCAGTCCAGCTGCTCTGCCAGAGTGGAGCAGAGCATTCTTCTGACTGACTTGTGTGTGTGGCCGCACTCTGTCAACAGAAGTTTTGTCGGAAAAACTCTTCCGACAGTAACTTCGGTTGACAGAGAGCCGTAGTGTCTGAGACTATTCACTGGACTTGTGTTCAACAAAAAATGTTTCCTTCTGTTGTGTTTTGACTACCCAGTTACACTTCTAGGGCCATGAGGCTATGCTATGCAATTAATAGGGTGTGGGGAGTGCAAAAGCCACCTGGAAACCCCATTCAAGCCATCATATATAGGGTTTAAGCTTTGTTCGATAGGTTTCAGCACGCACACACACACACACACACACACACACAATGCAAATTGCTCCAGTACCACGTGTCATGAACGCCAAAGCAATTTAGTGGGAGATGAAAGTCAGGCATTAGTGTGTGCTCCCACTCAAGGTCAGTAATTAGCAGGCTGTTTAGACACTAAAGGGGTGCAACTCACCACCCTTGCACTGTTGGTCACTCAGGGATTTAGTGCAATCTTCAGCCTGGCTGGTATGCTGTCCATCACTGCTTTCTCCACACTCTGGTCCCTGGACCTACAATCACTCCCTGCATCACCATGTCCTCTTCAGGATGCCGGCCTTCTGCAGTGCCCACTACAGTCTCTTGCCCACTTCAGGAGGATTCAGTAGTCCAGCCTCCACACATCCACCACCGTGTCCCACTGCAGCCTCAATCTAACCCCTCACCTCACGGACAAGCCACAGTCCAGAATGGTCACTCTCAGGTGTGGCTAGGTGCAGTACAATGGAGAAGGATTCAGGCCTGGTGACTACATTGAGTCCCAGCCCAGGGAGCTTCAGTCAGCCTTGTCCCACCTTTCCTTCTTCCCCCTCAACTGCTTCTTTTTCCCTGTGACCCTTTGCTCCTTACTGGTCTTTGCAACAAGGCCAGCAGTCTGGCAGGCGTCAGGCTGAAGCCCCTCAGCCACTCCCCCAGTACTGCCCAGCACTACTGTTGTCAGGTGCTTCCTCTTACCAGGAGCTGGTCCTATACCTTCCCTGGTCAGGCCCCAACTACCTCCACTCTGCTGAACAGTTCCTTATGTTCAGGGCTGATCTAGCAAGCTGCCCTCTGACTGGCTCCCCTAGCAACCTTTTCCTCATTGGCTCCGCAGGTTCTCCCCAGCCTACATGAACTTCATGAAGGGGGAAGTGGCCCCACTGCAGACACCAAATTGTGGAACAGGTTTAGGTGAATTGAGTCAGCTGTCTCAGTGGTTTATAGCACTAATTAATGCCATATAAGGAATACATATAGAAGATTGAATAGGTGTAAAGATCTAGGTACAGGAAGGGGAAGGGAAAGCACTGTGCTACTATACTCTGTGGAGGATTTGGCTTCCCACTTTCAGAAAGCAACTAGTACTCTAGATGGTACATGAGGCACATGGGGATAACATGTCTGACAGATATATTACTCGGTACTTTATTTGTATCCAGAGCAGTCATACTACAGAAATAATTATGGCTCTCAAAGAGAAAGACAAAGTGCAAGCAACAATTAAATGAGATCTGTTTAGCCTACTGATGGAGGCCCAGTATTTGACTTACTGTCTTCTTTTGTGCACACTTTGAGCTCCATTCAAACAGTAAAAGATGGTATCATTGACAAGCCACCTGTAAACTAGGTGGTCTTCTGCTTACGACTACTTTGCACATTGTGATTCATTAACACTTATGCAAACAGAGGGCAAAAAATGCAAAAGAAAAATTCTCCACTTTCCTCCAGTAGTGCCAGTATTTCACATGCAGTTTTCCTCATTCTGTGCACTACACAAGATACATGGCATGGGAGCTGTGTTATGTTTGTCCAGTAGTTGATTTTTTTTTTTAAAAACTTGATCAAACAGAAGTAACAGGTTCCCCACACTACCACCCCCCCCACACAATGCATAATTAGACCATGAAGCTCATAGCTCTAGGATTGTCAACGGAGTAAGAAATTTAGCAAGATTCAAAGCAGGACTGGGCATGCCTTTGGATCACAAGACTTCCCAGAGTTAAAACAGCCCATGCTAACCAAAAGAGGATTGCCATGGAAATAAAATTTCACATTTCTGGAATTAAAACAATTTCCATCTATTGAGAACTACGCTAAAACCTTAAAGGGTTTTAAATGTGTGTGTTGGGGCAGGGGCAGGGGAGACCATGTTACACTCATGTCCTGAGATGGACAGTATAGGGAATAAGAGGTCTAGAGGTCTGCATAAAAAACACAGATTAGGTGTGCTTTCAAATGTGGGATTGCATGTGTCTCCAGCAGGCTCAGACACATTACTTCAAGTTTCCCACAGTTGATTCTCCAGTCTGTTTGGGGCACCAGCATGGGCCACTGTCAGAAGACAGGATACTGGGCTAGATGAACCTTTGTTCTGACCCTGTATGGCCACTCATGTATCAAACCTTGATAATTTTCCCTCCTCCAGACCCCTGTAAAGCTGCCCTTGTTTCTTCCAACTTCCTAGCCTTCGCCCCTTCCTAGCCTTCACTAATCCCCTGATAAAAAAAAAATCTGAAGTTCTCATTCCTGCTGCAATTAGTTATTTGTTCAGGAGGTTAGATTCCATTTGTGGAATGACAGAAGGCTGCATGTAATGCAGGATTCCTACCAGGAGCTTGCTGCCTTAAGACCTTTCCTCATAAGTTGTATGTCTGGGCCCTGACTCTTATTTCATAAGTCACAGACACAACCTCAGATGATAACAAACCCCCCTTTACTTACTTACTTGTAAAGAAGATTGACATGGTTGTGGTCGATCTTCTGGAATTTAGTATGCCTGGTAGGGACATGCTAAATTGAATGCAGAGGATGCTCCTTTCACTCTGGTTCTCCTGCTTCTTGTGAGAAGTGTTTGCTCCCATCAATCTCACACAGCAGAGACAGGATGGAAGCTCAGATTAAGGGAAGTCAACTCCAGTTACATAATTAACGCAGCTAGAACAGCATATGTTAATTCAACCTTCACCTTTAGTTCAGGCCTGGTCTGAGGGAAGCGGGTCTGTGTTATGCCTGCTCTTCTGAAAATATGAATTGAGTGTTCTAGCCAAAACCCTACCCTAACCCCATTTTCCATGGCAGCACAAGACACTGAGAGCACCGCACTAGACCAGGACCCAAAACAATCTTTGAAAATATCATGAGCACCCAACCCATTTAGTGTCCCCTATAGATACCCAGCTACTTGCAGTCCCATAAGCTTTTGAAAAAGTTGGCAAACACAGGATGCAATAGCATGCCCAGTTAATTCAGCGTAATGGCTGAAGAGCTTGGGTCAACATAGGTCTGTTGACTTCAGAAAAGCTCCGTCAATTTGCTTTAGAACTGTTCCATATTTACATGTGGGACCCATACTACTCTTTACAGATGACTGATTATCTGCAAACTCCCCAAATGACCAACGGTCATTCATTGGCCAAACGCTAACACGGTCCATCATGTAAAATTGCTTCTGTAAAGAAAGAGATCAGAATATTTTCAGCTCATCTTTATTTCAGAAATGGATCAGATGGAAGGAAACAATGTATTTCTGAAATGTTACTTTCTTGGACTGCCACGTTTCTCTATGCCTAGAGTTTCCTGCTGGAAAAAGTCTAGTCAGAGAGCTGCCCTCTTGAAATGACTGTTCTTGGATCCTTTAAAGTTGGAATCAATAATCAAGATGTTAAGAAGTTGTTGGCCTATCATTGCACAAACGGACTAAATAAGACCTCTGAAGTACAAGTGGACTTTGTCCTAATGCATTTGTTTCAAGATTTATATCCCATCCTAGGAAAATAACTTCAGACAATTAGGTAACTGAACAATGAAAATAGTCAATGTAAAGATGCACTATTCATTTGGACACTTAAGAATGAGCAGAGTCCTTCCTTGCCTCCTTCCCTCCCTCCTTCCAGGCAACCGCCTGCAGTATGTAATAAAGAACAAAAAGGTACAGTTTGTTTTCCAGAAAAGGCAGCTGGAAATCATTTCAGACATAACACTCCTGGCTCACATGATGCATCCATTAAGTATTGTATTAGTCGGCACATTCTACCAATATCTGAATACAATAAATGTGGAAAGACAAATAAAAGACAAGGAAAGGGGCAGACAGAAATTTTCTGAAATGTAAAAAAACTATATTCAATATGTCCTGTATCTCATAACTTACATGTTTTCTTATGTATTCAAGGAAGCGTAAATATTCTGTGCTGAACATGCACTATTTTAGGAGATTTTTATTTAGATCACTTTCAAAGTTTTCAAGAGTGCCAGTATGGAGTTTCCTGCTATGTGTGACTGTAATACACTGAGCTGGGTATTGTGATATTTAGCGTATGCATATGGTAAGTAATTCGATAGCAAGGCGGTCAGTATATGAACCCAGGAAATTAAAGACCTGTTTCCCAATATATATTTAACAACTGAAATGGCAACACGAGATCAGTTTGCTTTGACCCTCTACTAGGCTTCTGAAGAGGTTTCCCAAGGAATGAAAGGAGGGGAGAAATCAAAAGATTTTGAATGTTAAAACCACACACCACTTTAATGGAGGGAGACTGACCTCAGCCTGCTGAGCAGAGGGTAGGGGAGGTTTGACAGCGCAGGGCCCATCAAGAGAATGGCCAGACTATAAATAAAAAAGATATCCTGAAAACTTTTTGTAGTTTTAATATTCTCTAAAACATAAAAGCCAGTCAGACCAACTGCTTAAGAACTGTTACTGCTCAGAGGCGTAGGACACACAGAGTATGGGGTTGCCTCCCAAACTCTGGCTAGCAGCTATTGCTCAACCCATCCACGATCTTAATTTTTTTTTAAACCCACTTACAGTTTTGGCCATCACATCACTCATGTTGAGTTCCATAGGTTGACTGGGCACCATTATGGCTTTTTATAAAAAACCTGCAGCCTTCTAGTTTCTTTTTGCTGTCTACTGAGTAGATGTTTTCAGAGAGCTACCAAAAGGGACTCCAAGATCTCTTTTTTGAATAGTCACAGCTAATTTAGCTTTTTTGTATGTATACTTGAAGTTCAGTATTGACAAGTGATAGACAACAATCTCATCTGCCATTTTGTTGCCTCATCACGCAGTTTTGCGAGATCGCTTTGTAACTGTGATCAGCTTTGGACTTATCTTGAATTATTTTGTACCATCTGAAAGCTTTGCCATATTATTATTTATGCCTTTCCCAGCTCATTTATGAAAATAACTAGCTCTGGGGATCCCTGCTATTTGTCTCTCTCCACTGTAAGATAACTGACCATTAATTCTCTTTGTTTCCTATCTTTTAACAAGTTACAGATCCATGAGGGGATCTTCTCTCTTATCCCAGGACTGTGTAACCATTCTGCCAGGTGGAGCCAGAAGCAGCCATGGCCAGGTTCAATATTTAGGTATTCTTCTTCATATATCCAACACACACACACACACCTCAAAGCTGGAAGGGACCTCAGCAGGTCATCAAGTCCAGTCTCCTGTACTCACAACCAGAGCCATCACCAGCCCTGAGAGGGTTTTTTTTTTTTTTTTTTTTTAAATCTAACCTGCCCCAGACCCTTGGAAGACCTGCTCAGAGATTGAACTCACAACCCTGGGTTTACATGGCCAATGCTTTACCTAACCCCCAACACAGAACTAGGTCACACTCCCCCTCCTGAATCCAGTAACCTGGGAAATTCACACACCACCCTTGGGTGCCTCTGAGAGGCAATGCTTCCTCACCTCACATGAAGCATATGAGCATAGAAAGGAAACTTAATAAAAAGGGAGGGAAGTAACTTGGCTTTAGTTTGGGATACCACCACAAACAGTTTATAAACAAAAGCCATGAGTAAAGTCCCACCCTGAGTAGGGGGCATTTTTCTTCGGTCCATCCATCTAAATGCCCCTTGCACATGCGCAACCCTTCTCTGTACCTCAGAGCTGCTGCCCTTGGTCAGAGCAGACCCAGAGTTCATATGTACCTATCTGCAGAGTTCACCTCCCCATTCTGAGTTGAGAAGAGGCAAAGAGGCATCTTGCTCACTCCACTGGTAACTCACCATCTGCCTGCTCACTGCTCTCTGATGCTGCCCTGCTGCCTGCTCATTAAGCCTCTCTGATGTTGTGGCTTCCCCCACTGCCTCTTTCCACTGGGGGCCCTGCCAGCCACTTGCTCACGCAATGCTTCTGCTGGCTGCCTGCCTGCCTGTGGTTGACAGGGCTCTGGGCAGAAACCCAGTAATTTCAGCTCAGTGATTTTAGCTCTTGGCCCAAGACACAGTCTACTCCTCACTAGAGTCAATTTAAAATAAAATTTCTCATGGAGCCTTTTTTTTTTAGCTCTACTCTGAAGACTGTGTACAGAAACAGGTTAAATCAGTCTTGCAACCAATGTCTTGAGAGCATGTAGCCTGCTGATTGAGAGTCCCACCCTCTCCCCTTAAACTGACAGAAGTCTGGCAATAGAGCCCTTATCCATCCAAGGTTCTTTACACTGACAGTGTCTCCTTCCTTTGGAATAGATTATATTCAGCCTGTCTTTTCTGTATCCCCACAATAATGGTACTTCACAATTCCTACATTTAGTAGTACAGTAAACTCTCATATACGGCAATCCCAGGACCAGGAGGTTGCCGTATATTTAAATTTGCTGCTTAAAAGAGAGGTGGGCTGAGGTTCCCCGGAAAGAAGGCAGGGAACCCCGACAGCCCCACAGTTGGGAGCTGGCTGGGGTACAGAACTGCACCAGCACCGCCAGTCCCAGGGAGCCAGCAACTCCAGAAGCCCTAGGGCTGGTGGAATTCTGCCAGGGTTCAGAGCTCTGCAAGCAACACCAGGGTTGGGAACCAGATGGGGCAGGGGAAAGCCAGCAGCCCCAGGACACAGGGGAACCCCAAGAGCCCTGGACTGAGAGCTGGCAGCTCCAGCCCTGGGCCTGGGGCATCTCCAGCTGGGAGAACCCAGGGTGGAGCCGGCAGGAGATGTCAGTTGAGTTCCAGTAGAATAAATGCCGGATAAGACAGATTGTGACCCAACACCAGCCAAGCTGATTAAAGTAAGACAGGAGTTTATTAGCTGAATATTTAACAAATAGAAGTAAGCGAAGCAAACTACATGTACATAGACACACCAGAATCAGGAATGCAACTTGCCACTCTCCTTTGCTCTTTCAACAGAAGTTTAAAATTTTGGGCTGTTTCTTTGTGCTTTTAAGTTTGAAGCTATTTTAAAAACAAAACATTATCCAGGCTGATCATAATGCAAACTACAGTTTAAAAATCTTTGTAAACGTCTAACTTAACAGCTAGTACTTAATTTTCAAATAAAGGTTATGTAAAGAGAGTATCCTTGAGGAAAACCACCTGGTACACAGACTGAAGATTTTCCTAGCAGCTACTTCCACAACTCTTTCCAGATAGTCCCTGAAGGAAAGGTTGAACTTTATACAGAGGCCCATTTTCAAGAACTGTTACTGAAGTGTGAAGTCTACCTTATTAAAGGCAAGCCACTCATCTCTGAATTTTTCCAGGGCATTTACGTAACAGCTGGAGGCTTTACAGGGCAGGCTGTGCATCAGGGACAGTACAGCCAGTTGCTATAGTTTTCTGGACTAAAGAGCTTTTTCACTGCCCTGCTCTCAGAAAAATGCAGGGAGTTGTACTGCATCAATGTCTTGAGGCGCTTCAAATGTTATGAATGTAACTGCCTCAGGATATATTTCATCTCCCTGTTGGTGGCCCTGCTTGTGGTTTGAAGTCTGTGATCGAGACACAATCAGAAGATCCGACTCTCCATCCTGTTGAGAGTCTGAAGGCTATACTCAAACAAAGCTCTGAGGAAGAGGCTTTGTGTTTCACCCTGTTCCTGAACTTCACTTTCAAAGAAAAAATTCTTGATAATTTAGGGGCAGATTGTGCTCATGGCATAGTTTACTGAGGCCATGTTAGTCTTCAGAATAATTCCCTTGCATACCAGTGTCCCTCTGCAGATTGATGGGTCAGGAAAGGGATGAGGTCATGTCCTACCCCCTCTCCATATCTGGAATAAATTGCCACCTCTTCCCCCCCCTTGGAGCTGACTTTGCATCATCTATTCCTGGTGGCAGTGGGAGCAGGACGAAGGCTTCTTATGGGATCTATACTTCTGTCAGTTCACCTAGTAGTCGTGTTAGGGTCTTGGTTTGTTCTTTGAAACCTCTCTTCAGACAAACCTTTGAAGCAGTAAAGCACATGCAAGAGGCCTCCAGACAGCCTCTTGGATTCCTCAGGCAGGGGTCGGGGGAAGATTAACCTTTCAGGAAAGTCTCAGTAATATGTTCCATTATTTAAAGTAGTAGGGGCAAAGGACCCAGTATTGCTATCCCTATGTCTGAAATAATTTATCCACCTAATGGTGTAGGAAGGATCTCTGACCGTCTGAGGAAGCTATCTGGATGGTTTTGTCCGCCTCAGACCCAGAAATTACTTCATATGCTGACAAGAGAACAAGTTCACCTAATTATCCAAGGGAAGATCCCTCACAAGAAAATACTTAGAGCACCTGTAATGACAAGAGGCCAAACCGAACCTGAGACCTTTGGAGCTTAGTGCATGAGTATTTGAGCTAAAAGCCACCTGGCTCTTAGCTAAGGTTGTAGTGGAAATTCATTCACTCTTGTAAGTGACCTAAGTGCTGCTACTTGAGACAGCAAATCACACCCAGTAAATACGTGGATTGCACTCCTATGAGAAAAGCACTGCTGCAAGAAGCTTAACAGATATGCTTTAGTTTTCTGCTTTTGTTCCGTGGCACCGGGGAGAAGTCACCCAAAGAGGGGCAAAATGACAGCCTGACAGTCACAGACTTCAATGTCCCGCACATGGTTTTAAGTGAGACAGGAATATTCTGAGTTACGATTGGCCATTTTCTTGACACTCGGGAAAAAAAGTAGGGGGAGTCATGAACCAAAGCCACAAACTGCATTCGATAATTCACTCAGTTACTTGTTCTGAAGCTCTGATGTCCAAAGTTCCCAATGGCTGTGTCTACACTAGCTCCCAATGTCAAAGGGCGCATGGTAAGTAGGGTGTTGGGGGATTACTAATGAAATGCAGCACTTCATTAAGCTAATTCTCCCACACAGCAACTTTGAAGTACCGGCGGGTTAGCCGTGGCTACATGCAAGTCGGCACTTTGAAGTTTGCCGCTCCAAGTTGCTGCAGGGGAGAATTAGCTTCATGAAGCACTGCATATGCACTGTAGCACTTCATTAGTAATCTCCTGACACCCTACTTACCATATTCCCTTCAAAGGCGGGAGCTTGTGAAGACACTGCCAATGATGATTCTGAAGGGATTGGGTCTCAGGAACCGGTGCTGTGGTACAATATTTCTAGAGCCCAGAGCCTGGGGGCTTCGGCAGGCTTTAGAAATCCCTCCACACTATTTTTAAAATCTCTATCTCCAATCACAAGAGGGTTTTCACTGAGAAATCAACTGTCATTTAATAAGAAAAAAAACCTGTAGCACCTTAGAAATTAACAGATTTCTTAGGACATAAGATTTCCTGGGTAAAAACCACTTCGTCAGATGAAACTGGAGTGAAAATGTAGAGGCAGGTAAGGAAACCCACATCAGCCTGTGTAGGGGAACATTTTACCTCTCTTGCTATTTTAAAATTCATTACTGAATGCCCAATCCTCTACAAGAAAGCAGAAGTCAATTAGAAAGATCAGGAGGTTTGTCTGACTACAGGCACAGGTGGAGGTGAAAGGAGCAGGTCTTCCTAACCATAGTAGGACTTCCTCAGTCAAACTCTATCAAACTCCCCCTGTCTGCAGCTCCCTGTTCACCCATCCATGTGTGCCACAGCACCCTACTGCATGGAATATCAGGCCTAAAACCATCATGTCTCTCATGTTTGTAACACCCTTACATTTTGAAGTCTCCAAGGTGGATACAAGCAACCTTCAACATTTTCCCAGTGGTAATTTGTAAGCTCTGTGATGGATGGGCAATTACAAGTTTCCTAAGGGTGGCCATACAGTAGCATAGGTAGGATCCTTAGTAATGGCTGCTGGCTTCTCACTCCAGCGTTACTTCAAATAGCAGTGTTATGTGGAAGACTGGAGTGGCCATCAACTCAAGCTTATATCAATGTGAAAGTTTCACCTATTTCTCAAAATGTGACGTATAATTTTGTGTCTATAGAACCATTTTTCCTATGACAAAAGCCATTAACCTGTTATTCATTAGGAACATGGATGAAATGGTGTAGCCAGAATAGAAACAAAACCCTCTATTCTCAAGCACCAAACAGACTCCAAAAGGAGAAACTGCAAAGCAACAATTCATTTGCAAATTTGTCACCATCAATAAAGACCTGGAGTGGCTAGCTAAATATAAAAACAGTTTCTCCTCTCAGTGTTCCCAACACCACATCAGCTGCTGGAAGAGGCCACATCCCCCTGACTGAACTGACCTCCTCTACTCTGGCCTTCGTCTTGATTGGTGCTCCCTTCATTTCATAAGCCTGTATATTTAGACTGTGCTCTGGAATCTCCGCTCCAATGCATCTGACAAAGCGGAACTTGGCCCATGAAAGCTTATGCTCCAAAAATTCTGTTAGCCTACAAGGTGCTTCAGGACATCTTGTTTTTGTGGATACAGACTAACATGCCTACCATTCTTAGCCTCAAACTCATGTGCACGCACCCACACTCCGCCTTTAACTACACATCAGGCTTCCTCTCATGAAGTACTAGGACTTAGACAGTGCTCTGGTCAATCCTTCAAGAGAAGCAGAAGATTGTTAGGCCCAGAAGAACATTGTATGGAGGTACAGAAAAAAAAACCCAATTAGGACCAGCTGCATAGAGATGGATTCAGACCTTGCCTCATTTTTGTCATCACATCATTTCTTTTCCTCTGAAGGACTCAGTTGTAAAGTGGAGCATTCTGTGCAGTCTACCATTCCATCCCAGGCCTCGTGAAGATTCTCCCACTAGCCTGACCAAGCATTTTGTTGAGATGTATGAATAAGGATCCAACAGACATAAACTTCCATGGTTTCTTAAGCTTCATGTCATAAGAAAGTCTGCTGTTCAGTTTAAATCAAGCACCGTAAACCATATAAAGCAGAAAAAAAAATCCATAAGAATACAACTTGAGCTCTGCACCTTGGCAAGTCTAAACTGCCTCCACACACCACTTGAAACATGTTGGTACAGGAGATCCTCTGTTTGTGCAAGAGTTACATTCCTGGAAAGCCAGACGTAACTCCAAAGTCACACTAGTCAAAGGGGCCAGACTACCAGCAGCCACTGCTGCAGTTGGGAGCAAGGGAGCCCCTGTCAAGGGGGAAGAGAGCTGGCAGAGCATTTTGCTCAGCCAGCTGTGCCCTGAAGTGCTGAGGCTGGGGAGGCAAGGACCCCCTTGTCAACAGGGATTCCTGCCCCCCCATTAAAAGGCTGCTGGCTGGTGGAGAAAAGCTCCATCAGCTCAGCCAGAGGCGGCGGCGGCTGCAGCTCCTGCCGCCGCCGAACACGTGTGGGGGAGGAGATCCCCCTGTCAAAAGAGGAACAGACCTTCCCTTGAGTGGCATTGCCGGGGGAGGGGAGGAGTGTTGGGGTTGGGTTCCCCCAACCCCACTTCCCTCTGGTGACGCCACTCACGGGAAGATCTGGCTGTGCCAGCTCAATTCCCTTTTGATGGGGCGGGACAGGGGGAGGGGCAGAATCTCCCCCCCGCCCACCTGTGCGGCAGCGGCTGCTGCCTCTGGTTGAAGTTCTGGTGCCCCTTCCAAAATCGCTCTAATGTGACATATGCGCATTCAACACGCGCATATAGGACTTACTGCACTTTGTGAAAAAATTGAAGGCTGCATTTGTCATAAGCATAATAAATTCTGTTGCCTGGGCATGGGCGTGGCAAGAGGGATGCTAGAGATGCAATCTGAAGAGATCATCCCAACCAATACTTTGTTATCGACAGGACATCTTCCTGTCCAGTTAAGTTTTTAGAAGTCCCAAACAAGAGAATTATAAATCCCATCCTCTGGGCAAGGCTGACAAAAGACTTCACTGGGCCTTGGGCCAGGTGGTGGTGGTGGGTGGGGTGGCCTCATGCAGAAGAGGTAGCACTGTGGGGGTGCGCGCTAGCCTCTCACACACAACTCTCAGCACCTCCTGGACCCTACCACATGAGGATCCTGTGGGGATTTGAGGGTCCCAGGGCTCCAGCTACTGCTGCTGTCACAGTAGCAACCTAGAGTCCTGGGGGCTTTTTTACATTTTCTGGGTCCCAACATAGCTGCCCCTTTCACCCCACTCCCTCCAATCAATGGCCCTGCCTCTGGGAAACTAAATACACTTCACTAGGCTCCCCACCCCCCGATTCAGTCTACTCTTAGTTGTTTGTACCACATCAAAAACACTCTTCGTTCTTGGCATTTATGCCCATCAAACATTAGTCTCTCTTGGCTGCCATTCAGTCATGCTGCATGTGACAGTTTCCTCATCATATCATTGTCAGATAGTACTTTCCTACCAGGTCTATCCACCAGCAACTTGAAGCTTTGGCTTTTTTGCCAGGTACAGCCTCTTCATTGTCTGAGTGCTCAGGTATAAGAAAGTTACCACAGTATAAATTTTTTAGAAAGTCTTTGTACACACGCTATTAGAGGAAAAGTGACATGATTTCATTAAATCGCTTATTTCACCAAAGCTAAAGCAGGGTAAGCCAGTCACAGAAATAAGGTGCAAAAATGGCTTTTACATGTTTAACTATACCTGATTAGAGGTATACCAGCACAAGTGAATTAAAAAGAAAAAAAAAAAAAAAAACTCATGGGTAAAACACTGCCACTTTTGCTGTCCCATCTGGTTTCCCTCTCTTTTTAGGGTTAACCATGCAATTACTCAAGCACAGTGATTTATTCACCTACTAGTACTCTCCGAGTCAGTCATTAACAAAAGTCAAGAATCAGGTGCTAGGCTATTAACAAGACATGGCAACTTCAGTCATGAATACCAACTCTGGGGGAAAAAAAATTAAGAAAAAGCAATTCCCTCTTACTTGGATTCAGTGAGTACCATAGCTTAGGTTATTTACCCTCGTCCACTGGAGTTTTCATTTACAGTATGTTAAAGCCTCTAGGGAGGTGTTTTTTTCAATTAAAAAAAAAAACCTATTCCTGATAATTAGAGCTAGCTAGTAAATGTCCAAGTACTTTACACACACCTTGTTTGACCATTTTAATGGAAGCTTTAGATATTATGATTAAATTAAAACAAGTTTTATTTGGTTCATTTGGAAACTACTGAAATGCTTTTGGTATCTGAAAAATGGAGGTTGTTATTTCCTCTCATTTTCTCTCTCTATTCCCATGAGACAAGTAGGAAATAATGGAAGGAGAGCAGCAAGCTCACATGGGGACCCCATACACACACTAGGACAAATTCAGATTTCAACAAGATTTTAAAAAGTTTGATGAGTAAAAAAGAGACTTTTAAATAAAAAATGTTATTCAAACCAGAGCTCTGGTAAAATGCAACAACTTTCTGCTCTGTGGATGACAATAAAAACTTGTGGAACTTTCAGCGGACCTAATCCATTGCTTGCCGTATCACCATTCCCGGAGTGAACAGCATACTGTGAATGAATAATTAGCACGTTGGTATAAGGCCAGCGAATTCAGCAGTACACGCTGAGTGGAATCCAGTCACCTCAGCAAAACTGACTGGCAGGCTACACATTTGACAGTGGCCACAGGGGATGTCTGGTTCTTACATCACAGGAGGTTTAGTAGCGCAGTCAGGCATTGCATACATTAGTACAGATATGGGTCAACTGTACTGGCACATTTTTCAAAGCAGCCTAATTTCCACTTTTGTGACATCATAGTCTCTGGTAGGGAAATACATTAAAGAAACAAAATATCTGCTAGAGATGGAATATTAAAAGACCTACTATTTGAGGATAAAAAATAGTAACCACTTTGGAATGTCAGTGCTCTTTAAAAGTCTGGATTTGGTATGCCTTCTGAAATTACTTTAAAGATGTGTTATCCATACACAACCGTGTTTTCACTGTTGCAGCATATTATACTCCCAATTCACAAAGTACTTCAGCATGGGCTGAAAACAGAGCACATTCTGAAGTGCTTTCTGGGAGTTGGCCTTAAAACTGAAACCCCAGGCTTCACTTCCAATGTTATTTCCATTTATAATGCAAGCGGACATTCTAATCGCAAGTCAATACACCATGACCATATCAAAAGTAGACACCAGATATCTGTGGAAACCCACACAATGGTTTGCATACTGTAATATACATGGCTATGTCCACACTAGAGGGTTTTGTCAGCAAAATGGTTGTTTTGCTGTAAAAACCCACAGGGTGTCTAGATTCCATCAGCAGTATAGCAAGGTCATGACATTCGCGAATTCAATTATTCATGGCTGCCAGCCTCCCCGCGTGGTATCCAGAGAGGAAGGCATCTCAGCTGGCCCCTCCATCGTGGGTCCACTGAATCCCGCTGCCAGCCGTCACTCTCTCTTGACATAGCCTGCATGAAGTGGCTTCCTAAGGGAAGGCCACGTCCCTGTGAGGCTCCTCCTGAGGATGCACCCCCGATGTAGTGGCTGAACTGCAGGGCCCACATCGATTTCACTCCTCCCTCCCTCAACACAAACAATTCTGGATCTGGGGACTCAACTCAGCAGACACGCGCCACGCTGCTGCATGAGCCAAGGAAATCGGGGCAGTGGGAATGCTGCCCCTGTGAGCGAGCAGGGGTGTGAGGCACACTCGTGTCCCAGGCCTGCGACTCCATCATAAGCGAGGGTTGCAGGGGAGGCATGCACGGATCTGAAGTACGAGTACAAGCAGCGTTTCAACCACTGGTTTGCCAAGAAGTTCCTCAAGGGGAAGAGCATGGGGGACCCCTGTGTGGAGCTCATCAAGAGCTACCAGCTCTACATGCAGGTGGGATGGCCCAGGGCAGGGCTGCCTTTGGCTTCCATCTCTGGGCCATGAGTAAAATGATATTTGCAAAATCCAACATTTGCAAGGGTTCTCAACACTGAACCCTTGTGCGTGTCGCAACCCTACCGTACTTTTGTCAACAGTTGTTCCCTGCTCCCCGCGAGGACGAATGCTTCCGACAGATCTGGTGACAAACCATGGGTCTGGACATTCCAGGGGGCCTTCTGTCAACAGAAGAGGCCTCCAGGGCACCATGCATATGCCCCCAGGGTCACCTTATCCATAGCAAGCAGCATTCTATGGTTTCTGCCTTCAGCCTTTCTTTAAGGCACAGGGAGGCTAGGAAACCCTGTGGCAGGAAGCTGAGAGCATGCAAACAGTAGAGTAATGCACAGCTTTGTCCCACACCCTCACAGCCACTCCTTACCATCCCTCAGTCCCCATGGCAGACCAGCAGGGAGCCCACAACTTCCCTAGGCCCTCAGGGGACAGGCCTGAGGAGGTCCCAGGGGCCACCAGGGGCAGCAAGAGGTGGGCTCCCTCCTGGACTGGGGCTGAGGTCCAGGCCCTATTAGACCAATGGGAGGAGGAGAAGAGCCTCCAAGAGCCTAAAGCAAAGCACAACAATGCCCCCATATATACCCAGATGGCCACCACCCTGGCCAAATGGGGCCATCCCCACCCTATGAAGCCTGGAACAGGTCCGGGCAAAGGTAAATGAACCGCACCCAGGCTATGTCTGGGCCCAGAAGATTGCACAATGCTCCAGGGCAGGTCCAGCAGCCTGTCTTTATTTCTGAGAGCTTCATGGCATCCTGGGGTGGGGGCATGGGGTGACACACCCCTGCTGCTCTACAGAATAGACACAATGCTCAAGGCCCCACCACCACAGTGGCAGACCCAAGGAGAAGAGGCCAAGGCCTCCGAGCCCCAAACCCCTCTGAAGCCAGAGCTGGAAGCCAGTGGCAGCTTGTACATCATCCTGGACCCAGTCCACAGCAGCCAGGCTATGTCCAGGGCACAGCTGGAGCTGGGCAAGTGTGCCTCTGGTGAGTACCCTGTGCATCACACACCCCAGTGCGCAGGAGGCAGGCAAAGATGGGGCATGCTGTGAACATCACACCGGTGGCTTGGGCAGGACCTCAGGCTGTGGTTCCAGCACATGAAATCATATGCAAGATAATGAGCGTCACCCAGACCCAGCCCCGGGCACGGGTGGCATCCGTATGAACCCCCGGCCCTGGGGGAGGCGGCCTCCCAGCACCTGCCCCAGCTGGAGTGCAGCACCTGACACACGAGCATGCCCACAGGTGAGAAGCAGCACCTGCTCCCAGATGGGGCTGTGGCCCATAGGTGTGTTTTGGGGGCCCTGGGGAGGTCAAGGCTGCTCCCAGCTTACTAACGGGGGTCCCCTCCATAGCTGGAATTGACATGTCAGAATTTACTTTACCTAGTATAGCTCAGGGCTCAGCAGGCTTGCACCAGTGCCCCTTATTCCATGCTATTACATGGAGCATCAGGATTGATGGCTGAGCCCAGAGAGATCAACTTTGCTGCATCTTAACGCACATGGCAGAAATTGAACTCACGATCGACCACAGCGTGGTCAATCATTACATAAGCGTAGATTCACCCTGTGCAGGTAACACACAAACTGGGGAAAATGGTCAGACGTGAATGGATACATCTAGGAACAAAGAATGTAGATTATACTAGCATTTCTCAACCAAACATGGGTACGTGTATCCCCTGGAAGGCGTTGGTGTACCCCCTCCCCCAGGGCTACATCAACTCATTTAGATATTTGCCTAATTTTACAAACAGGCTCCACAAGCTCTAGTAAAGTCAGTATAATCTAAAGGTTCATTCAGATAACTTGTTTCTGCTGCTTCGTTTGCCTTAATGCTGAAATGTAAAATACAATATTTCTATTCCAATTCATTTGATAAGATGGTAGAAAGTCAGCAAGTTTTCAGTAGTAATTTTCTGTGGTATTATTGCATGTTTGTGTAACAAATTGGTATTTAAGTGTTCTGTAACTTGGAGGTGTGCAAAATAAATCTGACTCCTGAAAAGGGTACAGTAATCCAGAGAGGATGAATGGCACTTTTTCAAGACTTCAGATTATGTTTCTCCCTTGGTGGTATGTACGCCCTTACGGGTATGTGAAAGAAGTTTGGGGCTACCCATTTTTTTTAAAAAAGAGGAGGGGGGTACTTTATAAAAAAAAAATCCAAGCTGAGAAACACTGGGCTACACTCACAGGACAAGGCACTTTATCCTGAGGAGCAGTCATGATGGATCATCTTTTGTACAGGAGTTCCCAGTTCTGGGTAATGGGATCTTGCGATGCCTAACATGGTAAATCTCAAGTAGGAGCATAAAAGGTATTTTACCTCTATATTTGACACTGTTGTAATACTGTAGTCAGTATTGGAGATCACAATTTAAGAAGGATATTGATGAATTAGAGAACATCCAGAGAAGAGCCACAAGAAACATGAAAGGATTAGGAAACATGCTTTATAGGGATACTCAGGAGATTGATTTTAAGAACAAGGTTAAGGGATGACTTGATTCTAATCTAAGAACGCTACATAGAAAATAATAATGGCCTTACAAGCCATGAAAAAATGATGCACTGTCTAGAAGTTGGACATCCGTACAATGGAAATAAAGCATAATTTTTTTTAAATTGTGAAAGTAACCAACCAGTGGAACAAATTTACCAAGGGTCAAGGCAGAATCTGCATTATGGACCATTGTTAAAACCAGATTAGAAATTTGTCTAATATAATGATCTAGGAATTATTTTGGGCAAGTTCTATGGCCTGTGCTATGCAGGAGGTCAGGCCACATGATAGTGGTCCCTTCTAGTCTTTGAAACTATAACATTGTATAGAAATGACCACTTCACCATAACGTTTGTAAAACAGTAATGCTAACTTTCCTTCAGTATTGGAAAAAAAATTGCTAAAACCTCTTTAATCTTAAACATTTTCAATGGATACTACATGAGAAGCCACATATTTTCTGGCACTCCAAATGCTTGCTCTTTGGTCTCATTAACTGTTTTCTACTGGCACAACATGACATGAAGCTTTGGAAGCAATGTGTTTTCAGAAGGAAACTGAAGACCTGACTGAGTGTCCACTACTTTGGAGAAAGTCCTAAGTGACTACTCTTCCACTCTTTGGAAGTGGCATGGAAGAAAGATGACGACACCGTTAAAGGAAAACAAAATGTGAATTCCTCCAATTCATTATAAGTCAATTATTAATTTCAAACAACTGGCTGCCTCTCCACAGCTCTTAATTCCCTAACAACTCATCTCTCCCCAAAGTTACCCTCATACAGCCTCAACGTTGATGTAATGGTAAAGCAAGGTTCTGGATAACCTACTATTTTTTCACATCCTGCATTAAGTGGCTCAGAAATAGGCAAGGAGTGAATGTAAGCAGTAGGGAGGTAAATAGAAAAGGAGAATGTCTCTTTGTACAATTTTTTAAAAAACATGGTCCCAAAGAACACTAATTAAGTGCAGGAAAAATACCCTCTTTTCATTTGGCGTCATGAAGAACAGCTGTCCAATCATAAATAGCAAAGAAGTGAATGGAAACAACTAAAAAAAGCCAGCATAAAGGATAGTGCTACATACCAATTAGAACTGGAGGGAAAGAGAAACAAGAAATTGGAAGGGAAGTTTTCAAATGTTGAAAGCCATCCAGTGTGGTTTTATCTTAGAGAAGCAAATCCAAAAGAGCACCCGATATCACTGACCCTGGGAGGAAAACCCTGGAAAAGCTTACTATAACCCCCAGAGGACCTCTCCAGTTTTCAAAATGATATCTTTGGGGCTCTGCCCTGTGCAAGTGATTTGGACGTGTGAATACTCATTGGGTTCCAACTTGCGTCCTCCGGCACAGATTACACACGCTGCAGAGACTGAGTAAACCTGCCAATATATACTCTATTGGTGCAGAAGGGCTTCATTTTTTTTTAAATTGAAGACAGACTTGTGTTATAAGACCACTCTGAGGCAAGATGAAAGAATATGACACTTGCTCCTGCCACTAACAGAAAAGTCCAGGTGTAAAGCATATATTATTGCTTTTAATTTTTTTCTTTAACCCACTGAAATATGTACAAATCTACAAACACCTTCCCACAATGTTTTCAAAGACAATGCAACTCAAGAGAAAATTGTTTATATTATCTGGAACCATAGAGTCCTTGAAATGGAGGGAACCCTCAGAGATCATCATACGCAGTTCCCTGAACTCATTGCAGGGCTAAGCACCAACTAGACCATCCATGATAGGCTTTTACCTAACCTGGTCTGAAAAAAAAGTCTCCACTGATGGAAATTCCATTAGATAATTTATTCCAGTGCTTAACCACCCTGACATTAAGAAGCTTGTCCTAATATTCGATCTAAACCTCCCTTGCTGAAAGTTAAACCCATTGCTCTTTATTTTGTCATAATAGGTTAAGACGAATAATTTTTACCACACTTATTTGTAACAACCTTTTAATACTTGAAAGCTTATGCTTCCCCCACACTCGTTCAGTCTTACTACACTAAGCAAAACCATTTCTTTCCATCGTCCCTTCTAAGTCATGTTCTCGAGATCTTTAATCACTTTTTCTGGTCTTCTGTAATAATTCTCCAATTTGGCTATCTATTTCCTGTAATGTGGTGCCCAGAAGTGAACACAGTACTCCAGATGAGGCCTAATCAGTGCAGAGTAGAGCAGAAAAGTTACCTTGTATCTTGCTTACCACACTCCTGTTAATACATCCCAGTTTTAAAATAGAAGAGAAGATTGGTAACTCTGGAGATTCCATTTGATGTTCAAATGTTCGCTGAACTTGACAATTTCACTGCAAACGTTTCATTACCAATCGAGGTAACATTGTCCGTGTGCAATAGGTTTTTAATAAAAGTCCTCCCAAACTGGTCTTTATACAGTCTTTTGCGTGACCCTACCCCATAGTTGATTTTAATTGGTTGCTTATGGCCAACCAATAATTGTTATCCACGTTTTCTTTAGGTGTTCTTTTTCTATTATCCCTTAGCCTCACAGGTTCAACCACCAGATCTAAATCAACATGTCAATCAATTGAATCATTTCCAGAAAACTATGCCTCTAGAAACTCCCTTCCTTGCTTAAATGCTATTTGTCCAATCACTTCCACATTGTTGAAATCAAATTTATGACCAGTATTGTTCTCAGCATGGTAAACAGGGTGATGGGGGATTACTAATGAAGTGCTGCAGTGAATATGCAGCATTTCATTAGGCTAATTCCCCCCCTCCCCCCGGAAATTCAAAGTGCTGGCATGCCGTGTAGCTGCCAGCACTTTGAAGTTGCCATGGGGAGACTTTGCCTAACATAGCGCTGCATACTCACTGCAGTACTTCATCAGTAATCTCCCATCACTCTGTTTACCATGCCCCCTTCGAAGCTGGGGGCCAGTATAGACAAGCCCATTATGGAATAAGCTTTCATACAGGGAGTAGTATAACTACAGCAGTATAATCATACCGGTATATTTTGTATTTGTAGGTAGTCCGTCGTGTCTGACGATGATGTCTTGAGCTTGCACAGGCTCATTGGTTGTGGACTCGCATGTAGCTGAGAAGTCCAAGCTTTGAACGGCATGGGCGAAGTGATGAGAATGTGCAAAGAACCTGCGTGGGAGAATGTTTAAAGTGGAAAAGCCATTTCACAGGGGCAGTTCCACTCTCAACCTCAGAAGCCTGCTTCCAGTGGTA
Organism: Carettochelys insculpta; assembly: GCF_033958435.1. NCBI lineage: Eukaryota > Metazoa > Chordata > Testudines > Carettochelyidae > Carettochelys > Carettochelys insculpta. Next base: position 146,093,499 of record NC_134139.1, on the reverse strand, counting down.
CGAAAAGTCATCACAGCTGGGACTTCCTAGGCTGCAGTGGATGGCCATGTTGTCTTTGGTGCCTTTTCATGCCCTTCACTCTCCACAGAGTGTGGCAGAACTGCCTTTCTGGTCACTGGATCTTGCTATTGATCTCATCTGCCCAGTCCACCAGGGCTGACTTTGCATGCTGGGATAGGCAATTCCCTATCTCACCACAGGTTTCAGTCCTGCCAGCTACCCTCACCTGGTTTAGCCTGCCTGTTGAAGGGGTTTACCGGGGTGTGGTCACTGCATGCTACAGCTTCTTGGAGCCACAGGTGAGAGCTGGGTGCCAGGCGGGGACCAAAGGGGCACAAACTGCCCCGAAGAGACACAAGTCCCCACACCAAAGGTCCCTGGACACCCCCATACTGATATAACTTTAGAGCTAAATATCCTTCTGTACATAAGCCTTACTTTCCCTTCCCTCAAGAAAAGTCTGCTGGCTATTGCATTGAGGGTGCACAGTTCAAGGGCCACCCATTTCTCCTGGCTGTCTTGTTGTGACAAAGGGAATAGCAGCTGCTTGTTCAGGAGCATGAACGTTGCCTGACAATCTTCTAATCCTTAGTGTTGATGTGACTACAGACAATGCCAATACCATGAGAGTCAGTAGAATCTCAGCTATGAGCAGACCAGCTAGCCACTTACCACATTTGAAATTAGAGGTATGTAATCTGGGGACAGCAAAGGGGAAAAAAAAAAGAAAAGAAAAAAGGATCATACAATCCACTGTGTTAATCTACTAAAAACAGATTTTTAAAAAGATTTGACACAAGGTAGGAAACCTGGTTCTCAGTTTCATTTAAATTATGATCAAAAGCAGCATTTTGCTTCTGAACAGCAAGAGTTACAAACAGTTTAGAATTACAAAACTTCTATTCTTGAGGTGTTCCTAACATTAACATTCTACAATATAATTAAATTGTAGAATGTAATATCAGTATAAAAATCTGATACCTGTTGTTCAATATTTTTGTCTGACATATGTATGGTAAGCCCAGGAAGGACATCATAGATACATACTGCAAACATGTTCTTAAAATGTAGTCAGCAGCTGGTACCTAACCGCCTCTGTTCTAGATTTAAAAAAAGAGGCCAAATCACATCCTTCAAGTGTCTACAACATAAAGTAAACAAGATAGGACTAAGGGGGTGGGGGGAAGAGATCAAACTGCGTGGTAAATAAAAATGCAGAAAGCAAGTAGGGAAAAAGATGACTACTTAATCTCAATGGGAGTGATAGGAAGAGACTGCACCCCCATGAAACCTGTCTCTTGAAGCAGGGCCGATGAGCTTTAGGAAGATATGAGTGAGCAAAGGCCATTTTGGCATCCACCACTTGATAGCATAACAGGAGCAGAGTGCTAAGATAACAGAATGTTGACTCTCTCATCCAGTCTCCAGGAATTGATTATAGGAAAAAGATGCTAAATTAAAGCAAAGATTGTAATTTGCTGCAATTAAGTTGTAGTCTTACAAATGTGTTTTCACTTATGCGTAATCTTTAATAAATTTGTTTTATTTTCACTATAATTCATTGTTTTGATTAAAACAGAGTGAGAGAGAGAGTGCCCAGGAGCTTATTACCTTCAGGGGTTCTTTCTCCTGAAAGCAGCAGCAAACTAAAGTTCTAAGGCTATGTCTACACATGCCCCTCCCTTTTGGAAGGGGCATGTAAATGAAGTGGGTCAAAATGCTAATATGGTATTGATGAATATTCAGCACCTCATATGCATAATGGCAGCCACCCAGAGCTTTGAAAGTGCTGCTTTCAAATTGCAAAGTAGCTGTGTAGATGGGGTTCCTTCAAAAGGAAACCCCAATTTCAAAAGCACCCTTCTTCCCAAAAAAATTGGGAAGGGTATTTTCAAAATAAGTAAATAAATAAATGGGGGGTTACTTTTGAAAGAACCCCATCTACATGGCTGTTTGCACTTTGAAAGCAACACTTTCAAAGCTCCAGGTGGCCACCATTACATAAATGAGGTGCTGAATATTCAGTGCCTCATTAGCATTTTGACACTTCATTTACATGCCTGTTCTGAAAGGGAGGGGCATGTGTAGACATAACCTAAATATTCAGGGAGAGGACCGGACTTCACTGGAAAACGATGTGCGGATGAAGGAGTGTTGAGGTTACTGCGAGGTGGAAGCCAATGTAACCTGTATGCTGGTTGTTGGTGTCAGGCATACATCTCACAGCAGCACAGCATGTAATGTACCCAAAGTTAACTTACAACCACAGACTGTGATATGACCTGCTACCAGGCAGGGGTCACCCCAAAACCTCACAGCTACTGCTTAGGGCTGCTCACAATTGAGCCTTTGGTCCCCAGTGTACATTTCATTGACTTCTCTAAAAGCTCAACTTGTCTACTGGAGTTTGCTAAAGAAGTGCTCATTCAGAAAACAGTCAACTGTATATTTGTCAATGAAGAGGCAACTTGAGACTCCCAGGTGTGGCCACATAGCACAATACAGAAGGGACAGGTTTGGTAGCCATTACCAAACTCCTGAGTCATCTTTGTGTTGTCTGGGAGATACCTTAACTGAGGTTACAAGAGCACACAAACAAATGAGATAAAACTGTCAGTACCTTTCAGCTTAGCTGTGAAGTTAGACACCATCCTATAACTATTTCTAGTGAAGATGCTTTTATTTAACCAAAAAAAGATTTAAATTTGGTTAAAAGCCCCCTCCTCCCTTAAAGATGAATATGGAAATTGAGAATCTTAGTTATGTGGATGAACATCTTTTCAGAAAGAACTGCTTTCTCCTTGAGCCACAAGAACTTTAAGTAGTGTGGTGACAGAATCACTAGACAGTTTGAAGTGCTCTGAGAGATAAGAAACTGCCACCCACTCTACTGAAGCCTGTGTGTGTGTGTTGGGTTCTGTTTAAAAACCATTGTTTATGCTTGAAAGCAAGACACTGGAAATGAATGATATTTGAAGTTTAAGGCAAGAGTACACACACATTTTGCTTAGTATGTATTCACACCTGTTCTACAATTAGATACATCTCTTGATCTTGCAATTGATTCAAACTCCAAACTTCTGCTGAGATCAGTGGTGCTTAGCACAAGGAATGCTTGGAAGATTAGTCTCAGATTTGACCTGCAAAAAATCAGCGTTCAGGAAAAAGCAGAGGTTCCCTACTTCCACAACTCTTGCACACCTATGAGACAAGTGCAAATGGTAGCATAAGTTTCCCATAGAAAGCTGAACTCACCACAGGTGCACTTGTTCATTGGTGGTACACCACACCCAACTAGTAGTATTCCCTGCCTATAATCATTCCAGTCCCAGAATGATCAACAACTTCTTGCAAGTTGGCCCTCCAGGAAGGGCAGTTTAAAATCTTTCCCCTTCCCCTATCAATTTCCCTCAAAGGCAGTGCCCCACTAACTACTGGTCATTGATAAGACACCTTCTGTCCCTCCAGGGCTCCTCTGTCAGAACAGGTCACAGACTTCCTTTGAGGAGTCTTAACCAAATCGCAAAGCAAAATGAAACTTCCAACACAACTCCTGTCCTTTCCCTAGCTTCACCTTTTAATACATCTTGTGTCTCCCCCGCCCGAGCCCCTGCCAATGTGACCCAGAGGAGAACATGGAGCTTAAAAGATTCCAAGGACTGCACTGTTTTCTGGTATCTGAATCCCTTTGTAGGGGATGCCCTTTGTTCCTCTTCCAGGTGCTCATGAGCTTGAAGGATTCCAGAAGCTTCATGAAGCACCTTTGCCCACAAATGGGTGTCACAGGTGATGTCCTTGGTTTTTCCCCAGGTGTTGTTTTCCCCCCTTTATCCTCATCAGGAAGATGGCAAGAAGTCAGTTTTAGAAATCAACGTTTGGCCAATGCATTCACCTATTTTTTTTCCAAAGGCTTATGATTGAACAGCTACGTCTACACTAGCCCAAGTCTTCTAAATTGCCATGCAAAATGGCCATTTCAAACATTAATAATGAGGTGCTGAAATGCATATTCAGCGCCTCATCATCATGCCACCAGCCACTGCTCTTCGAAATTGCCACTTCTCGCTGCTGTGTGGCACGTCCAGACAGGGCTCCTTTTCGAAAGTACCCCAGGAACTTTGAAATCCCCTTATTTCTATCAACAGATAGGAATTAGGGGTTTTGAAGTTGGCATGGTCCTTTCAAAAAGGAGCCCCATCTGGAGGAGCCACACGCCAGCAGCAATTTGAAAGAGCTGTAGCTGGTGGCATGCTAATGAGGCACTGAATATGCACTTCAGCACCTCATTAGCAATCTTCAAAATGGCCATTTGCATGGCCATTTCGAAGATTTGGGCTAACGTAGACACAGCCAACTTGTTTTATTAAAAGTTTTTGCTGTATTCTACTGAATTTTAATAAACGTTACACTTTCCTTGACTGTATGTGGCCTTTCATTCCCAAATATTGTCCAAGTGTGATGAACAGAATTTTTATTTATTTATTTGCAAGTCAGGACTGGGCACACAAGTTTTAAACACAGAATACTGAATTATGTAGAAGTGAAATGATGACTCACCCCTGAACTAGAACCTAATGATTCATCACTGAATGCAACTGGAATCCAGAAGCCAGGAGCTGACTCAGTGACTCACAGGCCAGGCATATAAGCCACACAGGACAAACAGAAGCTCAATCTACTCAACATTACTTTGTGGCTTGGAACTCTCCCATGGCCTGATATGGCAACAGATTCCATAGACCTTAGCTTTCTTCAGCACTGTCCTTCATCCACTGTAGCTCCCAGGCCTATCCTTGCTTTGTTCCAAACCTGCTTGGCTGACTCCTACCCCAAACTTTAGCTCCTGAAACCATTCTATTAATGGCAGATGACTGCCAGAAGGGCCGTGTTCAATTCCTAGGGGATTCCATCAACTACGCAACTTAACCTCTTCGAGCCCCCACCCAAGAGCCTGAAACAATCTCACCCTACCTGCTGGGTACCTATAAGAATAAAATTCTTCCCCTCTCGCAAGCAGAGTCTGAGGTTTAAGAGCAGTACTCAAACATAAGTTTACACAGCCATACATGCAGTATGCTAAACAAAGGAAAGGAAAAACCCCATTAAGCGAGGCACTGTCCACAGAGCTATTTACCCACTCACCCTCACTCAGAAGATGTACCTCTCAGAGCACGGTCTGGTCCATGTGAACCCAGACTTCACAAGTGTATCAGCATGGAGTTTCTTGCCCTACAAGGGCAAAAATTGCCTTCTGGCTGTCCCTCCGCTGTCTTCCACCAGACGCTCGTCCGCTATGCTCCATCTGCCAACCCGCTGGCCCACTGTGTTGTGGGTTTTGTAGCTTTAGCTGCCAGTGCTTTCAGTTCTGGGCCTAGCCACAGAATCTCAGTATTCACTAGGGTGGATTCTCACAAAATCATTACAGATCCCAGCATTAGTCTGGGCTTTAGTACTGTCTTAGAATCATAGAACCATAGGGCTGGAAGGGACCTCAGGAGGTCATCTAGTCCAGCCCCCTGCTTCAAGCAGGATCAACCCCCCGCAAAGTCATACTAGCCAGGAACTTGTCAAGCCATGACTTAAAACATCGAGAATCCACCACCTCTCTAGGCAATGCATTCCAATGCTTCACCACCCTCCCTTTCCTAATATCTAACCTACACATCTCCCTCTTCAACTTCAGACCATTACTCCTTGTTCTGCCATCTGACACCACTGAACAGTTTCTCATCCTCCTCTTTAGAGATCCCCTTCAGGAAGTTGAAGGCTGCGATTAAGTCTTCTTCTGTAAACTAAACAAGCCCAAATACCTCAGCCTATCCTCATAGGTTGAGGGCTCCAGCCCCTTAATCATTTTTGTTGCTCTCTGCTGAACCTGTTCCAGCACATCCACAATCTTTTTTATACTGGGGGAGGCCCCCAAAACTAGACACAATATTCAAGATGTGGCCTCACCAGTGTTGAATAGAGGGGAAGAACTACTTCTCTAGAGCTGCTTGAAATGCTCCCCCTAATGCACCCTAGTATGCCATAAGCCTTCTTGGCTACAAGGGCACACTGTTTACTCATATCCAGCCACTCATCCACTGTTGCTGAGTCAGTCAGTCCCCAGCCTATTATAACGTTTGGGATTCTTCTGTCCCAGGTGCAGGATTCTACACTTCTTATTGAACTGCATCAGATTTCTTTTGGCCCAATCCTCCAATTTATCCAGGTCACTCTGGATTCTCTCTCTACCCTCCAATATGTCTACTTCTTCCCCTAGTTTTGTGTCATCTGCAAACTTGCTGAGGGTGCAATCTAGTCCCTCATCCAGGTCATTAATAAAGATGTTGAAAAACACCGGCCCAAGAACCGAGACTTGTGGCACTCTGCTTGAAACTGACCACCATCCAGATATTGAGCCACTGACCACTATCATTGGGCCCGACCATCAAGTCAGCTTTCTAGCCATTTTATAGTCCAAGGATCCAATCCACATTTCCCTAACTTATAGACAAGAATGTATCAAAATCTTTGCTGAAGTCAGGGTATATCACATCCACTGACTTCCCCATGTCCACACAGCCTGTTACCCACCATAGAAGCTAATCAGATTGGTGAGGCAGGACTTGCCCTGGTGAATCCACGTCGGCTAATTTTTGGATCACTTTCCCCTCTTCCGGGGCTCCAAAATGGATTCCTTGACAATCCCCTCCATTATTTTCCCAGGAATTCAGGTAAAGCCAACTGGTCTATAGTTCCCTGGGTTGTCCTTCTTTCCTTTTTTAAAGATGGGCACTATGTTTGCCTTTTTCCAGTCATCCAGTTATCTCCCCTGATCTCCAAGAGTCTTCAAAGATACTGGCCAAAGTTTCAGCAATGACATCTGCCAATTCCCTTATTACCCTTGGGTGCATTAAATCCAGACCCATGGATATGTGTACATCTATTTTTTCTAGATAGTTCACAACTTGTTCCTTCCCCACAGATGGCTGCCCTCCACCTTCCCATACTGCATTGTCTAGGACTGTCATGTGGAAGTTGACTCTGTCTGTGAAGACTGAGGCAAAAAAAGCATTGAGTACTTCAGATTTTCCTACATCATCTGTCAGTAGGTTACCTCTCCTCATCCAGTAATGGCCCCACACCTTCTCTGATAACCCATTTATCATTAACATGCCTGTAGAAACCATTCTTGTTACTCTTCACATCCCTTGCCAGCTGCAGCTCCAATTGTGCTTTCGCTTTCCTTATTACTGCCCAGCATTCTCCAGCCGTATGTTTACACTCCTCCTTAGTCAACTGTCCATGTTTCCATTTCTTGTATGCATCCTTTTTGAGTTTAACCTGACTAAAGATTTCCCCTTTAAGCCAACTGGTTGCCCACCATGTTTGTGTTTCTATTTATGCAGTGGGATGGTTTGTTCCTGTGCCTTCAATAAGACTTCTTTAAAATACTGCCAGTTCTCTTGAACTCTTTCCCCACCTTCATCTTCGTTTCCCAAGGGATCCTGCTCATCAGTTCTCTCAGGGAGTTGATGTCTGCTCTTTTGAAATCAAGGGTCTGTATGTTACTGCTCACACTTCTTCCTTTTGTCCGGATATTGGAATCTATGATCTCATGGTGGCTGCAGCTCAGGTTCCCTCTCTTCTATTTCTCCTACTAGTTCTTTCCTGTTTGTGAGCAGCAGGTCAAGTTGCGCACAGCCCCTGGTTGGTTCCTTCAACACTTGTACCAAGAAGTTATCCCCAACATTCTGCAAAAACTTCCTGGATTTTCTGTGTGCTGCTGTATTGGCCTCCCAACATATGTCCAGATGTTTAAGCTCCCATGAGAACCAAGGCCTGCGATTTGGAAGGTTCACTCAGCTTACCTGACTGGTGTGTGGGTGGGTGAAGAGAACCAATCAAACTTAGGGCTGTACATCTAAAAGGCTCCCAGCCAGCTGGTTCAACCAGTATCCCCTCCCTCCCACCTCTCCTACTTCACAGGGCTCTGCTGAGAGAAGCCCTGGAGGATTTACATCTGACACAGCAATGACAGCCCTGTACTCCTACAATTATTTTAAGCATTGCTGATATTCCACAATTCTTCCCTTGGGTGATAGCTTAATTTGCAACTTTACAACAAGAATTTTTGCCTCTTGTAAACCCCACTGCTTTTTCCTGCTACCCAGCAGCTTTCGTAACAAGCAACTATTTACGTATACACATCCATACATCTATTCCCATCTGCACCTCTAAGCTGTGTCTACACGTGCACGCTACTTCGAAGTAGCGGCACTAACTTCGAAATAGCGCCCGTCGCGGCTACACGCGTCGGGCGCTATTTCGAAGTTAACTTCGACGTTAGGCGGCGAGACGTCGAAGTCGCTAACCTCATGAGGGGATCGGAATAGCGCCCTACTTCGACGTTCAACGTCGAAGTAGGGACCGTGTAGACGATCTGCGTCCCGCAACGTCGAAATTGCTGGGTCCTCCATGGCGGCCATCAGCTGGGGGGTTGAGAGATGCTCTCTCTCCAGCCCCTGCGGGGCTCTATGGTCACCGTGGGCAGCAGCCCTTAGCCCAGGGCTTCTGGCTGCTGCTGCAGCAGCTGGGGATCCATGCTGCAGGCACAGGGTCTGCAACCAGTTGTCGGCTCTGTGGATCTTGTGTTGTTTAGTGCAACTGTGTCTGGGAGGGGCCGTTTAAGGGAGCGGCTTGCTGTTGAGTCCGCCCTGTGACTCTGTCTGCAGCTGTGCCTGGCACCCTTATTTCGATGTGTGCTACTTTGGCGTGTAGACGTACCCTCGCAGCGCCTATTTCGATGTGGTGCCGCGCAACGTCGAAGTTGAACATCGACGTTGCCAGCCCTGGAGGACGTGTAGACGTTATTCATCGAAATAGCCTATTTCGATGTTGCTACATCGAAATAAGCTATTTCGATGTTGGCTTCACGTGTAGACGTAGCCCTAAAGAACACATTCCTCAAATTTCTTCAGCAGGATTGAGTTCCTGCTGCCACATTCCCTTCACTCCATTTCCTGGCCTGCCTGTTACCACAACAATCGTTAGGTTCAACTGCCACTGCTCCAGCCAGTAGACCTGACAGTCCATGTGTCACTTTGACCATGTGATTAGATAGGATTTGACATCTGTGCACTCACAGAAAACACTACTAGTTTCCAGTGTAGCAGAATTCTTCAGCAGAGGGACTCAAACTGAGGGGGCACTGCTACTGGTGGTAATACTGCTTTCAAAGCCAAGTGCTTAGCTAGCAGCTACTGCTCTGGCCATCCAGTTCCAAAGGCAGTGCTACTATCAGCAATGTAACATGCCCTTCTTATTTCTCCATTGTTGCCGGCGGTGCTGCCTTCAGAGCTGGTTGATGACCAGCAGCCACCACTTTCCCTTCTGCCATCAGAGCTGGCCAGTTGAAGCGTGACAGCTGCAGGCCAAGCACCTGGGACACAGCAGGTGGGAGAGAGGAAAAATGTAACCTCCTCTTGATAGAGGAGTCACACAATCAAATTAATTAGGGAACCACCAATCTACAATGCATAAAGTAGTTAAGTATCAGAGAGGCAGCAGAGTTAGTTTGTATCTTCAAAACCAACAAGAAGTCCTGTAGCACCTTACAGACTAACATATTTTGTAGCACAAGCTTTGTCTTTTCCCATGAAAGTTTATGCTCCAAAATATCTGTTAGTCTATAAGGTGCCACAGGGCTTCTTAAAGTAGTTCAATAGCTTTATGGCTTTGTTCATGTGCAGAAAATTGAACCAAACATTTCCAGTAACAATACAGGCAATTACAGCATTTGCCACCATCCTGTGAATCAACAGCCCCTTCATCCTCCTCAAAACAATAAGCAGTTACTGTACAGCCATAGTAGGGATTACTGCTCTGACATCTAAATCTAGTTGCACAGATAACAACGAATAGACAAAAAATGGCTGCACGCCCCTTCATTCCACAGACATCCCCTTATGTCCATTTCTGGCATGTGCATGTACATTTTCTGAAGGTCCCCTTCGACATAGGGCATCCCCCATCTCCCTAGTGTGCCAGAAAGTTCACTTCCAACATCCCCAATTTCTCTGGCTTACTGGGAACCAGAAAGTATGCAAAGGGTAGCATCTGGCTGTCTCTAAAGTGTTTACAAACCAAATCTGTCCTGTAGTTACTTGAGATGGAAGCACTCCCATTTATCCTACAAACATTATGAAGTGTGTATCAGGTGACAATTATACCAATGGCTTTTGCTACATTAGCATGCAGGCAGACTGAAGAGGTCAGTAGCACTGTCTGTGCATTACCAAATGTGCATACCGCGATCATTCTGCAGCAACTGAGCTTGTAATTGAATTTCCTGTTTTATGGTCACTGATGTGGGGAATGGTTTCCCTGTATCAAATTAGAAACAAGTATGCAGGGTCACCCAAAGTAACGGCACAGAGACAAAAATATATTCCCCAGAAACAAGTGTTTGAAGTTCACTTCTTTTCCCTTCAAGAACAATCCTGATCTCCACTTCCAAGTGTTATGAACCCTTCCAGTGTTCCCCATGTTTATATTCAATCCTTGTACAATACGCTAATATTAACCCTCTTAGTTCACATAGGCTGTCTACACAACAAAATAAACTTTGAAGTAAGCAACTTTGAAGTAGAGCATCTACACAAAAAATGCACTCTCCCTTACTTCGAAATAGGCTCCCCTTTACTTCGAAGTTAGGCGTCTACACACAATTAGCTCCTACTTCACAGTAAGGGGCCAGGAAATGATGCAGGCAGGGGGTCACATGGCTGACAAGCCCTTCCAGGCTCACAGCCAGCCAACCCCTTAAGGGGCCTCTCCTAACACCCATAGCCTGCACATGCTCAAGGCTGCCAGGCTAAGGACAGCAGCTGAGCACATACAGGAGGGAACAGCCAGAGACCATGCCAGCTCACTCCCTCCCTGAGGATGATGCCCTGTCCACCCTGGGCAGCCTGCTGGCCACGCTGCTTGCCTTGCTGTGCCAGCAGCATGGCCAAGTCACCTGCATGGAACCCAGCCTCGAGGTCCCAGGCATGGTGCTGCTACCGACCCCCCCACACCGAGCTGGCACTTGTGGGCCTACACCAACAGCACCGAACCGTGGGACGGCTAGTGGAGGAGGACTGAGATGATAAGAGGTAGCTGAGGAACCTCTGCATGACCCAGCAGACATTTGAGGACAGCTGCCACTGGCTCACCCCAGTCCTCCAGCGCCAGGACAGCTGCATGCAGCCAGCACTCCCCGTGCAGAGGATGGTGGCCATCGCACTATGGTGGCTGGTCACCCCTAACAACCACAGATCCATCGGCCACCATCAGAGCAGTGCTGACCAAGGCAGGAGCAGCCCCCACCATGGGCTCACTCTGGGAAGAGGTGACTAGGAAAGGGACAGGGGGCCTCCCAGTCAGGTGTTCATGGACACCTCCTCCTCCCCCTCTGCAGGTCATCCAAACCATCAACACTGTGGCTCCTGTGACGCGTTGTGACTCTGGGGGACCTGGATGTCGCCCTTGCCAGGTTTGCAGACCTGGGCTTCCCTGATGGTTTCGGAGCCCTGGTTGGGATGCACATGGTGATCCAGACTCCCGACCACAGCGGGAGTGCCTACATTAACAAGAAGGGGTACAACTTGGTGGTACTCCTGGCCCTGGTGGACAAAAGGGGCCTTTTTCTTGGATGTGTAGGGGTGTGTGTGTGTGTGTGTGTGTGTGTGTGTGCGTGAGTGTGTGAGGTGTTACAGAATTTGTGGCTGGGATGCCAGAGGGCACATATGTCCTGCCCAGCAGAAGCTCCCCCTTGGGAGCATCACTCTGCCCCCCCTGCATCATAGTTGATGCCATGTACCCGCTGCACTCATGGCTCATACAGCCCTATACCAGACACACCGTGCCCGCCCAGGACGCCTTTAATCGTTACCTCAATCACACTAGGGGCACAGTCAAGTGGGCATTTGGAGGTTGAAGGGGAGGTTTTGCAGCCTCCTGAACATCCCCTTGATGATCACTGCCTGCTGTGCCCCCCCACAACCTTGTAGACGGCTGCTGCATGCCATTTACCCAGGGTTGGGCCGCAGACCCAGAGACCAGCTATGAGAAGCCACCCACTACCCTGTGTTGGGAGGTACAGAAGGATGGGATCAGGGTCTGGAAGCCCATGTGCTGGGTCTTCACACAGGGCCTGTCCTGACTCCCCACCAGCCACACACTGTACCACACACCCTCTCGCCCCCAGGACACAGTTAGGGTGGGAACAATGAACTTTAATGGGGGGAATAAAGAATGCCACAAAACTGAATGAAATCTGGTAACCTATTTGGTGTGTTCAGGGGGAACAGTCAGCAGTGGGAAGGCAGGAGCCTAGGTAGGGGGACTGAACTGGCAGGGTCAGTTACCCAGAGGCACAGGGGGCCAGGAGTCACATCAGCCATGGCCACCACTACCAGCCCAGGTCCATGGCCCCTGTGTAACTGCGATGGGGCTGGGTCCACAGGGAGGTAGGGCTGGGGTGGGGGTGCCACAGGCTCTGCCTCTGAAGGGTGTGCAGGTGGGGCCACTTGGGTCTGGGCCAAGTTCACCCACCTTGGCCAGCAGCCACCGGGCCAGCTCGAGGAACTTGGCTGGTGCCAGGTCTGCCACACATTCAGCAGCTGCTGAAGGGGCTGGTGAGGGGGCAGGAGCCTCACCCACACCTCCCACTCCATCACCACCCAGTCCTAGAACACCCCAGTCATCTCCCACACAACTGCCCAGTTGGTGGCCACCTCCTCATCCCTCCAGCTTTGTCTCCGGGAGGCCCAGCTGTGGCCATGGGGTGATGAGGGCTGGGGTGATAGTGCGGCCTCCTGTGACCACAGCCTACTCAGTTGTGCAGTGGTGGCTGACCAGCAAGGGACCTGTGGAGACAGGGGGACAGCCTGCAAGTGCTGGCTGCCAACCCTGGTGGGGGGGGGACATGGGGACCCTGCTTCCCTCCTGCCCAATGGCCCGTGAGATCCTGGATACCCAGGGGTTCCTCCTTGGTGAAAGTCAGCCTGTGTTCCCTCCCCCTCTCCCATCCTCAGCTGTGTAGGCTATGGGGCTGTTCTTGGGGGGGCGGGGAGTGGCTCTATCCCCATTCCTTGCAATATCCCACTTGCCCTGAAGGTACCGACTGAGACCTCCCAGGGCTCGGGCAAGGCTTGGCTTGATGACGCCCCACTGGGTGTCCCAGAGGGGAGGGCAATGACATGGGTCCTGTCACTGGAGCCCTCGTCATTACCCTCAGTGGGCCAGTGCCCACGCAGGGAGCTGGTGGTGTCAGAGGGGCCTGCCTCCTCGCTGCTGTCCACAAGGTCAGAGTAGCAGTGTGCATGAGGTGTTCCAGGGTGGCCGCCTCCCTCAGTTCCAGGAGCCTGTGCAGCTCCCTGTAGCGGGGGCACTGCATGGGCCATGTCCCCGACTGGCTGGCAGCGTTGCAGGCCTTTATGTAGGCCTGGTGGAACTCCTTGACCTTAGCGCAGAGGCTGCTGCCAGTGCAATCAGGGTGGCCTTGGGCCACCTGGTCAAAGGCCTCAGCCTTATGCTGGTTGTCACGTGTGTTAAAGGACCTTCTGTCTGCCCCACCCCCCAACAGAGAAAGGAGGTCCTTCAGCTCCTCCTCGGTCCAGGAGGGTCCCCTTCTGGCACAGCCCTTTCCCGGGCTCTGTGAGCCCTTTGACCCCTCATCTAGGGCCCTGGGGGGGCAGGGGGCACTGCCCTGCCACCATGGTGGCCAGAGGGTGCAGAGGCTAGCTGGTGCTTCACACAGGGTAAGTCCGTGGGAAAGATCATACTGCCCCAGTTTGTGGCCTACTCTCAGCTTCCTGCCTGGAGCTGATGGGAGCTGCTTCCTTTAAGGCAGCTGGCAGAGACCATATAGCCCTGCCTGGGCTAGCCAGGGTGTCTCCAGCCAGTTGGGGGCCCCTTGGAAGACTTCTTACTTCGAAGTAAGGAGTGCAGAGCATCCACACACACTTAATTTTGAAGTAAGCCACTACTCCATTCCTGAGAACGGAGTAGTGACTTCAAAGTTAACTGCCCTTTACTTCAAAGTAAGGAAAAGTGTGTGTAGATGCTCTGAAGGCTACTTCAAAGTAGCCTTTTACTTTGATGTTAACAGCAAAGTAAGTTTTGTAGCATAGACACAGCCTCACTCATTTTTCCCATGTGCTGGGCACAAACCACTGGAATATGGGTCATTGTTCCATATTACCAATTGATCAATCAGAAGTCCAAACCATGCAGGTCCCTTTAAATACCCCACCTGAGGCTTCCACCCAGACACCTTGTCAAAGACCCCAGTCAATGGCCTATGTGCAGTTCTGAAATCCCATCCTCTCAAATCCAGCTATTATTTCTGGAATGTTTCTTACAACTACTACTTTGGACAGAACATAGTATTAATTGCATCATGAACTTGCAGAACCACAATCCCAACAGTGAGCTTTCCTACCCCAGAGTGGTTTGCAATGGACCTGTGTCTATCTGGTGTTTCCAGTTTCCACAAGACTAACAACCCACTTCTGTAGTGGTGTGGCTTTCCTGAATTGAGGTTCTGGCACTGAAAGTTTCTTGCATGTGCCTCATACAGCTCTATGAAGATTTGTTTCCTCATCCAGAAGTTCTGAAGGAACTGCTAGTCATCCCATATTGCCATAATTAGATGATACCACTTAATGCTCGTTATCTTGGATCAAAAGCAACATTCCACCCATGGGCATACCCTGACTACATTGGCTTTCACTATATTTGCGCCTTGAGTGTTGAAAGAATTGTCATTGACCCTACTGGTCTTCAACGTATCAGCAAATTCTGCCCAAATTTTACCCAACATCTCCCCAGCTGCCTACTTCACTACATGGAAATTTGTACCACAATAAGAAATAGGATGGGAAGATCTGTTTCTGTGCCAATTGCTCCATGTTATCCACCCAGGCCGTGTCTACACTAGCCCCAAACTTCGAAATTGCCATGCAAATGGCCATTTCGAAGTTTACTAATGAAGCGCTGAAATACACGGCCCCAGTTTGTTAAATATCAGGAATTGCCATTGGCCTGTTTAAAGGTGCAACATTATCTGATTATAGTGCAACCATAAAAACATTGTCGATCCCACTGTATTATAGTTGCAACAAATCTTGTGCCAAGGAGGCTACATGGCCAAAAGGGGTTAAACAATCTCAGGACAAGTGACCCAGAGTCAAAGTGTAGAGGTAGGTGAGCCAAGTATAAATGGTAACTAAGGTAATTTAATAGTAAGTAGGCCAGAACTCTGAAATGCAAGCTTATATTGTTAGAAATTACAGATAAAACTAGTTATGTATGTTTCTGATTGACCAGTAAGTGACATGGAAGCTGTTTCATGATGGCCTGGTAAGTGTAAGTAGTGGATTAACCACAAACTTAGGGGAAAACAGTTGAGGTCACTCAGTTAGGGTGCACTGCAAGCAATGGGCTAGCCAATCCCCGAAGATCTTACGTATCACAGACTGTAGGAGCAGAACCAACAGCCAACAGCCACTGCGGGCCCAGGGGCAAGGTGAGAAGGGAACCCAGCTCCCTGCCCCTGGAAGGGATTGGGCTTAGGGCAGTCGGCCAAGCCCTCCCTTCCCCACTGCACATGGAGTGGTGGCATAAAACTCCCTGCCATTTCAAAGGGACACAGAGTTCGGTGACACTAACCCTGAAACAGTAGTGCTAAATCATGGTAGTTATGATGATTCTATGTTCACCATAGCTCCACAAAGCCACATCAACTTCACATCAGACCTGGAATGACTTCTTGAAGTTCCTCATATCTAATCCCCTGCAGTCATGGCAAAACCAGGCACCATCTAGACCGTCCCCAACAGGTGCGTATCCAGCCTTATACTCATGTCCAGCACAGCATAACGCTGAGACTTCACAATGCTTGAACAGGTATGCTAGTCTAGACACAGGTTCAGGTTAGTGTAAGGACACAGTGTTAGAAGCATTTCCCTCTGTTTTTCTTATGCCATACACATGCCCTGGAAGGAAGGAATAAACTCCATTTCTACTCCTTTGTACAATTACAAACTTAATATTTTAAATATTTCAGTGGCCCATGGGTATATGAGATGTGGGGAAGCTGGAAGGGGTACGGTGAATAAAACTTTATCTCAAAAAAGACAGAAAAATACTTGATATCACTTTTCCCACTATGTAGGTGAGAGCATTTATAGCTCCAAAAGCAAATACCACACTAAGAATGAAGATGCTTCAGTTTCATCTCATGTAAACTGCCTGTCTTAATGGTGATAGCAGGCATGTGTACCACAGCAGGATGTTCTAAAATGGCATGGGAGCCCAGACATTTAATGTGTATTAAAGCTGGTTGAGGATAGCTTGAGAGAAAAATGTTTTGCATGTTGATTACAATTTTGTTTTGAAAAACAAGTTTCTCAGTAATGTTGATGCCATGAGTATCTGAGTGTATTTTGAAATGATTTTTCCCTTTGAAAATGGGAAGTTGAAATTGATTCAAAATTATCTTTCCTGAATTTTAATGTGCAGGGAACTCAAATATTTGAGTTTATGGTATTAGAATCAGAAAAAATTGCCTCTTCTCTTCCCAGAGATACAGATTACAGCATACTGACTTATCTTAAATTACATGTGTTGCTTCCTGCTAATTCACTGTACTGTGAATTCACTTGACGTTTTTTTGCATGCCTAATAGATTTTCCAAACTTTAAGAGGGACAAATCTTCCTGAATAGTCCCAAATTGTATGATGCATGAAAGTACTAAAATATTGGAAATATTTTCTTATATTCTGTGGTCCACCAATGTCTGGTGCTAATTCTCACTTACTTCTTTTCTTCACCTCTGTAAGTTTCCTGTTTAAAGGTCTGTCACTGCCCCCTCCTCCCCACCCTTTATTCCACTTTTTTTTATTATTCAGATTTGGCTACATAATCTGTACACCTCTGCTAAATGGGTGGGATGGGATAAGGGATTTCTTAGCAAAAACTATGAATAGATGGTAGTTTAAATCAGGACAGACATTTTTTGGCCTGTAACTGTTTAAGATTATTTCATTTAGAGCTTCTTTTTGCAGCCCTTTTTTCTTCAAATATGAGCATACACACATTTTGTTCCTCAAAATAAAATTAACTGTGGTCAAGGACTGTCTACCTTTAAATAAAAATCTTAATATGTTACCAGTATTTGGCTAAGAACGTTTCAGTGAAAGTATATACACAGGTGGAAGAAGTTAAAAGTGAACAGCATGAACAGCTCACAAAACATCCCGACAATAAATTACCCTGAAGAAATTCAGGACACCACTAATTTTGCTTCACCTAATTAACAGTCTAGAGAGCGTCCTTATACATGACAGACATATAAGGAGGCAATATTCTTTGGAATAGCCCTCTCTGCTATTTCACTGACTTAATGTGTTCCATCCGCTACATCACTGCTTATTTCTTCTCATGTTGCAGGATCCACAAAGGGCTCTTGTCCACAGAAGTCCTCCTCCTTTGGCAAAAGCTGTGCCAACACTAAAAATATACAGTGGCCTCCATCTCACAGCAAGCATTGGACATGCACTGTAACCATACCACAAATGGATCAGTTCTATGAACGCACAAATGTCAGCGAGTTAAAACTTAAGACAATTTTCACTTCACTGTCCACGAGACACACACACACACACACAAAAAAGCCATCTGGTAAATGATAATTCAAATGCAGAATTTTTCATACTGGTGGAGCATTTTGGCCTTCACGTTGTTTTCAGACATCCCACAACTTTAGCTGGGATGTTCCAGCTCCTATCACCAATATTTTGATGGCTGAGGGAACAAGCCCCATCTGATTAAAACAAACCAGATTTTTAAAGGATTAAATATTTACTTACAAAATCAAGCAGCATGTTTTAATTATTTTAAAAACTTCTTCATTCTGAGGCTTGCAAACCTGTTTGGCTATCTATCTTGGTTCAAGTTCTTCTTTACACCCTCTATTATAGGTTGACTGCTTAACTTTTGTAGCTCTGCCCTTTACAAGAACTCTATTCTAACTGGGGGCAGTGGAAAGATGCTTAAGAATTTTGAGTTTAAACTTCATTCATTCTGCTTATGTAATTTAAATATTTGTAGTGCCCAGGAGATCAAAGTTGCTAATGTGTTGTTTCTGAATGACAGATAGAACACACTAAAAACAGCTCAAGGCTGTTTTTCTAAGAAAGTTTCAGGCAAATTCATTTAACTAAGTGAAACTCTACCCTGCCTTTCAACCATCCAAGTATTTTCCTCCTTGTACCGAGGGCTGAATGATTCATTGTGCCTGAGATTTCTGTTGACTGGTAGGTATGAAGTTGACTGTGACTACAGAAAGCAGAGCCAGCAAACAGGAGCACTGCTTAGACTTTGAGAATCTGAGACACCCTGCACTGAGTCATGGAAAGGAAACATTCCTTCTGGTAATTTATCAGTAATATGAAGGCTCAAGTACTGCCAGAAATCATACCCATTTCGCTCAGCAAGGTGTCCTAACAGAGCTCTTCTAAACTAAAAAAGCCAAAGAATTTCCACCAGGAGCTACACAGTGAAAATAGATATGAAAGGTGACAAGTGTAAACAACTGCACAACACCAAGGTCAGATTTATAACTGACTTTTAAAGACCTAATTCAGTTGCAAATTAAGACACAGAACAGAAATGCTTGTGTTTTCCACCCCAGGGCGAGGTGGAAAGAGGACTAGGAGTATGTTCTGGACAGATTCCTCAGATGTCAAAAATCACAGTCACTCCATTGAAATCAGTGACTTACAGTGATCAATGATCGCCTCATTCCTTCTCTCTCCTGCATTTGCTCTTTTTTACCCATTCCAGCTGCAGTTCATTCTGTAGCTTCTTCCTTTTTAAACAGGAAAGGATTCATAACACTTTCTCCAGCTATTTAAGACACAGAGCATGCCAAGATGCCACAAAGAATCACCATGCAAACAAAAGCTAAGGATAAGCTTGTTTCTTTGCTGGTCATCGTATCATAAAGCCTGACTAAAACGCAGAAAAATGTACTTTGTATGTTTGAGGTGATGAAGGTCATTACAATAACAAAAGCAAAAATCTGCATCAAGAGAAGTTATCCTGGCATTACTGGGAAAATAAAAGTCAAATGCAGAAATGGAAAAATTGGCTTTGTACAACCAACTGGCTTAATTACAAAGCATTCAATTGGCTTTCATGGAGTACTTACACACCAACACTCAGAGGGTCCTCTGAGTCAACTTATATAAACAATAAGGTCATTTGGTGACCACACACTTTCACTATGAAACTTAATTTCTCCATTAATTTAGGAGGATTCTTCGCTACATGTCAGGCTCAAAATGTATTACTAATGAAAAATATCAACACTGCAGGGGAGACCTAGCCTTCAAAGATGTTATGAAACAACTGATATGCTGGATACAAGAAGTCAAAAGGGATATTCTAGCCCCATGGAAATCAAGGAGTTCATGATTTCACTCCATGTATTTTTCCCCACTATATCATAGCTTTCAGCACGTCCCTGAATTTAAAATAGTCATTTTTGGAAATGCCACAAAATAGATTCTTCTCTTGGGTGACTGATTAGCTCCGATGGTGGCTGAATGACCATAAGAAAACGTGAGTCTTACCTCGGGGAGCTAGATTTTTTTAAAAATACATTCACCTCACTTTACAGCAACATGACAACAGAACCATGTTCAGCTTTATTTATAAAGAGTCCCATCCAGCTGCAATTCCAAATAAAAAGGAATATTAATACAAGCATCAGAGTAAACCCCTTAAATCACAGAAAGACAATTAAAACAACTATCTTAACACTCAAACGGCTAAAAGCAAGAAAGCCACGTGACAAGGGCACTGGTTGCTCTACTCACCGGTGGTGGTACCTCCTTCTGGAGATTGTGGGGGATTAGCTTCACCCAGTAAAGCAACTTTTTTCTTCTTTTCTGCTGTAGCAGTTCTCCTCTGGCTCCCAGAGTCACAGTAGGGCTGTTTCATACTCAGCTCTTCAGACAGGTCAGACCACATTTTACCTCGTGGAGTCTTTCACAGTTCACATGCACAATGGGCAGTCTTTATGCCCACTGCCCTACCACTCTGTATCTACATGTGCACGCTACTTCGAAGTAGCAGCACTAACTTCGAAATAGCGCCCGTCGCGGCTACACGCGTCGGGCGCTATTTCGAAGTTAACTTCGACGTTAGGTGGCGAGACGTCGAAGTCGCTAACCCCATGAGGAGATAGGAATAGCGCCCTACTTCGATGTTGAACGTCGAAGTAGGGACAGTGTAGACGATCTGCGTCCCGCAACGTCGAAATTGCCGGGTCCTCCATGGCAGCCATCAGCTGGGGGGTTGAGAGACGCTCTCTCCACCCCCTCAGCTCACTGGTGGCCGCGTGGAACGGCCCCTTAAAGGTCCCCTCCCCCTCCCTGAGTCTGCAGGAAGCTGAGGCAACGTGCAGGCTGCAGCCTGCACACGCGGGCAGCCTGCACAGCCATCAGCCACCCAGCCAGCGGCGATGGCGAGCCAGCAGCCCCCCCAGCGCCCCCAGGGGACCCCCCCCAAGGGGAGCCAGGGCAGCCAGCCCAGCCACAGGGGCAGCCAGGCTTGCAAGCGGCATCGGGGCCCCTCCTGGACGGAGGCCGAGCTGCGGGACCTGCTGGGGCTCTGGAGCGAGGAGGAGGTGATCCAGGTAATGGGGAGCAAGAGGCGGAACGCAGATGCGTTCGCTCGGCTGGCCGATGGCCTGGCTGCCCGGGGTCACCCTGCCCGCACTCCGGATCATGTGAGGAGTAAGGTGAAGGAGCTGCGGCAGGGTTATGCCCAGGCCCAGGATGCGGCCAGCCGATCTGGGGCCGCCCCCGTCACTTGCCCCTTTTACAGGGAGCTCAGGGACATCCTGGGCTCCCGGCACACCTCCTCCCCTCCGGCCACCCTTGACACCTCGGCTGACGAGCCCCAGCAGGCCCTCCAGCCGCAGTCCACCCCGGAGGCAAGCCCCGCACCCCGGGGGCCCCCCCCGGAGGCCATCCCCGGGACATCACGGCAGAAGGAGGAGGAGGAGGAGGAGGGGGGCTCCTCCTCTGCAGAATCCAGCTTGCAGATCCTCCTCCTGCCATCCCAGAGCAGCAGCAGGGCCTCCGACCCCCGGGGATCTCCGGACCATGGGAGCGGACCCACAGGTAGGTACCCCTCTCTGGTGGACACCCCGGGGCTTGAGGGGCGGGGGGAACAGAGATGTGTCCAGGGCCCCCCACACGCTCACATGGCCATGGCCCCAAGGACACCAGGGCCATGGCCCTCACAGCACTGCAGCCATCAGCCCCTGCCTCCCCCACCCTGCATGACAGTGCCATGCCCCATCCCCGGGCCAGGGGGGAGCGGAACCTCGAGGGGCCCCCGGGCAGAGGGGGTGGGACACCCCGCAGCAGCAGCATGTGATGGAGTGGGGGGAGTGCCAAAGGGAGACTCAGGCTACATATGAGCCACAAGAGCCGAAGAGCTCCCAGGGCCAAAGGAGGATCCTAGCGCTACAGCTGGCAGGTGACACCTCTGCCCTGAACCAACAGGCGGGAGGAGCCGAGCTGGCTTGGAATTGGGGGGCGAGGGTGGGGGCCACAGGTAGAGGCTACAGGAAGGGAGAGCTGGTAGGCAGCCAGCCAGAGGAGGGGGAAAGCTGCATCCCAGAGGTGCCCCCCTTGGGGTCTTCTCCCCACGACGGGTTGGAAGGACTGTCTCTTCCGACAGCTGGTGCTGTCACTCCTGCCAGAAACTGGCCATCTGTGGCCTAAGAAACCTCTCCTGCTGTCAGACCCTGCGGGGTGAAGTGAGAGTCGCTCCCACCAGGGGACGGGGTGCAGGGCAGGGGGAACCCTGAACCCCATCCATCACAGCAGCATCTCCCGTGGACGGGGATGGGGAACCTGCAGCACAGGGTGGGGGGGACAGAGGCCACAGCTCGGGGCCCACACTAACGCCTGTCTCCATTCTTCTTTCCCCCCTCCTCTCCTGTGTCCTGCACCTGCACCTGCACCATCAGAAGGACTGGAAGAGAGCGCCGGCGAGGCCTCGGTTGTCCCGGAGAGCCCTCCGGGACCATCGCTCCAGGGCAGCCCCTCAGCCGAGGAACGACCGGCCCCGCGGAGGGCTAGACGGCGGACCCCGCGCCTACTACCGCCGACGGCGACGGACCCCCAGCTGCTGGCCATCCTCCGCCGGCAGCTGGAGGTATCGGAGCTGCACCTCCAGCTGCAGGAGCGGGCGCTGGCCTGGCGCCAGGAGGCATGGGGGGCCTATATGCAGACATTTAACTGGCTGGTGGACTACCTGGCCCCCCATGCCACGCCGGCCAAGCCATCGCCCGCCCTGCCCGCTCCTGCAGCCCCACCACCAGCTGCTCCGGCCATCGCCGGCCTGTCCGCCGTCGCCCCACCACCCACCCGCGAGGGCCAGAGTGCCGAGGGACCCCTGGAGCCACCTGAGACTCACCGGCACCGATACCTTCCGGTCCAGCCCGCTCCCACCCAGCCGCAGACCAGACTGCAGGCACGGCGGGGCTCCTGGCCGGGCACGCCCAGTGCTGGGCTCTAGGGGCGAGGGGCCCGGGACGTGGCCCCCGCCTTGTTGTATATAGTTGGACCCTCTTTTTTTGGTGCCCCCGTTTGCCCCGTCCCCCCCATGTAAATAGTTCTCCCCTTTCTCCTCCCTGGTTTTCTTTTTATTATGTATGCCACACAGTTGTTTCTTTGGTTTGTTTTATTTGTGTACATATTTCTTTGGTTGAACGTTTGTACTTAGTTTTCTGTTTGTGCTTCACATATTTATTTACACCCCAAAAAAAAGGTTCGGCCAGAAAAAAAAAATTTACGTTCACTCACAAGTTCGTGCTGTCATTTGTCCAGGACAAGTGGGGGGGGGGGGCGGTGGGGTGCTCCATGGTGTGGGCGTTGGGGCAGAAGTGTGGGGGAGGAAGGGGCGGGCAGTAGGGGTCCTGGGCAGAGTTTACCCCGCGGCCTGTTGGTCGAAGTAGGCCCGCAGGGCCTCCCGGACCTGGGTCCCCTCGGGGTCCACCTGCCGACTGGGGGCAGCAGGTGGCTGCACGTGTGCCCTGCCAGCCTCCGCGGCCCAGCCCTGCAGAAAGGTCTCCCCCTTGCTCTCCACAAGGTTGTTCAGGGCGCAGCAGGCACCCACAATCTGGGGGATGTTGTTGGGGCCCGCATCCAGGCGGGTCAGGAGACATCGCCAGCGTCCCTTGAGGCGGCCAAATGAGCGCTCCACCACCTGGCGCGCACGGTTCAGGCGCTCGTTGAAGCGCTGCTGGCTAGCGGAGAGGTGGCCCGTGTAGGGGTGCATGAGCCACGGCCGGAGGGGGTATGCCGCATCTGCGATGACGCAGAAGGGCATGGTGGTGTCCCCCAGAGGGATCTCCCACTGGGGGATGTAGGTGCCCGCCTCCAGCCGGCGGCACAGGCCCGAGTTCTGAAAAACCTGGGAGTCGTGGGTGCTGCCAGGCCAGCCCACGTAAATGTCCTGGAAACGTCCCCGGCTGTCCACCAAGGCCTGCAGGACGACAGAATGGTAGCCCTTCCGATTGAGGTATCATCCTCCACTGTGATGCGGGGCGCGGATGGGGATGTGAGTCCCATCCAGAGCCCCGAAGCAGTTGGGGAAGCCCAGGGTGGCAAAGGCGGTGACAGTGGCATGTGGGTCCCCCAGCCTCACGAGCCTGTGCAGGAGCATGGCGTTGATTGCACGCACGACCTGCAGAGAAAGCACATGGGACAGCCCCAGTGAGGGGTGAGCAGGGTGTGTGTGGCCCTGCCCTGCCCTGCCCTGCCCTGGCCGCCCTGCCCTGCCCTGCCCTGCCCTGCCCTGCCCTGCCCTGCTCTGCCCTGCCCTGCTCTGGCCCCCCTGCCCTGCCCTGCCCTGCCCTGCTCTGCCCTGCCCTGCTCTGGTCCCCCTGCCCTGCCCTGCCCTGCCCTGGCCCCCCTGCCCTGCGCTGGCCCCCCTGCCCTGCTCTGGCCCCCCTGCCCTGCCCTGGCCTCCCCCTGTGGGTTCTCTTACCTCCATGAAGACAGCCCCGACGGTGGCCTTTCCGACACCAAACTGCTGCCCCACGGATCGGTAGCTGTCCGGAGCGGCCAGCTTCCAGACAGCGATGCCGACCCGTGTCTCCACAGGGAGGGCACGCCGCATGGCAGTGTCCCGGTGCCTGAGTGCAGGGGTGAGCCACTGGCACAGCTCCAGGAATGTCTGCTGGCTCATCCTGAAGTTCCTGAGCCAGTGGTCGTCGTCCCACTCCCCAAGCACCAGCCGCTCCCACCAGTCGGTGCTTGTGGGGTAGCTCCACAGCCCCCGGCGTGTGAGGCGGGGGGTGGAGCGGGGTGCTGCAGGGGTAGGGGTTGAGCCCTGCTGCCCTGGGGGCATCTCCTCCCCTGGGGCAAGGAGGTACTCAGCTGCCTCCCACACGGCATGGGCCAGGGCAAGCCCTGCTCCTGCCGGGAGGGCTGGGTAGACCTCTAGCTGCTGCTGCTGCTGCTGCTGCTGCTGCTGCTGGGGGTCCATGACTGCGGCGCCCGGGGTCTGTGTGCCTATGGCTCCTCAGACCGCGTGCTGTGCAGGCTGAGTGTATGTGGGAGGGGCCCTTTAAGGAACGGCTAGCTGTTGCCCCGGAAGCGCTAGTCCGCCCGTTGACCCTGTCTGCAGCTGTGCCTGGCATCCCTATTTCGATGTGTCCTACTTTGATGTGTAGACGTTCCCTCGCTGCGCCTATTTCGATGTTGGGCTGAGCAACGTCGAAGTTGAACATCGATGTTGCCGGCCTTGGAGGACGTGTAGACGCTATTCATCGAAATAGGCTATTTCGATGTCGCAACATCGAAATAAGCTACTTCGATGTAGGCTTCACGTGTAGACGTAGCCTCTGTTACTCAGACAGTTTTCTCATTCACCACACCAAGTAACCTGACTCTACAGTGGATGGTGGTGAACTCAAGCCTCTTCTCTTCACTGGGGTTCCACCATGGGCCCTATGAAGAGCTGTTAAGATCTGAGTTTTTGTCAGTTTCTTCTGTGGACTACTTCCCACCATGCTTCTCTACACTTGTCCTTCACCAGGCTCCTTTTGGGAATCTAGATCACCCTTCCACTTGGAGTTCCTGTTCTCCACACCCCCATTTCTTCTTTATCTTAGAGAAAATCTGAAGAATTTTAATTTGCTACCTCCTAAGCAGTTAGCAGCCTCCTGCCTTTATGGAAGCCTTGTATGTCCCTTCACAGGTGAGCTTTCTTCTAACACCCTGCACACAGTCTAAATCTCCCCTGCTTGGAGCTTAATTGGCTGATTTGAATACGGCCAGGAGAGCCCAATTCAATTATTCCCGGGCTAGTGTGGAGAGTAAGCCACATCACAAATACATGAAATAGATAGGAAGCATTGAGAGAGAGAGAGAAAGAAAATAAATCAGTCTACCTCCAAGTTTCCAAAGCCTGTGAGCAGCTGAAGACAGAGAAGCAGGACCAGTAGGAACAGAAAAAAGCATGTCCTTAGTTCTGCATTCTCTCCCTATTGTAAATAAGTTGTTGTGGTGTCAGATAAAGCAGTGCAGACTCTTGAAAGCCAGCTGCTCTTCTGGTAGTCCTTAGTGGAGCTGTCCTAAAGAACTTGTGTGCTGGGAATACAGGTTGAGGCAGCAGCTCATGTGATCTGACACCATACTGCTATTAAGAGATACTCCCTTTTATTTCCTTCAGAAAAAGCTGCACCATTTCTCCAGCCATTCCCACCAACTGCCCCCTTTTCTCAGTGAAACTACTAGAGGGCAACTACAAACACCTCAGCAATAAAACTTAACCCTATAGAAAAGAAACAAAAACCCAAGGTAAATTATATCAAATGCTTTGCAGCCCAATTGACCAAAATGACCCCCAGTCCTGATCTAAAAACAACCTTGGCCCTTCTGATATTAATCATGCTTTAAATCTTCTTCTTTTATAGAGGTGTCAACATGGTTAATATAATTTGTACATAAAACATTGCAAATACACATTTCGCATTGTTACTAAATTCACAGAAGTTGATTTTCCTCTTCATGGACATTTTCATAAATGATCTAAAAAGGCTTAAAATGAAAGAGCCATGAAGCAGGCACTCCTAAGTGAGGCAGAGCTCTGGCACCATTACCAGCACCTGATGTACCTTTTTCTCCCTTCTCATCACACTCTGCTATATTTTCTGGTACCTCAACCAATCAGCATCAAAGAAAAGTGAAACTGTAACCCACACACCTAGGTGTGTCATTGTCTGACTTACTTGCACCTAGACCACTGACGTAGAGAAAGAATGGGTCTCCTGTACAGCCTTAGTTGAGAAACAGCTGACTTTTCACTCAGGCTGCAGAGGCTCATGCGCTAAGATCAAGATGTCCCCAGTCTGATATTGTCCACCAGCAACAATAACAATTCCTATAAGAACCCTCAAGAGTCATTCCCCAACTCCCACCACTGCATGACTAGGGATCCCGTAAGTTCTAAGTATTTATAACATATTCATCACAACATTAATCAGTCACCCAATAAAATCAAACTTACATTTCTCTACTGGTAGCTTCCTTCTTATTTGAGCTGTGGCTCACCTGAAATGGAGGATGACCCCAGAAAATAGCAAGAGCTGTTGTGATAGAGAAAGGCTGCTGAGAACAAAATTCTTTTTGTCTAAAAACATGTGAACCAGCACTGAAATGGCATAGCCAGTAAAATTTCAACGTATGAGGTACCATTTAGGTTAGATTTGAGGTTTGTGTAAAACATCTGTATTTTATGTTAGAGGGCTATGAATACGCTCAGTGGAAAGACACTTGGCTTTAATGATATCGCAGACCAACAGAGAACATATTATTTTCAAATTAGAAATTCAACAAATTATGACAAAGAGTAGAAACTGATGAAAATGCTGTGTCTAGGTTCTCAAACATGGGACATGAATCTTACCCTTTCCTGGAGTTGAATGTTAGCCTTGTAGTATATGAAGAATTTTTTCAAACCATTCAGCTTTGGCCTTTCTCAGTTAGCTACTGTCATATGCCTATGAGGAAATCTACTAAGGATAGTAAAGAAGTTTTTAAGCATGTTTTAAAAATATCTCTTTTACTACAATCTTTTTAATAAGATCAGCTGGCAACCATGTAATTAGAAAAATGATGCTATTTGACTAGAATGCAAAGCTTCACAACCCCTAAAAAAAGGCTAAATTTAGCTAGATTAGTCAGGGCCCTATTTAGGAAAGGTCAGTCCTTTTTTTGCCTTTGTACTTGCCGGTACACCAGTACCTCAGATCCCCAGACATGGGATTGGCTGAGGAGGCAGTGAGGGCACGAAGCCAGCTGAGTACAAGTACCTCTATTTTTACATAGAAGGCACTTGGAAAGGTTAATAATTAAGTAAGTAGTTGGCATGTCCTCAAATAACCAATTTGTAGACCTTGATAAAAGGCTTAAATTTACGTGTCAAGGGCTACGTCTACATGTGCACCCAACTTCGAAATAGCTTATTTCGATGTTGCGACATCGAAATAGGCTATTTCGATGAATAACGTCTACACGTCCTCCAGGGCTGGCAACGTCGATGTTCAACTTCGACGTTGCTCAGCCCAACATCGAAATAGGCACAGCGAGGGAACGTCTACACGCCAAAGTAGCACACATCGAAATAAGGGAGCCAGGCACAGCTGCAGACAGGGTCACGGGGCGGACTCAACAGCAAGTCGCTCCCTTAAAGGGCCCCTCCCAGACACACTTTCATTAAACAGTGCAAGATACACAGAGCCAACAACTAGTTGCAGACCCTGTATATGCAGCATGGACCCCCAGCTGCAGCAGCAGCAGCCAGAAGCCCTGGGCTAAGGGCTGCTGCCCACGGTGACCACAGAGCCCCGCAAGGGCTGGAGAGAGAGTATCTCTCAACCCCCCAGCTGATGGCCGCCATGGAGGACCCCGCTATTTCGATGTTGCGGGACGCGGATCGTCTACACGTCCCTACTTCGATGTTGAACGTCGAACTAGGGCGCTATTCCCATCCCCTCATGGGGTTAGCGACTTCGACGTCTCGCCGCCTAACGTCGATTTCAACTTCGAAATAGCGCCCAACACGTGTAGACGTGACGGGCGCTATTTCGAAGTTACTGCCGCTACTTCGAAGTAGCGTGCACGTGTAGACGCAGCTAAGGGGTATAAGAAATACAATACTTTAATGTTAGTAGTTGCCCAGAAGGGGATATCTATTTGGGATGACAATAGACACCTTACATGAAAAACAATTGAGTTTGACTCATTCCAGTTTTGCATTACTTCAAGGAGGAAAATAACAAATTATTAAGGATAAGGAACATAATAAAATAATAAAGGTAATAATATTTAGTACTAATTATCTTATATTTACATAAAGCCAAATGACTTTTTGCCTAGAGTAAGAATGAATGAAAGCCAATAAAATTTGGTCTTCATTGAACAATAAAGAAATATTTTAGTTCCTATTTTAGGAAAGCAGTTGAACACTACAGAGTTTTGTTGACTAAACAGCCATTTTAATGACAAAACCTGGGGAGTATCTAGATTCCCAAGCACATTCTGTCCAGAGCAAGTTGACAGAATGCAGCACTTCTGTTGACAGCCGTACCCCATTCGCTGTGAGCAAGAACATCTGTCAACAGATCTCTGTTGAGATAACACAGGTCTGGACTTTCCAGGGGGCCTTCTGTCAATAAAAAAGGCCTCCAGGGTCCCATGCAGGTGCCCAGGGTACCCTGTCCACAGCAATCAGCACTAGGGTTCCTGCCTTCTGCCCCTGCCTTAAAGCCACAGGAAGCCTGGGAAACCCTGTGGCAGGAAACTAAGAGTATGGAAGCAGCAGGGCTGCAGGCTGCAGTCCCCCATGCCCTCACAGTCACACTGTAGCTGACAGCTCGGCAGATGGCTGAGCAGCAGGCGCAACGTGACCCCCTGAACCGTGAGAGGCTGGAAGGGTATCAGGACCCACCTCAGGGTTCAAAGAGGCAGGCCCCTTCCTGGACCAGGCCCACAGTACAGGTCCTCTTTGACCTGTGGGAGGAGGAGGAGACCCTCCAAGAACCCAAGGTGAAGCACCACAATGCCCCCCGTTTATGCCTGCATGGCCACTGCCCTGCCAGAACAAGGCGACACTCTGCCCCTGAACCAGGGAGCAGGTCCGGGTGAAGGTAAAGGAGCTTCACCAGGGCTCAGGATGCTACCCAACATTCTGGGGCAGGACCATAGGGTGGCTCACCTATGGCTCACCTGCCGCGCATGGCCCGTTGGGGGTGTGTGCGCTGTGGTCATCCTGTTCCTGGAAGCATTGCTGTCAGAGACTCCAGAAGGACTTCCACTGAGGCCACAGTGCTGCTCCCTGGAGGATGGCCAAGATCATGGAGCAGCGACTCCAGGATGAAATGGAGTGACAGTCATGGGCCTGGGACCAAGTCATGTCCAGCTTTGACACTCCCACTGGCATCTAGTGGTATATGATGGACCAGCTACCTGCAGCTGCCACCCCTGCCACTGCTGCTATCCCCACCATCCCCCCAGCCCCACTGCCCCACTGCCCTGACCCTGCCAGCCATTCCACAGGCCATTCTGGACCTCCAGCAGTGGCTGAGGGCCATACCTGCCCCAGTCCCCCCAAGCCCCCCTGTGCCTCCAGACTCTGCCACAGGCCCAGTGCCTCCATACCTCCCCTGCTCCCAGCCCCAATCCAACTCCAATAGGCACCCTACACCTATGGTAGGAGGGGATTCTGAGGCTGATGCCACTCAGGATCCCACCCCCCCCTTAAGTTCATGGCCCCCCACCCCATTCATGTTTTGATCCCCCCTGCACTTCCTATCACAAGACCCCCACACTGTACGTAGTTCAAAGACTTTTGCACTTTGCTTTATTGTAAATAGTTTGTAATTACACCAGTTCTTTTCAACACATTTTTCTTTGGTTAAGTGAAACAGTGAGTTGTTCACCATGCCTGCATCCCTCTTTATTGGGCAGGGGGTGAGGGAATAAAGGGAGGGGTCATGATGGGGGGGCTGTGGGCCCAAGTTGCCCACAGGGGTGGGAGCTCTTAGGTGAGATATTGGGGGCCATGGGAAAAGCTCTGCCTCAGTGCCTCATGGACCCACACCCATCCAGAAGGGCCTGGGAGATTGGAGCTGCACCTGGCTGCTCATACGAGAAGCCAGTGGCCACCTTCCATTCCAGGAGGAAACTCCCCCCCACAATGCTGTGCAGGGCACAACATGCTGTCACAACTTGGGGGATGTTGTGCTCCCCACATCCAAGTGGGTAAGCAGGCATCTAAAGCATGCCTTAAGGTACCCAAAGGTGCACTCATCCTGCATCCTGGCCCAGTTGAGGTGGGCACTGAAGAGTTCCTCACTGGAGTCCAGCTGGCCAGTCTACGGCTTTCTGAGCCACATCATGACTAGGTAAGCCACATTCCCTATGATGCACAGTGGCACCTGCACATCCCCAACCACCAACTCATGGGGGGATGAATGTTCCTACCTTCATCCCGCAGCACAGGCTGCCATTGCAGAACACATGGGTGTCATGTGCCCAGCCCGACCACGTGACATAAATGTGTGTGAACTGGCCATGGTGGTCAACCAGGGCCTGCAGCACCATCAAGAAGTATCCCTTCCAGCTGATATACCTGGCCATCCTATGCTCTGAGGCATAGGTCAGGATGTGGGTCCCATTGATAGGCCCAATGCAGTTCAGGAACCCCTGGGTGGTGAATCCGGCCACAACTGCATTCACGTCTCCCATAAGGATGACCCTCTACAGCAGGATGGTGCTGATGGCCATCACAACCTGCAAAGGGAGAGGACTGAACACAAGTGCCAGGGACTGAGAGAGGGAGTCCCTGGGCCTTGGGAGTGGTTCCTCGTCTCCCTTCCCATCCCCCCCAACCTCCCCAGGAGCCCTCTCTGTGAGGCTGCCACAACCCCCCACCCCTAGCAGCAGGGCTGTGCAAGGGTGGGATGGCACAGTCCCCCAGGAATAGGCCTTCTCCCCACCCCTTGCACTCCTGACCCCCCTTCCAGGGAGTTCCCCCTGAGCAGGACACCCCCTTTCCCCATGCAGGGACTGCAGCTTGAGAGTGCCTTATCTCCATGAGAAAGGTCCCTATGTTGAACTTCCCCACACCAAACTGGACCTGGTGGAGGCCTGGCTGGCCCAGACCACTGCACCTGCGGCCCCTGCTGCTCCCCTTCCTGCCACCACCAGTACTCCCCCTCCTGCCCCCACCCCTTCCCTCCCCTCCCACCCCTGGTCCACATGACCCCATGTCCCATGTCCTCCTCTAGGCCCTGCAGTGAGCAATGGATATGGCTGGCACCCATGGCCCCAGCCCCCTTACCCTCCAAGCCTCCCTACTTCTCACTTGCCCTGCCAAGGCTGACCCCACAGCAGCCCCCTTCCACACACCTCCCTACCTTCCTCTGATTCCAGCCCCAACCCAGCCATGAGGGGGACCTTGACCCTGGGGTGGGAGGGGATCCTGTGGCTGACAGGGCTCATAACTATCCACACCTGTTGTGGATTAAGGCCCCGCCTCCCAGTTGAGTGCCCCCCCCCCACATTGCAACCCCAATCTAGCAGGCACATTGCCCTTCGTAAATAGTTCTATCTGAAATGTTTATTTTAAGAAGTTATATTTCGTGGAGTAAAAGTTTATTTTTAAGCATCACCCCTGCATCCCTCTTTCTTGGATTGAGTCAGGAGGATGGTCAAAAGGAGGGGTGGCAAGGAAAGGGGAGGGGTGCATGCCCTAGGAAGGTCATTGGGGCAGTGGGCTAAGCTCGTCCACTGGGCCTCCCAGATGAGCACCCCATTCATGTGCACCTGTTGGTTGGGGGCCACACCTAATTGTTCATATGGGCCCCCTGCTTCTGCTGCCTCCCCTGGAGGAAGTCCTCCCCTTTCCACTCCACCATGTTGTGGAGGGTTCAACTGGTGGCTACAACACAGGGGACATTCTGGTCCCTCAGATCCATCTGGGATAGGAGGCAATGGAACTTCCCCTTCAGACAAAGGTGCACTCCACTGGGTTCATTGCCCATGTGAGGAGGGCATTGAATAGGTCCTGAGTGGGGTCCAGGTGCCTGGTGTAGGGCCTCATCAGTCATGGCAGGAGTGGGTAGGCTACATCCTCCACCATGCACAAAGACATCTCTGTGTCCCCAGTGGCCAGCTGTCAGCAGGGGAGGCAGATGCCTGTCTCCATCCTCTGGAAGAGGCTGGCATTCTGGAACACCCTGGTGTCATGGGTCCAGCCCAACCATCCAACATAGACGTCCAGGAATTGACCTCAGTGGTCCGCCAGGGCCTGCATGACCATGGTAGTCCTTCATATTGAGGTAGTATGCAGTGCTGTGTTCCAGGGTCCTGATGGGGTTCTGGCTCCCACCCAGTGCTCTGAAACAATGTGGGAAGCTGAGGGTGTCAAAGCCAGCCATGAAGCCGTCTATGTCACTGATGCAGATGACCATCCAGAACAGGATCTCGTTGATGCCCAGTACCACCTGCAAAGTGGGGAGACCAGATATGCCCATGAGAGACCAAGGGGGGATAGTGCCCCTGGGCCCCAGAGAGCTCCACAGCCTCCTCCCACTTCCTCCCTCCCCTTTCTCCATCCTCCTTTCCCCTTTCCCTCTCTCCCCACTTCTTCTCCCCTCCCTCCCCCTGTGCAGAGCCTGCATATGTATGGCCCCAACAGTAGACCTCTCAATACCAAATTGTTGGGGGTGGCCAGCTTCCACACAGCAATGGTGACCCACTTCTTGAGGGAGATAATGGGCTGCATGTTGGTGTCCTGTCATTGGAGGGCAAGGGTGATCCAGGTGCACAGCTCAAGGAAGGTCTCCTTGCACATCTTGAAATTCTATGTCCACTGCTGGTCACCCCATTGCCCCATGATCAGCTGGTCCCACCAACTGGAGCTGGTGGCATACTGCCAGAGCCACCTGAGCACATGAAGGGGCACTGCAGGTATGCTCCGTGGGCTGCCTGTTGGGATCATTCCCCAAGATACGGTGGAACACACAGATCAAGATCAGAGGCAGGACCAGCAGCAGATGGTCCTCAGACCAGCGTGAGCCCAGATGCTGCTCTGGGTTGGTAGTGGTCTGGTAAGAACTGCTTCTCACACAAATGGCTTGGGAGCCCTGCACTAGCTTGGTTTCCCTCCTTGGCATGGGCAGAGTCCAGGGCATGGGTGGGGGTGTGAGCATGGGTTGGGGGGGCATTTAAGGGCATTTGGGCCTCCCTTCTGGGGTTTTCAGGCCACTTCTGTTGACAGAGTAGCTGGAGCATGTGCCCACTTTCTGTCAACAGAGCAGATAGAAATATCAATCCACTTTTGTGTGTAGACACAATCTGTCCACAGAACTTTTGCCAGGAAATCCCTTATGACAGTGACTTCTGTTGACAGATGATTCCTGTGTAGACGTAGCCATGGTGTTTTCTGCTGATACCTCTTTCTGAGGAGAAAGTCCATTTCACACATCTGCAGCCTCTCTGAATTTAACAGAGGTAAGGAGTTTCTACTCAGGCAGTGACTACTTCTGCATGCCAACCATGTCCTACTCCTTCCCAACTATGAAGGAAATGGTTCCTGCCACAATTAAAGTTACAAGTAGCAACCCCAACCTCTGGCTTCTCCCAGAATCCCCTCCCAGCAGTTACTTCTGCTGGTTTCCCTCTGGGTTCTGAGATGGGAAGGCTCTGTTACAGAGAAGCCAGATTCCCAGCTCTCCCCATACCTCACACATGCACATTTGGAACCGGGATGAGCCACCTTTATTCAAATTAGTACTTCTCTCAGCTATCTACAGGACAGATAATGCCAATGATTATTAAGGCCCTGCACACCCTCCTTAAAGAGCAAATAATCAGCTCTTTCCATCAAATCCTCTTTTGCAGGTAAATATTAGTCTCCACACTTTATGTATAGCTACACTGAAGTGCAAAGAGGGAAAGCTCCAATGACCCCATAAAATCTACTCATTTTAGGTACTTCCATTTTTATCTAATTGGGCTTAATTTTCATGAGTTCTGAGCATCCACAATTATAATCCAAGTCAGAGGAAGTTGCAGATGCTCTGCACCTCTACAAACAAGACCTTAGTTGTATTTTGTTGAGCACCCAAAAAGTTAGCCATCCCAGCACCGGAGATTTATTAAAATTTAACTTCAGCCAGTTACTCAAGTCACACAACATGCAGTGTCATAGTCAGGATATGAACACAAAGGGTTGAATACCTTCTAGTTATAACAGCTAGAAACATAAAACAGGGACAGTTTTTTGGTGTAGTCATAGTGCTATCACCTGCAGGACAGATCCACAAGAAACAAAAAGACAGCAATATCCACAAAGAGCAACATTTTATTAACACAGAGTCAAACCCGACTTTTATGTGCAACACTGATTCACAACACCTTCCATTTCCAAAAGCAGTGTCCTTATCTTAAAACCTCATTTTGGAATCATTTCAGAGACTAATAACTTGTTTTGTCAAGCCTGTAAGTATTTCCAGAATTGACATAAGCCCCAATTTTAATAAACTTTAACCCTTATATGCTCTCAACAA
This sequence comes from Carettochelys insculpta, assembly GCF_033958435.1. Lineage (NCBI taxonomy): Eukaryota > Metazoa > Chordata > Testudines > Carettochelyidae > Carettochelys > Carettochelys insculpta. Next base: position 146,058,793 of record NC_134139.1, on the reverse strand, counting down.
TAGGTATATTCCCTGAATCTTAAACTAATCTGAGATTTCACTTAAACTGATATGATATTATTTTTCGGCATATTAAACTTAAAGTCACCTTATATATAGAACTTCATATTGGAAAGAAATAGCTATTGACCCACTGCATCAATATGTAGAGACTTGTTTTAAATAAGAAAAGGGTTGATTCAAAATTTAATAATAATAATAATAAACTTTTTTTACTTTTCTGCAGAATTCATAGTTTTCTATAGTTCTACATTTTGCATGTTTTCTCTTGCATTTGCTATCTAACTAAAAATGTTATGATTGTTCTCAAGGGTAAAAACACTAGAACGAATATTATGGGTACTATGGGGCTTCTCTCATTTTAATTGGTGATGATAGAAAAGAAGTCCACTATGTCGGTGAAGGTACACCAAATGTAATATATGTGTGAGTGCAGAATCAGGTCTCTGCTTCAGGATATATATTTTTTTTAATTGAAAAGACTAAATTTTGTTACTGCATCCGAAATAGGTAGTGGTTTAATGACACTAATGTGCATAAATTAAATGCTATAATGGATGGCTTCTGTAGTTTATAGCAATGTACATAGGTTTAATTTATTTATTGTTCAAATTACTAATTCTCTCAGACAGCTTGGCGCCAATAACTCTATTGATTATCAAGCAGAATTTATTACTGTTTTCTCTGAGGAGTCTTTAGTATTATCAGTATTTAAGAAAAGTAAACATTAATCCAAACATTAGTTTCTGACAGTGTTTAAAAAACCAACACACGCAATATGGAAAATGCATTGGGACAGATTTTCAAAAGTATTTTAAGTATCTGAAGATGCAGATAGTGTTACCCAGTGGGATTTTCAAAATCATCTAAGCATACCCCTAACTCCAATTAATGGTGATTCATAACCACTATCCAACCAAGAAACACTGGGTGGAACTCTTTTAGGAAGTGATTAATAATAAAGTCTTTAACTGGACAGAGGGATCCACTGCTGAGACATAATTCTGCCAGCCTTGGCAGCACAAAATCTTGACCAGGAATGGAACTCATGCCTATACTTACAGATGTGACAAACTCTTTACAGGAATCGATCAAAGCAGCCAAAACATCTGCTTTGATTTCTTGATATTTCTATGATAAACCAAAGGGTAAATAATAGAATTCAGCAACTTTCAAGACTTTTTTTGCAGTGCAATTTTTTCATTTGTTTTACTCAAACTGGATCCAGCAGAATTTTATTCCTTTTTTATGAATGGGTCCCCTTTCAAAGTGAAAAAGCTTATCTTTCCTTAAGCGGAGAGCAGAAAAGTTTGATACTGTATCAGCAAAGATGCTTTTGATCCACTGTTGCTGAAAACCAGCAGAAAAATCCTCAAAGTCTGTTTGCACTAGTATTGCAAAATATGTCCTCGATTTTTCTTAAATTTCTTAGGTGAATATTTTTCTCTATAACTTTCATACAGGCGTGTCTTAATATTTTAATACTCTTTGTTCCTCTGCATATCTGCTTAATTCCTGGCATTCATCTAGATGACAAATCCAAGTATAATGGTGCAAGCACTCTGCTATAAGCCATATTGCTTTTTCTTGTAAGAGACTGGAATTTCTTTCCTTTTTTAGAAAGAAAACTGCAGAAATAAAATGGGAAGTCTGGCATTTATTGTGCCTGCCTCACCTAGCCTGGTAAGATTTTACAGATTACAATGGAAAAAAAGTGCAGAGATCACTACACTATAGTAGAGGTTAAATAGATGGGAAAGATAGGAAAGATTATAGATCTAGATCTAGCTGCCAAATATCTGCATTCAAATAATGTATTTATTATGGTCTTCCGTGAGGATTTTCAGCTGACTATATACTATTTTTCTGGCATCATTGCTCTTTCCGCCTACTAATAGTGCAAAAATATAAAGAACTAAAATGAACATTGAATTCAAATGGCTACGGGCTTTTCTACACAGTGCCTTACTTTGCATTGAGGAGTGTATGTTTAGCATGCACCAGTGTGTCATGCCCTAACTAGCCCATGTGGACCCTGGTGATATGCACTAAAAGGTCTGTAGTGTGCCTCAGTGTAGTCCTGTGTCAAACAGTATTGCATTAACACACACTAGGGAACTTCTAGTTCCTGCCAGAATGGTCCACGTGAGCCAATTGGTATGTGATGCACTAGTGAGCACTTGAATTTATTCCCTGCTGGTTCAGTATTACACACTATGTTGGCAAGTCCCATGATGAAAAAATGCTGATGGTGTTACCATGGCTCAGGTAGTGAACCATGAAACAGAAGAACCCTCTTGTCCCTTACCCTTCTCCACAGCCTTAGCTGACACAGGTCCTGTGGAGCCAGAGCTACAATTCAAAGGTTCACTCTCATAGACTTTAACAGTAACTGAACTGGGAGCATTATATAGAAAGTATGAAACTGCATAGACATTACGCTAAAGCAACCCCTGGCCCGGATGCTGTTCACCAGGGTTAGCCCAGGAGGACCACCAGACACTTTATCTGTGCATCCACAGGTAGCGCCACTTGCAGCTACCAGGTGCTGTGGTTTGTAATTCCCAGCAATGGGGAGCTGTTTGAAGTGGCACAGGCCGGGCCTCCATATACTAATGTAACACACCCATGCTTTTTTGTTTACACATAATTTCTTTCATACCTGGCACTCCCAGAACCAGGAGGTTGCCGGATAGTCAAATATTTTGGATTATAGAAAGGTATAGAAATGCATAACACGAACATTAGATATTAAGAAACAAACAAAAATGTATGCGGAGTACTTTATTTACCAACAGTAATAGCGTACACAGTAAAAATACTGTATATGCTGTATTTATTTGTATTTTCTTTCATTGTCTGTATTTATGGAAAACATAAGTACAATCTATTTATAGTTTAACTGCTGCTTATCTGAGAGTTCTGGATAATAGAATGCTGGATATGAAAGAGTTTCCTGTGCATACATCTTTTACCAAACTGAAGTTTCCGCTTCTTGTATCTAATGAAGTGGGTTTCAGCCAATGATATTAACTTGTTAATCAGTAAGGTGCCACAGGACTCTGTGTTGTTGTTGCTGAAACAGACTTAACTTGGCCATCCCTCTGATACAAAGCTTTAATGACTGAAAATGTACCACAGAATTTCCAAGGATAGAGCTTCTTGCTTGATCAATAACAGTGTAGCAGTAGGACTACACAACCAGCCACCAAACCAGGAGAGTACTAGTGACTGTGAAATGCTCAGAGAGGCTACAAAAGAAGAGTGCACATTAAAGCGGGCAGCTGGAATTTCTGTAACTTTATTAAGCATAGTGTTAGTTTACTGTGACTCTGCCCTCCGAATATTGAAATTCCATGCCACACCGTAGCTGTGTCTACACATGCACAAAAATTTGAAATAAGTGGCCCTTTTTCAAAAGGGCAGGAGGAGCGTCCACATGTGTAAACCCGTCTTTCGAAAGAAAATTGAAAGAACGGGGCTCAGACTTCGAAATCCGAACCCCGATCCCGTACCAGGAAGCTCGCTCCCTTTCGAAATACAAAATCGAAAGAGTACATGTGTAGACGCTCCACAGTCCGCTCTTTCGAAATACAGGTCTGCCATGGCACCAGTCAGCTGGAGCATGGGGCCACTCCAGCTAGCAGCAGCGGGGCTCTATGGTCCCTGCATTCAGCTGCCTTAAAGCTGCACGCACACAGGAAACCCATGGCGGGAAGCTGAGAACATGCTAGGAGCAGCCTCCCCATGTGCTCCAGCCCCACGCTCCAGCACTAGCATGGCCAGCAGCCAGCCCCCGCCCCCCCCCCCCCGCAAACCCCACAGCCACCCCCTGAGCCCCTGCAGGGCTCCCAGAACTCCTGGGGGAGAAATAAAAGGGCCCCCTCCTGGACAGAGCGGGAGATGCGGGACCTCCTTGGCCTGTGGAAGGATGAGGAGGTCCTGCACCACATGGGGGACAAGCAGCGCAATGTGGCTGCCTTCTGCCACCTGGAGCAGGGCCTCCATACCAGGGGCCACCCAGAGTGTACCACAGAGCAAGTTCGCTCCAAGGTTAAGGAGCTGCACCAGGGCTATGCCCAGGCCAGGGACAAGGCCAGATGCTCTGGGGATCCAGCCACATGCCCCTTCTACAAGGAGCTCTGGGGCATCCTGGGGCCCCAGGAGAGCTCCCCACCCCCGGCATTCCTGGACACCTCTGGTGAGGAGCTGCAGCTGGAGGAGGAGGAGGATCAGACCAGACGGGGACCCAGGAGGGCGAGGGGACCACGGACTGGTCCAGTGAGGAGGGGGAGCTGACCATCATCATCCCCTCCTGCTCCTCCAGGCGGGCGACCGAGGGCCGGATATCCCCGGATGTCACCAAGGGACCCTCTGGTATGTATGTACAGGGAGGGGCGCTCACCTACTCCACAGGGTGGGGGCGATGCAATGGCTAGTTGCCTGCACATGGGACCAGAGGTCCTGGGCCACACATAGGCCAGCTCCCACATGGGATGCGGAACCAGTGACACCCAGCACCCGCCCGGGGCCCACACACCACAGGCTGGCAAGGGCCACCTGCAGGAGAGACCCCTAGATGCACCCCCAGGCTGGGAGGCCCAGCCCGTGGGGGGGTGAATCTGTGCTCTCTGGGGGGTCGGTGTCCTTTGAGGGGGCAGGGGCCCTATGGGGTGGGCTCGGGCAGGTGGGCCACAGGTGGGTCCCCTCTGTCCAGGGCACATGACTGACATGCTCTCCTCCTCTCCACACAGACGCACCATCTGTGGGCTGGGAGAGCCCTGCGCCATCCATCATCCCCAAGAGCCCACCTGCAGCCCTCAGAGATGTCCGGACGCCACCCCAGGCAGTGCACTGTTGGGGCCGTGGCTGGAGGACCCCCCCACCCAGCCAACGAGGACCCAGCCAGCCAGCGCCAGGCCAAGGTGGCTGAACAACATCTGCAGCTCGCCCAGGCTGACATGGAGTGGTGGAGGGCAGCCTGGGACAGACTGCTGGCCACCCTAGAGGGCATTGGCCACACTGTCCAGGACCATACAGCCACTGTTGCCTACCTCCTGGCCCCCCCCAGTGGCTTCCTCTGCTGGTCCTGCCCCTTCTGTCCCCACTGAGCCTGCACCCTCTGACCCCACCAGGCCCACTCGTCGGCAATACTTTTTGGTGCTACCCGGACCCTCCTCTCCCCGCCGTGGTTCCTGCACCCAGGGAGGCAGGGGCTCCAGGGGCCGACGGGGCTAGTTACCCACCACCCCTGCCCCAGAATGAGCACCTCACCCACCTCCAAGTTAGGTTCCCCCTGCCCCCCTCCAAGTTAGGTTCCCCCCTGTACATAGTTACCAACACAACCAGTTATATAAACATTTCTTCATTGTTCACCACTCTATACTGTGCTCCTCAGGGGGATGGCGGGTGGTGAATGTGCGGGTGCGGTGCTGGTGGGGGTGTTGGTGGCAGGGAGAATGGGTGGCGGATGTGTGTGGGATGTGGGTGTGCATGTGGGTCAGAGGTGGCCATCGGCAAAGGCCTGCCTGAGGGCCTCCCAGATGAGGTGGCCATCCCAGTGGGCCTGGCAGATGGGGGTGGTGCCCGGCTGCTCATAGATGGGGCAGGCCAGAGGCCCCCCCCACACCCAGGGACATAGGCATCCCCCTTTCCCTCCATGATATTGTGGAGGACGCAACAGGCGCCCACCATCTGGGGCATATTGAGGACCCCAACCTCCAGCTGCATGAGGAGGCACCTCCACCACCCCTTTAGGTGCCCGAAGGCCCGCTCCACCACATTGTGGGCATGGTTGAGGTGCTCATTGAACGCTTCCCGGGTAGGGTCGAGGTGTCCCGTGTACAGCCTCATGAGCCACGGCTGCAGGGGGTACACCGCATCTGCCACTATGCAGAGCAGCATGGTGACGTCCTCCGCCATGGGGAATCTCCCTCTGGGGAACGAAGGTGCCGGTCCCCATGAGCCGGCAGAGGCTGGAGTTCTGGAAGACGCAGGCATTGTGGGTGTGGCCAGCCCAGCCCATGTAGAGGTTGGTAAACCAGCCCCTCACATCCACCAGGGCTTGCAACACCACCGAATGGTAGCCCTTTTGGTTGACGTACTGGCCGGCGCTGTGTGGCGGGGCACGCATGGGGATGTGTGTGCCTTCCAAAGCGCTGATGCAGTTCAGAAAGCCCAGGTCCTGGAAGCCAGTGACGGTGTTTTCCAGATCCCCCAGGCAGACGACCCTATGGAGCAGCATCACATTGATGGCCCTGATGACCTGCAGAGGGGGAAGGGGGACATGTGCTCTAGTGCAGGTGTGGCAGCCGTCTCCCCCGACTTCAGGCCCATTCTGCCCCCCTCCCATCCAGCCCCTGCCCTGTCCAGGCCCCTGCCCCCCTCCCATCCAGCCCCTGACCCGTCCAGCCCCCTGGCCCCCACCCTTCCAGCCCCTGCCCCATTCAGTCCCTTGCAGCGGAGGGTTCCCCTTGCCCCAGCCACCCCACCCACCCGGCCCCACCTTACCTCCATAAGTCCAGCCCCAACAGTGGCCTTGCCCACCCCAAACTGCTGTCCCACGGAGCAGTAGGAGTCTGGGGTGGCCAGCTTCCATGTGGCAATTGTGACCCATTTCTCCAGGGTGAGGGCTGGCCACATGCAGGTGTTGTGGTGCTGGTGTGCGGGGGTGAGCCAGTGGCAGATCTCATCCAAGGTCTGCCTCGACACATGGAAGTTCCGCAGCCACCTTTCCTCACCCCACTCCCCTAGCACCACGCGCTCCCACCAGTCACTGCTGCTGGGGTGGGTCCAGAGGCATCAGGGCACCTGCGGGAGGGGGCACCTAGTGCTGCCCTGTTGGGGGAGCCCTGTGGCCCCGGGGGGACTGCCCAGCCACTCAATGAGATTGGGTGCAGCTGCAGTGACGGTGCACAGCACTGCCATCAGGGTGTCCATGGTGAGGGCGTCCTTCTGCAGAAGCTGTCACTGGGCCTCCACGGCGGGCACGAGTGGGCTCTGCCAGGCTGGGAAAGGCTGGGCAGCGCTCGGCCTGTGAGGAGGGGAAAGTGGAGGGAGGGGCCCTTTAAAGGAGGTGGCTGGCTGCGGCCCCAGAAGGGCTTGTTGGCCATGGGACCCCATCCACGATGTTCCTGCCTCCCTTCTTTTGAAGGAAGGCTTGGAGCTGTGTGGACACTCTCTTTCGAAAGACCTTGACAGCACTTCGAAAGAGCAGATCTAAGTGCCGATCTGAAAAATGGCGGTGGGTGCGCCCTTTCGACGGCCACTATTTTGACCACTGAACTTCGATTTTCGCCCTTTCGAAAGGGCGCTCATGTATAGACACAGCTCATTTGCTTAGATTTCTAAGCACAAAGCTTAACCACTGATGTGGATACACTTATCCAGGACAGCACATGCTCTCCTCGGTGATTGATTGACCATGTGTCTTACCTGATATTGCCCATTCTGGCAGAGGAGCTCATATCCCACTAGGCTGCAGAACTGATTCAATGCTCTGTGCCTTTGTGTTCATGTAGATGTTCAACACAGTTATATTCTCTGGTACATTGGGGCTTTGTGGACCTGGTATGCCCTTACACAGAACATTTGCTTATAGCAGGCAGCTGCAGCTACAGATGAATTAAATCTCCATGATGTTGCTAGGCACTTTCATATTAATCAGAGAGGCTCAGGCTGTAAACATATGTCAATCATACAGGTTAATTTGTTTTTTGAAAATGTAGCTAGCCAGTATTTGCAATTTGTTCTTAGCAACCCCACACAAGGTTTTTGACTGAGATTTTCATGTTTTGCGTGGATTGAGGACTTAATTGTCTACCATTTTATTCCATTTCATCCTCAGTTATAAATCATTATTTGTATTATATATGACAAGCTCAGAGCAGGTAAAGAATTATATATTTGCCACTGGTAGGAAGAAATCAAAAGAGTTTGGCAGGAAAATAAACTTCGTGCCTCAGGGCATAAACCAACCCAAACTTTGAAAACTGGGGCTTAAGCAGAAGTTCCCTTGGGGTATGGTTGTATCACAACTGCCTGCAGCAGGGTTTCTTGCTCCTTTCTTTGAAGTCCTTAGTCCTGGCTACTGTTGAATACTGGACAAATAGCTGTCAACCAGGGGGTTGTGGCTAGTGGCAAGAAGGTTTCAAGGAGCTCATCAAGCAAGGATGGCATTAGACTTGCTAGAGCCTCGAGCAGGAAGTCAAGTTTCCACAATGTGGGACTGCAGTCCACCATGTAAGATTGAAGCCAAAGTCTGAGCAACTTAGCTATGGATTGTGCCCTATCACGTGGGACATCAACCAAATTGCTCTCTGTGCTACCCCCTAACACCAGTCTTGACTTTTGTATGCAGAAAATCTTTTGTTGTGGAGCAACTGAGTCGTGGAATTTTTATAGTATGTGGGGGTGGGGAGAGGAGCCTCAGAAAGAAAAAGATTGAGAACCTCTTTAGCCCTGTGTCTACACGTGCCCCTTCCTTTCGAAAGGGGCAAGTTAATGAGTGGGTTCGAAAGATGCTAATGAGGTACTACAATGAATATGCAGCACCTCATTAGCATAATGGCGGCCGATGCAATTTGAAAGTGCAGCTTTTCAAATCACATGCCGCCCGTGGAGATGGGACCTTCCGAAAGGACCCCCCCCAGTTTTCGAAAGCCCTTCTTCCAATCACCAGATAGGAAGAAGCCAGATAGGGCTTTCAAAAATCTTTAAAATCGTTACATCTTTAGACCAAGAGAGACAAGGAAATTTTTCTTTCGTCATTCATTCTGCAAATATGTCCCAATAGTTGTAGCTTCTGTTTTATAACTTTCTGCAGCAGGTTCTCTTTTGGCTGTAATAGAAGGTATAGCAAGCCATAAAACAAATGCAAACCACTCTGGTCCTTACAACAATTTTTGTGTTAGGGAGAGGCAGGACTGCCATGGTGAATTTCAAACTGACTCATTGTGGAGGAATACATAATGACTTGGTGGGGAGTGTGTGGATTTTTTACAGCTAATTAAGTTATTAAAGTGAAATTTAAATTAGGAAATTAGAAATAAATTTAAAATGTTCAATATGCGGAGCTGTTCCTAGATTTCTTTGCATATGATGGTTGTGTAAACTGAATCATGTGGCCGTTGATACAACTTTGACTTGCAACATATGAAACAGCCTCAGAATGAATTATCTGCATATGGGCAAAATATATATCAAATGACTATATTTCTGTATGTTTTTATTAACATTTACCAGAACATTTTTCATTTAAATCTGAGTAACATTTTCCAACTAATTCTCCTTTTATCAAAAGATGTGTGTATATGTGTGTAAGTACACTAAAGAATTTGGGCTCCGAATTAGTATTCTCCCAGGATAATGATGCAATAGTGATAATTTGCTCTGTGCAGAGAATTAGCAACAATAATCTAGGTCAAGGTGCATGTTTTTAAAAAATAAAGTCAATAGGAGTCAAGAGACAGCATTCAATTCCCTATATCTTCTCTACATATTCAATGGCCAAAAGAGACTTTTTTTCCCTCGTTTCCAGATCATCTGTTTAGCAGGCTGATTAGTTGGTTTGAACTCTTTGTGCTAGATTTAGGTATAATTGCCTAATAAGAAAATAAGAATGGCCATACTGGGTCAGACCAAAGGTCCATCTAGCCCAGTATCCTATCTTCTGACAGTGGTCAATGCCACATGCCCTAGCGGGAGTCAAGAGAACAGGTAGTTATTGAGCATCGAATGAAGATACTATTTATACTTTCTAAACTTTGGAGAGATTAGACACACAAGCAACATTTTTCTTGCCTTTATATTCAGCCTGACTCAACTAAAGTATATCTGTCATGGCTAATAGGCTGTAATGGCTAGCAACAGATTTTGGATTCGATTGCTATGGTGCTGCTGAGACACATGGGAACCACAGAAATTCAGGATAGTTTCAGAAATAGTGAAACGGAGAGTGCATAATGGTGAACCTGGAGCAGGTATTGCCCATTCCCTGTTCTCATCCATAAGACTGCTAAGATGTCTGTCAAGGGGCCCCCAAAAGCCCAGGGCTTGGGGCAGCTTGCTCGCCTTGTCCTATGGACAGGATGTCTCTGCTCTAGTGATAGACATGCCACTCACAACAGAGCAAAAGCTATTGGCTGATTGGAGGACATGTTCCCTCCAGGGGTGAGAAAGTCGTTCAGTGTCAACTCTGCATTATCCTTGCTTATAATGTCCTCCAGTCTGTGAAAATAATTGCTTTGATCATGTATATTTTTGCAAGAAGTTTTTTTTTTTTTTTTGGGGGGGGGGCATAAAATGCAGAAGACCTGAACAATGAGTTCAATAGCTGCCTTTTCATTAAAATTTTTGTACTTTGTGCACAATTTTTTAATTAACCATCGTTCTCCTCAGGGGAATCTGTGCTAAAATTGTAGTAGAAGCACCTGACAGATGGATGTCCTACTTCAAAGAGCAAAGGATAGCTGGGAAAATAAAGTAATGCAATAATATTCAACAATGCCACTGCATTTACACAGTTCTGACTTGCAAGCTGCCTAAATTAAATGTGGTTTGAAATAAACCATATTTTAGAGCCAAAAAGCAGATTTGCTCTTCCTCACAATACATATTTTTGTGGTAGAAATTAGAAAGTCTGTTTAAATATTCTGCAGATTTTTAGTTATGCCCCATTTCAATGCCACACAGCCTGCTATTTGATCTCTCTGCTGTGGGCACCTCGTAGATAATCTGGGGTCTCATAGACCCGAAGGCCAGAAGGGATCATTATGATTATCTAAGGGGCTGTAAGGCAGTTGCAACTCTCTCACTGTCCCTCAGTGAGAGAGATCCCACTTCCTCCTTACAATGCTTCAGGAACGACTTGGTTCATGGGGAAATTAGCCAACAGTTAATGGCTCTGGCCTCCAGTCAGCAATCTAAGGGGATCTGGTGACAGATCAATGCATAGAGTTTGGGATGTTGCCATCCTAGGGGTGGAGTGGCAAGGGTTAGTGGGACACAGGCCCACCTGCTGCACCGCATCCCAGCCTAGACCTCCTAACTGTGGGTGGAAATCTGGCTTTACTAAGCTGGTCAGCTTGTAGTGAATAACACAGCCGAACCCTTTTTGGCTTTCCTGTGCTCCTTCCTACACCCCCAGTCAGGGTACTTGTGTTCTAGGTTGTTGGTTGTCTCACTGGGGTAAAGGGCTAGTGGCACCCCCAACAGCTCCTCAGTGTTCCCAGTTCCTGGAAGCTCTGGGAGTCTCTCCAGGTCTCGGGTACTGTAGTGGCCTCTATTAGGTCTGAGCTCCAGCAGCCTGTCAGGGATGTCCTGCTCCTCTGGCAGTGCTACTCTAACTGAGCTGGAAGGCCTTCCTTTTCTATTTCCGGTTCCTCATCCATCCGTCTGTTTGCAGAGGGACAGATGGGGATGTCCCAGCTCTGCCCACCAGAAGGCAGTTGTGGCTCCCTTCCACCCTTCAGGGAGCAAGACCATGGCCCCTTATTACAGGCACCTTCATGATCATCTAAACTCACAACTCACACAAACAGAGCTAAGCACATCATGGATTGGACTTGGACATAAGAAACTAAAGAATTACTCCATGTTTTGGTCAAACCAATCCCTATTTCACAGAGGTGTTAGGAAACTCCCTGAAAAAAATAAGCTAGTCAGCACTTCCAAATGATGTACTGTACTAAATTCCAAAACTTACAGCTTAGTCCTCCCAAGTAAGAGAGAGGCATGTGCACGAAGCAACATCACTACTAGAGCTGGACAAGATATTTTCATTTTTATTTTTCGGTTAAAATTAGTTTGTGACACAAGTGAATTTCCGGTTTCTTGAGAAATGACAGAAGCAAAATAGAATAAAAGAGGTGGTAAAGCACACCAGGTATGGCCAATGCTAAAGTTCCTGTGGTTCAATGTTATTGATGTCACCAATTACCACTTTGTGCCAAATTTTCCTTTTCTGCGTACACTAACTGAAAAGCTAGGGTAGAATTGCAAAACTTAGGAAGCCTTTTTGTCAACATGGGCCAAATTTCTGAGTTCAATGCTGATATTGAGGTTAATGTTTTGCCATGATTGCCAATCTTTTCATGTCCAAGATCACTTTTTGAATTTAAGGGCAACCCAAGATATATCCTGCCCTTCTCTGAGGCCTCACCCATTCCCCAAAGCCTGCTCATTCCATCCTTACTGCCCCGCTCACTGTACCCCATTCTCACTTACTTTCATTGGGCGGGAGGAAGTGAAGGTTGAGGGCTCTAGGAGTGAGTTTGTATGCAGGAGGGGGCTTCAAGTTGGAGAAGGGTGCTGTGTGCAGGACAGGGTGAGGCATGCAGACTCAGGGCTGGCACCCGGTGTACAGGTGCAGGCTGCAGCTGGGAGGTGCTCACCACAGGCAGCTCCCAATCAGCAGTGCAGAGGGGCTCAGGCAAGGTATCTTTGTGGCCTGACACCGCTCCAGGAAATAGCTGGCTGGCTGAGTGCAGGCACGTCTCCATGTGTTGTTCTTGGGGGAGAAAGGAGTCTTCATGTGCTGTCTGCAACCGTAAGTGCTGCCCCCACTGTCTGGGAACCAGACAATGGAGCTATTGGGACCGAGCTGGAGAGTGTGGGGCAGCATGGTGCTGTTTCATCTCCCTCCCAGGGGCTACTGAGATGGGCCTGCTCTCATCCATTTGGCTCCTTCTGGGAACAGCATAGGACCAGGCAGAAACACCTACCTGACGATTTCAGTTGGTTGGCAGAGGCTCCAGGATCTACCACTTGATAGTGTTTGATGGGTTTGTGACCACTGATGTACAGAATAGGTCACAAAGATGGCAAAGAAAACGTCTTGTGATGCTTAGAGCTGCAAACCACCACTACCAGCCATGGATGTGAAGGATCTATTTTAGATTAAAAAAAAAAGTTGATTCCCCTCACCTTGTGCTGACTACTGAGTGTTTTTCAAAAGGCACGAGGTAAGCTCAGGCACTGTGCATAGCAGTCAGGGTTAGCTCCTTGTTAGTAATGTTAAGAGTGGTTGCAAGGTAGTGGTGACCCTCCTAGTCTTTGTACATTCATGCTGAAGCTGACCAGGATGTGGATGATGTAAAAATATTGCAGGTGCGTCCAAGAAACATACTCCTCTAAATAACTTGACGACCTGATAAATAATTCAATTAATTAACCAGATACCGTGCAAAAGTTATTTTTTTCTCATATGCACAGCACTGTAATCAGCTTCACCTCTAGAATGATGCTGATAGCACTGAAAACAGGAGTGTTGTCTTGTGGACCTGAAAAGGCACATTTGTCCATGTACTAAAAACTGTTGTCAAGCTAGCTGGTCATTAATTCACTTTATTTACTGTTCCGTCCTCCCTCTGTAAATCCTCCTAAGCAGTGTATTGTCTGCATACACAATGCTCTGAAAGTACAAACTACCTTCCACTCTACCAAAACAGTGAGAATTGTTGCTAAGAGCCAGGTGTGCAGTGCCAAATAAAAATATATCATTTAATGGGTTTGGACTTCAGACTATAGAAGTCATTCTAATGCACTTTATAATCCCAAACTGGCATTGCTAGTTATAAACACAGGACAAAATACATCACTTCATTTTCTGCAGTGGGTGTGCATCAGGGATCAATATGAGCCAAGTTTCTTTTAAACATTTTATAGAAGGCTGATCAATTAAGTGAGAATAGAAAATTGAACACGTACTTCATTTCTCCTATTTTATTTAACATTTGACCTACAATCACCTTTAGCACATTATGGCTGTGTCTACACGAGCCCCGTCCTTTCGGAAGGGGTGTGTTAATGAGGGAGTCTGAAATATGCTAATGAGGTGTTGCTATGAATATGCAGCACCTCATTAACATAATGGCAGGCGCGGCATTTTGAAAGTGCCGCTTTTGTATCGTGCGCCACCTGTGAAGCTGGGGGCCTGTCGAAACAACCCCCCAGGCTTCAAAAGCCCCTTCTTCCCATTTGTTTTGAGAAGAAGGGGCTTTCGAAGACTGGGGGGTTGTTTCGACGGGCCCCCAGCTACACAGGTGGCACGCGATTTGAAAGTGGCACTTTCGAATCGCTGCTACTTCCATTATGCTAATGAGGTGCTGCATATTCATGCCAACCCCTCATTAGCATCTTTCAAACTCCCTCATTAACATGCCCCTTCTGAAAGGAGTGGGCTCATGTACACACAGCCTATGGTATCTGAAAAAAGAGAAGTCATTTTTTTATAACAGCCGACATTTATACACTCATACGTACATGGTAAAAAGCACTGTACCTCTGTAACCACATAGAATGTGTGGAGACTTAAAGAAGAAAAAAACCCCTACTAACTGTCACCTTTTTTAAAGTGCTCTTGGGAAAGAAGACAAAGGATGCCAGATGACAAATGCTAAGTGCTCGTAGCTTAGTAAACATCCTGAGCAAATGTCACCAACCTGAAAAGCCCATTAGATGTAAAAACTCCTCCCCCAGAAGTCTAGAGGAAAAAAACAAATTTAAAAGCTGGCGCCACAACAATGCTAACAGTGTTTAACGCAACCAACGTGTGCCACTGCTGAGTGAGGGAGACGTGAGATGTGGGGTGGCTTGCCATCATGTTACATTCATTTCCAAGGATTGTGTTTCAAGGTGAATATGACTCAAGGAGGCTGACTGGAGATGATGCCGAACTTGAACAGGAGCATATTTTCTAGAAATGCACTGGTGATCTACTGGGAAAACCAACCCTTCCTCATAAAAATGCCTCTTCTTATTTCTTCATTTTGCTCTTTATAATGACAGGATCGATAGTACATTCAAAGAAGTGAAGTTATTATCTTACATTGTAATACTGTGTAGGATCCTCAGGCACTGTTCAGTGCCATAGGCAGAAGGCCTCTCAGACTTGCTGGGCCCCTGGTCAAGGTGCGTGTGGGTGGCACCTCACTCCTTTAAGGGGAGGGGACTTGGACAGAAGGGGTGGAGATGGGGCAGCCAGCTTTCACCGCCGCGCAGAGCCTGCCATTCTGCAGCTTGCTTACCCCAGGAAGCTCTCAGAAATGCCCAGAGTGCATCACGTGGCCTTCCAGCAGTGGCAGAGGCTGGGAACCCTTTTGATTCATTGGTCCTTTGGGCAATTGTCCCCTTGCCACCTCTTTTCTCCCCTGTTGGCAGGCCTGGCCATAGGACACGGACAGTTAACAAGGACAGCATTGTCCCTCCCCCACCTCTTATTAGTTCAGACCAGCAGGTCTCACAGCTGCCACGGGCCCCGGGGTAAGGGAGGAGGGGGGGCCCAGTTCTGCAACCCAGAAAGGGAAGGACCAAGGACAGAAGGAGACAGGGCCTAGGGTATTTGGCCCTCAGCATTACCCAGTCTGCGGCTCTGTCTCCCCCTCACCGCTCCCTCACAACCTCACACAATGGCATAGCGGCACTGCCACAGCAATTCAAAGGGGCCCAGAGCTCCAGCTTCTGCCACTGCCAAAGTATTAATGGTGGCTGGAGCTCCAGGCCCCTTTGAAATGCTGGGCCCTGGGGACAACTGCTCCCTTCGTCCCACCCTCATTGGAAGGCCTAGCTCAGGAGCCTTTTCAAAATAGAAACAGCATGCAAGGCCACAAAAGTATGTGGAGGTTAAAGAGGTAAAGACAGAATGGGCATGTCTGCCCCTCTGCCAAAACAAAGCAGCCAAATCTGCTGAAGCTGAAGCATCTAAAATGCGTCCAAGGAGTCTGCTCTTGAAGGTGAAAACTAGAGTGTAGCTTTTCCCAGTAGCTATAACCCGAAATGATCTCAGGGACACCAAGAGGCTGTTTTATTTCCACATAAAACAAGGTAGACCCTGGAGCAAATTTACTAGCAGTTTTTACAAAAGTGGCACTGTGTATTGGCTTGATCAATACATAGTAAAGGGGGCCACAGGGAACTATTGTGAGGGTGTAACTTTATCAAGTGTGATTTGTAATGAATTCACATCATCCAGAAAGGGGTCACCTCCTGGCTTGTCTTGAAGCAACTATTTTAACCCAGTTGTAGCACCTTTTGGGGACAGGACAAAACATATTTTTTGTATTCCTTCAGAAAAAAAATTGCTCTGATATTCCACACATTTAATAAAAATTACATTCTGGCCTCCAGTTCTTTCATGCATGGTTTATGATAAATGAAGAGTCTTGATTCTTTTGACTGAGAGAAAAGCCTGGTAGCATGCCAGCTATTAAATGACATACATAAACATCAATGAAGCCATAAAACTAGCCATTTAGATCAGAGGTTATAAACAACCAGCAGATGACCCAGTTTGGAACATATCCCCTCATCTTCTTAGGATATGTCCCATTTGTACAAAAAGTCACTGGAGAGAAGATTGTGATGGTGTGGGAGGCAGCATAAGTTCACCATTAAATTTTCAAAGGCAAGGAGTAAAATGGTCTTGTGGTCCTGGAAAACTGTATAGACCAGGGAGTGTCATTCAGGGAAGGAGAAGAGCTTTGGTCTTCACATGCTTCCCTGACCTGTCACCATAAGGCCTAGGTGAATCATAGAATCATAGAATCCGAGGGCTGGAAGGGACCTCAGGAGGTCATCCGGCCCTATGCTTCAAGCAGGCTCAACCCCCATTAAGTCATCCCAGCCAGGACCTTGTCAAGCTGGGACTTAAAAACCTGAAAGGATGGAGAATCCACCACCTCTCTAGGCAACGCATTCCAATGCTTCACCACCCTCCTGGTGAAGCAGATTTCCTAATATCTAGCCTACACCTCTCCCTCTTTAACTTCAGACCATTACTCCTTGTTCTGCCATCTGACACCACTGAGAACAGTTTCTCACCCTTCTCTTTAGAGCTCCCCTTCAGGAAGTTGAAGGCTGTGATTAAATCACCCCTAAGTCTTCTCTTCTGTAAACTAAACAAGCCCAAATACCTCAACCTCTCCTCATAGGTTTTGTGCTTCAGCCCCTTAATCATTTTTGTTACCCTCCACTAAACCTGCTCCAGAACATCCACATTCTTTTTATACTGGGGGGGCCTAAAACTGGACACCTTATTCCAGATGTAGCCTCACCAGTGCCGAATAGAGGGGAACAACCACTTCTCTAGATCTGCTCAAAATGCTCTTCTTAATGCACCCTAGTATGCCATTAGCCTTCTTGGCTACAAGGGCACACTGTTTACTCATACCCAGCCTTTCATCCACCATAACTTCAAGGTCCCTTTCCACTGTACTGCTGCTTAGCCAGTCAGTCCCCAGCCTATAACACTGCTTGGGATTCTTCTGCCCCAGGTGCAGGACTCTACACTTCTTCTTGTTGAACCACATCAGATTTCTTTTGGCCCAGTCCTCCAATTTATCCATGTCACTCTGGATTCTCTCTCTACCTTCCAACATATCTACCTCTCCCCCTAGTTTTGTGTCATCCGCAAATTTGCTGAGAGTGTGATCCAGTCCTTCATCCAGGTCACTAATAAAGATGTTGAACACCGGCCCCAGAACTGAGCCTTGCGGCCCTACGCTTGAAACTGACCACCATCCAGATATTAAGCCATTGACCACTACCCATTGGGCATGACTGTCAAGCCAGCTTTCTATCCATGTTATAGTCCAAGGATACAATCATATTTCCTCAACTTATGGGCAAGAATGTTGTGGGAGACTGTGTCAAAAGCTTTGCCGAAGTCAAGGTATATCACATCCCTGACTTCCCCATGTCCATAGAGCCTGTTACCTCATCATAAAAGCTAATCAGATTGGTGAGGCAGGACTTGCCCCTGGTGAATCCAAGTTGGCTACTTTTGATCATTTTCCCCTCTTCCCAGTGATCCAGAATGAATTCTTCGAGGATCCCCTCCATTATTCTTCCAGGAATTGAGGTAAGGCTGACCAGTCTGTAGTTCCCTGGATTTTCCTTCTTTCCTTTTTTTAAAAAAGGGCACTACTTTTGCCTTTTTCCAGTCATTTGGGATCTCTCCCCATCTCCAAGAGTCTTCAAAGATAATGGCCAATGGTCCACCAATGACATCTGCCAATTCCCTCAGTATCCTCAGTTGCATTAAATCTAGACTCATGGATTTGTGTACATCTAGTTTTTCTAGATACCTCAGAACTTGTTCTTTCCCCACAGATGGCTGCCCTCCACCTTCCCATACTGCATTGTCTATGACTGTAGTGTGAGAATTGGCTTTGTCTGTGAAGATTGAGCCAAAAGAAGCATTGACTACTTCAGCTTTTCTTTCATCATCTGTCACTAGGTTACCTCTCTCATCCAGTAATGGCCCCACACCTTCTCTGATAACCTGTTTATTGTTAACATGCCTGTAGAAACTGTTCTTGTTACCCTTCACATCCCTTGTCAGCCGCAATTCCAATTGGGCTTTCGCTTTCCTGATTACTCCCCAGCATTCTCCAGCTGTATGTTTATACTCCTCCTAAGTCAACTGTTCACATTTCACTTTCTTGTATGCCTCCTTTTTGAGTTTAAGTTGACTAAGGATTTCTCCATTAAACCAAGCTGGTTGCCTAACATGTTTGCATTTTTTACTATACAGCGGGATATTTTGTTCCTGTGCCTTCAGTAAGCCTTCTTTAAAACACTGCCAGTTCTTTTGAACTCTTTCCCCCTTTATCTTCATTCCCCAAGGAATCCTACTTATCAGTTCTATCAGGGAGTCGAAGTCTGCTCTTTTGAAATCAATGGTCTATATGTTACTGCTCACCCTTCTTCCTTCTGTCTAGATCCTGAAATCTGTGGTCTCATGGTCAGTGCATCCCAGGTTTCCTCACACTTCTATTTCTCCTACTAGTTCTTCCCTGTTTGTGAGCAGCAGGTCAAATTGTTCATGGCCTCTGGTTGTTTCCTTTGGCACTTGTACCAAGAAGTTATCCCCAACATTCTCCAAAAAACTCCTGGATTGTCTGTGAGCTGCTGTTACCGGTCTCCCAAAAATGTCTGGATGATTAAAATCTCTTATGAGAACCAGGGCCTGTGATTTGGAAGCTTCACTTAGCTGTCTGAAGAAATCCTCATCTACCTCATCTCCCTGATGTGGTGGTCTATAGCAGACACCAACTACAACATCATCTCTGTTACTTCTGCCTTTAAGTTTAACCCAAAGACACTCAACTGGATTTCCTCCCTCCTTATACTGGAGCTCTGAGCAATCATACTGCTACCTCACACAGAGCGCAACTGCTCCTCCTTTTCTCCCCGTCTGTCCTTCTAAACAGTTTATAACCTTCCACGACTGTGCTCCAGTTATGCAAATCATCCCACCAAGTCTCCGTTATTCCAACCACCTCATACTTCTTTGACTGTTCTCTAGGCTTCTAGCATTTGCGTACAAGTATCTCAGAGAAGTGGCTGATTGGCCCACTTTCTCCTCTTCACACAGAAAACCTACTTGATTGTTCCCTCCTCCTTCCCCACTTACCTCAGGGCTTGTGTCACCATCCCCCGATGAACCTAGTTTAAAGCCCTCCTCACTAGGTTTGCAAGCCTGCCCGCAAAGATGCTCTCTCTTCTCTTCGTTAGGTGGATCCCATCTCTTCCCAGCAATCCCTGTTCACAAAAGAGAATCCCATGGCTGGTTGAACCTGCATCCAAAGGAGCAAAGTTCCACCCATATCCAATGAGGAGAGAGAAGATGGTGCAGAAGTGGTGTTTGGAAAGTGTGACAGAATGATGTATCTAACTGGGATCCAGGAGGTATGGAAATCTGATGTGGTAGCATGAAAGAATGCAGATGGGAGGGGTCAGGAAGCTGAATGGGGAAGCTGCCATGGGTGAGCATGGAACTGTAAGAGTAGGGCAGTGCCAAGAGTTGGTTCCGTCTCTTTCAAGTGGCTATGATCTGAAGACAGAGGTGCCCGTTAATACTCCATTACTCTGCTCATTCTGATGGGTTAAAATGGGTCTGTAAGGTAAAAGGGCATGTTAGAGTTGGGCCAACAAGGAGTTATGGAAGCTGGAGGAAGCCAGCCAGCAAAAGAACATGATGAAAAGTGTAACAATAGCATATTACCCAGTCCCCATGACTGCAACACCGCAGACCTTTCCTTGAAGTTGTATTTGGAGAGATTTTCAAAGATGACGAACTCCAACAATAATATTGGAGGTTGAGCCTTTTGACAGATCTAAGCCCCTTCTCCCTACTCCCTCAGAAAGGTAAAGAGGTCAAGAATCTTTGGTCAGTCCTTAGCTTTTACAAAACTTTGCCTTCTTTTGGAAAAAATAATTTCCATAAACTTAATCTTTACTTTAGCATCTCTCCTTTCCTCCTCCTCCTCCCTCAAACATCACAAGGTAACCTACTTAAACTAAAAGAGGTGACACATATCTAAAGGAGTCAAACAAGCAAGATGAACAATACAACCACAAAAAAATGAGTATTTAACCCTGAGTGACTCCAATTCAGAGCATCTCTGTCTGTGGACTTGATCTTGCCCTAAGGTTACTGTTAAAAGTGGCATTGTATTTAACAGTCTTCTCCACAGCTGCCCAGAGAAAAACTGGGTACACAAACAAACCCTCAGAGGTTACATTTGCATGTTCTCTGCTAATTTTTCTTTCACAGTATGCACATAGACTCTGTCAGGAGTCAGCACCACCAAGTTAGCAAAATTACCAGACTAAGTGACAGCCATGGGGTGGGGGATAATATCATGCAGTCATTCAACCCATAAAATGAACATACACCCACACAGTATATACACTCTACCTTAAATTTTGGAATAATATGCCTAGTGATTAATGTTAAACCACTTACACATTTCATAAAGTTACTTTCTTATTCTGACAACCAGTGTATTAAATCAAGTAGAAAATGGTATTAGCATATATTTGAACAATGGTGGGGGAAAAAAAGAAGCTACAGGAAAAAAACCCAGCATCCTGAAAATATGACTTGGAAACTTATTAAAAGAGCTTTTCATGGGCTATTTTCAGATGTATATAGAGAATGCTACTCCCTGTATGCTACTGATGATTTAACAATAATTAGGACCTGTTCTTAAATTCCTTTTGGGGACATTTGAATGATTGATTAGGCCCTTGAAAACAAATTCTTGCAGGGGCTCAACTTGGGCAGCTCCCCGCAAGTAGATCCCCGTCCCTGATGTTGCTGGCATAGGTATAGCCGATCAGCTCTGCAGGTACACTGCTTCCATTGTGTTGCTCCCTGATCCCCAGCAGCTCCTGTTAGCTACAGTTCCCAGCCAATGAGTTGGGAGTCACGGAATCAGCACTTGGGAAGGTGGGCCAGAGGCAACCTGCAGAATCGACTGGTTGCGCTTATGTCGAGAACAGCAGGGATGGGAGGCGGGGGTGTCACTTGCAGGGACACATCTGAGGTGAGCAACCTCCACAGACCTCAAAATGTTTACCATATACACAAATGCATTCATGTATGGACACACTGATAAACCCAGTTCCTGTTCTGTCAGACAAAGGTGCATCAAAACAACATAAGCATATTTGTTGGGCAAAACTGACAAAAACAAAACAAAATCTCATGGAAGCGTTTTAAGGTTTTGCTAATTCTGGTTCTGAAACCTGAGACTTAATTTTGCTAACTCTGATTTTCAGATGGTTTCTTCTTAATGACAATCCAAATTTAGGATGCTCAAATCAACAAATTGATGCATAAAATGGACAAGCTGCAATCTCAAATATGTATTTGTGTATGTTTTGTTAAAGAACCAATATTCAAACATACAACTACTTAACCCTCATACTCTGAGTTGAGCATAGGTCATCTACAAGTCTCCTCCACTTCACTCTGTCTTGGGACAAAACTTCTAGATGACTCCAGAAGTACCCCAGCTGTTGTCCCTCAATCTCAGTAGATCTTCTGCTTTTTGTCTGAGGTTGTCCTCTTTTGCGTTTTCCTTGTAGGTTCCATTTGAGAGCTTGATGGACTATGCTGGATGATGATTTTCTGAGAGTATGGCCTAGCCCATCCCCACTTTCTTCTCTTGATTTCAAAGTCAATTGGTTCTTGCCCTGCTCTGTTTCAAAGCTCCTCATTTGTGACAAAGTCTTGCTATTTGATGCAAAGGATGTACCTCAGTCGTCTGTTTATCAGTGTCTCTAGCTTGTGATTTAAAGACTGTTTATTACACCAGGTATTGGATCCATACAAAAGCACAATGTTCACATTTGTGTTGAAGATCTGCAGTGTTGTCTTTACAGATATTATTTGTGAACTCCATATGGGATGGAGAGTCTTGAATGCAACATTTGCTTTCCCTATCATGGCGTTGATATTCTTATCCATTCCTTATCAGCAGCAGCAAAATCAGTGTCCACTGACTGCCTCTTTGATGGCCATCTCTTGTCCTGTTCATAATCCAGTCAGTTATGATCAAGAACAGGAAAGGTGACAATAGGCACCTCGTCACACTCCTGACAGTATGCTGAAGGATTCTGTCGGGATACCATTGTGAACAGCTTGACATGTCGAGGGTTTATGCATTGACTGAATGAAGTTAATAATTTTTGATAGGATGCCACGATGGTGCAGCAGTTTACACAAAGTGTCTCTATCAACACTGTCAAAGGCTTTTTCAAAGCCTATGAAGGTTATGTACGGGGAGAGTTCCACTCAAACGTCTCTTCTGAGATCACTATGAGAGCTGTTGTTTGGTCAGTACAATACCTGTTGCTTTGGAAGCTGGCCTGCTCTCCCCTGAGCTGTCTATCAATTTCTGTCTTCATTATGTTCAAGAGAATCCTACTGAACACTTTTCCTGGAATAGACGGTAACCTGATGCTCCTTCAGTTCTATTCCTTCTGATTGCCTTTCTTTGTGAGCTTAATAAGGTAGCTATGTTTCCAGTCTTGTAGGATCTCTTCAGTGTCCCAAATTTTCCCAGATAGCTTATACATCATGCTGACTGATGTCTCACTCGCTACCTTGATTGCTTCTGCAGGGATGTTGTCTGGACCAGGTGCTTTTCTGCTTGTCACATTGGCAATGGCTTTTGTGATTTTTTCTTGTGTGTCTTCTGCTGTTAATTTACAGAGGTATATATTCAGGTGGTAACTTGGGAGGTTGTGTGGGCAGGGCAATTCAGTAGCTCTTCACAGTGTTCCTTCCATCTACCAAGCTGCTCACTTGGGTTCATTAGCACATGCCCCTCCTTATTTTGTACTGGTGGCTCCACTGTATGTTGTGACCCAGCTAGCTTTTGTGTGTTGTTATGCAGCTCTTCCAAGTATCTCTGTCCTGCAGCTTGTTCAGCTTGTTGTGCAAGGTTTTCCACAAAATTTTTCTTGTTCCATTTTAGAGCCTTTTTAACTTCTTTGTTGGCTTCTGAATACCGTCTCTGAGCTTCTGCCTTGGCTGCTCTTGTTTTTCTGTTGTTGACTGCTGCTTTTCTGTCCTTTCATTCCTTTACTTTTCTTAGAGTTTCTGCTGTGATCCATTCTTTGTGATGGATTGTCCTCTTTCCCAATGTTTTATCACAGATTTCTTTCCAGTCTGTTTTGTCGTGTTCTCAAATTTGTTTCATGGTATCATCTTCTGAGATGAGGTTTTCCAGAAGTACATATCTGTTGGACAGCTCCACTTGGAAACCAGCTCTTGCCTCTGTATGCTTCAGCTGCTCTGTGTTGAATCTCAGTCCCAGTTTGGCTGCTTTTGTGGCGTACCTCTTGAGCTTGAACTTGAGTTTTATTGTGACCAAATTATGGTCTGAACCTATAGCTGTTCCTCTTCTAGTGTGGATGTCCTGCATTGATCTTCTACAATAACTGCTGATACAGATGTGATCAATCTGCTTTTCTGACTTGTGGTCCAGTGAAACCCAAGTGATCTTATAGATCCTTTTGTGTGGAGAAAAACAGTACCACCTATCACTAATCCATTGAAGGAAAAAAGTTTCTGAAGCGCGCTCCATTTTCAGTCATGTTGCCTAGGCCTTCTTTTCCCATGGTCTGTTCTGTGCCTGTATTTATATTTCCAAGTTTCACATTGAATTCACCCATCAAAATCAACATATCCTTCTTTGCTTTCTGGTTCACCACTCTCTGTAGTTTCTCACAGAAGTCTGTTATACATTTCTCAGCTGCTTCACTGGTTGGTGCATAACACTGCACAATTAGTATCTTTTGCACTTTGGTGTAGATTTTGGCTATAATGATGTGTGATGATACAGCTGTCCACTCCATTAAAGCACAGATGCCTCTATTGATAACCTCAAGCCCATGCCTGTGTGTGGTGTGCCTCTTATTCGAGACCTGATTAGATGAGGGTTTCACCTGTTGCCAGGTATAGCTGCCTGGATTGTATCCATCTTGTCACACACAAACCCAAAACTGCAATTTTGTACTGCTTCATATCTGCTGCAACCCGTGCTTTCTTCTCCACTAGATACATGGTCTGAAAATTCCACCTACCAAACTGGGTGGTTGTCTTGGGTGTGAGAAGAGTCATCTGTGGGGCAGCTTCCTTTTGGCTTTCCTTACCACACTTCATACTTAATCCAAGCGGATTGTCAACTCCTCCTGAGACTTGTGTAGTTATAGGTTTCTTTGTAGATGTTTCCATAACTTTTCTTTTTTTTTTTTTGGACAGGGTTGTTAATCCTAAACCAACCCCTTTTTTCCTGGGGAGAGGTGATACACTTTGTCTGGTCTCTACTCTTTGACCTCTCCAGTTTGGTTGACCCTTCCAGGAGCTGTAGCTCCCACTGGCATAGCTGTCTGTGTCCTTGAGACACACAAGCCACCTCACCACAACAAGGAATGGACCATGAGGTTCAAACATGCTTATATTAAAAACTTGGCCTTCCATGTTCAAAGCTGTAGAAGATCATAAGAACATCAGATGATCATCATCCCAGTGTCCTGGCCAAATTCCATCTCAGGTAGCTGCATGTCTGCCAATCTGAATTTGTCTCTCTAATGGTAAGCAGAAGTTATTTTTCACGGTTTCATTTGTTAAATATTAGAATTTGAAAGAGATCATTATTTTTTTGGATACAACATCTCTATCTCTACCAAAAAAAAAAAAAAAGTCTGGCAAATTGAGTATGTGTGGCTGCCATGAACTGGCTGAAAACTGTTTCATGGCTGTAATGGATGAATCTTCAGAAGAAGAATGGTAAGAATATTTGTATAATTATAACATACTAGAACAGTCATTTTGTTTAGTAGCAAATATTTTATTTAACTTTTTAGCTTTCATTCCTCCTAATGGGAATAAGCAGTAGTGGCTCAGTCTCAAATGCTCTGCTAGCTCATGGATTGAGCCAAGAGAAATACAAAGCTGGGGTTAATTGTAAATGCTAAAAATAATAGTAAATCATTAGTTTTAAAAATTGATTTAACACTTGTAAATGACGTAACATAGAAAGGGTGAGACATCTGTGCATGCAGCAGGGACAGCTGAAACAGATTTTAGGGGTAAAATATGTTGAAGAATGGGGGAGGTTTGGGGATATTAAAGACTAGGGAAACTGATTCTATGTTTTGAAATATTCTAACACTGACAAATTTGCATGCAAAATATTTTCATTAGTGTTTTGTCTTTCTCCTAATTCTTTATATGTGCCTTATAAAATCTTTGGAGCTGAATTCTCCCTTCTTTTCTAGTTATATGAAACAGACCTTTTTCCATGACAAGGGCTAGATTACTCAGTGAACAATGCCATTTGGTATCCTCCAGGAGCAAGAGGCATTTACCCATGAATAACACCTTACTGTTGTGCTACTTTTAAAATGTCAGAGGGGGAAATAGTCAACCATATGTTAGTTTACAGCAGAATCCCTGTAGAAATGGGCAGACACATTAGCATTTACAGCAATCCACTGTATTACTATGGAAAGATTTGAATAAGGAACCTAGTAGGCATTTTCTGTGGGCCGGAAAATCCACCTATGTTTTTGCCAACCATTGAGCATATCCTTTCTGTCTTTGTTTTTGTAGTTTGTTGTTTCTTCATAGCAGATGCAGATCAGAACTTTTCAGATAGAGTCAATTTTTGATATCTCTCAGTATATTTATATTATGTCAAGTCAACGTCAATGCAGTGTTAAGTCCGAAAAAAATCAAGAACATAGAGACCAAGAAGTTGCAAAGGTTTCTGTTTAAACCAGTGAAGGGCAGCCTATACTAGAGAGTGGGCCACTCATGTGGCTACTCCTTCATCGCAGTGGACTGCAAGAGTATAGTAACTAAGACTGTCTCCAGGAACAAGGTAGTTTTGCTAGCTGTGCTTGTGTAGTCAGAATTCACTCGGTGTGCCAGTTGAACCATCACAGCATTTTGAGTGGATACAGAGGAAGTGCATGGATATCACAGTTAATGCTGTTTGCAATCAGCAGGCACCTCAATTCATGTGTCCTTGCTTTACCTGTATGTCATTTTAGTAACACCAGTAAGAAAAGAACTGCGTGGAGAGAAACCAGCAGGATCTGGTAACCCCATGTGTGGGCAGCGGTGCAAGTCAATGAAGAATTGAGCCCACTGTAATGCTGATGACCTAGTTCAAGTGGTTGGAGCAGAACTATCATTTCTGGTGTTTGTGAACCCCATCTTGATTAGTACCATGGCAAACACATGATTAAGCATAATTTTAACTCTTTTAGTACACATAAGGAAAAGAAGGAATGATAGCTAAAGCATTTGAAATGTAACACATTAGGAATGGCTTTGTTTTTTCAGCTTGTAATTCCTTGTCCCTTTAGCTGTAAAGAATATTTAGAAGGGACATTCCTTACTTGACAATTTCTTAGATGATATGAAAATGATAATAATTGACCTATTTTGGGAAAAGAGATGTTATTTGATCTGGGCTGGAGTTGGCAGGAGTCGTGTCAAGCAGGTGCTTCTTTTTTAGTCCAGTTTGGTTAGAACATCATTTAGGATTAGAACTTGTAGAAGGTCTAAGGGTCCAAGGACTCAGAGGATAGTGGGGGTGGCAGCCAATTTTTCTTCCCAAAGACTTTGTTTAAGGCCACACAAAAGGAATGTGTGGAATAGCTTATACTATCTATATTGTTTCCAGCAATTAGGCCTAATTTCTCATACACTAATTTTGGTTCACTGATTGATGGTCCCACACTTTTCTTGTTTTACTAAGTATGATAACATAGCCCTTGAGTTATAGCAGTAGACTTTTGTGTTTGGACAAATTTCCTGTTGGACCTTTTCCCAACAATATTTGTCATTATAGGTTGTTGTGACATCTTCTGAATTTACACTCACTTCCTACAGTTGAGCTCACAACTGTATCGCAACTTAACTTTGTAATCCAATTACCACACCAACGCAGTGTTTTTAAGACCCCAATTCACAGTCAACAGAACAACAGATTCAAACAGCTTTTACTAGAGATTTCTAGCAACATTCAGAATCAACTCATTTATCATGAAGACTATATATTAATACTGTTCCCAATTCTTATGAGTCATTCTTAAATCCCTGATTTATTAAATGAATTGTATAATTCATGATATAGCCTCTGTTCTGTGAAAATTAAAGTTAAGTGCTGCACTCAGTATAGGATGATTCATTCAGTTTGTCAGGAGTTAAAGGGCCAATACAAAATGGTCTCAGCTTCAAGTTTCATACTGAACAGATCATCTTTCCTTGCCCTATGTGTATGTTATTTTATTTCCAACATGCATTTCTTCTAATGAAGACAACTTTCAAAGGAGAAAGCAAGTTTTTCCAACTTGAAAATGGCAGCTGATTAACCTTTTTCCCCTTTTGTACTTCTAGTCTAGGAAAAATGTCAGAAACCTGTGCTGTTCAAACAGGAGAGTCCTCCTTTTCGGTGATATATCTCCTATTAATATTGCGCTAAAAAGCATTTCTGTAGGTGCAATTTGCAAGATGAGAGCGAACACTTAAGAATAAAATTCCGACCCTTTCAAGCCAATAGGCCATTTTGCTACATTGCCAATGCCACAAAAGTGTTTATATACAAATAAACAAACTAACAACCCTTAAAAATTCTATTAGGTTCCCACATTTCCAGGGTTATTGTTACTCTAGTAAGGAAAATAGCAGTGCTTTGTGAGCACAGTATTGCAATCACCCATACATGTAAGTAGCTTTACTCAGACGAGTAACCTCATTTGACATGACTACTAATTAAATCTCATCACAAGAATGTTTTACGCAAAAACCAGTCAGCTATACTTCATTTATGGCAGAGTGAAAAAAATATCTAAAGTTAAGGATGACATTCTGTGTTTGCATACCTCAAAAATGACCAAGCTAAATATTTCAAACTGAGTTTTCTGATTTATATTCTTAACTGCCACACGTTGGATGAAAACCAGTTTAAGGAAAACCATTGACACATTTAAGTTAGAAGAAAAGTATCAGCCTTTTTGAAATCACTAATACACTTATGAGTAAAATGTCATCGTTGTAGATTGCGAGGATGCCTCGTTCAGCTGTTGCCTGCTCACAAGCAGCTAGCTACTTTCCCATGACATAGATTAGTCTCCTAACAAGTTGAAAGTACATTTACTGCCAAAGAATTCATTTGTACTATATTTTGAAACCTTGTATTAAAACAAATGTCTGTCTTCAGTCATGCACTGGTTGAAGTAAGGTGGTGACAGAATTTTTTAATTATTATTATTATTATTAGGCTGCTAATCATTTTCACACGCTCCAGTGCCCTTCTGTTTGTTAAATTTGATTATAGAAAAAGCACAGAATTTCATATGAAGAAATAAATCTTGTTTGGGTATATTTGTGAAAAAAGTCTTATCCCCGGGGCAGACGGAGCAAATCTTTTGCTTGCCCACCAAAGCATTAGGTAAATGACATCATTTCAAAACACTTTTGCTTCTTATCATGCACTCTTGTTGAAGGATTTTCCTCCCACTGCAGAGAACCCTGAGGGAAACCACAGGCTGTCAAGTAGCTTTCTAACCATACTAATCACTTCTGACTCATATGAGATGAAAACAGGAAAAGCACTGCACAGATGCAGTCTGGCAATATAATTGATAGCTAGATATGTCGATATTCATGTATCCAGATTAAGGAGAACTACTTCTGGGAATAAATTTGAGAGCATGTGCAGATCAGTACAAATTGATAAACAAACTAAATTATCACCAAACACTGATAATATTAGCATGCTTGCACTTCACACAAGGTTTTAGCTCAGGCCCACAGTAATTATAGATAGTTTATTTGGCATGTTGGTAGTGATTTCCCCTTGTGTTTGTTTTTTTGTAGCGGCACCAGAAAACATCCTCGGGCCCAGGTGCTCTGATTACTTCTAAGAGCACTGTCAACCTGAGTAACAATAAAAGCTGGTCCTGAATCTTTATTCTTCAGAGGATGCAGAATTTTTTTCACCATGGTATTTAACTAAAGTATCTTTTATGACATAATAGGAAAGCTGGCAGAGTGAGCAAGTACCTGACAGAAATGGGGGTTATTTATTAATAATGCTTTCGTGGATCTCCTTGAATCTATTTTCAGACCCTAGGTTTGAGTGTCTAGACCTGAATCTTCTCTTAGTATCTTAGACTATTTGGTCTGCATTATGGTCCAGTCTTTGGCTACAACTTAATACAGAGACTCCTTCCTCACCCGGAAGGAGTCTCTGCAAAATGTTGGGAAAAATATTTGAAAGCTGAACAGATGATACATTCTCACTTACTAGATAAAACTCTGTCTAATACAGTGTGCATAAAGATACCTTTGGCTAGCACAGCTTAGTGTTTCAGATGCATTTTTAATATCTTTTGAGGGTGGTTTTTTATATATCGTTTGAGAACTGTATTTTGTATGTTATAGTAACTGTGCCTCTTTGGTTTTGCAGCTATTTGGAGAATGTAGCAGGGTGAAAAGATCACTTATGCACATGATTTGTAGGAAAGAAAATACTAAAGCTTACCTTATAATGCTAACTCTTTCTGTAAAGGCTGCCTGTTGTCCAGTCACCGTGATAAAGGTTAGAAATCTACTTTCACAGTTAGCTTTATGGGGAGTGGGGGTCATTGTTAAAACTAGGAATCCATATCTTATTCATATATGCCTGATAAATGAGTCTGATCTGGATTAATGGTTCTAATGCATTAAAATGTCAAAACAAGGAAATAGATGGTGGATCTCTGGCATACTTGGGCATTTGGAACAATGCTAAGAATATTCTCAGTGTTGGTCAATTTGGGTTTACAATTTAGGACGCTTTTTTCGTGTCATTTTGTCAGTCTTGTCTGCATTTCCAGGGCAAGCCTTCGTACACCCTCACCTCAGAACTCAACTACATCATTAGATGGGGCCTTCTCTTTCAGAATCCAGACACACCATGGAGGTCAATATTAACTTAATTCAAAAAGTTTTAATATTGCTTAATGAAATATCAGTTTTTTTTAACGCACTGATATTGTACAGACACTATCCAAGTTGGTGCCTTTTTAAATAGCTGAAGTGTTCTGTGGCCTGTTGATAGAGAAATACAAGTTTTGAGAATCCTGATGCATAAAAAAATCTGATTTGAGAGACCAGAGGATACCTTTACATAAAATACACTTCATGCTGCAGACTAAATGGTCCTTTAACACTGATTTTATGTGGATTTAATTTATTTATAATGTTATAACTTGCATAAAAATACATCCTCCAGCAGGACCTCCAATCATAAAGTTAATGCATTTCAATTGACATTGTAATGCCTATAGTAAAATAACTTGACTGCTTTTGCCACTTCAAGGCTACGTCTACACGTGAACCCTACATCTAAGTAGCCTATTTCGATGTGGCGACATCGAAATAGGCTATTTCAATGAATAACGTCTACACGTCCTCCAGGGCTGGCAACGTCGACGTTCAACATCGACGTTGCGCAGCACCACATCAAAATAGGTGCCACGAGGGAACGTCTACATGCCAAAGTAGCACACATCGAAATAGGGGTGCCAGGCACAGCTGCAGACAGGGTCACAGGGCAGACTAGCGCTTCTGGGGCAACAGCTAGCCGCTCCCTTAAACGGCCCC
The DNA here is from genome assembly GCF_033958435.1 of Carettochelys insculpta. Classification (NCBI taxonomy): domain Eukaryota; kingdom Metazoa; phylum Chordata; order Testudines; family Carettochelyidae; genus Carettochelys; species Carettochelys insculpta. The sequence goes on along the minus strand of NC_134139.1, from coordinate 146,027,832 downwards.
TCCCAGACACACTCAGCCTGCACAGCACGCGGTCTGAAGAGCCATAGGCACGCAGACCTCGGGCGACGCAGTCATGGACCCCCAGCAGCAGCAGCAGCAGCAGCGGCCAAAGGTCCACCCAGCCGCCCCTGCAGGAGTAGGACTCGCCCTGCTCCATGCCATGCGGGAGGCAGCTGAGCACCTCCTTGCCACACCGGAGGAGGAGCGGCCTGCTGGGGAGCAGGACTCACCCCCCAACCCTGCAGCACCCCGAACCCCCCCACCTCACACGCCGCCACCTGTGGGACTACCCCACCAGCACCAACTGGTGGGAGCGGCTGGTGCTTGAGTAGTGGGACGACAACCGCTGGCTCAGGAACTTTAGGATGAGCCGGCAGACATTTATGGAGCTGTGCCAGTGGCTCACCCCCGCACTCAGGCACCAGGACACCGCCATGTGGTGTGCCCTCCCAGTGGAGAAACGGGTCGGCATCGCTGTCTGGAAGCTGGCCACTCCAGACAGCTACCGATCCGTGGGACAGCAGTTTGGTGTCGGCAAGGCCACCGTTGGGGCTGTCCTCATGGAGGTAAGCGGACCCATGGGGGGAGGCGGGGGAGGCAGCCCTGGCAGGGCAGGAGGGCCCGGGCAGGGCAGGGCAGGGGAGGGGAGGGGAGGGGAGGGGAGGGAAGGGCAGGGGGGCCCAGGCAGGGCAGGGCCGCGCATACCCTGCTCACCCCTCATTGGTGCTCTCCCATGTGCTTCCCCTGCAGGTCGTGCGCGCCATCAACGCCATGCTCCTCCACAGGCTCGTGAGGCTGGGGGACCCAGATGCCACCATCGCGGGCTTTGCCACGCTGGGCTTCCCCAATTGCTTCGGGGCTCTGGATGGGACTCACATCCCCATCTGTGCCCTGCAACACAGTGGAGGACGCTACATAAACCGCAAGGGCTACCACTCAGTGGTCCTCCAGGCCTCGGTGGACAGCCAGGGCCATTTCCAGGACGTTTATGTGGGCTGGCCTGGCAGCACCCACGACGCCCGGGTTTTCCAGAACTCAGGCCTGTGCTGCCGGCTGGAGGCGGGGACCTACATCCCCCAGTGGGAGATCCCTCTGGGGGACACCACCATGCCCCTCTACGTCATCGCAGATGCGGCATACCCCCTCTGGCCCTGGCTCATGCACCCGTACACGGGCCATCTCTCTGCCAGCCAAGAGCACTTCAACCAGCGCCTGAACCACGTGTGCCAGGTGGTGGAGCGCTCATTTGGCCACCTCAAAGGGCGCTAGAGATGTCTCCTGACCCGCCTGGATGCGGGCCCCACCAACATCCCCCAGATTGTGGGTGCCTGCAGCGCCCTGCACAATCTGGTGGAGAGAAAGGGGGAGGCCTTTTTTCAGGGCTGGGCTGTGGAGGCCGGCAGGGCCGACGTCCAGCCACCGGCTGCCCCCAGTCGCCAGGTGGACCCCGAAGGGACCCGGGTCCGGGAGGCCCTGCGGGCCCACTTCGATGAGGCCGCGGGGTGAACTCTACCAGGCTCCCCACTGCGCCCCCCGCCCCCTTCCTCCACAACACTCCCTGCCCCTACGCCCACACCACGGAGCACCCAACAGCACACCCCCCACACTTTTCCTGGACAAATAAAAGCACCCACTTGTTTGTAAAATCAAACTGGTTTTCTTTTAACTGTTCTTTTAACTAATACCAAACTATATACAAGAACTTCTAATTATTATAAGTGAAAAATAAAAAAGTATGCATATATTTACAAAAAAAACCCAGGGATTGCAAGGAAGGGGAGAACTATTTACATGGGGGGGGCAAACGCGGGGCACAAATGAATAAGTCCAAACTATATACAAGGGGGGGGCACGTCCTGGGCCCCAAGCCCCTATAGTCCGGCACTGGGGGTGCGCGGCCGGGAGCCCCGCCTCGGCCGCAGCCCTGTCCGGGTTGGCTGGGAGCCGGGCGGACCGGCAGATACGTCCGGCGAGTCTCAGCTGGCCCCAAGTCTTCCTTGGCGGTCTGGCCCTCGGTGGCGGGGTGACGGCAGACGGCGCAGCGACGAGCGGAGCAGCAGGTGGCGCGGCGGGTGGAGCACTCAGGGCGGGTGCAGCGGTGGCCAGCGCGGCATGGGGGGCCAGGTAGTCCACTAGCCGGTTGAAGGTGTCCATGTAGGCCCCCCATGCCTCTTGGCGCCAGGCCAGCGCCCGCTTCTGGAGATGGAGGCGGCATTGCTCCACCCACAGGCGCTGCTCCGCAACCTCCAGCTGCCGGTGGTGGAGGGCCAGCAGCTGGGGGTCTGTTGCCATCGGGTGGTGGTGCTGGGTCCGCCGTCGTGCCCGCCATGGGGCTGGTCGGTCCTCCGCCGAGGGGGTGGCCTGGACCGATGGCTCCGGAGGGGATTCCGGGATCACTGAAGCCTCACCGGTGCTCTCCGGTCCTTCCGACGGTGCAGCTGTGGAACACAGGAGGGGGGGAAGAAGAGTGGAGACAGGTGTTAGTGTGACCCCTGAGATGTGGCCCTTATCCCCTCACCCCTGTGCTGCAGGTTCCCCATCCCCATCCCCGGGAGATGCTGCTGTGATGGGGTTCAAGGGTCCCCCTGCACTGCACCCCTTCCCCTGGCGGGAGTGACTCTCACTTCACTCAGCAGGGTCTGACAGGAGAGGTTTCTTAGGCAACAGATGCCCAGTTTCTCTCAGAAGTGACAGTACAGCAGTCAGAGACAGTCCATCCAACCCGTCCTGGGGAGAAGACCCCAAGGGGTGCCCCTATGGGGTGTAGCTTTCCCCCTCCTCAGGCTGGCTGCCTTCCAGCTCTCCCTTCCCCTAGCCTCTACCTACAGCCCCCCCCCCCCCCAATTCAAAGCCAGCTCGGCTCCTCCCTCCTCTTTGTTCAGGGCAGAGGTGTAACCTGCCAGTTGTAGCCCCAGGATCATCCTCAGCCACTGGGAGCTATTCAGTTTGTTGCCCATATCTAGCCTGAGACTCACATTTGCACTCCCCGCACTCCATCGCATGCTGCTGCTGCTGCGGGGTGTCCCACCCCCTCCTCCCGGGGGACCCTAGAGGTTCCGCTCCCCCCAGCCCCGGGGATGGGGCATGGCACTGTCGTGCTGCGGGGTGGGGGCGGGGAGCAGGGGCTGATGCACTCCTGTGAGGGACATGGCACTGCTGTCCTTGGGGCCATGGCCATCTGGGCATGTGGAGGGCCCTGGCTACATATCCATTACCCCCGCCCCTCAACCCCAGGGGATGTACACCAGGGGGGTACATACCTGTAGGTCCACTCCCACGGTCGGGGGACACCCGGTGGGCGGACGCCCGGCTGCTGCTCCAGGATGGCAAGAGGATCTGGAGCCCGGTGTCGGTGGAGGAGGAGTCCCCCTCCTCCTCCTCCTCCTCCTGCTCCTGTGCCCCGGGGGTGGGCTCCAGGGGGGGCCCCCGGGATGCGGGGCTTACCTCCGGGGCAGACTCCAACTGCAGGGCCTGCTGGGGCTCCTCAGCTGAGGTATCAAGAGTGGCCGGAGGGGAGGAGGTGTGCCGGGGGCCCAGGATGTCCCTGAGCTCCCTGTAAAAGGGGCAAGTGACGGGGGCGGCCCCAGATCGTCCGGCTGCATCCCGGGCCCAGGCGTAACCCTGCTGCAGCTCTTTGACTTTACTCCGGACATGGTCCAGAGTGTGGGCAGGGTGACCCCGGGAGGCCAGGCCATCGGCCAGCCAAGCAAATGCATCCGCATTCCGCCTCTTGCTCCCCATTACCTGGAGCACCTCCTCCTCACTCCAGAGCCCCAGCAGGTCCCAAAGCTCGGCCTCCGTCCAGGAGGGGCCCCGCTGCTGCTTGCCACCCTGGCTGCCAGCCTGCGAGCCCTGGCTGCCCTGGCTCCCCTTGGGGGGGGTCCCCTGGGGGCGCTGGGGGGGCTGCCGGGCGGCCATCGCAGCTGGGGTGGCAGACAGTGGTGGCTCAGAGGCGTGCAGGCTGGCCACGTGTCTGGGCTGCCGCCTGCACGTTCTCTCAGCTTCCTGCACTGGAAAGGGAGGGGGAGGGGACCTTTAAGGGGCCGCTCCATGCGGCCACCATTGAGCTCAGGGGCTGGAGAGAGCGTCTCTCAACCCCTCAGCTGATGGCCGCCATGGAGGACCCCGCAATTGCGATGTTGCGGGACGCGCAACGACTACACGGTCCCTACTTCGACGTTGAATGTCGAAGTAGGGCGCTATTCCTATCCCCTCATGGGGTTAGCGGCTTCGCCGCCTCACCGCCTAACGTCGATGTTAACATCAAAATAGCGCCCAACACGTGTAGCCGTGACAGGCGCTATTTCGAAGTTAGTGCCGCTACTTCGAAGTAGCGTGCACGTGTAGACACAGCTCAAGAGGGATATATTACAGATGTGGGAATTCTAAATGTCATTGAATCCATCTTTTGTCAATGCAATTTTACCTATAAGTAAAATTATTACCACTTTATCCAGTATTCACAACCCACATTGGAAAAAAAAATCACAAAACATTTAAATGTGAATTTTGTAGTATCACCAGATTTCCACAATATTTTGCAAGTGTTCTTCTTATTTTTCATAAATTGTGATGAATATATCCACTTTTTTTCAAAATATTCCAACAGCAATGCTGATAACATGAAAAATGCTTTTACTCTTTGATTAATCTGTCTGAATCTGTGAAATTGTGTAACCTGTAGCTCTTCAGATAAAGCAAAGAGGTTACACGGACTGTATTAAGCAGACATACTAACTTTTAAATATTAAAGAGTATGGCAAGATAAACTTCATCTACTATTGAATTCAAAATACCATTTGGAAGGTTAGGATTTATGGGAGGCTCTGAAAAATGCAGTGTAATTTGTCTCATGGTTCACCACACTTCTCAAAGCCATCACTACACAGGTTTAGGGTCTGGTTCTTCATTCTTATCAGCGTAGGCCCAGGTCTCTTTTGCCATTTTTACGCTACAGATTTTTGTCGACAAAAGTGGCCTTCTGTCGACAAAACTCTGGGAATATCCACACTACAAATGTGTTCTGTCGAGAAACTGTCAACATAATGCACCAGTTTCCTTCCCAGAATTCTGTTGCTCCCATTCGAGTCATAACGCTTCTCTAGACAGATTCTGTTGACAAAAAAAAATAGTGTAGATGCTTGATGGGGGTATCTTCTGTCGACAGAGGAGTCCTCCATGGCACTGGCTTCCTGCAGCCAGGAGACACTCTGTCCACCACAAGCATAGCTCTATGATCTGCCTCTCCAGCCAGCCTTGAAGGTACAGGAGTCCTGGAAACCCCATACCAGAAAGTAGGAAGAGTGTGAGAAGCCCCACCAACATGTGAGCCTGAAGCCTGATGACAGCCACCCCGTGTGGCATCACAGGCAAATGTTGGCCTCTTGCTCCACTACAGATGTCCCATGCCCTTTCAGGGAGCAGAGACATGAGCCCCAGGACACACCCCCAGCCAGGAAAAGGAGTGCCCCATTCTGGATGGACCCCGAAGTCCAGGACCTGCTCAGCCTCTGGGCTGAAGGAACCTTGCTGCTGGATCCAACTGCCAAAAGGAAGAATGCCCTGGGCTACATCTGGGTTGCAACAGCCCCAGCAGTCTGAGGACACCCCACGTGGACCATGGAGCATGTCCAGATGAAACTAAAGGAGCTGTGGCAGGAGTATACCCTGGCCCAGGACAAAGGTCACTAGTCAGGGGCACAGCAGCCAAGCTGCTCCTATTACTGTGAGCTACGTGAGCTCCTCCAGAAGGAGAACACCTCCCCTGCCCACAAACCTCCTGAACACATATGGGGAGAGCCTCCCCCAAAGCTGGAGTCCCACCTGGAGAAGCAGCAGCCCAGTGATGAGGGTGACACTGTATCCCTGGCCAGCAAGGGGACCCTCACCATTAGACTGGAGTTGGGCCCCTACTCCAGCCAGGGCACCTCCAGGGCCTCACTGGAACTTTTTGAGGGCCAGCTGGTCAGTACTCCATGGGGTCCACACCCTGGGGCAAGGGGGGCAGGCAAGGGTGGAGCATACTGCGATCCCCACCGGGCCAGATTGGCTGGGATGCCACCCTGTGAACCCAGCACCTGCACGTGTGGAAGGCACTACACAGCTGCAGGGCAATGGGTCCAACTGACTGCCAGCCCCACCAGAGGCTGATAGGGCCCCAGGACCAGGCTCTGACTGCCCCTAACATGGCTGGTGGTGGGACAGCCACATGGGCAAGGACCTGACCCCAGACCCACTATGGGGGACTGTGGCCCTCTGCTCACAGGCACGCCTGCAGGACACAGACAAGCACCTGCATCTGTGAACAGCACCTTGGGCTACATGGTCTGGGGAGGTCCCGGGGGATCATGTGGAGGGAAGAACTCACCATCTCTCCTCCTTGTCTCCCTTCCAGCTGGACTGTCAGAGGTCTAGGTTGGCCCCACCTCTCTCTTCCAGGACCAGCCAACCCCTGTGAGGAGGTGGAGCCAGAGCTGGAGCTGGAGCCAGGCATGCCTGCAGAACCTCTGGCGCCGGGATGCAGCGAAGCTCCACAGTGGTGTGGGTGGCTGCATGAATGGAGGGCCTGTCCCCAGGCTGAGGAGGACCAGAGGGGCCTCAGCCAGGTTGCTGACATAATGGATGGGTGGCTGCAGAATGACAAGGCAAGGTGGGCAAGGAACTGGGAGTGGCAGGAACAGGTATGGGACCAGCTGCCATCTGTGGGCCCTGATGGCCCAGCCACCCATGCCCACTGCCTCCACTCCCTCCACAGCTCCTCCTCCCCCGCCCCCATGTCCCCTACATAGATATCAACAAAGTGTCCATGGTGGTCAACAAGGACTTGCATCATGATGGAGTGATATCCCTTTCTGTTGACAAATCATTCTGAACCCTGGTCCAGGCCACGGATGGGGGTGTGGGTCCTGTTGATGGCCCCAAAACAGCTGGGGAACCCGAAGGTGTTGAATCCAGCTACAGCAGCATCAACATCATCCAGGCAGATGAGCTTCTGCAACAGGAAGGACTTGATGGCCCTCATGACCTGTGGGGGAAGGAGGTGGGACACATAGGTGAGGGACCTGGGTGGCTGGGCCCTTCGCTCTGGGGTGTTTCCCACCACCATGACCCCTCAAGCTCTTCAGGCCACCTCCCAGGAGGCCATACCTTGTGCAGCAGAATTGTGTGAGGGTGGAATGACATGGTCCCCTAGGAACAAGGCTTCCCCCTTTCCCATCCCCCGCTTGCACCTCCAACCCTGCTCTGAAAAGGTCCCCCTTGGCTGGGATCCCTCCCTCCCCCAGGCAGGGCCTGAGGCCAGGGAGCACCTTAAATGCTGGAGGATGGCATTGATGGTGGGCTTCCCCATGCTGAACTGGATCTCTATGGATTGGTAGCTGTTGGCAGTAGCCAGCTTCCAGAGGGCAATGGCTGTCCTCCCTGTGGAGGGCGTGGGCAAGCCAGGCAAGTAACTCCAGAAAGGTGTCCTGCTGTCTGCAGAAATTCTGGAGCCAGTGCTGGTCATCCCACTTGCCTATCATCAGATAGTCCCACTAACCTGAGCTGGTGGTATACTGCCAGACACACCTGAGCCGTGTCTACACGTTCACGCTACTTCGAAGTAGCGGCACTAACTTCGAAATAGTGCCCGTCACGGCTACACGCACCGGGCGCTATTTCGAAGTTAACTTCGATGTTAGGCGGCGAGACGTCGAAGTCGCTAACCTCATGAGGGGATCGGAATAGCGCTCTACTTCGACGTTCAACATCGAAGTAGGGACTGTGTAGTCGTTGCGTGTCCCGCAACTTTGAAATTGCCGGGTCCTCCATGGCGGCCATCAGCTGAGGGGTTGAGAGACGCTCTCTCCAGCCCCTCAGCTCAATGGTGGCCACATGGAGCGGCCTCTTAAAGGTCCCCTCCCCCTCCCTTCCTGTGCAGGAAGCTGAGGGAACGTGCAGGCGGCAGCCCAGACATGCGACCAGCCTGCACGTCCCTCAGCCAGCACAGCCACCCACCCAGCTGCGATGGCTGCCCGGCAGCCCCCCAAGTGCCCCCAGGGGACCCCCCCCAAGGGGAACCAGGGCAGCCAGCCCAGCCAGGCAGGCAGCCAGGCTGGCAAGCGGCAGCGGGGCCCCTCCTGGACGGAGGCCGAGCTGCGGGACCTGCTGGGGCTCTGGAGCGAGGAGGAGGTGATCCAGGTAATGGGGAGCAAGAGGCAGAACGCGGATGCGTTCGCTCGGCTGGCCAACGGCATGGCTGCCCGGGGTCACCCTGCCCGCACTCCTGATCACGTCAGGAGTAAGGTGAAGGAGCTGCAGCAGGGTTACTCCCAGGCCCAGGATGCGGCCAGCCGATCTGGGGCCGCCCCCGTCACTTGCCCCTTTTACAGGGAGCTCAGGGACATCCTTGGCCCCCGGCACACCTCCTCCCCTCCGGCCACCCTTGATACTTTGGCCGACAAGCCCCAGCAGGCCCTGCAGCCGGAGTCCGCCCCGGAGGTAGGCCCCGCACCCTGGGGGACCCCCTGGAGCCCACCCCCGGGCCATCGCGGCAGGACGAGGAGGAGGAGGAGGAGGAGGAGGAGGGGGGCTCCTCCTCTGCAGAATCCGGGCTGCAGATCCTCCTCCTGCCATCCCGGAGCAGCAGCCGGGCCTCCGCCCCCCGGGGATCTCCAGACCGTGGGAGTGGACCGACAGGTATGTACCCCCCTCTGGTGTACACCCCTGGGCTTGAGGGGCAGGGGGTAATAGATATGTGTCCAGGGCCCCCCACATGGTCACATGGCCATGGCCCCAAGGACAGCAGGGCCATGGCCCTCACAGCAGTGCATCAGCCCCTGCCCCCCCCACCCCACACGACAATGCCATGCCCCATCCCCAGGGCAGGGGGGAGCAGAACCTCGAGGGGCCCCCGGGAGGAGGGGGTGGGACACCCCGCAGCAGCAGCAGCAACAGCAGCAGCAGCAACAGCAGCAGCAGCAGCATGTGATGGAGTGGGGGGAGTGCCAAAGGGAGACTCAGGCTACATATGAGCAACAAGAGCCGAATAGCTCCCAGGGGCAAAGGATGATCCTGGGGCTACAGCTGGCAGGTGACACCTCTGCCCTGAACAAAGAGGAGGGAGGAGCCGAGCTGGCTTGGAATTCGCGGGGGGAGGGCGGGGGCCACAGGTAGAGGCTAGGGGAAGGGAGAGCTGGAAGGCAGCCAGCCTGAGGAGGGGGAAAGCTGCATCCCAGAGGGGCACCCCTTGGGGTCTTCTCCCCACGACGGGTTGGAAGGACTGTCTCTTCCGACAGCTGGTGCTGTCACTCCTGGGAGAAACTGGGCATCTGTGGCCTAAGAAATCTCTCCTGCTCTCAGACCCTGCGGGGTGAAGTGAGAGTCGCTCCCACCAGGGGACGGGGTGCAGGGCAGGGGGCCCCTGAACCCCATCCATCACAGCAGCATCTCCCGGGGACGGGGATGGGGAACCTGCAGCACAGGGCTGCGGGGACAAAGGCCACGGCTCGGGGCCCACACTAACGCCTGTCTCCATTCTTCTTCCCCTCTCCTCTCCTGCACCTGCACCATCAGAAGGACCGGAAGAGAGCGCAGGCGAGGCGTCAGTCGTCCCGGAGAGCCCTCCGGGACCATCGCTCCAGGCCAGCCCCTCGGCCGAGGACCAACCAGCCCCACGGCGGGCTAGACGGCGGACCCCGCGCCACCAACAGCCGACGGCAACGGACCCCCAGCTGCTGGCCATCCACCGACGGCAGCTGGAGGTTGCGGAGCAGCACCTGCAGCTGCAGGAGCGGGCGCTGGCCTGGTGCCAAGAGGCATGGGGGGCCTACATGGAGACTTTCAACCGCCTGGTGGACTACCTGGCCCCCCATGCCGCGCTGGCCGCCGCAGCGCCCGCCGTGCCTGCTCCACCAGCCGCACCACCAGCTGCTCCACCTGGCGCCGTCCCGTCCGCCGTCGCCCCGCCACCCACCGCCGAGGGCTGGAGCGCCGAGAGACCCCTGGAGCCAGCTGAAACTCGCCGGGCATATCTTCCAGTCCGGCCCGCCCCCAGCCAGCCCCAGACAGGGCTGCAGCCGCGGCGTGGCTCCCGGCCGCCCACGCCCCGTGCCGGACTGTAGGGGCGAGGGGCCCGGGACGTGGCCCCCCCCACGTATATAGTTTCAACTTATTATTTTGTGCCCCCCGTTTGCCCCATCCCCCCCATGTAAATAGTTCTCCACTTTATCCTCCCTGGTTTTCTTTTTATTAATGAGGACACTTTTTTCTTACTATTGTTTTATTTGTACATATTACTTTGGTTCCACATGTTGTATCTAGTTTGTTCTTGTTTTATATATTTATAGTTAAAAAAAAAGTTCTCAAAGAAAAAGAAGTTTAAGTTCAGCCACAAGTGCGTGCTGTCATTTGTCCAGGAAAAGTGGGAGTGGGGTGCGGTTGGGTGCTCCATGGTGTGGGCGTTGGGGCAGGAGTGTGGTGGAGGAAGGGGCGGGCAGTGGGGGGCCTGGCAGAGTTCACCCCGTGGCCTCATCATTGAAGTGGGCCCGCAGGGCCTCCCGGACCCGGGTCCCTTCGGGGTCCACCTGGCGACTGGGGGCAGCCAGTGGCTGCACGTCAGCCCTGCCGGCCTCCACAGCCCAGCCCTGGAAAAAGGCCTCCCCCTTGCTCTCCACCAAATTGTGCAGGGCGCAGGAGGCACCCACAATCATGGGGATGTTGTTGGGGCCCACATCCAGGCAGGTCAGGAGACATCTCCAGCGTCCTTTCAGGTGGCCAAATGAGCGCTCCACCACCTGGCGCGCGTGGTTCAGGCACTGGTTGAAGCACTCCTGGCTAGCGGAGAGATGGCCCGTGTACGGGTGCATGTACCAGGGCCGGAGGGGGTATGCTGCATCTGCGATGACGCAGAGGGGCATGGTGGTGTCCCCCGGAGGGATCTCCCGCTGGGGGATGTAGGTCCCCGCCTCCAGCCAGCGGCACAGGCCCAAGTGCCGGAAAAACCGGGCGTCGTGGGTGCTGCCAGGCCAGACCACATAAATGTCCTGGAAACGTCCCCGGCTGTCCACCAAGGCCTGGAGGACGACAGAATGGTAGCCCTTGCGATTCAGGTATCGTCCTCCACTGTGATGCGGGGCGCAGATGGGGATGTGAGTCCCATCCAGAGCCCCGAAGCAGCTGGGGAAGCCCAGGGTGGCAAAGGCCGTGATGGTGGCATCTGGGTCCCCCAGCCTCACGAGCCTGTGGAGGAGCATGGCGTTGATGGCACGCACAACCTGCAGAGAAAGCACATGGGAGAGCACCAATGAGGGGCGAGCAGGGTGTGCGTGGCCCTGCCCTGCCCTCCCCTGCCCTCCTCTGCCCAGGCCCCCCTCCCCTGCCCTGCCCTCCCCCCGTGGGTTCTCTTACCTCCATGAGGACAGCCCCGACGGTGGCCTTGCCGACACCAAACTGCTGTCCCACGGATCGGTAGCTGTCAGGAGTGGCCAGCTTCCAGACAGCGATGCCGACCCGTTTCTCCACTGGGAGGGCACGCCGCATGGCGGTGTCCTGGTGCCTGAGTGCGGGGGTGAGCCACTGGCACAGCTCCATAAATGTCTGCCGGCTCATTCTGAAGTTCCTGAGCCAGCGGTCGTCGTCCCACTCCCCAAGCACCAGCCGCTCCCACCAGTTGGTGCTGGTGGGGTAGCTCCACAGCCGCCGGCGTGTGAGGCGGGGGGGGCGGGGTGCTGCAGGGGTAGGGGTTGAGCCCTGCTGCCCTGGAGGCAGCTCCTCCTCCGGTGTAGCAAGGAGGTGCTCAGCTGCCTCCCTCATGGCATGGAGCAGGGCAAGCCCTGCTCCTGCCGGGAGGGCTGGGCGGACCTCTGGATGCTGCTGCTGCTGCTGCTGCTGGGGGTCCATGACTGCGTCGCCCGGGGTCTGTGTGCCTATGGCTCCTCAGACCACGTGCTGTGCAGGCTGAGTGTGTCTGGGAGGGGCCCTTTAAGGGAGCGGCTAGCTGTTGCCCCGGAAGCACTAGTCCACCCTGTGACCCTGTCTGCAGCTGTGCCTGGCATCCCTATTTCGATGTGTGCTACTTTGGCGTGTAGACGTTCCCTCGCTGCGCCTATTTCGATGTTGGGCTGCGCAACGTTGAAGTTGAACATCGACGTTGCCAGCCCTGGAGGACGTGTAGACGTTATTCATCGAAATAGCCTATTTCGATGTCGCTACATCGAAATAAGCTATTTCGATGTAGGCTTCACGTGTAGACGTAGCCCTGATGAGCTGTGGAGCAGGCACTGGCAACTTAATGCAGCAGCAAGAAGGGCACCCTCTTCATGGGAGGTGTTGGGCTCATCGCTCCATAGGAGGAGGAGTAGGATGGTGGGAACGCCATGCAGCAGAAGCTGCATCAGCAATATGTGTGGCCAGCACAAGCCCAGGGACTACTCTGGTAACATGGCTTACTGGGCTCACTGGAAAGGTCTAACTCTCTCACAGGAAGCCTGGGAGCCCTGCATTAGCTTTGCTGTCCATCCAAGAGGCATGCAAGCCTTGGCATTGGCAGGGAACATGGCCTGGGGGGCATCCTTTAAAGGTGAGTAGGGCTGTTGGTCTAGGAGGGACTTGGCATCCATGTGATCCTAACTTTCAGGTCACTGCAACCTGCTCTGTCGACAGAGGGGTTGGGGGTGTGTAAACGCACTCTATCAACAGAGGATGTTGACAGAACAAGCCTCTATTAGATGTGGACACATTCTGTCAACAGAGGTTCTGTCTGGAAATGTCCCGACTAGTAACTTCTGTGGACAACACTCTGTAGTGTAGACCCAGTCCTTGACTTCAGTGGGAGTTACTGAAAGCATAAGGGCTCACTGCGTCGTCAGATTGCAGGATCAGGGCCTTAAAGAGCTGTGGTATAAAGTATAGAAGGGCAATGTGGATCAGAGTAAAGAGATCCAAACATTTGCCCAATGTTCCAAACAAACTCAAACCTCACTGGAGATTCAAAACAATTTAGGGTAAGGGTAAAATTTTCAAAAGTGTGATTAAGTTAGGGTGACTAAGGTAGCCCAAGGCCCAGATTTTTAATGATCTTTAGGTACGTTCTGGAATTTTCAAAAGCAGCTGGGTACCTAACTTCCATTGATTTTAATAGGTACTAGGTACACAGATGCTTTTGAAAATCCTATGAGATGCCTAAATTTCTTTAAAAATATGGCCTTAAATCTATCTTCACAAGTGATTTAGGCCCAGATTTGTAAAGGTAATTGGGTGTTTCTGCATTAACTGTTGCAATACCTAAGTGCAATTTTTCAGAAGAGATTTGGGTCCTAAACCCCACTGACTTTTAGGGTTTAAGTATCCCAAGTACTTTATTCACTTTTGAAAATGGGATTTAGGCATTCAAAGGCTGAGAACAGAAGTCCCTAACTATAGCACCTTTTAAAATTTGGGTCATAAGTACTTAATCACTTAAGTCATTGACACACGTTTGAAAATTTTGCTCTACATATTTTCACATGCCTGTTTTACTTAGTGGATGTGAAAACGCCAGTGTTCTATAAATAAAGATTCTGGGGGTATTTCCTTTTGGCCAAAATCAGGAATTTCTTGAGCAAACATAATCACCCAATATTTTTAGCACAATTTCTCTAGCAAGAAAGTTCAGATAAGGTCTGGTTAATTCCTTCTGTAGAAGTATTTATAGCACATTAAGCTGCAATATAAACTTCCCTACCCATAATTTGAATGTAAAAATAAATACCATAGATGTCACATTTATGTACTGTAAATACTGCCATGATGAGCACGGAACCTTTCCAGACAGCACGTTGGCTGTAACATGAGCGTCAATGGTATGGGAGAGGATGAGCATGGAGAGGAGAGGATGACTAAAGGGAAACAACCAGACCCACAAGTGGACAGCCTCTATTAAATCATTTGAGCCATAACCACATTGCTCATAAAATATACATGTTCCATATTTGTGGAGATTGTGAAATTAGCATGTTTTAGGCCCTGATTCAGCAAGTTGCTTAAGTGTGCACATAAGTTCAGTCAGATGTGTATTCTGAAGTACATCTCCAAATAAGGGCTGTGTACTACATGGGTGAGAGCCTTACCCCTCTCTAGGAAAGGGCTGGTGAGGTATAAAAGCCCTGTATGCATCAGGGGGTGGGTGAGGTTTCCCTCACTGTGAGTAATGCGGAAGGCTGTGAGAAGTTAGCTTTCTGAGAACCCACTTGAACATCTTGGCATAAGGTGTATGCCAGAGATGAGGCTGGGAGGGAAAGGATGTCTTGGGGGCTTCAGCAAACAATACTGAATTTACCAGCTAGAAGACCCTAGTTTATATTTGTGTGCAACCGTGTCAACATTTCCTTTACTAGCACATTTTATTGGACATGTTAACGGGTTGTTTGTTTTTCTCCTGTCTGGGTGATGCCTGAAGGTAACAGACACTCTTCACTCTCATTGGCTTCAGAACCATTTGACCACCCATGATCTGGAGCTTACAGGAGAAGAGCATTCTGTTAAAGAGAAATTTTTTGCAGGCTTCTCTCCGAGCAGGGAATAACCTTTATCAACCCTCTGTAAACAGTTGTTTACATTCACTGCTAACTTTAGCAAACAAGATATCTGTTGTTTAACCAAAAAATGTTTTTCCTACTGAATTTATACCCATTATTTGGTCTCACAGACAGGAATTCAAAGTTCTTCCGAAGAAGCAAGTAACAGATGTAAGAAGTTTAGAAGATTATAATTTTCTTAAGTGTATCCCCTGAATAAGATGTGAATTAATCAAGTATCAGAGGGGGAGCCGTGTTAGTCTGGATCTGTAGGAGCAACGAGGGGTCCTGTGGCACCTTATAGACTAACAGAAAAGTTTAGAGCATGAGCTTTCGTGAGTTAACTCACTTCTTCAGAAGAAGTGAGTTAACTCACGAAAGCTCATGCTCTAAACTTTTCTGTTAGTCTATAAGGTGCCACAGGACCTTTCGTTGCTGAATTAATCAAGTAATCAAAACACAAGGCTGGATCATGCTAGGTGCTGACATCTCTTATCTGAGCTCCCGCTGAAACCAGTAAGGTTTGAATTAGATACTGCTTGGGCCCAAAGTAGATACTAAGGCAGAGTGGTCATATTGAAGTCTGAATGCTTAAAATTATTGTTTCAATCATTGTAAATGATGACATCAGGTTTGTGTTTTTATTCAGCAGCTATTCTAAGAGTCCATTTTTTATCCTTTGACCAGGTTAAGGGCCAATTAAGAGTCACGTTTTGTCATCCAGAAGTGATGGGAGCACAATATAATTAATAATGTTCTGTGAAATTAATAATGTTCTGCTAATATTGGGGGCTGCCTGCAGATTGGATTTGTTTAATTATTTTGGCTTTTTAAATGGTTTTGTATAGTGACTTTTATTTTGCAGGATTCAGATGGGTGCCCTGATTTGTTAAGAGGTTAACTACATTAAAGGGAATAAATTAAAAGCCTGTCTGTGGCATCTGACATTGAAAAAAACCAAATTTTCCTGACCTGTCTCCAGCAGACTTCAGGTCTGAACGGCAACCCCTGAATTTACTCAGGTCCTTTTCACAGAGTAACCTTATGGGAAACATGTCCCCCTATAATGTCTCACAAGGCTCAATCCTCTCACTCTTGTTCAGTTTTACAAAGCTGTTGGTAGAGCTGCTAAAATAAAAAGGAGAGACACACCAGCAATATAAAGATGACTTCCAACTCAGTATCTCACTTATGCAACATATAAACTATATAGCGAGCTGAAATCAGCGCTGTTGAATGGTATCTGGTTACAGATGAATCCTGGCTATTTTTGAAGGTGTCTGTCAATTTCAATGTTAATTTTTGGTGGAAAAGTGTCTAACAAACTTATTTTGATTGCCTCATTTCAATAATGCCAAGACATTGCAAAGTAAAACAGAATCTTTTGATTCTCATTTTCAGTCATTGCTTTTCAAATTTCATTTTGTAACATTTTCATATGTAACATATTTAATATTTTTCAACACTATCTATAAGTTTACACCTCATAGAAATTTTTTGAGCTTTCAAAGCTAATTTTTTCAGTGTTTCAGTACCAAAGTCAATTTTTTTATTCCAATTCAAAATGAAAACAAATTTTGAAATTTCAGAATTCCCCTCGGGATGCAATCTCCATCTTCTGGCCAGCATCACTCTTGATATATGTCACTATTTTGCCAGAGAAATGACACTGAAAGCCTGATCCTGTGGCCCTGACCAATTTCCTTGGGTACCGGCTTTATGAAAATCAGATAATCCCAATTTGACTTATAATAGCTGTGCAATTCATTCATTTCCTCTGACAACTGAAATTCTATTTCAAAATAGTAAAAGACCTACTCTCATAGGAAGAATGGTGAGCAGTAAAATACAGACCCTTGATTTCAAAAGAGCAGACTTTGTCTCCCTGAGAGAACTGATAAGCAGGATCCCTTGGGAAATGAAGATGAAGCGGAAAAGAGTTCAAGAGAACTGGCAGTATTTTAAAGAAGTCTTACTGAAGGCACAGGAACAAACCATCCCGCTGCATAGTAAAAATGCAAACATGGTAGGCAACCAACTTGGCTTCATGGGAAAATCCTTAGTCAGCTTAAACTCAAAAAGGATGTATACAAGAAATGGAAACATGGACAGTTGCTTAAGGAGGAGTATAAATATATGACTGGAGAATGCCGGGGAGTAATCAGGTAAGCGAAAGCACAATTGGAACTGCAGCTGGCAAGGGATATGAAGAGTAACAAGAAGGGTTTCTATGGGCATGTTAACAATAAACAGGTTATCAGAGAAGGTGTGGGGCCGTTACTGGATGAGGGAGGTAACCTAGTGACAGATGATGTAAGAAAAGCTGAAGTACTCAATGCTATTTTTGCCTCAATCTTCACAAAGTCAATTTCCACATGACGGTCCTGGACAATGCAGTATGGGAAGGTGGAGGGCAGCCATCTGTGGGAAGGAACAGGTTCTGAGCTGTCTAGAAAAACGAGATGCACACAAATCCATGGGTCTGGATTTAATGCCAATGGTAATGACGGAATTGGCAGGTGTAATTGCTGAACCTTTGGCCATTATCTTTGAAGACTCTTGGAGATGGGGAGAGATCCCAAATGACTGGAAAAAGGAAAACGTAGTGCCCATGTTTAAAAAAGGAAAGAAGGACAATCCAGGGGATGTATAGACATGTCAGCTCTGCCTCAATCCCTGGGAAAATAATGGAGGAGATCCTCAAGGAATCCATTTTGGAGCACTTGGAAGAGGGGAAGGTGATCAAAAGTAGCCAACATGGATTCACCAGGGGCAAGTCCTGCCTGATCAATCTGGTTAGCTTTTTCAATGAGGTAACCAGCTCTGTGGACATGGGGAAGTCAGTGGATGTGATATACCTTGACTTCAGCAAAGCTTTTGATTTGGTCTCCCACAACATTCTTGTCCATAAATTAAATAGATATGGATTGGATCATTGGACTTTAACATTGATAGAAAGCTGGCTTGACTGTTGGGCCCAATGAGTAGTGATCAATAGCTCAATATCTGGATGGTGGTCGGTTTCAAGCAGAGGGCCACAAGGTTCGGTTCTGGGGCCGGTGTTGTTCAACATCTTTATTAATGACCTGGATGAGGGACTGTATTGCAGCTTCAGCAAGTTTGCAGATGGCACAAAACTAGGGGGAGAGTTAGTTATGTTGGAGGTTAGAGAGAGAATACAGAGTGACCTAGCTAAATTGGAGGACTGAGCCAAAAGAAATCTGATGTGGTTCAACAAGAAGAAGTGTAGAGTCCTGCACCTGGGGCAGAAGAATCCCAAGCATTGTTATAGGCTGGGAACTGACTGGCTAAGCAGCAGTACAGTGGAAAGGGGCCTTGAAGTTATGGTGGATGAAAGGCTGGATATGAGTTAACAGTGTGCCCTTGTAGCCAGGAAGGTTAACGGCATACTAGGGTGCATTAGGAGGAGCATTTTGAGCAGATCTAGAGTAGTTATTCCCCTCTCTTCAGCACTGGTGAGGTCACATCTGGAATATGGTGTCCAGTTTTGGGCCCCCCAGTATAAAAAGGCTGTGGATTTGCTGGAGCAGGTTCAGCAGAGGGCAACAAAAATAATTAAGGGGCTGGAGCA
Organism: Carettochelys insculpta; assembly: GCF_033958435.1. NCBI lineage: Eukaryota > Metazoa > Chordata > Testudines > Carettochelyidae > Carettochelys > Carettochelys insculpta. The sequence goes on along the minus strand of NC_134139.1, from coordinate 146,009,709 downwards.
CTAGACGTATGAGGACAGGCTAAGGGATTTGGGCTTGTTTAGTTTACAGAATAGAAGATTTAGGGATGATTTAATCACAGCCTTCAACTTCCTGAAGGAGAGCTCTAAGGAGGAGGGTGAGAAACTGTTCTCGGTGTCAGATGGCAGAAGAAAGAGTAATGGTCTGAAGTTGAAGAGGGAGAGGTATAGGTTAGCTATTAGGAAAAACTGCTTCACCAGAAGGGTGGTGAAGCATTGGAATGCGTTACCTGGAGAGGTGGGGGATTCTCCATCCTTTGAGGTTTTTAAGTCCCAGCTTGACAACGTCCTGGCTGAGATGACTTAGTGGTGGTTGATCCTGCTTGAAGCAGGGGGCTGGACTAGATGACCTCCTGAGGTCCCTTCCAGCCCTAGGAGTCTGTGATTCTGTGATACTGACATTTGGTATTTCCTCAGCTGCGACAGAGTCAACAGGAGCTCTGAGCTGCAGAGTGGAGAACCTTTAATGAAACAGAATTCCCATTAAGGTTCAGGTGTAACTTCCATTTAAGTAACAAGGAGTCTTTCCGCTAAATTCAGCTGAAAGGAGATGAACCCCAAGCATTGCAGAGAAAGATGATTTACACAGAATGAGCAAATTTTTTTGACTGGATGACCCAAAAACCTTTTAATCTCCTCAGCTTATGTAATAGGGAAGGTTGTGTTAGGTTAGGTTTTAGGACTTCTCCTCCAACCTGCTCACACCAGAACTTCAATTACTGAGGCTATATAACAAATATAAGAGCATCACAATGGCCATTATCATAATGTGTACACCACATACTTAAGTGACTTTTCATCTCTAATTAGAATTCCCTCTAAGACTCCTCATTTTGCCTCCTATTGAAATGAAAGAAAAATTAAACAGATTCACTGCTTCAGAAAATTTTGGATTTGGATTTTCTTGTATTTTGTTTGTATCTTTTCTGAATTGTATATGTGAATTAAGTTGATCATCAAGGTAAAGTTTAACCTATAAATCTAGTCGCCTCCAGAAAAATTCTATCATTTGGCTGTCTAAAATAATGAAAAACTAATTTCAGAGAACTCATAGCCTACTGAGACAAGCTGAAGAAAGTCACTTGAAAATCCAGTGTGTGTTGACTGGCTCTCAGATCAGGCTCAGACTGAAAACTGGCCGCCATTCTTTATTCCAATGTAAATGCCACTTTATGGCAGAAAAATAAATTGGATGATTTGCCTGGCCCATTAATTACTTTGATAAACTCTTTCTCTGCTTCTGCTTAGTCAATTGCATCCCATATGGCATGTTGAAAAAAATAACTACATGTGAGCATGTATGAAATTCGTTCAACCATATTCTACTCTCAGTCCAATTCTTATATATCCCAGGCTACGTCTACACGTGAAGCCTACTTCGAAGTAGCCTATTTCGATGAATAACGTCTACACGTCCTCCAGGGCTGGCAACGTCGATGTTCAACATCGACGTTGCGCAGCACCACATCGAAATAGGCGCAGCGAGGGAACGTCTACACGCCACAGTAGCACACATCGAAATAAGGGTGCCAGGCACAGCTGCAGACAGGGTCACAGGGCAGACTCAACAGCCAGCCGCTCCCTTAAAGGGCCCCTCCCAGACACACTTGCACTAAACAGCACAAGATACACAGAGCTGACAACTGGTTGCAGACCCTGTGCCTGCAGCATAGATCCCCAGCTGCCGCAGAAGCAGCCAGAAGCCCTGGGCTAAGGGCTGCTGCCCACGGTGACCATAGAGCCCCACAGGGGCTGGAGAGAGAGCATCTCTCAACCCCCCAGCTGATGGCCGCCATGGAGGACCCAGCAATTTCGACGTTGCGGGACGCGGATCGTCTACATGGTCCCTACTTCGACGTTGAACGTCGAAGTAGGGCGCTATTCCTATCTCCTCATGAGGTTAGCGACTTCGACGTCTCGCCGCCTAACGTCGAAGTTAACTTCGAAATAGCGCCCGACGCGTGTAGACGCGACGGGCGCTATTTCGAAGTTGGTGCCGCTACTTCGAAGTAGCGTGCACGTGTAGACGCAGCTCCAATGTTTATTTCTTTTCATAAATAAATTAGTGTAATTTTCACTCTGACATTCAGTTCCCCAATCTGCTTTGACACACAAATTTAATTTCCATTGCCTCTTTTAAAATTCCACCCACGTTTCACTGCAGCAAGTTCAACGTGGCACTCCACAAACCTCTTGCACTCAGTTGTCTCACTAGTGTGTACAAAGCCACATAAGTGCAGCAAAACATGGTTCACCTCCATGAAAGCAAATTATACTTTCTTAACAATACAGACTGAAGAAAAACAGATTATCTATACAGCCATGACAACTATTTTTAACATAATTCTGGAGAGAAGTGGAAGGTAATGTGATTGACACCTGAAGTCAAACTGAGCAGCACACAGTAGTTTCTCAGCTTACAATGGAAACACTTCCGAAGACTCAGTTTGCATCCTTCACACTTCAGCAGCAGGCTACCAGAGCACTTGTCCAGTGTCCTGAAGTAGTGGAATTCTCCAGTTCACAACCCATCCATCCCAGTAAGCTTCTGGCCTAGTAAAGAAAGAGTTTTTAATTCTGCATACTTACCTGTTGTATTAGCACACATAATACATGCGGGCCCTAATATGGAGTTCAGACTGGCTTGCCCCACAACAAATCATGGTTCCCAAATCCATTTTTCCATACAGGAAGTTTTAAAAGACACCTGCCCTTGACCCATCCACTTTTCTGCCCAAACCCTTTCTCTAGACGATCACATCTGTGCTAATAGACGTAAAAACCATCTCTGTCTGGGGTTCCCAACAAATGATTCATTCCCTCTCCAACTTCTAACTATAGCTCTTCATTCTTTATGTATGACTCTTCATAAAAAAACACACAAAAAAAAAACAATGAAAAAACAACCTAAATGGTTGCAGGGATTCTCTTTATTGGGAGCTCGAGGGGAGGACAGGAACAATCTCTGTGGGAGGAAGAAGAGAGTGCACCCAAAGACAAACTCTATGGAGAAAGGAACAGGACAAGAAAAGAAAGTGACACATGGTGTTAAATGGCAGTGTAGAACCAGGATGAAGAAGGAAGCCACTGTCTGGAGGCAGCACATGCTGCTAGCAGCAAGAGTTCCTAGAAGAAACCTCCAGGGGCCACTGGTGCCAAGAAGATTGGTGAAGAATGTGAGCAGCAGCAGCAGCAGCAGTACCAGTCTGGGGCAGAGTCAGCTCTCTTGCATAGTGGAGGGGAGAAAACTCTGGTCTGAGCCAGTGACATAGGCCTGTAGAGGAGTTTAGAAGAAATGAAAGCTGGGACATGGAAGAGCTGGTGGGAGGAAGGGAATCAGAGAAAGTCATGACTGAGGGCAGGAATGTAACTTTATGGGAGGAGGAGTGCCAGAGGCTAATCAGAAGAAGCAACTTTGGGGAGGGAATGGGAACCTTTGAAGGTCCCATGTTGTGAGAGCGGGCAGGGTGGAGTTAATAGCAGACATTCCTCTGAGTGGGAGCTAGTTGAAGATATTGTTTAGCCACTAAGGAGGGCTGCAGCAGAAAATGGTACCAGTTAGGGACAGTCACAGGAGCATAATATAAAGCTAATGGGAGCCAAAAGCCAGTAAATAATAATAATTCTCAACCCATCACTTTCTACTAAACTAAAGTTACGTCTCATCACTTGTGAGAGGCAGGGAAGAAAGAAGGAATCAGGAGTTTCTCCACAGTGGTAGTAATCAGACTTAGAGGGCTTTGGAGCCACAAAACAAGGAGGGAAACTCAACATGTAGAGCAGTGACAAAGTTCCTCCACACTTGTCTGTTTCTGGCAACTCCTTCAGTGGTTTTCCAGCTGTGCACCACGTTTGTCAGTTCAGCTTCTACAGCTCTTAACCATGTTATTTTTGGGTTGCCTCATTTTCGCTTGCCTTCAGGCAACTACCTTATTGCTAATCAGGTGATGGAATCAGTTTCCAACTGAAGCACAAGGCCAATCCATCTCCAAAACCTCCTCACAGTGACAGTGCTCATATCCTCTTGGCAGCACTTTGTCAATAGATCTTGGCTTGATATTGTTCTGAGACAGAGAGCAGGGTGGATTTTTTTTCTGAGGGAGGTTGAATGGAATGAAGATGGTTTGGACATCATACTTTCTCGTTCCCCAGCATTCTGCACTACAACACTGAAAGTACTCATCTCTGATAAACCTTGAGTTTGGTTTTTAGTGTTGTATTTTGATGATTTCCAGACTGTATTTAAGCTCCTGACAATGTTCCTGGCTTTACTGATTTTGTTCTGGATGTCTTGGCTTGTTCCACCATCCTGGCTGATGGTGCAGCCGAACTACTTGACTGTTTCTAAATTGGTGAGAATATGATCCTCTACCTATACTTGTGATGTGCTGGGCAATATTAAAGGTCATGATATCTGAATTATAGCAGTTGATTTTTGGTCCAACTTTATCGATGAATGCACAAACTTGAGTTATTTTTTCTTATATGTAATGTTGGGTAGATGGTAGGAAAGTGAGATCATCTGAGAAGTCCAGATCTTTAAGACATAAGAAGGATGTCCATTTAATGGGCCTCTTGGTACGTCTTTTGTTGTACACCACATTACCCATTGATGGCAATGTTGAAGAGGATTGCAAGCATGACACACCCTGAGGTACTCCCATTTTGGCTTAAAAACTGAGCTCACAGTGAACAACACTGCATGTAAATAGACACTTTTGCATATGTTGATTACACATAAAGTGATTCTATCTGCCTGCAGAATGCACCATGAACACTATCAGAAGCCTTCTCAAAGTCTATGAAGGTTAAGCAGAGCTGCCATTGCCATTCTAAGCATTGATCTGTTATATTTCATAAAGTAAAGACGTGGTCTGTGCAGCTACACCCTTTCTGAAAACTGGCTTACTCTGAAACTGGCATCCCTCCGCAATACAAATAAAAATGCCAGGATAAGAGCCTGATCCAGAATATGTCTATGCTGACCATGGAGTCTACTTGAGCAACAAGTAAAGTTTCAATAAAATCACTATGGTCATTATATTTGCAGAATAAGACCTTTCAACCTCAGTACACATATTAAACCCTTGATGCTGGAACTGACTGTGCAGTCACTTCCTTTGAGATCCATGTTCACTGAGTTGCTTGTATGGTTGGGGACAATACATAATTCAGAGAATCAGTTTGTATTGGACTGGAACTCAGAGATTTGCTTGTGCAAAAGATTCCATAAGATGTACTTACATCTCTTTCCCATGTAGCAGAGAGTTAATGGGACTACTCATAGGAGTAAAATTACTCTCACATGCATGTGCAGCAGTGAACCCTTAGACCTGACATTCCTTTGAACACTGCCTGGAAGCATTTTTCCCCCTGTCATTAGAGCTTACAGCATTCCCAGCTACTGTCAATTCTGAATTTATTACATTTGCAGGCCAATCCTTTGTCCTAAGCGGTAACAGATGAATCTGAGCATAAAATACTATGTTATAAAGTGATGATTTGTAACATTAAAATGACTTGTTTATGATCAGAGGTTCAAAAGAATTTAAATATGAATATATAGCATCACTCAAATGCCTTTTCATGCACACTTTCCAATAATATATAACTCTGAAGATATTTTGCAAAAAGCAATATTCCACATTTCAGCTTTCATCATTTGTACATTTTTGTAGCTGAATTGAAAATATTGATTGGCCAGAAATAACAATACAACTTATTTGCACCAAAATCCAATCTGATGTACTTTCCCTTTTATGCTCTAATTGATTTCATATATTTGTATTGTTTTCGTGCTATTTCACACATTATCCAAATTGCATATTTTTCCTGGAGAAGTACAAAGCAAACATCATTAAAAAAACTATGTCAGATCAGACTAGTATGAGATGTATGCTTTATTAGCATTCAGAATACAAACAGAATTCTTCATGTGGAGAGATGAAATGCAGACTTTCTTTTTTTTTTTTTTACTTTTTTAGTCCTTAATGAAATTTCCAATCAATATTTGTGCTAAAATGTTAATGAATTTCACCACCTTATTAGAACTTTCACAATTCTCCCATATCCTTGTTTTCATTCATATACCCTGCGGCAAGCTTAATCAATTTCCTTTCTCTAAAGAGAGTTTCATCCTTTTTTTCAAATAGAAAGCTTTTACAGAAAGGAAACCAGAGTCTGAGCTTTCTCTTGATTCTAATAAAAGTCACCTTTATGAACTATAGCTTTTCCTTCACATACCATTTCTTTACTTTTCCAAGATGTCTACTGTGATTCTCTTTATCACCATGATGGTGATGTTTGGTAAACTTCTTCAATGTTCACAAGTCAAGCTGATGAAACATTATAGCACTTACGTTTTGCTTCTTTGTAATTTTTGAATTTAGCCCGTTATTTCTGGCTATTAGAGGAGGAAAGCTTGATAATATGAAAGGTGTCTGGATGTAGAGAATGAAAGCATGAGGCTGAAAGCAAGAATCACCTGTTCTCTAATCCAGGTTGAGATATTGACTCCTGTGACCTTTATCTTCCTCCATTTAATTAACCTTTTGCCCTATATTTCCTCACCTGTAAATCGAGCGTAATACTTATCTACCTCACAGGAAGTTTCGATGATTAATTGTTTAAGGATTGCAATGAACTCTGTGAGCAGAGCTGTGTGAATGATGAATTTTTGGTTTGCTGTCAGTTCTGAATTAAAAAAATTAAACAAAAACAAAAATTGTGGAGAACCAAGCACTCAAAAAATCATTTAAATTTTGAGATTGTTAAGGGTTTGTTAAATTAAAAATACAAATGCAGGAAAATTCAAAACAAACAATTGAACTTTTATTTTAAACATGTCAAAACAAAAAGCTTCAATTTTGTAAGAATGTTTAATTTTGTCTTCAACCAAAATAATTCAGTAAAACTGACATGAATTTGTGAAATGTTTTAGTCAATGCAAAACTGCATTTTTTTAAATTGAGAATAATTCTAATCACCTCTGTATGTTAGAGATAACATTGTTCCTGTTGGAAGAACGGACAACTTCAAATTTGAGGCTTTCTGAAGTAAATATCGTGGAACAACACATGTGCATTTCTGTGAAAAAGGCATGGTCTCATCAACAAAGGCTTCTGGGTATGTCTCCAGAATGACAACGCAGTTGGACAGGTGGATATTGAGTTTTTTTATTTAGTTTTCCTAGGTGGCTGACTGGCAGAGTTCCTATCTCAATGATTATTTTAATGCTGCTCAGTTACACTGTAATAAGAAAAAACTGTTAGGACACTATTATATTATTTAAATCTAAAGAAGTAAAACCAGTAAAAGAAATTGGTTCTAATTATGTACAGGAAGCTGTTGATAACCTGAGAATTCTCCTGCACTGCAGTTGTCTACACTAAGGGACATTGTGAACCTCCCATAGAAACATCTCAAAAATCTTCCCTAAAATGCCCACCACGCCTGTGTATAAGACAATCAATCTGGAGCAGAACAATGACCCAACTAGTCCAGTATCCTGTCTTTCAATGGTGGCCAGAGCTAGATAATTCAAAGGCAATAAACAGAATGGTACAATTATCAAATGATCTGTTCCATCATCTAGCCCTTACTTCTGGCAGTCTGATTTTTGGGGAAACATGGAGTTGTATTTCTGACCATCTTGACTAAAGTCCACTGATGGATCTATCCTCTATGAATGTATCTACTTCTTTTCTCAACCCACTTATACTTTTGGCTTTCACAATATTCCCTGGGCAATGACTTGACCAAATTGTGTGAAGAAATAGCTCCTTTTTAGCTTGTTTTAAACTTGAGGGCTATTAATTTCAGGGAGTGATCCCTGATTTTGCTATTATTTGAAGGGTAAATAACATTTTCCTGTTCACTTTATCCACTTACTTTTATTTACCTCATCATATTGGCCATAGTTGTATCTTTTCCAAGCTGAACAGTCTCACTCTTTTCACTCTTTCTCTTCATATGGAATTTGTTCCATGCCCTAAACTTTCTTGTTGCCCTGCTCTGTACCTTTTGCAATTATAACATATCATTTTTGCGAAGGGGCAATCAGAATTGTATGCAATATTCAAGGTCTTGGTACACTATGGATTTTTATGGTGGCATTGTATTTTCCGATATCTTATCTATCCTTTTCCTAAAAGTTCCCCAACATTCTGTTACTACTACATATTGACCATATATGAAACCATCCACAATGATTCCAAGGTCTCTTTCTTGAATAGTACAGGCTGAACCTTTCTGGTCTGACACTTTCTGGTTTGACAATATCTATGGTACGGTAGGACCATGGATGTTGCTGGCCCAGAGGGCCCCTGCAGCTGGGAGTGAGGCCAGCTGGGAGTCCTCCTGGGGAGCTGGAAGCAGAGCCAGTCCTGTGGCAGAGTTCAGCCATGGGGCTGGAAACAGAATCAGTTACCCAGTCTGCATATTTGTATGCCACTTAAAGAATTGTAATAGATTGGTGAGGCGCTATTTTCCTTTACATAAGATTTTATTGACTTTTGCTGAACATATTTGCCATGTCTACACTTATTAAAAACTTCAAAATGCCCATGCTAATGGCCAAATCAAAGAATACTGAGGTGCTGAAATGCATATTCAGCACGTCATTAGCATACCGCCTGGCCACAGAAATTCAAAAGTGCCACAGTTCACTCACCTGCGGCTCATCTACACGGGGATCCTTTTCAAAAGGACCCTACCAACATCAAAATTCTGTTATTCCTATCAGCAGATCACATCTACACACAACTTGCTCTGTTGACAGAGAACTGCCAGACTGCACTGCCCTCTGGTGCCACGAAGTGGAATGGCAGCTCTGCAAAGGGCTGCCCAGTGACTGGAAGCCCTCTCTGTTGGCAGAGGTGTCTACACCGCGCTTCTGTTGACAGAATGCTTTAAAGGTGTGTCTACACTTGCATTCCTCTTTCAAAAGAGGTATGCAAATGAGGTAATTTGAAAATGCAAACAATGCATACATTTGCATATTTGGCACTTCATTTGCATGTTCTAATTTTGAAAGAGCTTCTTTCAAAAGATGAAAGCCAGTGTAGATGCTGCTCTTTCAAAAGTAAACCCCCATCTTCCAAAGAATCCTTACTCCCATTAAATGAAGGGAAGAAGGATTCTTTCGAAGATGGGGTTTACTTTCGAAAGAGCAGTGTCTACACTGGCTTTTTTCTTTTGAAAGAACCTCTTTTGAAATTAGAATATGCAAATGAGGTGCCAATATGCAAAATTGCACCTCATTTGAATTTTCAATTTACCTTATTTGCCTATCTCTTTCAAAAGAGGAATGCAAGTGTAGATGCACCCTTAGGCCATTTCTACACAGGCCACTTCCTTTGGAAGTGGCATGCTAATAGATGGAGTGAAAGATGCTAATGAGGCATGGCTGCAAATTCCCCATGCTTCATTAGCATAACATCATGTGATTTGGAGTCCAGAAGACCATTCTTCCGGACGCCAAAATGCCGTGTAGAAGCATGGCCCCAAAAAGTTTTGGGAAGAAGGGGCCTCTGGAAGAAGCACGTCCTTCCAGAACCCCTCCCCCGCTCCCCCAGGGCCCGCGCATCTACACGGTGTTTTGGAGTCCGGAAGAATGGTCTTCCAGACTCCAAATCATGTGACATTATGCGAATGAGGTGCGGGGAATTTGCATCCATGCCTCATTAGCATCTTTCTCTCCGTGTATTAGTATGCCACTTCTGAAGGAAGTGGCCTGTGTAGAAATGGCCTAAGTGTGTAGATGCTCCCTGAGTTATGTTGACAGAAGGCCCCTTCTGTCAACAAAACTCTCTAGTGTAGACCCAGCCCCAAACTGCTATAACCTTGTAAATTGAAAAATGAGAATTCTATCTCTAAAGATTCTGTGGTTCAGTTTGATTCATTTAATATTTTACTAAATTTGGAATGGTGACAAGAGACAAAAATTGGTTATACTTGAATTGATGAGGAGTAAAAATGTAGACCTATACCAAAACTCCAATGTGAAAATTGGACACACCCTATTTCATATACCATGTGATGTGTAATAACATGAAATGGGTCCAGGGTTTCTACTAAACCGGCTCTCTATTAAGAGAACTATTTATAGGAGAGCTGCACTTTCAGCTGCATTCCAGCCTCATGCGCACGGACAAGGTTCCTTTTTTTTTCCCCTCTCTTCTAAACCATCTTCTGCCACGAGCGCTCATCTCTTATAGGTTCATACAGATTATTAAGTCCACCTCTAAGTCTCCCACTTTATTGTTCTAAACAGAGTACTATGTCTTGGGATATGAACTACTACTAACCTGCCCTGCTAGCCCAGAAAAGGACCTGGATCTATGCAGGAGGGATACTACTGAAAATATCAAATGCTGGTATGGCAGCAAATGAGCTCATTATTGCTGGACTAAGCTTATTTATATTTGCCAGCTTTTAAGTGATTCATGAATTGCTTCCTTTAATGCAGTTGGAAAAAAGTATTGAATAAGTGAAAACTGTCTCTATTTTCTGACTCCATCCCATAGTACACTTTCCTATTTTAGCAAGTCTAATATATATTTCTTTGACTTGCTGGATAATGCTGTTATTGTGATGGGCTAACCTGAAAGAAAAGAAAACTTCATATTCTTACTGTTAGGGATTTCCATTTGAAATCAATATTAATATTTTCCTAATTAAAATTTCTGGATGAATAGCCACAATTTCGCCTGTGAAGCAATGGGCAAAACTTACCAATATTTTATTTGCTTTAATGAATTTTGTTCCAAACATTACTGCCTAGACACTCTGCCTCTATTTTAAAATGTTGGTCTGCTTTTAATGAATGTCATCTACTTAGTTAGTTAGCTCTTCAGGTACAGTCCTCCTTTTCTTGTCCTCCAGTTTTAAGATATAAATAACAAATATTATGATTCGAAAACATTATAGCTCCTGCTCTGCTTTCCATTTTCAAATATAGAGAGGGAAGGTGACTGATGGCATGTCCGTACTATGTCTCCTACCACCTTTATAGTAAAACACTTTAATAAGTGTCATATGTCATGAAGGGCTTGGTTAGGTTAACAAGGACTTTGCTTATTTCTTTGATTAGTCCCAGCAGATTCCAATGGAACTATTTATTAATAGTATTAACCAATGTGCCTGCCAGTAAATTTGTATAGGATCAGGCCTTTACTAAGCCCCAAGGAGTCCAAAGTAGTGCCAAAGGAAAAATTACAGACCAATGCATTTTTGTATCTTTTTCTTGTCAGTGTGTTAATTGCAGACCTAGATGCAAATACTGATCTTCCCCTCAAGACTGTCTGCAAGAATAGCAGATAACAAATCTGAGCTGGTATTTGGCAATTATACTTTTACACTGTGCAACCTTTTGTTTGCATCAGGCTATTTCACTGATCTGTTAGCTACGGTTCCAAGCTACAGAAATGAGATTTGGATCCAGATATAGACTTTCTCTTACATCAGGACATATTTGCATTTGGATACTAGGATCTGCTTTTGTGCCCAAAGTTCAAACAAAAGTTGTTCCAGTTTCTGATTCTGAAATTCCAAAGTTTGGAAATTGTCAGATTACAAGTCATTGTCAGGACCCATCTCAAAAGCTGTTGTCTCCTAAACAATTCAGACTTAGTCTTTGGAGGTGATTATTTGTTCTAAAGTTTTATTCAATCTTGAGCTTAAAAATAATTTTTGGAAGAAAAATAATTATCCTACCAAAGCAATTTACCTGAGAATCAGCATACTGCTCTGATTTGACAGATTTATGTTTGTGCTCAGATGTCATTTAAAGGCTCAGTCCTGTTTCAACTGAAGTCAAAGGAAAACCTTGATGAGCTTCTTTCTACACTGAACCTTTATTTTAAAATTCCATCACTGAAAGCAGCAAATGAATATCACGTGCATAAGAGCCACTTACATTTTAACTATCATGTCATAAAACCCTGAAAGAGAACTGATGTACAAAAACAATTCTGTGCATTAGTTTTACCAAATTAGGAAACTCATTTAGTCATATAGATGCACAAATTTTGTGCAGACAACTTTGTTTTGAACAGTGGAATTCCCATTGTTGAAACTGCCTACAAAGCTCTATCTGTAATTGTGCTAGGGTGGCATGTTTTAAGAAAACCCCACTGCACACATGGCACTGACATCAGCAAACTGAAGTTCAAGCTGACTATGAATTGTAACAGACCTAAAAACATAACACAATTGACCTGTTGCAAACTAAAGGTGTGAAAATGCAACGCCTCGCAATACACCATTTTCTGCAAATATTTGAACAAACAAGTCCTACTTGGTCACCATCTTCCAAATAGTTTAATTAAAATGAAATTACTGCACAATGGAGTCTGTTCTCCCCTAAATGTTCCCAGAAAACTCTCATTAAGATTATGCCTATGTCTGCAGACATGTCTGAGACAATGAGTCCTGAAGAATTCAGACTGAACTCTTTTCAGATATTTCATTAACTTATTTTTTTCCCCTCTATATTGCAGATGTGCCCACTCAGCTTCCCAGCCCAGCATGGGAATGAGTGGCAGCAGACAAGAGAGGAGTAAAGGGAATGCAAAGAGGTGTGCTAAGGCAGAATGAGGAGGGCAAAATGTACAGATCCACTCCAGTCTGTGCTCCAGAATCCTCATGGCTGTGTAAGAGCAGAAGATTTACCAGGCAAATGCTCTGAGTTCTGAGGGCTGGCAAATTCCTCTCCTGCCTCAAGAGAAGGATCAGTGAGAAACTCCAAGAACCAACATCAGGATCATCAGTTATGCAGAAAAAAACATCCAATAAAAGAGACCAGAAAACAGTATATTTCATGTGACAAGTGTGAAAAGGTCAGAGAAAAAGGCAGCTGCATGTTCAAGCAATGAGATATGTAAATCAGGGTTATTGCATTTTTTACCAAGAAAAAAGAAAGAAACGGGGGAGACGATATAAAAATGAAACAAAACTACAGCAGTATAAAGAAAACGATGATATGTGCAGCTTTCCTTCTGAAAAAAGAAAGCCTTGCTTTGAAGAGAGCCATGAGCAAGTAAAATACAAGGAATATGCCAACACATTTTTCATAAAAATTGAAAACATGTGTGCTACATTCAAACCTACAATTCAAACAAAATATAATTTATGGGGATCTTTTCACAGGAGAACAGCAGGGTGAATTTGACTTGAAACAACAGCCCATGGCAAGGAGTGGTGGGGAGTCCCGTTGCCCCAACAAGGAGTACTGGAAGGTGTCTGGAGAACCGAACGCATCCTGGGCAGTGCACTCACTACCGTCATCCTTGATGGGGAGCAGATTTCCACCCTCCCTGGTAGCCATGTCACAAAAGGTTGTTCCTGTGCTCCCTCTCAGCCATGTCTCCTTTAGACTCAAGGGCTACGTCTACACGTGAAGCCTACATCGAAATAGCTTATTTTGATGTAGCAACATCGAAATAGGCTATTTTGATGAATAACGTCTACACGTCCTCCAGGGCTGGCAACGTCGATGTTCAACTTCGACATTGCGCGGCACCACATCGAAATAGGCGCTGCGAGGGAACGTCTACATGCCAAAGTAGCACACATCGAAATAAGGGTGCCAGGCACAGCTGCAGACAAGGTCACAGGGCGGACTCAACAGCAAGCCGCTCCCTTAAAGGGCCCCTCCCTGACACAGTTGCACTAAACAACACAAAATACACAGAGCTGACAACTGGTTGCAGACCCTGTGCCTGCAGCATGGATCCCCAGCTGCCGCAGCAGCAGCCAAAAGCCCTGGGCTAAGGGCTGCTGCCCACGGTGACCATAGAGCCCCGCAGGGGCTGGAGAGAGAGCATCTCTCAACCCCTCAGCTGATGGTCGCCATGGCGGACCCCGCTATTTCGAAGTTGCGGGATGCGCAACGACTGCACGGTCCCTACTTTGACGTTGAACGTCGAAGTAGGGAGCTATTCCTATTCCCTCATGGGGTTAGCGACTTTGACGTCTTGCCGCCTAAAGTCGAAGTTAACTTCGAAATAGCGCCCGGCGCATGTAGCCGTGACGGGCGCTATTTCGAAGTTAGTGCCGCTACTTCGAAGTAGAGTGCACGTGTAGACACGGCTCAGAGGTCCAGTTATTCCAACTTCATCTCTTTGCATTCTAAATGTTTAATCACCGTTCTTCTCTGGTTTCACTCCGTGGTGGAAAGAACTGATCCTAGTCCTCCAGCTGAACCCTTCCTATATGATTAGAGTCCCACTTCCTAGCACTTTGCCCCTCTGGAAGGGATAGGTAGAATCTGGCCAGATCTGACTGGTGTCCAATCATCTGGTGGATACCCTCACACAAGCCAGTAGACAAGAGTAGGGTAGTGTATCTTAAATGGGTTCTTTTTCCTTTTTTCCCATTTCTAACCATGAAGCAAAGGAAAAATCAAAGCTAGGGGTTTTGCACAGTGGGACATTAACTGCAGTAGTTATCTAAAATAGTGGCAAGGTCACTGTGAGATCATAGAAAAGGATTTGCTTCTCACGTGCTCCATATGAGCAAGAACAACTTGTTGAAAATGCCAGTGTATTGATATATAGCTATTTAAAAGCCTACTCAAAATAGAAGCCAAACAATTGTGGGGATACAGAATGAGAGCTAGAACACCACCTACTTAGGATCCTCCATCTCTGATGTTCCAAGATTTTAATATTTTTCCCCAAATGCAACTCAAAACTGTCCTCTGCATAGTGAGATAATATAGTCTTTTAAGCACAGCCCTGGTCAACATTATGTCGAGCCTTTAACTTTCCACTGCCTTCAGACTCAAGCCATCATGTGTCTATGTGTCTGTTACTTCAGTATTTATGGTATCCAAAACTGAATGTCTCAAAGCCGCTGAATGTTCAGTTCCATTCCAGAAAAAATGAGAGCCACTCCTTTGGGAAAAAAATAAACTAAACTAAAATCACGCCAGCTCGTCAACCACTCCTTCCACCTTCCAACTCACTTGGTGAATGCCAGATTACTAGCAAGGAGGTAAATCATTTTTAATTCTTACTTAGAACTTTGAATTAGCCCTGAATCAGACAGTGACAGACTTTTCTTTTACCGTAGGAGAATCATGTCCAGCCCAGAATGGCTCTATTTCCCTGCAGAGATTAGCCTGGTAATGGTTTCTGCATTTGTCAGTTCACACATTGGCTATTATGCTTATTGTAATAGCCTACCATTTGGCATCTCAGATTGGGCAGGCAGAAGACTCCAGCTGACTAAGTCTGCCACAGGATTCTGAATCACTAGCTCAAAAAGTGTTTTCCTTCATTCCCTCTGGTGGCTCGCTTTATGGTTTTTAATGTAACAATCTGCCTAACTTAATAATACAAAATCTTTGTCTCCTGATAGTTTAGCCTGTGTATCACATTCCCTGGTGGAGACCTAGTACAGAATCCCTCCAACAGAGATAGCAAATGTCACCACCTTGATATGTTGACAATAGGTTAAAGTCTTTCATGATCTTGTAAGCATTCTAATGAATGTAAGTGTGTTCCATAGCCTATGCTTGTTCTAGTATTTGACCATACGTTTTATAGATCCCTTAGATGGGGACTGGAAAAGAGTAGTTTGTCAAATGAGATTTTGTTGTTAAGGAACTACATCATCGAAAAATCACTACTTTAAACAAATTTGTATTGATTTGAAAGAAAATATGGGGCACCTCTCTCCTGAGGGCTTTTATATTTTTTGCCTTTTACTATATATTTCTTAATATGGTTTGATGGAAAAATGCAATAGCAACAAACAGTTAGGAAGAGGAGGAAGGATGAGGGTACCAATGATAAGATGGTGGGTGCTCATCCCAGGAAGACTGCAGCACATCTTGGGAATGCCATTAATGGGGTTTTATTTGCTTGTTTATTTTAATAATAAACACTAGATTTCAAATTAAATTGAAAGTTCCTCAGAGCAGGAACTTTGATTCTTGAGTAGCTGAAAAGCCTAGCATACAACTGACATTACCACAACAATTTGTTTTTATTATTATTATTATTATTTCTTGAATAGCCTTATCTCAGGATCATTTGCCTGCCTCCATCTCAGGTAGTTTTGTATACACTTGTAGCTTCTGCCAATGCCCTTTGTAGTGATATCCGTTACTGTATCGGGGGAACACCACAGAATAGTTCCTCTCCCTCCACTCAGCAGCCTTCATGTCCAAACAGAAAAGTCTGGTTTCTGTAGCTGACCTTGGTTCATATCTGCAACACTGGAGATGGAGAGGGCAGGACAATGCCTCGGAGAAGACATTTGCCCCCTAGCAAACTACCTCCGGTCACATCTGCTGCTTGTCTCCACTCATGAATGTGGAGGGCAGGGTGTCATTTTCAAAGGCATCACTACATGCAACGGAGAACAAGGTGGTCGTTTTAGTTAATGCAGAACTGCAGGCTAAGCCAGAGGGGCATAACAGATCCTGTTCGTAACAGTCCAACTTGGGCACAGCTCTTTGAGCATAAATCTTTTGGTACAGGGGGTTTGGTGGGGATATTCTGGAGAACACAGCTTAAATGAGTTTGTTTATTTAATTGCCTCTTTTTAAAGCTGTGCAAAGAGAACGTCAGTCAAGTGAATTTTCTGGAATGCAAGGATGCACTATAGAGTGATTATTGTGCACTACCATTTATTTCTGTGTGGACTTAGAAACACACAGGGAAGTTGGTAGATTATACTGATTTGGACAGTACTTTAAACTCATGATTACTTTATCACCTTTTTTTCAAAGCCAGAGTTTTGTAGGGCCAACCTTTGGAGCAGATTTCACTCAAACTGATTTGAGCTGCCGTTCGAGCCTGTTGTTAAGGTGTTTCATGGATGGTTTTATATACCATATTATATGGCTGTCTTCTGGATGATTGTGTTCCTTCTATCTCTATGCACCCTTCCCCAGAGAACCCTTGTAGGCAGTCAATTTGGGGTCATTCTAGAGATCTGGTCAAGCCCCTGTAGTTAGCAGCTTTTAACAGCTCTAGTCACTGACTGCACCTTTTCACTATTTTACGGATGCTGCCATTTCTTAACTTATCTAGTGTTGTCACACCTGCAGCCAAGGATGCTGAAACAGTTTGTATGATGGAGTTGCTGAGAGCTGTTGAACCATACTGTAAATGATGGAAACCACTTCAAACTAGAGGGTACTGCCACATCTCTAGCATCTTACTTCCAGCACCCATGACTCTGTCACAAGCACCTCATTTCAAATGTTTGTGGCTTTTGCTCCAGGCTCTTTGTTACTTTCCCAACCATAAAGTAATGTGGATAAAATGCAGAGTTTGAGATATATATATATACACATATTTTAGTTGTCACAGACACTGATTTATGCATCAAAACTTTTTTGTTCAGGAATGTGAACATTCTGCTGTCTGCCTGTCCATTATCTTCATATCATTTTTCATGTTATAATGGAACTCAAGGAGCATAAAGCATCTACTATGTTCAAAGTATACATTCTTATTCATAATAAAAATCTCTAACTCACTTAGCTGAGCATTCTTGCAGTTTCCTGTGCATTGTATTTATCAGTTTACATGCCTTAAATAATGTTATTTTCTTTCTTACTATGGCACTTGCACCAGCTAACTGTTCAGCAGAAACTCCAGGAGACCGAGTCTCCAGTTAGCTCTGGGGGGGCCAAGTCTTCAATTAGCAATTAGCTTGGACTGCCCATTAGCCCATTCTTTGATCAGAACCCAATCCTGTGGAGCCCCGAGCACTTCTTGAAAGCACTTTAGTATCCCTTCACAATGGGGAGAGTTAAGAACTCTGAGAACCTCACAAAGTCAGGCACTGGTAACTCTTATTCTTATTTCCAAAGCTCATAGAAAGGCACCAGCTTACAGATCAGCTGATGGTCACATTAACAAACCATTGGGAATTCAGACAGCTGAGAGCACATGATTTAATGGAGTGGGCATGGTAAAAAGGGAAAGTTAAGATAAAACTGTAATCTAAGGGCTAAATGTGGAGAAGTAGAAAGGGGAATATAGAACAAGTTCTAAAACTGCACTTTGAAACAGATCTGCATACCAAATACATGAATAAATAAATAAATAAAAAGGCATCATTTGCTAATTAGTCTATTTCTTATTTCCAGAGTCACAGAAAGTGAAAAATGAGATTCTTTCATTTGAATGTTTTGTTCTTGCAAAATGCTTTGACTACAATAACTGCATGGAATAACAATGGAACAATAACCTCCTCATGGAAAAATTAAGCAAGGCCCAGGCCTGCGGACAGCTTTTAAAGCTACCCTGTTGGGATAGGTGGGGATTCTTGCACTCTTTGAGAGAGTGGAATTCCAAATTATTTCCCACAGGCACACACAATCAGAGACGGCTCAAAACCCAGCTGGTTCCTGGTTTCCCATTATTTTATTAGAACCAGCAAAGTCCATCTGTAATTACAAAAAAACCAAAACAAAACAAAAACAACTTTCTCAACTAGATTTCTTATCCCTTATACTAGCGCTTCTTTCCTCAGAGAAGTACTAAGCTATGATTTGGAGCTGAACAGACACTGTTTAGGCAGCCAGGGTGAGTCACCTAAATAGCTCCTCAACACCTCCACTGAGTACAAAAATTTGACATTCTGTCACATACAGCTCTGTTAGCATTTCATCCCTTTTAGGAGCCAAAAGAAGCCAGTTGCCAACCTTGTACTAAAGGAGGCTTGGGCCCTTGCTCTTTTTTTTCTTTTTTTCTTTTTTTCAATCACTTAACGTTCCAAATCTGAGTTTACCTATATTACAGGCTAGATTGTACTTTGGTGTCACATAACTTACTAGATCAGGCTATCATTGTTGCTTACTGCCTCTGGGAAAGAATAGCTATAAATGAGACCAATCTTATAGATACTGCAGCAGCAGGTGATCTTACTTTAATTTGGAAAGAGAGAGAGAGCACTTAACCCTCCTTCCCTCTCAGTCATTTTCTGAGGCCATAAGAATTTAAGGAAAAATAGTTTTCCACCTGGGAAGTGGAAGGATTTAGATTATGAATACAAAATGTTGTCATTTTTATCATAGTGAAATGCCACAAAATTAGCCCAGGTTTTTCATGAACATTTGGACTTCCACTATAACAGATTTGAAAACTAATCTCTTGGAATTTCACACGGCTGTTTTTTTTTTTTTCTTGGTATTTTCAATGTTCCTGTAGGTAAGGCTGAAATAACTTTTGGAAAGAATATTAACTACGATTAGAACAGCTGAATGCTTATGAATACCAGAAAGCAAGAAGAACTATAGTGAACACAAAACAAAAGCCAATCAGTATGGGCCAGCTCCTCCATTTTGTTGTTGTGGGATTTTTTTTTTAAGTGCAGCTCAACAGGGGCTGCACAGCGTATCTCCAATTTTCATGCCCCAAGCATGGCTTTTTCATTTCACAGATCATTAGTAGTTTGATAAAATGATTCTTCAGAAACACAGTCATATCCTGACACATCCTCTACACCGAGGTAAGGCTAAGATGGTTTTGTTTTCGTTACCTCTGCCCTTGAGAAAAAAAGTATGGAAAGTTTTATAACGGGCTCTTCCATAGGGTTAAATGCAATATTGGCTGCTCTTGCTGACCGTGGGTTCAACATTTTGGAATAGCTTCACTAGTTACACATACAATGTCCTCTTTTATATATTTTAGTAGGGAAATCTTGTTTTATATTCTAAGATTTACAAGAAGGTTGTTTGTTACTAACAATGTAACTTCTCATTCATTTCAACAAGGAATTCATCTCAAAATTGATCTAAGAACATTTTAAATTTTAGCTTAAGGAAGAGGAAGGAAGTTTTACCTTAAGGAAGGAAACCAAACTCAGCTAGGCACCTGGAAACCAAACTCTACTATCTTTCATACCTTAAAGGGAAAACATCTACCCAACATTTGCCTGTGACTGATCCCTTTCCCCTATCTATCCTTCAAGCAGGAGTTGGTTGCTTTGTGGTCTCTGATGGAAAGAAATTAGGAATTTTCTTTATAGTGGCATATTTCCACATCTGCAACATGGTATTATATCTTCCATGCATAAAACAGAAAAATAGCTCTTAAGAGTACTCATAAATGCAGTTTTTGATATACAGTAGAAAGATTACAAACTATACACAAGATACTTTGATAGATATTCACCTTTAAGAGTTAATGGAGCTCAAAAGGAATTTGGTAGTTTGCAGAGTTCTTGCGGTGACAATAAAAAAAAGAAAGAAAAAGAAAAAGAAAAAGTTCCTCTGTATCTAATTATTCTGGGCTTCATAAAGCCAAAGAAATGTTTTGGTTTAATAGGCCTACAAACTTTTATGCTGTGGTAAAAGAAGATATTCCCCTCACAATAGTCAGCCAGAAAAGGGATCGAAACTGATAAATATCAAGACTTGGTCCACACACTCATATATTGGAGCAGGACTTCTTGTTGAAAGGCATGATATAATGTTTGTGTCAGGTACTTGAATAACTGTTTTAAGGAGGCTTGTTTAACACTGTGTGGCCGTGTCTACACTAGCTCCAAACGTCGAAATGGCCATACAAATGGCCATTTCGAAGTTTACTGATGAAGCGCTGAAATACATATTCAGCACTTCATTAGCATGCGGGCAGCTGCGGCACTTCGAAATTGATGCGCCTCACCGCTGCGCGGCTCGTGCCGACGGGGCTCCTTTTCGAAAGGACCCCGCCTACTTCGAAGTCCCCTTATTCCCATGAGCAGACTTGCTTTTAATTTTTCTAAATCAGTGTGCTTTTAAATGAAGTATCTAGGAAAAGTCACAGCTTGGTTAACACAAGTTCATTGCATACTCCTCTCCATATTTGAGTGAGAGGTGAACTTGGTAATAAATTCACACAACTTGATGTTTTGACCATGGCAAAGGTTCTAGGATGGGAAGGTGGGGGTATCTTGTCTGTAGCCTTTCTATTGTTGGTTTCTGCAGTGGTTGCTTGCATCCTGCATTCACCTGCGGTGGGGAGTTTCCCATTCCATGTGTGTTGGCGGGACTCTAGGATCAGGAGCAGTCTACAGCTTGTTGCAGTGGCACAGTGCTGAAATGGAGCCTGGTCTGTTGAGTCGGAAGGCTGAGTGATAAACCAGTTCCAAATGGCATCCCAAAGGGACCCATCACAGTTTCCTCACCCCAAGACTAGAATTTATAACTACCCAAGAAAGTGGTCAAGCTACCAACCATTTATCTGGAGCTCTCAGTAAACACAAATACATCTCAGAACTCTCTCTTTTATCTGAAAAGCTTTGTTTGTGTGGATTCTGGACCTAATTTCAGCACAAAATCTTTCAGGTGAAATAGTTAGGTATGGTAAATGGGCATAACATCACTGCAGCCAGTGGAGTCTGTCTACAACCACAGAAGATCTGTCACAGCATTGTAAGTTCATATTCTAATGACTTCTTAGACATTTGAGGTATAGGGAGTGGTCTGGAAATCTGGGAAACAATATATTCCTATACAACTTGCAGGAGCAGAAGGGATGAGGGAGTGAAAAATTGCCATCATTAAACCAAAACAAGTGCATGTTCACAGACAAATTCTGACTCAGTCCCTGTCTATATTTAAAGTGGCACCAAATAGTAATTAAATGTGTAACTTTAAACTGATAGTTAAACCATTGCAAAACTCATTATGGCCATTCTAAAAGTGGTTAATACTGATTTATTTTAGCTCAGATTAATCTAAGTCAATAACTCTGCCATGAAGCCACTGAGAGCTCCATGCCAGTTCCAAGCCTAGATAAAGGAGGAGGGTTGGTCAGATGTGTGTCAATGTGCTGATTGTCAAACAACAATATGAATGAAATCTGATGCCAGTACAACTAAATGTTAAAAGATGCCGGCTCAGACATCGCCCGGGTAAACAAGGTCCACAATACCAATCAAGCGGTCGGGGTTGGGTCGATAAGTTGGCTACCAAAAGAAAATTACACCTAACGCATATGCTATCCATTGGAACATGGACTGTCCGAACACTGTGGGCAACTGGAAAATTAGAGCTGCTTCGGAAGGAGGTGGAGAGATACCGATGTGATGGACTTGAACTGGCAGAGATGCATTGGACGGGATCAGGAGAGATATGCAGTTG
Source organism: Carettochelys insculpta (assembly GCF_033958435.1). NCBI lineage: Eukaryota > Metazoa > Chordata > Testudines > Carettochelyidae > Carettochelys > Carettochelys insculpta. The sequence continues at coordinate 145,987,595 of NC_134139.1, read as the reverse complement.
TGAAGCCATTTGGTCAGGAAGCAAATCGAAACATGAAGCAGGAGCTGGATTCCTTCTTAGGAAAACAGCTAGAAGAGCATTATTAGGATACAAACTGGTGAGTGCAAGAATGATGGTTGTGCGATTCGAAGCAAAACCATGCAACATCTCAGTCATTCAGGTGTATGCACCCATGTCGGACAGTACAAAGGAAGAGATTGAGCTATTCTATAAAGACTTGACAAAGACGTTGGAGGAGATACCGAAGAAAGATGTGTTGATCATCGGAGAAGATTGGAATGTGAAGGTTGGAACAGAGAATGAAGGTTGGGAGAGAGTCATAGGAAGGTTTGGATATGGAGAAAGAAATTAACGAGGTGAGAAACTGTTAGAGTTTGCTACAGAGCATAAGATGGTGATTTGTGACATGAGATTCCAACGAAAGGACTGTAGGAAGTGGACATGGAGATCGAATGACGGGAAGTCCAAGGACATGATAGATATGATTTTGATAGGAAGATGGATAACATCAGTACAGCAGTGCCAAACTTTCCAAGGAGTGGATATAGACTCAGACCACAGTCTAGTGATCGCAAACATCAAGATAAAACACAAAAGAAAATGTAAGACACAGTTTAAGAAAAGAGATGTGATGAAGCTATGTGAGGAAGAAACAGGGAATGTGCATAGAACATCACTCAAAGAGAAGACTAAGAAAATCGCCACAGAGAAAAACCTAGATAAGAGAGTCTCAGGGATAGCCATCGCTAAAGAAAGGCAATTGAGCAGACTGTTCCAGAAGAAGAAAAGATTAATAAGAAGTGGATTACCCAGAAGACACTGAAGTTGGTTTAAGAGAAAAGAGCATTGAAGATCAGAAGAGATGTTTCTGAGATGGCAGAACAGCAATATAGCATGAAATGCAACGAGGTAAGGAAAGCAGCCAGAAAGGATAAGGAGAAATGGTTAGAGGAGCAATGTGAAGATATTGAGAGGTATTATGGCGAATGTAAAACCAGGGAGGTGTATAAAACAATTAGGAATATTAATAGGAAATGGCAACCGAAGCAGAAGGTGATCAAAGATGAGAACAAAGAAGTGCTCCTTAACAGGGAGAAGATTGTGCAGCAATGGACAAGATATTGCCCTAATCTATACAAAGCACAGTTGGACCCGACTGTTTCAGAGAGATTGATTGAAGAATTGAAAGAGATATGTCCCCTGAGCATCGAGGGCAAGACCGATATTTCAAAGGAGGAAGTAGAAAAAGCAGTGAAACGACTAAAGAACAACAAGAGCCCTGGCAATGATAAGATCGCGGGACAGATGATCAAATATGGTGGAGAAAGCTTGATTCAGGAAATACACCGAGTGTGTAATATAGCATGGAAAGAAGGGAAGGCACCTGAGGAATGGACAAGATTTGTGCTAGTGACAATACCCAAAAAAGGAAGCACATTGAAGTGCAAGAACTACAGAACGATTGCCCTAATGAGTCATCTAGGTAAGGTGCTGATGATGATACTGACTGAGAGATTAAGATCGCAGATAGAAGACCATATAGCAGATGAGCAAGCAGGGTTCAGAAAAGATAGGAGAGCCATACAGCAAATATTGGCATTAAGACTGATAGCGGAGAAAGCTCGAAAAAAGAACAAAAACGTATACACTTGCTTCATTGATTTTCAAAAGGCATTTGACAGTATAGATCAGAAAGTGACTTGGGTGGTGTTGGAGTCATACGGAGTGGATAGCAGACTGATACCGTTCTTGAAAGTTATCAGTGATAATGTGGAGGCAGCGGTGAGAACATGGCAGGAGTTGGGAAGTTGGTTTAAAATGAGTAGAGGTACAAGACAAGGAGATCCAATATCACCAAGTATCTTCATCGCACATCTGGAGAGAGCAATGGACAAGATCAAGGAAGAGGTAGAAGGGATATCTGTGCATGGGAAAAGAACTAACAACTTGAGGTTTGCAGATGATATAGTTATCATTGAGGAAGATGAGGAGAAGCTAGCGAAAACGGTGCAGGTGTTAAACGAAGAAGGGAAGCAGTACGGACTGATTATGAACATCGATAAAACAAAAACAATGGTATTTGGAGATAAGGAAATAGGAAGGAAGATCAGTGTGGATGGTATTGAACTAGAAAATGTAGAGAAGTTCACATATCTGGGATGCACCATAACGTATGATCTAGACTGTAAGAAGGAAATAGCGACTAGAATAGCGAAAGCAAGAGTGAGTTTGAAGGCAATGGGTAAGATCTGGAAAAGCAAAGCAATTAGCTTAAGAATGAAGCGGGGCGACTTGAAAACATGTTTATTCAGCAGCATGTTGTATGGATATGAGACATGGGTGATAACAAAAGATTAGAAAGGAAGAATATTGGCATTCGAAAGGAGTTGTTATAGAAAGATTCTGAGAATAGGATGGATGCAGAAGGTTACCAATGAGGAATTATATAGGAAGATACAGCCGAAAGAGAACCTGCTGCAGAAAGTTATAAAACGGAAGCTACAACTATTTGGACATACTTGCAGAATGAACAATGAATGAAAAATCGAGACGCTAGTATTCGGCATAATGGATGGTTCAAAAAGGAGAGTCAGACCCCACAGAAAATGGATAGATGATATAGTAGATTGGTGCGGAGCTAGTCTACAGAAACTAAGCCACTCTGCACTGGATAGGGAAAGATGGAAGGAAATAGTGAGAGAGGCATCAAACACCAACAGATGCCGAGCCCACAGTTATTGATGGTGATGATGATGAATCTAAGTCAATACGCACTGGCCTAATTCATAGGGGGATAGCAATAGATATGATATATTTAGATTTTAGTAAGGTTTTTGCCACTGTTACTGTGCTTATAAGGAATCTGGGGAAATGTGGTCTAGATTAAATTACTATGTAGCTGGTGCACAAGTGAATGAAAGTCCATTATCAAACTGGAAGGGCATATCAGGGATCAGTCCTGGGTCCAATAATATTCAATATTTTCATTAGCAACTTTGTGAGAGGAGTTTGCCTAAAACATTTGCAGATGACACTGCGACAGGAGGGATTGTAATCACTGTGGAAGACAAGGCTGGCATTCTAAGTGATCTTTGTTAAACTGGAGAATAGGTCTGAATTAAAAAATGAAGTTCAACAAAGATGAGTGCAAAGTACAATACCTGAGAGGAAAAAATCAAATACGCACCTATAACTAAGTGGTAGTACTGTTAAAGAGGATCTGGGTGATACAGAAAAACACTAAAGCTGGGTCTACATGTGACAGCCCTTTCAAAAGGGCGAAAATAGAAGTTTGGTGGTCGAAATAGTGGCCATCGAAAGAGAGAATCCAATGTCATTATCGGATTGGCATTTTGATCCACTCTTTCGAAGTGCCACTGCAGGTCTTTCAAAAGAGAGCGTCCCCATGACTCCAAGCCCTCTTTCGAAAGAAGGGAGGCAGAAAACACCACGGATGGGGTCCCATGTCCAGCAAGCCCTTCCAAGGTTGCAGCCAGCTGCCCTCTTTAAAGGCCCCCTCCCTCCACCCTCCATTCTGCACTAGCCAAGTTCTGCCCAGGATTTCCCAGCCTGGCAGAGCCCACACGTGCCTATGGTGGAGGCACAGTGACAGCTCCTGCAGGAGGACACGCTCATTATGGACACCCTGCTGGCAGTGCTGTGCACCACCACCGCAGCTGCACCCAATCTCATTGGGTGGCTGGGCGGTCCCCCTGGGGCTGTGGGGAATCCGGGTGCCCTGATGCCTCTGGACCCATCGCAGCAGCACCAACTGGTGGAAGTGCCTGGTGCCGGGGGAGTGGGGTGAGGGAAGGTGTCTGCGGAACTTTCGCATGTCAAGGCAGACCTTCGAGGAGATCTGCCACTGGTTCATCCCCGCACTCCAGCACCAGGACACCTGGATGCAGCCAGCCCACACCCTGGAAAAATGGGTTGCAATTGCCATCTGGAAGCTGGCCACCTTGGACGCCTACCATTCCATGGGACAACAGTTCGGGGTGGGCAAGGCCACCATCGGAGCTGTACTTATGGAGGTAAGGTGGGGCTGGGTCACACGTCCCACATGGGTGGGGGGGGCTGGGGCAAGGGGAAACCACTGCTGCAAGGGGATGGATGGGGGGGCAGGGGGCTGGATGGGGTGAGGGCCGGATGGGAAGGGGGTAGGGAGATGGACAGGGCAGGGGCTGTATGGGAGGGGGGCAGAATGGGTCCTAGGTGCATGGGCGTCCTGCCACCTGCACTAGAGCACCTCTCTCCCTCCCCCCTGCAGGTCATCAGAGCCATCATCACGATCCTGCTTCATAAGATCATCTGCCTAGGGGATCTGGACAACACCATCGCCGGCTTCCAGGACCTGGGCTTTCCGAACTGCATCGGCACTTTGGATGGCACGCACACCCCCATCCGCGTCCCGCCACAAAGAGCCGGCCAGTACATCAACCAAATGGGCTACCATTCGGTGGTGCTCCAGGCCCTGGTGGACATGAGGGGCCGGTTCACCAACATCTATGTGGGCTGGGCTGGCCGCACGCACGATGCCTGGGTCTTCCAGAACTCCTGCCTCTGCTGGGAGATCCCGGTGGAGGAGGACGTCACCATGCCACTCTGCATGGTGGCAGATGTGGCATACGCCTGCAGCCATGGCTCATGAGGCTGTACACGAGACACCTCGACCCCACCCGGGAGGCATTCAGTCGGCGCCTAAGCACACCTGCAACATTGTGGAGCAGCCCTTCGGGCGCCTAAAGGGGTGGTGGAGGTGTCTTCACACGCAGTTGGGGTCCTCAACGTGCCACAGATGGTGGGCACCTGTTGCTTCCTCTACAATGTTGTGGAGGGAAAGGGGGATGCCTATGTCCCTGGGGGGGTCCCTCCGGCTGGTGCCAGCTATGAGCAGCCAGGCACCACACCCATCCACCAGGCCCAGCAGGATGGTCACCGCATCAGGGAGGCCCTCAGGCAGGCCTTTGCCAATGGCCACCTCTGACCTGCATGCACACCCACATCCCACGCATATCTGCCAACTACTGTCCCCACCACTCCAACTCCCAACCCCACCAGCACTGCACCCACACATCCACCACCCACCATGCCCCTGAGGAGCACAGCACAGAATGGTGAACATTAAAATAAACATTTACCTACACCATTCTTGTTAACTATGTACAGGGGGTGGGAACCTGACTTGAAAGGGGGAGCGCTCATTCTGGGACAGGGGTGGTGGGCCGTGAGCCCCGTCGGCCCCTGGAGCCCCTGCCTTCCCGGGTCCTGGGTCCCCGGCAGGGAGGAGAGGGTGTGGATAGCACTGGCAGGTAATGCCGGAGAGTGGGCCTGGTGGGGGCGGAGGGTGCAGGCTCAGTGGGGGCAGAGGGTGCGGGCTCAGTGGGGGAGGAGGGTGAGGGCTCAGTGGGGATGGAGGGTGCGGGCTCAGCGGGGAGAGCTGCCGGGGGGGCCAGGAGGCGAGTAACTTTGGCTGCGAGTAACTTTGGCTGGAGGGTGTGGCCAATGCCCTCAAGTATGGTCAGCAGCCTCTCCCAGGTTGCCCTCTGCCACTCCATCTCGGCCTGAGAGAGCTGCAGGTGCAGTTTGGCCATCTCGGCCTGGCACTGGCTGGCTGAGTCCTCCTCATTCATAGCATGTGATATAGATGTGAATATCAAAGTAGGGGAAATTACCATTATAATGTAATAGCCCGTTAAGATCTTTTCCAAGCCTAAGTTAAAGGTGTTAAAATTGTAAATGAATTCCAGTTCAGATGTCTCTGTCTGTAATAGGGTGATAAATTTCTTTTGCAGAAAGATGGCTACTTTTACATCCATTATTGAATGTCCAGGGAGCTTAAAATGTTCTCCTACAAGTTTCTTGAAGGCCCAGCTGGAGTACCATGTCCAGTTCTGGTTGCCACGCATTAGGGAAGATATAGACAGATTGGAGAATTCGGAGGAGATAAATAAAAATCATAAAATGTTTAGATTACCTGACCTGTGATGAAAGATTTTAAAATGGGCATATTTAGTCTTGAGAAAAAAAGGCTGAAGGAGAACTTGTTAAGTATTGAAATAGCTTAGGGACTGTTATAAATAGAGTAGTGTTTGATTGTTCTCTGTGTCTTCCAAATGTAGGACAAGTAACGTACTTTTCAGAAAAAGAGATTTAGATTAGGTATTAGGGGGAAAAATCTAACCATAAGGGTAGTTAACTCTGGAATCTGTTTTCAAGGGAAGTTGTGCAATCCCCATCACTGAACTCTTTTTAAAAAAAACAGGCTAGACAACACCTGTCAGGGTGGTCTAGGTTTATTTTTTACTGTCTTGGTGTTGTGAACTGGAATTGATGGCCTCTTGGGTTTCTTTTCAGACCCATCCCATAATTCTATGATTCTGTGAATGTTGTTTCAATGAAATTTAGAACATTCACACCCAATTTTGTAATTTAATTTGTAATTTAACTAAATTAGATTTTAAATCAGAATACACTTAAACAGCTGCAACTTAAAATATACGCGAAGTGTAAATAGATGCAACTTCACTGCCTCAACGGGTCTGCATGCATCATGTCTGCATTCTTCACCTGTTCGGTTCTCAGCACATTTATTTTAAATAACAACGAACTTTTTCCTATTTTAATCACAGATCACATCAGTCAGTTATGTCACCCTAAAATTGAAAGCACAAGATTCAGATGTTCTACATTTTTAGGCTAACTCCAGAACTGCCTAAGTGGGTTGCACTTCATCAACAGAATGACGTACAATTAGTTAGGCCGGTTGCTTTTAGTTACTTTTATTTCTAACTTGTCAGTTTTTGGTTTATCTCTTTAGGTCAATCATGGAAGGACTGCAAAAAATCAGAACTGACCTACATTCCACTTCTTGATCGAGACCAGAAAAGTGGTCATTGTAACTCATTCTTGTCATTTTTTGTTGCATGCATTTCTGACGTGCATCACTGACGTATCTGTAATCATTCAAACTGTAATTGTGTGGCTTTCTGTGCATGCCATGTCTACATGGTCAAATGAAGAACAGAAGGCAAACAGTAATTGTTAGACCTCCCTGAAAACAAATTCAATGTTTATGGCACCAATTCAGTCCGTGTCATATTCAAGACCATCATCATCCTAAAGTAGCAGCTGCCAGTGCCAGCCTAACGCACAATTTGGACTCTGTACCTCTTTGTAACAATTAACAGTAACCTGACACATACAAAGTAAAGGGCCACTGTACAGAAAGGCTGTGCAGACATGCTGTGTTAACCTGAAACAGACCTTGCCTTTAGCATACAGAACTCTGAACAGATGTACCAGAAAACAGCACACTTCACAGAACACATGATTGGACTTTGCTTCCAGCCTATCTGCTGAAAGGAACAGTTAGTCCAAAGAAAACTTTTATTTTTAACTATTCCTACTGCTCCATCACCCAAAGAACATATCACAGTCAGGACACCACTGAGTTGGGACACTATGGCTACATCTACATGTGAATGCTACATCGAAATAGCTTATTTCAATGTAGTGACGATGAATAACATCTACACGTCCTCCAGGGCTGGCAACGTCGACGTTCAACATCGACGTTGCGCAGCACCACATCGAAATAGGCGCTGCGAGGGAACGTCTACACGCCAAAGTAGCACACATCGAAATAAGGGTGCCAGGCACAGCTGCAGACAGGATCACAGGGCAGACTCAACAGCAAGCCACTCCCTTAAAGGGCCCCTCCCAGACACACTTGCACTAAACAACACAAGATCCACAGAGCTGACAACTAGTTGCAGACCCTGTGCATGCAGCATGGATCCCTAGCTGCAGCAGCAGCAGCCAGAAGCCCTGGGCTAAGGGCTGCTGCACACGGTGACCATAGAGCCCCGCAGGGGCTGGAGAGAGAGCATCTCTCAACCCCTCAGCTGATGGCCACCATAGAGGACCCCGCAATTTCGATGTTGCGGGACGTGCAACGACTACACGGTCCCTACTTCAATGTTGAACGTCGAAGTAGGGCGCTATTCCTATCCCCTCATGGGGTTAGCAGCTTCGACGTCTCGCCACTTAACATCGACGTTAACATCGAAATAGCGCCCAACACGTGTAGCTGTGACGGGCACTATTTCGAAGTTAGTGCCGCTACTTCGAAGTAGCGTACACGTGTAGACATGGCTCATGTGAGAGCACATGGAAGTAATGTGGGAAAGCAACATCAACTGGCAAACAATACTATGTCCCTCCCCTACCCCCACTCATAAAAAAAAGCCTTCTCTGGGTATCTCCAATAAAACCAGACAAACCTTGAAAGACTTTGAGTGCTTTCTGCAGCTATCACAACACCCTTGTTTTCAAAGTAGCTATGGCTGCTTTAAAATAACTGACAGGGAAAGGTCAGTTTGTGCAATAGCCTTATCTTTTGCACAGCACTGAAAGTCCCATTCTTTCGTTTAAGAAAACCACTGAGAAACATTACTCACTGAAACAGCAGTCATCTAAGAGGGAGTCTTTTGTGAACAGATGTTCATAAAATTCAGCCATCTCAGCGTCATGTCTGAAGATGTTACCATTACTCCCATTAGGAATCAGGGTCAGTCATAAGGTGCCAAGTCACATTTTGCCCCCATTTAGGACATCTACACTTTGGGGTGAGATTCTTTGCTGCACCCCTAAGAACTTGCAGTCAGGGATGAAGGAAGGGAGAGGCTAATGTTGCTTCAAGCCACCTTTGCAACCTCCCAGTCCTGGGCAGCTCCAGGGCCTGAGGAGTCTCTCTACCTAAATTACACATCCATGAACCTTTAAGTTCTGGCAGCCTTCTTAGGCTTCCCTATACACTGCAGCACTTCTTAGCATCTCCACACAGCTGCAGACTGCAAGCTGACTACAGCACGCCCCCAAGGGTGATGGCATTAAGCAGAAAATATGTATTTGCTTGTGAACTGAAAATAGTCTTTCTGAGCCACATCTTGTGATTTTTAAACTGAGGCAGTGAGTTCGTCATTATAGGGAGAGCAGGGCAGGTATATGACTGCCTCTGCTTTAGCCTAGGGGAAAAAAGGATTGTACCTTCCTTCTCATAGCCACTCTTGGCATCCCAAGAGAGGAGAAAATAAGAAACACTAACCATCAGTTTTGGTTCCCTGATTCTTTTCCTCAAGCCAGGTTGGAGGAGGGTTGGGTTTACTCTACCTTGCTACAGTTTGCTCTGGTTTCCAAGAGACCTTGGGTCAGCTGGGAATATCCAGAGAGCAGCATGGACTAGTCAATCTTTTTGCTGCCTTCAACACACATCTTCTTATTAACTAACATGCACTGTCCACTGGGAACTGTAAAGAGGGAAACATAAGAAATTTTAAAATTAGGAGTGTTGTGTGGTGATTGATTCAAAGTCGTGCACCAATAGAACCCAAAACCATAACAAAGAGCCAAGACATTTTTAAACCTTCCTCAAACTTCTTCAACCCCCTTGTAGTATGAGATGAAATCCATCATTTGAATGCCTCCACCACCTGAATATTATGAACAATGCACACATATAAACAGGTACCATGATCATCAATAGAAATTGAACCTGGAACTGCCAGAATCAAACCCACAGGACCTCTACTCAGGATAATTGCTGCCAAGAAGTTACTGTTACTCAAAGGCTGTGTCTACACTTGCCCCTAACTTCAAAGGTAATCAGGGCCACAGAAGATTACTAATGAACTGCTGCAATGAATAGGCTAATTTTCCCCCTGTGGCAACTTTGAAGCGTCAATCTTCAAAGTGCTTGCATGTGCATAGCCGTGGGCACTTTTCTTTGGACTAAGTTTTGAGGAGTAAAGGGACTTTGAAGTGCCCACGGCTACACACATGCCGGCACTTTGAAGTTTGATGCTTCGAAATTGCCATGAGGGAAAATCACCATGCCCCCTTCAAAGTTGGGAACAAGTGTAGACACAGCCAAAGAGAGCCTTCAGTTGCCAGCAGTTTCCTGTAGTAATTCTCTTTTCTTTTTCAAGGATCAAATAGGTGATATTTTGGTGTCTGACTGCTCGTGACATAAATTGCTCCAGACCATAGTTTCCCCTTATGTAATATACAGACAACTTTTGTTTTCCTAGCAGTGGGTATGGTCATTAACAATGAAGAGGGTTATTTGCTTGTATGTAGAATTTGGAGCTAGGTTGTGTAATCATGGTAAATTTTTCAGCACAGAAAGCCTCCTGAGCATCTTGTTTTCGGTAAAGCCTGCCCTCAGTGGACAATCTAGAAACTTACAGAAATTAACTTCTTTATTTTAATGGTCTTCTAATAAAAGTGGAGCAGAACTGTGCTCAGTATGGGTTCCGTTATGGCTTTGCCTTGAGTCCTCAGTAAAGATCAACAAGTCATGTTTGTATCAGGAGCCAGACTGTCATTCTTAGTCACAATCCAGTTGTGAGTTCCTCCCTCATTTTGCAGGCACACCAACTGCAGTACACCAATTACTCTTTTATATCTGGCAGCCATGGGGCGGGTAGTTTGCTGGATATTCAAATATTCTGCATAATAGACAGGTAAACCTAGCAATGCTTAACATTAAAGAAAAATAAGATTAAAAATAAGGTATTAAGAAACAAACAAAAATGTATACAGAGTACTTTATTTACAAACAACAGTAGTATTGTGCACCGAAAATTTATAGGCCGCATCAACACATGCCCCTCCCTTTTGGAAAGGGCGTGTTAATGAGGCACTGCAGAATGGGTGAATGAGATACAGACAGGCATATGCAGTGCCTCATTAGCATGACAGCCAGTCGTGCTTCAAAAGTGCCGCTTTCAAAATGCAGACTGTATAGACTGGCTGTATAGACGCAGGTGCTTTGAAATAATCCCCACACTTTGAAATTCCCTTATTCCCAGTTTGGTTTGGGACTAAGGGAATTTTGAAGTGTGGCACTTACATCGACGGACCCACTTCTATACAGCCTGTCTGCATGTTGAAAACAGCACTTTCGAAGTTCAGCTGGCTGTCATTATGCTAATAAGGTGCTTAACATGCATTTCAGAACCTCATTAACCTGTTCCAATGTGCCTCATTAACATGCCCCTTCTGAATGGGAGGGACATGTGTAGACTCAGCCATACTGTGTTGGCTGTGTTTTTTGGTATTTACTTTCACTACACTGTACTTATGGAAAATGTAAATAAAATGTACTTATCGTTAAAATGACCGTTATTTGAGAGTTCCAGATAGAACGCAAGATATGAAAGAGTTTACTGTATATTGCTCTGGCTGGTATACAAAGCAGAACTGAAGGGCAGAGCTATTTCTTTATCCACTACTCCCTTCAGCCTACATGCTCAGGACAAAGGGCAGCAGTACCACAAGACTGTTCTCTCCACTATGGTGCAGTTGACCTGTGGCAGAGTAACTCCCTTATCCCACCTTGCTGCTTTGGATGGGTGTATCAAACAGATGATAATTTAGACCAATATTTGGAAATACTTTGGAACAGTCTCTGAGGGGCTTGTTTAGAAAAAGAGAAATTCTGATCCATTTCTTCATAATCCAGTGGGAAAACTCAATTATGAATTTAGATGATAACCATTTTCTGACAGGAAAATGCTTTAGTGCCATATGAGTGCACCAAGTGGATGCTGAGACAAAAGTTTATTTGGACTGTACTTCAGAAAAGAATAGGTATAATCTAGGACAATGCTTCTTTAGAATCTGTCCAGACTTCTGAAGTTGTCCTGGTGTCAGATCCAATTGCCTCCCTACCTCAACTTCTGCTTTCATTTTACTACTGAGATTGTGACCAAGATGCCCTTAGCTGCTGAAACAATGCAGCCCAGATCCTCTGCTAGCATAAATTGGGGTAGGTCCACTAGAATCAACAGAGTCAATACTTTTTAATTTTTGCTGGTACTTGCTGGTACTGAGTACAGGCACCTCAGCAACCCCAGCAATGCGACTGAGGACTGGTTCCTCTTTTTTTGCAAAAAAGGCACTGAATAGAACTATGGCAATTTGTGCTTGCTGAGGATCTAACTATATTTTTTCTGCAAGCTAAGATCACAGATTTGGTTACTGTGTTCTTACATAAATAATTACCTAAATCTATATCCTCTGAGTCTGTGTAATACTGATTAATGAAATGCATTTACTGCAGATATCATTTTATAACACAACATTGATTTATTTTTCAGTGCTACTGACTGCTCTGTCATAGTGAGGAAGTCAGCAGTCTGAAGAATATGCTCAGTTACTGAAAATCTACAACATTGCATTATCACTTTCTACACAGAGACCCAATCCTGCAAATAATTCTATAAGGGAGCATTCACATTTCAATCAATCAAGTCCTGTATCTGCAAAAGCAATGAAAAGTCCTGTGGCACCTTATAGACTAATTTTTTGGAGCAGAAGCTTTTGTGAGCAAAGACCTGCTTTGTCAGATGCATTGAAACTGCCCTGGTGTTATGACAGAATATGTATAGTTATATTTAAGATTATTACACTAAACGTGGAGGAAGATAGGACATTTAGACTGGTGTCTACCTGTAGACTTTAGTCATACTATATTTCAAGGCAGAAAGAACTAATGAAGCTTTAGTAAATAAAAAGGTAAAAAAAATTTACATTGTTTGCTGTTAGTTGTGAATATTTAGAGCCACTGTTCAGGATGGCATACAGTAAACACTATTTTAATATTGTAGAACTGGAAAGGACCTCAAGAGGTCATTGAGTCCAGTCCATTACCTTCACAGCAGGACCTATCACCATCCCTGATAGATTTTTTTTCTTTTTAAAACTAACCTGCCCCAGATCTTTGAAAGGCCCCCTCTGCGATTGAACTCACCTGGGTTTACAAGGCCAATGTGCTGACCGCTGAGCTATTCCCTCCCACACCAATGCTGTGAGTCTGTGCAAACAGGAAATAAAAATAATCTCCAGTTCACCCCAGCTAAAGGAGATCTGAGTTTCTGTAACCAGTACAGAGCTGCAACTTGCTGTTACTCATGTGAGATTTGGAGGCACATTGATGATTTGACCTCACATGCTTATTTCACTTTATTTTTGTAACTTTTTATCTTTTTGTACTAGGTCTGTTACTAAAATTTCTATGATCTGGAACAAAGGTCTCAATTTATACTCTTTTCATGAACTTTTAGCTACTGATGTTTGGAAAGAAAATAGGAGGGGACAGGTAGAAATTTTGCTTTGTGTTTCTCCCTATGTGAACATAGAAATGGGTAGAGTGGGGGGGGCAGTATGTCACGTCACCCCAGCCCCTCAAGGGGAGTTGTGCTAGTGGCTTTCTTCATCTCCAGTTTCATATTATTGAGGGTAAATGGCTGTAGGATTAAGGGTCTCTCTGACTACATCTACACTATAGTGATAAAGAAGGTTCTTCTAGAAGATCTCTTCCAAAAAAAATTTTTCAAAAGGCTGCATCCACACACAAAAAAGTGAGTTGAAAAAAATCAATCTCCTCTTTTGATAGAGAGCGTCCACACAGCCCCTGCTCTTTTGAAAGAATGGGCCAGAGATTGAAAAATCTGGTGCCAGAAGGACTGCTCTTTCAAAAAAAAGGACCTCCAGGCCACCTACACTCTTCTTTTCCCAAAAGAATCTTTCAGAAAAAAGCACTTTTCCTCACCCAGGAGAGGAAGAAGGCCGCCAGAAAAAGTGCTACATTCTTCTGATTTAATATTGAAAGAGCGCATTTTGTACGTCGACACTTCGTGGGATTTTTCAAAACTGCCCTGGCTTTTTGGAAAAGACTCACTAGTGTAGACGTAGCCAATGAGTTAACCACAGTAGCAGAAGAACTACAGGAAATTGCCATATTTTTTCCTAAGCAGAAATGGTAGATTATTGTCAGGATGTCAAGGGGTAAAAACGAAGCATCAGTACACAGTACACGATACTCTAATTACGCAAGTACATACTATTTTCACCCAGGGGACCCCCGTCTTTTCCAGAGCACAGGATGGATGGAGGACAGGGACTGAATTGTGTTTGTTTAGTGAATAAGGCTGTTCTGTGTATGATCCAGTCTCATTTGTTGCATAGTGTGAAGTGTGCAATGACTGTGGCAGAGACTTGCAGGCGGAGAAAGGACAGTCTCATGGTTAAGTCATTTGAATGGTGCCCTGAAGAACTGTATTTTTTCCCTCTACAGAGAAGTCCTACGTACTGCTGGGCAAGTCCTTTAAACAAAATCCCTGTTGCTGCCCTGTCCTCTTATATACACACTATTTCCAAGCAAGGTTTACATGCTGTGCAGTAAAATAAGGCACGGGATCATATAGTAAAGCTGGGTCTACGCTACACAGTTCTGTCTACAGAAGAGGTCTTCTGTCAACAAAACTAGGGAATGTCCATGCAACAAATGCATTCTGTCTAGAATCTGTCAACAGAACACAACCTTTATCCTGGCAGAGTTCTGTCTTGAAAGTTTGAGGCATAGCAATTCTGTAGACAGATTCTGTCAACAGAGAAATAGTGTGGACACTCTGTGGTGCCCTCTGTCAAAGGAGAGGGCTTCCGGTTCACTGGGCTGCCCTGTTTGCAGGGCTTCTGGTTGGCTGTTCTGTCTACAGAGAGCTGGGCAGTCTGGCTGCTCTCTGTCAACAAAGGGTGTTGACAGGGGAGCCTGTATTAGGTGTGGACATGTTCTCTCAACAGAAGTTCTGTTGGCAAAGCGCTGTTGACAGTAACTTCTGTAGACAGAACTTTGTAGTATTGACCCAGCTTAAATGATTAAGATAAAAACAAAAAAAAACCCAAATAGCTATCTATCCAGTGAGGAACATCTGGTCTGTCCCCTGAATGAAGCAGGGGCCCAAATAAACCCGTTAGTTTTTAAAATGCCATAGAACACCCTTCTAGATTTTATATTTTAAATGTTCCTTACAAAATTAAATATGAAAATATAAACATAAAATCATTTTTGAGAATGGTATAATGTGTTTATTCTAGACAATTCTTAGAAAAAGCATTTATAGTTTTTAAGGCTAACATCAGGATTCTCTCTCACTTTGGCTATGCTGTAGACACTTATAACAGAATGAATTCTGCTACATGTTTAACTACGGTGTACTCCGTGGCAGAAAAAATGTGATGAATTCAACAATGTAAATGCAAAAATATGAATTATTTTAATTAAAATATGTAAATTAAAATACCAATAATTATGAATTTATTCCATGAAACCACTAGACAAATGTCTAATTTACTGTAAGACACTAATTGCAACCCCAGAACTTAAGTATGCATTTTTTTTAATTAAGGGGTTGGCAGACTGTAAGCTGCTATTTATTTAAATCAATAAAATAGGTCTTCTATATAAAGCAAACCAAAGGGAAATGGAAGACTAGTGAAAAATCAGCACAGTATTTACCCTGGCACCAATAAGCAACATATTAGTCTAGTACTTTCAAGGTATTTATTATGAAAAGTGACTGACCAGTGATGATAAGCAACATTCTAGGGCTACGTCTACACTTGAAGCCCACATCGAAGTAGCCTATTTCGATGTGGCAACATCGAAATAGTCTATTTCGATGAATAACGTCTACACGTCCTCGAGAGCTGGAAACGTCGATGTTCAACATCGACGTTGTGCAGCACCACATCGAAATAGGTGCTGCGAGGGAACATCTACACGCCAAAGTAGCACACATCGAAATAAGGGTGCCAGGCACAGCTGCAGACAGGGTCACAGGGTGGACTCAACAGCAAGCCGCTCCCTTAAAGGGCCCCTCCCAGACACACTTGCACTAAACAACACAAGATCCACAGAGCCGACAACTGGTTGCAGACCCTGTGCATGCAGCATGGATCCCTAGCTGCAGCAGCAGCAGCCAGAAACCCTGGGCTAAGGGCTGCTGCACACGGTGACCATAGAGCCCCGCAGGGGCTGGAGAGAGAGCATCTCTCAACCCCTCAGCTGATGGCCGCCATGGCGGACCCCGCTATTTCGATGTTGCGGGACGCGCAACGACTACACGGCCCCTACTTCGACGTTCAACTTCGAAGTAGGGTGCTATTCCTATCCCCTCATGGGGTTAGTGGCTTCGACGTCTCGCCGCCTAACGTTGATGTTAACGTTGAAATAGCACCCAACACGTGTAGCCATGACGGGCGCTATTTCGAAGTTAGTGCCACTACTTCGAAGTAGCGTGCACGTGTAGACATGGCTTAGATGAGCTTCTTTTGTAAACTGATAGGTTTTATTTGAGGGCAAATGCATGCAAACTACTCTTTTGCATATCTGGGCAAATTCCCAAAGGCTCAGAAAATTCACAGTAGTCTACATTGGAGTTGCCACTCAGAACCTGAAGGACTAGCACGTATATGGAATGTCTTAGTCACGGGAGAAGATTTTGTTTGTAGCGCTTCTTTTTTAGAACCAGAGAAGAGGTTACAGCAAATTCCCCAAACTTTGCAGATGTTCAGATCCAGATCCAAACTTTGCAGTAAGATCATAATGAATCAAACAAAACCATTGGGGCCAAGCTCTTTCTCAACCAAATTTGAGAAAATTTGGATCCAATTTAGAAATTTGAATCTTGAAGTCTTCTCCATTTAACATCTTCAAGATTCTCAGAAATTCAAAGTTTTCCCTAGTGCTCATGTTCTAGTCAGGCAATTTTAGAGTAATCACTTATTCTTGAGTTTTAAGATCTTAGCTGCCTGTATCAGCCAGTTCCAGCTCCACCTCCTTCAATGTTAGCTCAAACCTGCTGTGAGGTTAGCAAGTGGGTTTGGCGTCGTCCCAGATGAAGAGCCGTATAAAACACCTACATAAATGGAAACAATGACTTTGAGTCCAGCATGAGGCTTATTGATAAGGTAGGAAAGAAGAACCACTCATAACAGCATTAAGTAACAAACACCAGTGATTGGGATTCACTGATCCTAGAGATCCTACTTTTTTCTTCTTCTTGGGGTTTATTTATTTATTTATTTTGTTCTTTCAATGGTTATTCTCGATATAAGGGTTTAAATTTATCTATAGGCAAATATGACTCCTCTGTTACATCTGGCAAAGGAAGACTAGATTACTCAGAATATGCCACATCCTGAGAACTTTCACTACTGCAAATTAGGTCACATTGTTGACTCAAACAATTCTTTCCCTTCCTATCCACCAATGCACACATCACAGGACACAAGGTAGTTCGAAACATTCAGGCCTAAGGCAGGTACTGAAATTATACTACCAACTCTGTCTCAGACAGATCAGCTGGAAGCATGTCAAGACATGAATCACTCAAGGATAATATTATGAATGTTCAATGGGGCCCAAAGAAAGAAAATGGGAACTGGGGAAGTCACAAATGAGAAGCTAAAGAAAAAGAGTTTGCTACTATCTTCAGATGCTGACATTCAGAATTTTATGTCTTCTTTTTTTCTCCTTCAAGTGAAGTTAGGTGCCTGCAATCAATGTAAATGTAACAGCCTTGGATACGTGTAACACCTTTCCAAAGAAAAAATGAAGTGGAGATGGATTCAGAGCATTCTCTCTTTACTGGGATGTTAAACAGCCAAGTTGCATTCAAACACAGTGTCAGTATCATATTGCTGGTCCCTTGATCCCTCTTTCTGTAGTATTTCTTGCAGGTACTAAAATGTTCATCTACCAAAAAGCTGCCTTGTGACAGAAAAAGGGGTGGGGCTGGGGAGAGGGCGTTATGCAGAAGACCCTCTTGAACAAGTTTCTGTTGCAAGCCAATGTGAAATCAGAAAAACTCGGAGAACAGAAAAACCTGTAAAACCTTTAAGGCTTGTCTATAAGCAAATGTTGTACCTCTAATGATTCTAGTACAGGTATAACAGTATGACCTCCTGGCAGTATGCAAATGTTTACCAAATACAGCTTATGCTCACATGGGAGGGGATATACTCGTATACAGAACAATATACTGATGTACCTATAGACAAACTAGAGATTGGATCAGTATAACTATTCTGCTAAAAATTCACACCCTGAATGGATATAGTTATTCCTATACAAAATCATGTGCTGACCTGGCTGCAGTTGCTGATGTAACTAAAAGTTGCTACTGAAAAGATTCTGATGTCGTAGGCAGAAAAATATGATGTTCAGGCTATTACACTAGCCCCCCCACTTTTGAAAGGGGGATGCTAATGAGACACTTCAGGATGTTTGGTTATAGGAATAAGGGGATTTCAAAGTGTGCGGGGTCCTTTCAAAAAGGACCCCGTGTAGACGAGCCACATGCAATTGAAAGTGGCACTTTCGAAGTGCCGCAGCTGCCATTATGCTAATGATGCACTGCATATTCATCGAAACACCTCATTAGCATATCCTGAAGTGTCTCATTAGCATCCCCCTTTCGAAGGCGGGGGGGGCTAATGTAGACAAAGCCTAAATGAGGGATAAGCAGAAGGAAGAGATGTCAACCCAAGTGGTAATGATCGTGTTTTCATAGAAATATCTCTTGTAAAGAAAATGGAAAAGTGCACTGGTATGAAAGGGAGGGAAGTAGGAGGAGGCAAACTGTGTCATACTATATCTGCAAAATTGTTCTAAATAGAATGCTTTCAGGAGTTTTCCCTATCACGTCAACAGATCTTTAAAGTTTTCCTAGCACATTGTTAAAGCAAGACAGAAGTGCAACCTGCATCATAAAGAGAGTAGTTACTGGCGCAAGAGAACAGAAACCCCTCTGGATCTAGTTCAAAAGGGCAGCCAGATGACTGGCACAAGCCATTACAGTGTTTCTCAAGCAATTTATTAATTTCTCCTTCCATCAATCGTTCAAGCTATTCAGCTTTTCCAAACCAGTTGGGATCACCTCTGATTTTAATCTTGGGATGCTGACAATACTGCAATCTGTTACTGTTTACCAGATTATTCATCACTGGACCAAATTCTGGTCCCACTGAAGCCAATACAAGACTCCAATCGTGCATATTTGGAGCAGCTTGATGAGTTATTGTGTTTTACATATACCACAAAAAAGAAAGATTTTATCCTGGTAGCTCTTCTAGCAGTGTGTGTGGTCTTTAGATTTTTATTTATTTATTTTGGACAAAAGTAATTCTTAGATTTGTCCTTACATTTCTTATTTTAGCAATTTAAAGTATCACTTAACATTTATAGTACATCAGCATCTGTGGGCGACAGTGAAGGCAGGACTCCGCTGTGCTATGAGCTGTACAAATAAAAAGCAAATGAGTGTTCCTGCACCGGAAGGGCTTTCTGCCTAAGACAGTGATGGGCAATCTAGGCTAGTGAGTGTGCTGCATTAATGGACTGCTTCATGTCAATGGGCCACAAGATTGCCGTAACCAAAGTAATCTCATGGGATAGGATAATTATGCTAACTGCGCTTACAATCCTTGAATTTAAAGGGTGTGCCAACTGAACCATAGCAGTGCTTTGATTGACTGCAGAGGGAGCACATGATTCTCACAGTCCGTGTTGTATGTTGCACCTCACTTCATGTGCCCTTGCTTTACGTGCATATCACTTTGGGGTACCAGTAGGAAAAAAAATTAAGCAGACCAAAACCCATGGAATGTGGCAACCCTGCATGTGGGCAGTGGTAAACAAAATGCCTTGTAGGCCACTCATAGAATCCCAATGGCCTCATTTACATTAACAGCTTTTGTGCTTACAGCATACTGTTATAGCTAAAGTAGGAAGAAAAGAAAAACCTCTCAAATGTGGTTTGCACCAGTATGGAAGTGTTTATGATATAGCTTACTTTAGTTGAGAATACCCTGGTAGAATGGACTGGTATATCTTTTCCAGCGGAGACCAGCCCTGTTGTCTCAATCCTAAAATACGCACTGTTGATTAACTGTATTACTGTTAACCCAGAGGCACCATGTTGAAGGATGGAACTTTTTAATCTTCTTGGCAAAGGCCAACCCATCAGCTTTAACGATGCCACTATCAGCTTTCAGCATGACATTTTTTCTGGTATGTCACAGAGGATGGATAGAAGTTCCAGTAAAAAATTCTATTCATGCAGACTGAAGTTTGAATTTCCGGAATATTTTAACATTGTTTAAATGAGTTGTCAAGCACTTGGCCACAGCTCTGGAGAGTTCAACACCAACCGAATGCTTGTGCAGAACAGCATATTTTGTTTTATTTCTATTCCTTGAGCAACGTTTTTAGTTAGCTGCCCAAGCAGAAGTGATAAAATAGACAAACCTAGTGCTAAATGTGAAGTAGAGTGATAGCTGCGAGAGAAATAAATCACAAGAAATAATGGAGGGCAAAGTCTGACACTGAGAAAGACTCACGTGTATTGATCTTTTACCACCTCAGAGCCCAATCAACACTGAGTCATCAATTTAAGATGAGTAAAGCCAACCATATTGAAGGATGACAGACTATAGTAATAGGTTTGCACAAATCCTAAAGTGAAAGCAAATAAACCCCTCTTGAACCTTCCAATCCACATTTGATTCTGCTTCCGCTCATCTACAGCCTTCATAAGCCCTCCAGGAGCAGAAAAGTCAATACTGGGGAAAGAAAAAAAGAAAAGATCCTGTAGACAATTTCCTCTTTGGACTGATTTAAAAGGCCAAATTGTACTCCATTACTCTGGTGTAAAGCTTCAAGTTACTCTGGATTTATAGGCTGTAACTAAGAACAGAATTTAACCCTTTCTTGTACAGGAAAGCACAAATCAATTAAAAAAAAAAAGCCAGATGGGATCTTCCCTCCATGGTTCTTTAAACATGGGGTGGGGCATTTCCTTAAGGATTCTCCAGAGATGGGGCTTTTCTTTCTTCAGAAAAGGCATGGGACCTACCTCCAAACTTAATGTTTCACCTAGAATTTGCAGGAGGCCAGAGTTATCTGTACGAAAAACCTGGAAATAGTGTGAGACTAGGAGGGTGAAGAGAAATATGGCCCCTGCCCAAGTTCTTATTCTTTCTCCTGCCCCTTCTTTTCTGCTGCTTCCCATATGGAAATAAAATCTCATGAAAAGTTACCTCAGAGGCTTAATGGAATGGTCATAAGCTCACAAGCAGTCTTCTGCCTACAGGAGCTGAGGGATACCCTTGCAAGCGGTGTCCAGAGGGCACAATCTGCTCCCCAAAAACCTGTGAACTGCATCTGTAACTGTGACCTAAAAGGTTCAGTGAAATGGGAGTTCTTTTTTTCAGCAACAGAGAGAGTATGATGTGTTAAGGATTTACGGTGACTTGGACAACATAGATGTTTATTGTTAGTCATGGTATACTACAAATCCCATCTTTTTATGGGATGTGAAAGGTAATATTTGGGGAAGAAGGAGCGTTTATGTTGTGGGCTATCGAAAATTGGTGTAAATGATGGAGATGGCTGGTCAATTTCTGCATACACTTTGCTCTGTGTAATTAAATTTCTATATCTTCAATTCAAGCAGCATAACTCAATGCAACTAGTCTGAGGGGTATCCCAAAATACCTGATGCTGATTATGCCTGAAGATTAAACACTTTCCCCCGTTGCTGTCTGACAAAAAATCAGTGTTTTTATCTAATAAAAACAAAAATGAAGTCTCAGTCTATTAAAATAAATGACTCACTGTCAAAACTCAGTCATGCACAAGCGATATGCTGGAGTGTGAACAGGCACTTACAAAATGTAATTACATTATCATTTTGCTTCTGACTGTACATTTAGATAGCAATTTCTCTGCCACAGTTGTGTATGCGTGGGGAAAGATACAAAAGGCATTTCTAGCTTTGAAGAGAAACTGTTAACTTGAAAACTGGCCACTTTAAGGGGGAGGAATAGCTCAGTGGTTTGAGTGTTACCCTGTTAAACCCATGGCTGTGAGCTCAATACTTAAGTGGGCCATTTAGGGATCTGGGACAAATAGTGCTTGACCCTACCAAGAGGGAAGGGGACTGGACTCCATGACTTTCTGAGGTCCCTTCCAGCTCTATGAGATATGCATCTCCATATATTTAAAACAAGATTAATGTATTTTGAGTTTCTACAGATATACCTTAACCCCATCAATATTACAATAGCAATATTACCATTTCTTTATTTTAAAAAATCACTCCATATTTCTGTGTACGAGACTTCCAACCGTTTACAGGGCAGAGTGAAAATGGCTTTTATCACAAATGTTGTAAAATGTTGGCTTTTGAGTAAGGAGACAAAGAACATCAGAGACACATTTGATGATAAAGTAGTATTCAGCAGCATGTTGTACAGATGCGAGATATGGGTGAGAACAACACATTTGAAGAGAAGGATGTTGGCATTTGAGAGGAATTGTCATAGAAAGATCCTGAGAATAGGATGGATGCAGAAGATTACCAATGAGGAATTATGTAGGAAGATACAGCTGCAAGAGAATGTGCTGCAGAAGGACCTACAATGGAAGTTACAGCTATTCGGGCATATCTGCAGAATGAATGATGAAAAAAATCAAGGCCCAGATATTCTGCATAATGGACGGTTCGAATAGGAGAGGCAGACCCCATAGAGAATGGATAGAGGATGTAGTAGATCGGTGCAGAGATGGTCTACAGAAACTAAGCTACTCCACACTGGACAGGGAAAGATGGTAGGAAATAGTGAGGAAGGCATCAAACACCAACGGGCACTGAGCTCAGGATTATTATGATGATGATTATAGGAATTGCAAGAGTTTGAAACACGTCATTTAATTGTCAAACACTGTGGTATTTCATTTCAGAAACGGGAACTATGCAAAAATGAGGTTAGTTAAACAGACATTAAAAGGTACAGTGACTAAAGTAAAATCCCTTCAAGCTGCATGGGAACTTTTCAAAGACACCATAAGAGAGACCCAACTTAAATGTATACCGCAATTAAAAGACAAAGAGTACCAAAAAAGCCAAAAAGGAGTTTGAAGAACAGTTAGCCAAAAACTCAAAAAGCAATAACAAAATGTTTTTAAGTACATCAGAAGCAGGAAGCCACCTAAACAACCAGTGGGGCCCCTAGATGATCGAGATATAAAGGGAGCATTCAAGAAGATGATCAAGTCATTGTGGAGAAATCAAATGAATTCTGTTCTTCAGTCTTAAAGGCTGGGGATGTTAGGGAGATTCCCAGACCTCAGCTGTCCTTTGTATGTGACAAATCCGAGCAATTGTCCAAGACTGAGGATTCATTAGAGTAACTTTTGGAACTCACTGATCAAGTTAACAGTAACAAGTCACTGGGACAAGATGGCATGCGTGCAAGAGTTCTGAAAGAACTCTAATGTGAAATTGTGGAACTGTTAACTGTGGCTTTTAACCTATCCTTTAAATCAGCTTCTGTACCCAATGACTGGAAGATAGCTAATGTAATGCCAACATTTAATAAGGGTTCAAGAGGCGACACCAGCAATTTCAGACCAGTAAGTCTAACGTCAGTACCAGGCAAATTAGTTGAAACCATAGGAAAGAATAAAATTGTCAGACACATGAAAGAACATTATTTGTTGGCCAAAAGTCAACAAGGTTTCTGTAAAGAGAAATCATGTCTTACTAATCTGTTACAGTTTTTGAAGGGGTAAACAAATATGCAGACAAGGGGGATCCAGTAGATGTAGTAAGTACAGGCCCAGTATGAGGCCTTAGGCCTGAACCAAAGTAATGGTCAAGACTTTGCCAACAGTAAGCAAAGTTCAGCTGTGAGCTAAAGGAATGCATTGCTCACAGAAGCTGGCAAGAAGAGGGTTGATGTTGCATAAACATATCTACCTAGCATATTGAAGTAGGAACATGGTACCTGAACACCCTACCCTGGAACATTCCACGGATAAGAAAGCACAGGCCAACCCATCCCAAAGACAGGGGCAAAAGGGTAATATGGACAGAGTTGTTTTGTTCAAACCAACATGTACAAGGTGAGAGGCGGCACCTGACTAAGTAGAAGGGCTGTACCTCAATACACCAGGAGTGATGTGTAAATTGTTTGTATCTGCGTATAAGAATGTACTCCTGGGGTGTGGTCTGGGTCCGGCCGAGGGGGCAGTGGAAAGTCCTGCCACTGACTGAGCCGAGTCCATTGACTGTGGGTGCATATTTGTAGTATGCCCTGACTTAGACTAAGAAGTCTACAGGGAACTACTATTGTGTCCAATACGGCAATAAACCTGGCCGACGTGCCTTCGCACCTTACTAGACTCTGTAGTCATTGGGGGTTCTCTTCGGGTCTGCTGTGTCAGCTATCTGCAGAGCTGGGGCAGTGCACAGAGGGAACAAATGCACGCAGCCGAGTGATAACAACATTGGAGAGAGCAGAGCACCACGCTGGTAGCATCTGACAGCAGTGTACTTAGATTTCCAGAAGGCTGTTTATATGGTCCATCATTGAAGGCTCTTATGTGAATTAAGTTGTCATGGGATAAGAGAGAAGATCCTTTCATGGATTGAGAACTGGTTAAAATATAGGAAGTAAAGAGTAGGCATAAATGCTAAATTTTCATAATGGAGAGGGGTAACTAGTGGCATTCCTCAAGGGTCAGCTCCAGGACCAATCCTTTTCAACTTATTCGTAAATTATCTGGAGAAAGGGGTAAACTGTGACATGGCAAAGTTTGCAGATGATACTAAACTGTTCAAGGTAGTTAAGACCAAAGTAGACTGTGAAGAACTTCAAAAAGATCTCACAAAACTGAGAGACTGGGCAACAAATTGCCAAATGAAATTTAATGTGGATAAATGCAAAGTAATGCACATTGGAAAAAATAAACCCAACAATACAGACAATATGATGGGAACTAATTTAGTTACAACTAATCAGGAAAGAGATCTCGGCGTCATCATGGATAGCTCTCCGAAACATTCATGCAATGTACAGTGGCAGTCAGAAAAGCAAACAGGGTGTTAGGAATCATTAAAAAGGGGATAGCAAAAAAGACAGGAGTATTTAATTGCCCTTATATAAAACCATGGTACGTCCACATCTTGAATTCTGTGTACAGATGTGGTTTCCTCATCTCAAAACAGATGTACTGGCATGAGAAAATTTTCAGAAAAGGGCAACAAAAATTATTAGGCATTTGGAATGGGTCCCATATGAAGAGAGTTTAAAGAGGTTAGGATATTCAGTTTTGAAAAGGAGACTAAGGAGTATATGACAGAGCAATATAAAATAATGACTGATGTGGAAAAAATGAACAAGGAAAAGTTATTTATTTGTTCCCATATGTGATGGGATGTACCAACCCCACACTGGCCAGGAGGGAGAGGGCCAGGTTTGCTGGGTAGAGAAGGACCCACCCTCACAGCCCAGCTGATCATGCGCCAGCTGCACCCCAAGTATAAAGGCTTATGTTCTTATGTTCTTATGTTCTTATACCTGTTCAGTTCACTCCCTCTGGGGCGCCTGGCATTGGCCACTGGGCTGGATGGACCTTTGGTCTGACCCAATATGGCCGTTCTTATGTTTTGATGAAATTTCCCTCCTTGTGCTACCAGTTGGGTAGGAAGCAGAAAAAGCTTTTAATCATCATATTAAGAAAAGCCTTTCTCTGCATTTATGACTCGTGGGGGACCTTACTGAAAGGTAATGGGAAAACATTTAATAAGGAAAAAAATCACATCTTGATATCATCATATAGTGAATGGCTGACCGTGTAAATGAAGCAAGATGTAACCAGCCTAGAAATGTTTCTGAAACAGTTTTATAGGGCCTAATACAACCTCCAGATTCAGACCCACCCTTAAGGCCAGCATAAGCTACAGATAACAGAAGGAAGTGCAGATATCATAAAAACGAGAGAATAAAACATTTTAAAAAGTGACAAACTGAATCCCATGAGAGAAATGAAATCAATAAAACCACATCAGAAAAGGGAATGAAAGATTTGTTACACATGACAGGTATTTCCCGGGAGGCCCCATGAGATCTGCAGAAAACTTAAGAAGAATGATATTGCAGTCAGACATAGTACCTATGATAAATGGGCTCTACAAAATGCAATCTTCCTTGGTAGTTGGTACCATGGCCTGATATTACAGTGGACTTAAGTAACCAGACAGTCTCCTCCCACAGCACCTGCACACCAGTAGCTGCAAATCCGTATCGTGAATGCAAATGTAGGCGAAAATACTGCAGAGACTCAGTCTGGGATTCTTACAGCCCATAGTCAGGGCCAGGCATGCTTGAATGAGGCCAGGGAAAATAAGAAATATCTAAATCAACCACCAATTTTAGACCCAAACTCAGAACCAAAGCCTTGGTATAGTGTTTGCGTAAGACATTCTCCTTCAATGGATGTATTAGATGCCTCACAAAGATGTTAGCTCTTGAGAGATTTCCTGCTCAAAATGGTAACCTATACCGATTGCAAAGGGCAGATAAGTACGTGAATGCTTTGATGCATCTAAGTCTCCCATATGACTTCTGTCACCACTCCATCCTCTTGGTTATCTTCACAGTATACAGGCTGCTGTTTATACCGGGAACAGACTTCCCCCTCCTGTGAGCCAAAAGAACTTCTTTTCCTTATTCCGTATATCCCATCTTGCATCACAAAGCTCATCTTTGCTACATCCCCACCAAAAGATTGTTCATTTTTATTAAATGCACAGCATGGAAGAAAAGGTTGCAATGCTAGCATCTCAGTGATTGGAATGAGCATGAAAAAGGAAAAGACAAAAACAAAGAGGATCAACTAGCTCACCAAAACCATCACACTGGAAGGGGATGACCTGGAAGTTGTGGAGCAGTTCACCTACTTGGAGAGTACTATGGGCAGATATGGAGACTCTTCATCCCATATAGAGTTCACACATAATATCTGTGAAGATGACACTGCGGATCTTTGATACAAATGTGAAGAGTGTGCTCTTGTATGGATGTGAGACCTGGTGTACTAAAAAGTCTTCAAATCATAAACTACAGACATTCATAAACAGATGCCTGCGGTACATCCTTCACACCAAATGGCAAGACTTCATCACAAATGAGGAACTTTAGAAAAGAGCAAGACAAGAACCACTTGACATTCAAATCAAGAGAAGAAAGTGGGGATGGCTAGGCCACACTCTCAGGAAACCATCATCCAGTATAGTCTGTCACGTTCTCTCACGGAACCCGCTAGGAAAACACAAAAGAAGATGACCTCGGACAAGGTGAAGAAGCTGTACTGACACTGAAGGACAACAGCTGAGGTACTCCTGGAGTCAGCTGGAAGTTTTGTCCTGAGACAGGGTGAAATTGAGGAGACTTGTATTATTCCCCAGTCTTCAGCAATGGTGAGGCCTCATCTGCAGTATTGCATCCAGTTCTGGGCCCCCCCAGTATAGAAAGGATGTGGATAAATTGGAGCAGGTCCATTGGAGGGCATCAAAATGATTAGGGGGCTGAAGCACATAACCTATGAGGAAAGTCTGAGGGACTTGGGCTCAGGCTTATTGAGTTTGCAGAAGAAAAGAGTGGGGGCTATGTGCTAGCAGGCTTCAAATTCCTGAAGGGGGGCTCTAAATATGATGGAGAGAGGCTGTTCTCAGTAGTGACAGATGGCAGAACAAGGAACAATGGTCTGAAGTTACAGAGTGGGAGGTGTAGGTTGAATATAAGGAAAAACTATTTCATCAGGAGAGTGATGAAGCACTGGAATGCCTTACTTAGAGAGGGGTGGAAACTCTGTCTCCAGAGGTTTTTAAGTCATGGCTTGACAAAGTCCTGGCTGGAATGATTTAGTTGGGGTTGATCCTGAGTGAGGCAGGGGGCTGGACTAGATGACCTCCTTCCAGTCCTATGATTCTATGACCTATGTTCCACCTGGAGTACAAAGGTAAGTAAGTCAAGTCACAGAACAAATAAAAGCCAGCATGTTTCCCTAGCGCTACACATGAACATTCTTTCTTCCACTCTCCTCAAATAATTGAAACACACTGTTCTGGTTTGAATTTTTTAAATGGGGGCACACACTGGAACCTGACTATTTCAGAGCCTGGCTCCTACTACTGGAGCCACACAAATGTACCCTTGTGCTCTTGCAGAACCCCATGCCTATATTAATGGTGACTGTGGTGCAGCATTACAATAGTTTGTTTGCTTTTTGGGTTTTTTTAAGGACATTTATTTCCATCTTCTCATACCCAGTGTGATTACACACTAAGGGAGGTTGAGCTTATTAAATCAACTCAACTGCAGACTATTCTGGAGAGATACATACTTTAACTAGATAAACAGTAACTGCATAGTAGGCAGGTTATGGCTCCAAAACCTGTTCCAATAATAAGGCACACACAGACTTCATCCTGTCCAAATTTATATTCTTCCTAGATAGGTGCCAAAGACCAAATATCACTGTGCCTGTCAAGCCAAGCAAAAGGAAAGTACATTTATCTTTCTCCCTTCAAGATATCACAGAAGGGTGGAGACTCCATGTAAGATGCTGAATTCTGGGCAGATGCCTGCTGCGTTTACTAAGAACTGGCTTTTCAAAGGCATATAACATTTTAAACCTCCCCATCTATTAAAGGCACTTCCCCTCATTAAGCCTATTTACATGCAAAGTTTTAAGCTGCAGATGCTTTTGTCACAATACATCAAAAATGTGTGGAGACAATTATTAGAAATGGGGAAAATGTATTTCCCATTTATACTTGGCATTACTTTACTGAAAATCTCTTCTCATAAAAATCAAATTGAAGCAAATGGACTGGCATTGTTATAGCTGCCAACAGAATTTGGGCCAGTACTGTATCTTTAATTACATTAGTATGTTTCAGAATTCTTTTATGAACTAAAAAATAGACATCCTCTTTTGTTTAATCATAACTAAGGAAAAAAGGACTTTGCCTATGTCATCTGTCTTCCAACTCTTTGTGCTTCTTACTAAGTAAATATGTTTCTGTAATGCTGTAAAGTTGAGATTAATTTTTAAAATCCAAGATTTTTGTTTCCATTTAGTGAACAGTCCATACTCTTTATATGAAGGGCGACTATATTTTCCTATAGTTATAACAGATAACATGAGGAAAAATCACTTATTCTAATATCATTCTTCCTAAAAGATAGAATTTTCCCTGACCGACTTGACAAACCGAAAAGCATATATAGAAGCTGAAAGCAGAAGTAATTTGCTTTTTGACAAGCATGAAACTTTCTTGTAAAATTGATATTTGCTGTCAGCCAGAGAGGTAACACCATGGCTGTGTCTACATATGCCACTTCTTCCGGAAGTGGCATGGTAATGAGCTGTCTGGAAGATGGTAATGAGGTGCAGATGTAAATTTCCTGCACCTCATTAGCATATCGACACATGGTTTGGAGTCTGGAAGAAGCTCTTCTGGACTCCAAAATGCATGTGCTGAAGCATGGCTCATGGGGATCTTCTGGAAGGAAACCTTCCTTCCAGAAGCTACCTCTTCATCCAAATTTTGAGGAAGAAGGGGCTTCCAGAAGGAGAGTTTCCTTCTGGAAGATCCCCATGGGCCATGGATCTTCACATGCATTTTGGAGTCGAGAAGAGCTTCTTACGGACTCCAAATAATGTACCTATATGCTAATGAGGCATGGGAAATTTGCATCTGTGCCTCATTAGCATCTTCCAGACAGCTCACTACCATGCTGCTTCTGGAAGAAGTGGTATGTGTAAACATAGCCCATATGAAACTTAGAGAGAAACTTAGCACATAACTGGACATAGTATACGATAAGAAGAATTGATTTGTAAAAAACCAAACAAACCAACCCTCTTTAACGCAGCAGGTGAAACAAAAGGAAAGGCTCTGTGGTCTAGTGACTACAGCAGTACCTGTGGAATGAAGAGAGATGAGTTGTATTCCCCATTTGTAAAAGAGCTACAATGATAGTGAACTTCTTTATGGAATAATTTGAGATTTACAGATGAAAAATGCTGTAAGAGCAAGGTACTTTTATTAAATTAATGTGAGCCAAATATGAGGATGCATTCTATGGTTTGGCCAAAAGTGTCATTGGAAAAGGACTGAGGAGGGGAGAGATTAATTGTTTTGCAGAGTGCAAGGCTAAAACTGACTGCAATGATCAGTTAGTTTGACCTTGAGTACAACACAGGCCATAGAATTTCCACACAAAATTTCTTCATGGAATATATTTTAGAAGAACATTTAATCTGCATTTAAAATTTGCCAGTGATGGAGAATCCACCACAATCAAGTTTTGATTGTTCCAATGCTTAATAACTCTGGTAAAAACAAGCAAACAAACAAACAAACAAACAAACAAAAAACCAAAAAACAAATTACCTATTTCCAGTCTGTATTTGCCTAGCTTCAGTTTCCAGTCAATGGATTCCATTATACCTATGTTGGCCTAATTGAAGAGCCCATTATTAAGTATTTGTTCCCTCTAGAGGTACTTACAGACTGTAATCTAATTACTCCTTAACCTTTGCTTTGTCTATCATGATAAGGCATGTTTTCTAATCCTTTAATCATTTTAATGTTTCTTCACTGATCCCTCTCCAATTTATCAACCTCTGTCTTGAATTCTGAATATCTGAACATGACACAATAATTCCAGGGGCAGCTGCAGAAACACCAAATAAAGAGCTAAAATAACCCACGTAAGTGTCCCTTGATTATTCATTCAAGGATTGCATCAGTCCTTTCATCCACAGTTTTGTACAAGGAGCTCAGATGGAATAGATTACAAACTATAAAATCTTTTTCAGAATTCCTGCTTCCTAGGATAGAGTCCCTAATCCAGTAAGCAAAGGTTACATTATTTTTGTTCCTAGATGTATACATTTACATTTAGTTATATTAAAACAATCTTGTTTCTTTGCTCCCAGTTTATCAGCTGACCCAGATTGCTCTATGTCAGGTACTCCAATGTGTGTCATCTTTAGGCTGTATCACTGATAATGCATTTTCTTCCAATTCTTTCTTCCAACAACTGATTCCTATGGGACCGCGCTTATAACACACCGAGTTGTTGATGATTTGCAGTTACTTGAGAATGATAAGTTAGGTAGTTTTTATTCTATTTAATGTGCGCCATATTAATGATATATAATTGCAGTTTTTAATCAAAATGCCATGAGCTACCATGAGCTACCCAATCAAATCCTATACAGAAGCCTAAGTACATTATATCAACACTATGACCTCTACCAACCAAACGTTTGATCTCAGCAAAAGAAAAAGTGTTGGTTGATAAACATAATGGTGTTGATGCAATACTTTAGACTTCAGTAAGGACTTTGAGTTGATATCACATGAGATTTTGATTAAAAAACTACAATGATATAAAAGTAATGTGGTCTGAGGGTTGTGTGAAAGGTGGCTTTAAGTTTCAGGAGAGGAACTATACCCTTGTGATTAGCATACTGGCCTCAAACATGGGAGGCCTGTGTTGAATTCCCTGCTTTGCTGCAGATTTCTTGTGTCATACTGGGCAAGTAATTTTGTTTCTGTGTGCCTACTTCTTCCATATTACTCAATAAGGACAAATTTATTAAAGACTGTGAGGAGCATAGCTATTACAACAAAATGTAAGGCCATGTAAGCCCCACAGATAGCTGGTACACAGAGCATGATTCTGAGGTTACACCAGCATTACTAACCCTGACTTTAGTGGTGTTGTTCTTTATTAAAACCAATTTTGTAGACGGATGAGGCCAAGAGTTTATTCTGTGGTAAAGCAATTAAGTACATGTTATTTTTCGTGTCATTCATTAGCTTCTCAATTTTTTTGTTTTGTTTTAGTCCTTAGTATCTACAATCAAAGAGTGCCTTAGTATCTTCTTCTCATGGTGTAACACCCCGCACATTATACCAGCTGTCCAAAAACATTATCATTCTAACTTTCTGACACAAATGAAGAGATAATATAGAAGTGCACCTAGAAATACAAAGAGAAGGTGATTCCTTTTAGTGTTAATGTCAAGTAAATGGCAATGCCAGCTGGATAGTTTTGCCACAAGCTACAACTTAATTGCAAAAACGCTTTCAGAGCGCAATGTTGGTACAGTGCCTGCACTTTGCATTCTTCTTGTTTTAGGAAATTTGCCGTGTCAAAAATAAAGGGGATAAGTTAATGCCAATTCTTCTATTTTTAAAAGAAGTTTTGGCATCAGTCTTGATGAGACAAGTTCTCATGGAAAGTTTAATTTAAAATGCAGGCAGTGTACCAAGAATGGACACTACAACATGGTTGTTTATGACATTGGACATAAACAGATACATAGTACTTTTTATTTAATATATATTTTTTTTTCCAAGAGAAGATAAATAGCTGTTAATGTATCTAATGGGAAAAATGTTCCATATATAATGCAAATTACCAGAACACTAACATGGAAAACAATATAGTTTACCGATAACTGTAGGAAGACTTCAATGCAGGATTATGTAAATTTAGAATAAAATTATTTAGCATCTTAAGCCATAGGCAGTAGTTACCAGACTATGAGATAGCTGTGTTGTTGTAGAGGAAACCAGAGTACATAAGATGGCCATTCTATATCTTTATTTGACTGTTACACAAATGGAATGACTTAAAAGTGCAAAGGGATGTGAGTAGCAAGTAAGGAAGTTGAACAACCACCCTTTAAAAGTATATCTTCTCAGTCATTGTGAGGCAGACAATAATCCAGACAGCTCACAAGAACCTTTCACTTAATATCAATGATCTCATTGACCCTGCCACCAATGCCCTGCTTTGACTAAAAGATGACTGGAAATCTCTCCCAAGACATGATCTCCAAGAACATTTTAGACCCTTCACAATCTGGCATTAGACTGGGATGTGATCTGCAAACAGCTCCAGATACACTGATGGACAATCTGCTTATGGCAGTGGAGAGAGGAGTTATGTCTCTGGCTATTTTACTACATACTGCAGCAGCCTTTGGCTTGATTTTGGCACAAGAGGCTTCTGACTCACGCATCAGTCTTAGCAGGCAGTGAATGGCAGTTTGCAACTGGCTTTGTTCATTCATTTCAGACACTGATCGCCAGAATGAGTAACTCCTCTTATTACTTCAAAGCACTGATGCATAATATCTCTTCATCTTTAGCTATCATGGTCTCTACTGGTAAAAAAGATGGTAAGAGCCATCCCCCCATACATAGATACAGACTCCTCTCCATCCCTGGGGAGCACCACCAAGCGAATAAATCTGTTCACCAAAAAATGGTTCAGGTTCAAGCCGGGGTGACAGAGGTGATGCTGGGAAAGGGAAATAGTTTGAGAAACTGGTCTTCTATGGATGGCGTCTGCCTTCTCATTGTCAAAATAGTACCAAGTCTTGAAGTCTTGTGTCAGCCAACACTGGTGGTGACTTTGGCAAATTGCTGTTAATCAATAAAGAAGGGGGAAAAAAGATGGACTATCCAAACAAAATGTTTTAATTTTCAGGGGACAGAATCACAAAGGGGCTTAGTGCCATTTACAGAATGGACAAAGAGATTGTCTTCTTCTACCTAACATCCCAGTGGGTAGGGCACGCAAAGGGGATATGTGACACAGGTTCAAATCCCTGCTTTTGCTCACAGATTTGCACTCCGGACAGATATGTATAACCAGCACCAGCCGGGTGACTGGCTATACTGGGGAAAATCTCTGAAACTGTCCTGTTGAAGTTGTTCCTCTCTGTGCTCCCTATCTCCTAGGTCAGACCACTGATAACCAAGCTCTGGAGTCACACTCTTTCTCTCTCTTGTTTTCTGAATACATAATTATTTATATGAAGTGGTCACTTGAAAGACGAGATTTAGCCAATAGCCTGTAGGCCTAGGTCACAGTTAAACTTTATATATCTAGCATCCTCTGCCTTGAGGATTTTTGGGGAAATCCTAATGATTGACTTAAATAATCCCAGGATTCCTTCTGACACCTCTCACTGCTATGCACACAAAAGGGATTCTGCAGGAGACCACAGGTCTCTCAAACCAAACGTCTCAAACACTAGAGGCTGGGCAAGAAAGAATGATAGTAAAGCCCTCAAGATGACATAGTGTGCCTCCTCTCCAACAGGCTGGACCTCAGCTAACTAGGGTGACCAGATAGCAAGTGTGAAAAATTGGGATGGGGTTGGAAGGTAATAGGCACATATACAAGACAAAGCTCTCAGTGTGGGGATAGACCTTCTAAAACTGGGACATCTGGGGACCATATCCTTAGTCCTCAGAACTCCATCTGAATGCTGCATGGAGTATGCACTGTAATCTGCATGTCACATCTGGCAGAAAAGAGGAAAGCTAATATTGTAGTAAAACTGGAGGCCAGGAGATTGTGACTCTTTTCCAATCTTTTGGACACACTTTTTGGAAGCAAATTAAAATCTATCATATCACGCCATCCTCTTCCTTGAGGCTTTTATCTAAAAGTCATTACCTGTCACAAAGGATAGTAGTAGTACACCTCTTCCTCTCCTATATCTTGGAGCACAGGGCATTGGTGATCATTTGCCAGCAACCCTGTTGTGGGCAATTGTTTCCAATTCTGACCAGGTGCATCCCCTCTTGTTAGCGTCTGCCTTCAGGTGTCTACACCAGGTGTTTCTTGGGTGCCCTCTTTTCCTTTTTCCTTGTGGGTTCCAACTTGGCTATGCCTAGATTCAAGTGTTTTGTCAACAAAACAGCCATTTTGTTGACTAAACCCATGGAGCATCCAGATTGCCAAGTGCATTTCTGTCAACAGTAAGTTGACAGAATGCAGCACTTTTGTTGACAGCCGTACCCTGCTCACCATGAGGAAGAGCACCACTGTTGACAGAGATCTGACAGCAAAATGCCAGTCTGGATATTCTGGGGTGCCACACAGGTGCCCTGGCAGACACCCAGTCCACAACAAACAGCGCTCTATGGTTCCTGCCTCTGGCTCTTCTTAAAGCTGCAGGGAGCCGGGGGAACCCCATGGCAGGAAGCTGAGAGTGTGCGAGCAGCAGAGCAGCAAGCTGCTGCGTGCAACACCCTCATAGCTGCACCTTTCCAGATGGCAGTCCCCCATAGCAGAGTGGAAGGGAGCATAAGAATCCCCTGGGCTGCCCAGGGACCAGCCTGAAGGGTCCCAGGAACCACCCCGAGGCAGCAGAGTTGGGGCCCCTCCTGGACCAGGGCCAAGGTACAGATCCTTCTGGATCTGTGGGAAGAGGAGAAGACCCTTCAGGACCCCAAGGCCAAGCAGCAGAATGCCCCAATATACACCAGGATGGCCACTGCCCTGGCTGAAGGGGGCCACGCAGCCCCTGCACCATGGAGAAGGTCTGGGCAGAAGTCAAGTAGCTGAGGCAGGTCTATGTCTGGGGCTGGGGTGCTGCCTGACATGCTAGGGCAGGGACTGCCACCTGCCCATACTACAGGGAGCTCAACGCCACCTGTGAGGGAAACTTCCCCGCCATGTATGACCATCAACATGGTGCTTGAAGCCCCCCACTTCAGCAGAATCCCCTACAGGTTGATGATGAGGAGGATGCATCCCAGCCCCCACCTCCCAGAACTGGAGCCAGATTCCAAGGCCAGCAGCCTCATCCTGGTGCTGGGCCCTGTGCCTGGCAGCCAGGCCACATCCTAGGTGTCCTCAGAGCTGGGTGAGGGTCCTTCCAGTGAGTACCCCGGGCATGGAAGGCATGTACAGATGGGGCATTCTGTGAGCATTGCTTGGCCATCCTGAGTGGGACCTTGTGCTGCGGTCCCAGCATGTGGAACCCCATGCAGAGGGAGTGTGGCCCTACCTGGACCCAGTGGACACCCTCCAGGGCACACTGCATGGCACCATCAATAACACGAGATTTATATTTGTTGAGCACTTTGAGATGCAAGGTGTCAAAGAACTCAACAGTATTAATAGGTTCTGAGTTTGAGACACAGATGCTACGGCCATTCACATAAAAACCTGGGCTTATTTGCTCAAATGGGCATTTATATACGACAATCAGGTACTATGAGATGCCACTGCCAGATCCACATATGTGCACATTACTGTTGGCATTACAGAAATAAACATATTTGCATCATCCACGAGTGCAAATGTCTCTTGGGCACAAGTCCATTGCATTCATGGGAAAGTTTTGCCTAAAAAGAAAACCATAAACAAAGACATTCCTGCTGGCTTTCCAAGCAAAAAAAAAGTTTTTGTCTTAGCCCTCTGCACAAATCAGATGTCACTAAAGCATCAACTATACACACGAAAGCAAAAATACACATTTGTGGAATACAACTTAAGAAAAAAGATCTGAAACAGATGCAGGTAAAAGATTCGTAAACAACAGGATCCAGGTAAAAATATAAAATGTTGTTAAGGGCCTCTAATTAACAAGCTCCTTTCCAGTCTGATAAGGTGTATCTCACCAATAGGTCAGATTGCACACCGCTTGTCCAACCCAGAGTGATGGGATCCACTTTCTATGAGATACTTATGCCAGCAGGCTGGCACAACCACAGTGTACAACATCTTGTACCCTTTCTTCTTCTCTTATATATTCCCAGATATTTTTATCACTTCAGAATCAGGGCATTTCACTAATTTCAGGTCCGTCCTGAGGGAACCATATTTAGTGTCTTTTTGTGGATCTTGATTGAGTTAGCTCGGAGATATATGCCATCTCGGGTGACATGGTTATCTCCGACAGTTTTGGAACACCATATTCTACATAACTGCAAATATTTCCTGGACAAACATCTTGCAAAGGCCACAGTGATCAGCTTAGCATTTTCTATCTTAGCTTGCGGTAGTGACAACAACCCTCCTCCCCCAACCCACACAAACACATATTTTGATCAACTATTGAGAAGCTGATCAGAAGGAAATGTAATATGTTTGCCTGTGAATGTCTATGTGACCTAATTCCATAGACAACCACAGAGCAGACATAATCAATGCATAATCTTCTCCCCCACTGGTGTGCTGAAGAAAGCCATACCTTTTGTTTGTTTACAGCTACTGTGAAACACAGAGGGTTTTTTTTTTCATCTTCTACTGGAGAACCCCCCAGCGTTTGAATAAAATGGGGACATTGTTACTGAAGACTGTTTGGAAGCTTTTCTAATTTTTTTGGCCTTCAGTAAATAGATGCATGAATTATTTTCAGCAAAGGGCTGTCTTCATGCTTGATAGGGACATCCAAGAAAACTTGAAGAAAAACAGTTCAACCTCTATATGCAACACCAAAGGAACCTCAAATAATTGACATCATGAAGAAAGGAGACTCAGGGAGACTTGGGTGTGCATCTGTGAAATCAAAACACTGTTACATGAAAAGAACATAGCTGCCACAGCCGACAGCTCAGAGTCTGCAAGGCAGTAAACGTTCTGTGGGAGCCAATCAATGGTAAAAAGGAAGTTTTCAGAGTCTGCATCTTTGGTAAGTATTTTCACAGCAGCTGTATAATGTTTTTATTGTGCATTGTTACAGTTTAATAGTCTATTATAAAAGTAATGGTGGCTCATGGACAACTTTGAATAACATTTTATTTAGAGAAATATCAGGGATACATATTGGTATGCCCTATTTTAGTTTCCCTTCTGTTTATTACTTAGGAGATCTGCACAAAACCAGTTTTTAAGAGTTCATCTTCTCAAGCAAGTCATTCCCCATTGTAGAGGTGTGTGATATGGTTCGCCCCCTCTAGAGCAGAGAAGGCCACAGTACCTCACTACAGTCTACAAGCCACCCTGGTTCAGGCCTGGGAAGCAGTTAGTGCAGGGCTTAGCCCTTTTCTAAAAGGGCTGAGCAGATAGACAATCCAGTGACCCACTCTGGCTCAGGGCATGGCCTCAGTGAGAGGAGGGCTCAGCTTACAGCAGCGGGGCTGAGCAGACCACAATTGAGGATAGGTCTGGAGAGAGGGAAGGCTGCCATCCGACGGTGAGGGGGCCTCAGGTCCACCCTCTCCCCTATGCGCCAGCCCAGGGCCTTAATACCTGTTGGTCTGTGGGGATCCAGGCTGCAACACACTGACATCAGCTTGGGTGGGGTTTCCTCTGGACTACTTCCTACCTCCACCTCCATTGGCATCAGTGTCTGTTCGGGGTCATCAGAGAGGTCAGGCAGGTCCAGAGACTCTGGGTAGCAAACAGGCAGCAGGTCCAGAGACTCAAGCAGTTCTGGGCTTTCCTGGTAGCTGGCTAGCAGCAGGCCAGGAGGCTCAGGTGGATATGGACCCAATGGGCAGCAGGCAAGCAGCAGGCCTGGAGGCCCAGGCAAGTGGACAACTAGGAAGTCAGGCCAGTTTACAGGTCTATTGGGATCCTGCTTTCAGGAGCCAGGCCTGGGCCACCTGATCTGCTCAGAGGTTGCCCTCCTAACAAGCTCTGTGCTCCGCCTCTGGCACTCCCTGCCTTGTCTGTTAATCACTGAGGGGCTGGGCAAGGGTGCTTTGGCTCCACCCACCAATGCTTCAAGGAGGGTTCCTCTGCTTCTGGGGTGGGGGGAAGGCCACAACACCCCACTACACCCACCTGATGATACTGAAGTGCCTTCCGTATATCCTTGGATGGTATATAAATGATAACTGGATTATCCTTTTTGCAATATCATAGAAAATGATTGACACATACAATAAAGTGGTTCTAGAGTTGAGCTGCAAGGAGAAAAATAGCTCTTGTAAAAATAGGTGATTTCTGCCCCTTAGGTAAAGAAAGAACAAACATGAATATACGAAATACAACATATGCTCTCCTTAGTATCAGAGGGGTAGCTGTGTTAGTCTCTATCTGCAAAAACAACGAGAAGTCCTGTGGCACCTTATAGACTGACAGATCTATTGGAGCATAAGCTTTCATGGGCAAAGACCAATTTCCTCAGATGCATCTGACATTATGGCTACGTCTACACGTGCAGCCAACATCGAAATAGTCTATTTCGATGAATAACGTCTACACGTCCTCCAGGGCCGGCAACGTCGATGTTCAACTTCGACGTTGCTCAGCCCAACATCGAAATAGGCGCAGCAAGGGAACGTCTACACGTTAAAGTAGCACACATCGAAATAGGGATGCCAGGCACAGCTGCAGACAGGGTCACAGGGCGGACTCAACAGCCAGCCGCTCCCTTAAAGGGCCCCTCCCAGACACAGTTGCACTAAACAACACAAGATACACAGAGCTGACAACTGGTTGCAGACCCTGTGCCTGCAGCATAGATCCCCAGCTGCCGCAGAAGCAGCCAGAAGCCCTGGGCTAAGGGCTGCTGCCCACGGTGACCATAGAGCCCCGCAGGGGCTGGAGAGAGAGCGTCTCTCAACCCCCCAGCTGATGGCCGCCATGGAGGACCCAGCAATTTCGACGTTGCGGGACGCGGATAGTCTACACGGTCCCTACTTCGACGTTGAATGTCGAAGTAGGGTGCTATTCCTATCTCCTCATGAGGTTAGCGACTTCGACGTCTCGCCGCCTAACGTCGAAGTTAACTTCGAAATAGCGCCTGACGTGTGTAGACACGACGGGCGCTATTTTGAAGTTGATGCCGCTACTTCGAAGTAGCGTGCACGTGTAGACGCAGCTTATGTGTCTTTGCCCACAAAAGCATATGCTCCAATATACCTGTTAGTCAATAAGCTGCCACAGGATTTCTCATTGTCTCTCCTTAATGTGCATGCACACAGTGACACATTTCTAAAGCAGAATATTGATCAAATATTTTCCTTATTGTTTTAAAATGAAAGATCAGATGCACTTTAAAATATAACAATTCACTTTGTATTTCTGAGGTAAAACACCAAAAACCTTACCAAAGCTGCAGCACTGGAAGCTTCATACTGCTCAGTTGAATGGCTGCTGCAGACAAGTTACTGTCAACCTCCTTTGGAGCTCCTGGATGCGGTACTGGCACATATACCAAATTTAAAAAACAGCAGTGGAGGCCTGTTGCTGCCTAATACTATTCCTAAACATTTGCCCATGGGAGAGATGGGTAGCCTGATCTAGTCTCAGATGACAATCCTAAAACAAATGTACATTTTTAATTACATAGAACTTAATCCTACAAGATGCTGACCATTACTGTAGGGTACTGAGTGCCCTCGGCTCCCATTAAAGCTCTTCCATTCCTTATAGGGGTGCTCATCAATTTAGAGGTTTGATCCACAGTCTTCCTTTGATACATGCAGCCAATGCTCTTTGGCATCAATGGAGGATGCTGCCATGTGTTGGAAACCATATATGGCCATTTGGGTCCAATTTCAGAATGACCTGTATATTCCACAAGGTCAGTTTTCAATTAATTTAAAATAATTCCACATGTTACTCATTCATGCTGGATAATTCAAGCAAAATCTTATTTATCAATGTGGATTAATCTCTGTGTTTAAGGATTCTGGCAGTATTTGTTAAGAGTGTTTGCATCCAAATGGGTAAGGATGGGGAATTGGTAATGGAATTTGAAGGTTTTTAATAGTTGGTCACCAGTTCAAATTTGGCCCAGGGTCACTAATGAATGCAAATATGTTGTTACCTTTTGACAGCTGTTTGGTTGTCATAGTGAAATAAGCCACTGTTCTCAATCCATTTCATCACTGGTAGGTGTCCACATGCCAAAATTCTTCGTTATAACTGGAACCAATGATATTCTCTCTTAAGAGTGGCCAAATGAACATGGAGAATAGGGAAACAGGAATATAACACATTGCTCCCTCTCCACTCTCAATATATAAAGTGATCCAATGCTGTAAATCAAATGCCATTAGCTAACACTAGCTTTCATTGGACCAACATTTTTTTTGGATGAGCTTTCAAGCTTGAGATGTGAAGCAGAGCACTGTGTAATCTCCAGCGCTTGTCTCTTTTATCAATAGAAGTTGATCCAATAAAACATATTACCTCACCCATCTTGTCACTCTAATACCCTGGGATCAAAGATGGCTACAACAAAGTTGCATAAGCTAATATTAACATTCAATGTTTTCTAAGTCTAAGATATATCAGAAGATATGCTCTGCAAAGCACAGACAACTGGAGAACCCTCTGATAAACCACATATGATGGGCATTCACTGGGCCCCCAACATTTTACTAAATATCCTTCTCTTTGGCTAACATAATATTGTTATCCTTTAATAGAAGCCCTTGTCCTGATTTCAGGGCTTGACACTGAGATCCAGTCTGGTGCCTGCAAACAATTTTAGGGGGCTGAAGGAAAGTCAGGCACACCCAAGATAAGTGGACATCCAGCTAACTACAATCATACTGGACCATGGATGCTGCTGGACCAGAGACTGCCAGACTAGAGAGGTTCAACCTGTAGTAGTCATAGGTTCTAACTTTTGTTTCTCCTGATGGGTGCTTTTGAAGAGGTGTATGTGGTTGAGGGGAGAAAGGGACACTCTGCCAGTTTTGGGGGGAAGATATTTTCAGCATATGTATACACTTCTTTCATATTGTCCAGTTATTAAGTGTGTCTGTCATTGATATCTTTACTTTTTTAGTAATAATTGAATTATCATGAATTACATAAATACATTATCATGAATTACAGTGTATTAAAATCATTTCAATCACCTATGAGCTATCTTCAGTAATGCCCCGGTTTAAAGACATTATGTCTTACTGTAGCATTCTGGACAAAGCTGTCAGCAATCTTATTTACATCTAATTCGCTGACATTATTTTAATGCACATTAAGGACAACTACCTTATTCAGTTGTATATATCCCACTGATGACTGGAGAGAATTTGTAGGCCTTCTGCCCCTGGAGAATGAGCTCAGGCAGAGCACGGGTAATGTGGGAGCCCCTAGGTTAGGGAGGCTGGCCCCCAGCCCTGCCCAGTTACACATGCACCAAAGTACACTATGGCCATGGGCCTCTAACCCAGGCTAATGTCCCCGGTCTCCCCCGACCCCATGGTCCTGGAATGCCAGGCAGCGCAGGTGATGTGGATCCAGACTCCCCAGGCCATGCCAACCTCTAGCCAGTGTTTTCCACCCCTCCCCCCCCAACCCAAACCCCAGTGCTACACAGGTGATACAGCGGGTGCAGCCCCAGCACCAGGAGGATGGGCAATGTAGATGGTATGAACCCCAATCTGCCTGCCCTGGACTTTGGTGGAGAACAGCCGTCAGAAGCATAGGTTGGAGCACATCAGGCAGTTTACGAAGGCAAAGCCTTCCCATGCCCACAACACCTGCCGTCAATGGGGCTCATTGAGAGGATTCTGACATATCTGTAGAAACATAGCGCTCCCTGGGTGCTGCAATGACATTGAATTTCAAGTGCCATTTGGTGCCACGTCACCCAGTTTTGTGAGATCCCATTGTAACTCTTTGCAGTCTCTTTTGGATTTAACTATTTTGAGTATCTTTATACAATCTGCAAACCTCACCACCTTGCTGTTTACCCCTTTTACCAGATCATTTAGAATATGTTGAATAGACTGATCTAGTATAAGGCACTGATGGACACCACAATTTCCTTCTCTACATACAGAAAATGGACCATTTATTCTTACCATTTATTTCCTATCTTTCAACTGGCTTGCCTGCCTGGCAATGCTTTCAGGATCACCTAACAATATGTAATTTAATGACAATATTTCTGTTATTGTAATCATCCTGTACCTGCTCATAAGCAAACTCCCTGCACCAAGGGCAGAAGTTGTTAGCAGCACAGAACTCAGCACATTCCTTGCTCAAGTTCTGGCTCCTGTGGGCTGAACACCTAACTATTCCTTTTCTGCAAGTTCTTGAATCCCAGAACGCCCCTGGATTTGGTGGTGATGATAGTACTTCTCCTGACTTGCTACTGAAATAAGGTTGCATTTGCTGTGAGGATTGTAAGTTTTAATTCCCAAGTTATGTGCAAATAAGATATCAACCTTAACCTGTATTAACAGATATTATCTATTTAATATCTGGCACATAAAAAGAAAAAGAGAAAAGTGAAAATATCTGATGTAGCTGATTTGCAGATTAAAACAATGATGCCTCCTGTGGATATCCTTTCTTATTGTTATACCAATCACACTCAAATTATAACAGCAATGAAGGGTCCTGTGGCACCTTATAGACTAACAACAGTTTTGAGTATGAACTTTCGTGAGCACAGACTCACTTCATCAGATGCTGGTCTGTACTCACAAAAGCTCATGCTCAAAACTTTTCTGTTAGTTTATAAGGTGCCACAGGACCCTTTGTTGCTGTCACAGATCCAGACTAACATGGCAACCCCGCCGATACTCAAATTATAATGCACTTCCTGACATTTTCATAGTAATGTTAGTGGCAAAGATGAACTACAGCAGAAAAGACTCTGGAACCATTTTACAGATGTGGCTTAGAAAGTAAATGTTTAATTACAATATTTGAGGCTCTATTAGAAAGGTATTTAAATTACTTCAGCCAGAAAAACACTGATGCTTTAACAAGAGCTCTCTTTTGTTGTAGGAAACAAATTAACCAAAATAAGCCTGCTATAAATATTTCAGTTCCAATCAGTATAGCTAATAAAACTCACCTACTTATCATCTGAAAAGTAATATCTCAATTATGTTTATTATGTTTTGCTGTCTCGCAGAAGGAATAATTTTACAATTAATGCTGGACAACTTCAAGATACTGCTTATCTTCCATTTATATTGATTCACCATGAGA
This sequence comes from Carettochelys insculpta, assembly GCF_033958435.1. Taxonomy (NCBI): domain Eukaryota; kingdom Metazoa; phylum Chordata; order Testudines; family Carettochelyidae; genus Carettochelys; species Carettochelys insculpta. Next base: position 145,944,149 of record NC_134139.1, on the reverse strand, counting down.
AGTATTAGTCTATCTAATTATCTATATAGTCTTCATTATCACAGTGGATGAATGCCTAATCAGCATTAATGAGTACACACTCATCAGAAAGTCTTATAACATGAGTAAATATTATCCTCATTTTACAAGTATGGTCACAAAGGAAACTTGTCACACACCCAGAAATTGGATTCAGATGCCCAATGTCTTAGTCCAATATGCTTTATACAAATTAATATCCCTCTTTCTATAGACCATAATCTAAATTTCTGGCACTACAGGTATCTCCATGTTGACAGATTGAGAACATGAAGAAATGAGGATAATTTCAAATCATGATTATGCCAACAAAAGGCATGTGGGTAGAAAAACTTTCTTCAAACAAAAGATCTCTAGTAGCAGTAAAGAAAGACTATTTGTGTTAATGTTCCTTTTTCTCACAATTGCCAAACGTGAAAGTCTCAGTTTAAATAGTGGGTATTGGCAGTGCAAACAATAACAATGATTCCTGAAGCACATATGGTATTTTGGATTTTGTTCTGGTTTTTATGTAATGTGTTATTCCATTTTGTCAATATAACTAATACTACTCATAGATTGCAAATTAATTTTTGAATAGGTCTTGGAGCACATCTGAAACCTTAAGGGTTTCAGATCAAAAGGAGCACCAGCCAGCTGTGGAAAAGTGACACCGGTTTACCAAGCTACTGAATGGCTCAAGAGCTATCAGCCTCTGTCTAGCTTTATTAGCTGAAGAGGATCATTACTGAATCTCAGTTAACCCAGAGTTCCACCTGCACGCAGTTCAGATGAAGAAAGTTTCACTGCAATTAATAGATTCCCCTCCTGTTTCTAGTGCATACGAACTGAAGAAGCCTACAGCAAGTCCTTGGAATTCTGCTATTTAAAATGCACACCTATTTCAGGCCTCGCAAAGCTGAAACACATAATTTAGCACGTTTTCTCACAGAGCACTTTAAAGTCTGTCTTTCATTCAAAAACTTGCCAGTGACAGTCGAAATGACTTGTTTAGACTTCATGAGCTCATACAAATGGATCTTCTATAATGTGAGCATTATGGTTCAATCTAAAGTTTGCTGTGGAAGCCATCTATCATGGGGATCTACTGTATGCCATTGCTGACCCTCTACTAAAGGTGACCATGGGAACCACCCTCCAGTAAAAAAATGAATTCTTATCAAAAAGTAGGTGTCCAGGTTCATGGAACATCAATGTCAGCAAAATGAACAGAGAATTTTATACTGAAGGGAGAAAAACAAACAATTAATGCATCAAGAAGGCAAACAGTGTCCCTACCAGGCGGAGTAAGGCAGCTGGAATGCAGCACATTGTACAGTTGTATCCTCATAGCCCACAAACTGTAAAGCTGTGCCTATCCGACAAACAGATGTTGGGTTTTAGGCGTGTGAACTAGCCAGACTAGTGCTGGAATGGAGAGAAAGGAAGTGCCCATGCCGATTGCACAATAACTCATTGTTTTTAGCAGTGCCATTTATCTTGGTTGCTCATGTGCCAATAGACATGAGACATTCATAATGAGTCTGGATTATTTCCTCCATTGTTTCAGGACATGGGGTGATATCTAAACTGACTGCACAGACAGCATCAGTGTCACACAACTCTTGTTAACTTTTGACCACATCTTTCTCAATAGTGATTGATATATATTCATTGTGGTGGACATATATTCATGTAAACACTTTGTATTTAATGTGACATTTAATAAGTACCATGAAGTGTGCCAAAATGTATTTTCATTTACACTGATATAATCCCATGACGTTAACTGAGAAGAGAGTTGGCTCTAGCATGTTTATTCTGCTTAAAAGAGCAAAGTGGTCCATATTCTGCTCAGTTACACTGGTGTCGCTTCTGTGACTTCCTAACATTGAACATAATATACATGCATCTCCAGCTGGAAACATCCAGTTGCTTTGTCATGAATAAGTATGAACAAACTTCAGAACATGGCTCCAGATAGTTCAGGTAACAACAAGTTGTATGGATGTCCCAACATCTTTAGGCTACAAAAATGGGGGTGCATAGCTTATTAAAAGATTGTGTCATGAATAATTTCTGCCTTAAAGGCTGGAATTATTAGAAAACAATCTCTCATGTGCTCTCAGAATTTCCACTTTTGAGTTATGTTTTCTGTTTCACTCCTTTCATAAAAATTATGTATTGCACATATGAAATGTTTAACATCCATGAACTGTGGAAACACTGGTTATATAACTTGTTCAGACCTGAACTTCTCCAAGGCTACAAGACATGCATACTTCATTCATACTACAATGCCAGAAGCTACTTATCTTCAGAATGAAATTACTTCATGAAACGACCGTGATGATTTATCAAGAAAACAAATTGAGAATTTCCTAGAGATAATTCAATATCCTGCTGCCACTAATGTTACATGCCACTAATGTTACATGCCAACCCATTCCATGAGCAGCCAGAACACACGTCTTTATTTGGAGCATGATAAGTAAAGAGAGTCTAGTTCTACAATGATGCACCAGGCACTTGCATGCCAGTGAAATAAAAGTTTCCAAACAGGTAAGGTATCTAGATGTATAAATATCAGTTCTTTCAATGAATTTGTGCTTGTGTCCTATCTGCTTCATGCCCAAGCAAGTGAATCACCATAGAACAGTTCTGCAGCCAAATCCTCCAGAATTACCCCATTGGCATACATACTTGAGTTTGTAGAAAAGTGACAAGGGAGAATTTGGACCTTCAGTATTTGGTCTGCAAGAGAAGATAAGTTTAATGGGCAAAAATAAAGCCTAGTTTATTAATTTCTACAGCACTCTATGCACGTAAATTTAATCAAACCATAAAACTTGATAAAATGCATGTATTCTATATATAGATGAATTCTGTTTTTAATCAGATCTTTTCAAACCACAACTCAAAGAATGAAAATGAGCCATTGCCTCAGCTATTCAGGATCCTTTTTTATTTCAGCTTAACTACACTGATTTACACCAGCTGAAGACCTGGGTCAGAGAATATAGGGGAAAAACACAGTTAAATGCAATGATTATTTGTCACACTCTGGGATTCACTCCAGACCAGCTCTGCAATCTGGGGTACCAAACAGTGAGTTGCAGCTATATCTCTAAACCTAGGTTGTTCACAAAGAGATAGGCTATGTCTATACTAGAGCAATCTGTCAACAGAAGTTACTGTTGGAAGATATCTTCTGACAAATTTTCTGTCACCAGATTTGGCCAGACAGTAAAGCAGATAGAGCCCAGCCACTCTCTTGACAAAAAGGCCAACCAAAAGCACAGTAGACGGGGTTGCCCAGTGTCCTGGAAGCCTTGTCTGGTGACAGAAGATACCCTGGAATGTCCAGGACGGCTTTCTGTTGGTAGATCTTGGTTGACAAAGGCATTCTGACTCATGGGGGAGCGGCAGAACGCTGTTGACAAAAGTGCCATGTTCTGTTGATATGCTGTTGATAGAATGCCTTGGGAATGTGGACACTCCATGGGTTTTGTCAACAAAACACCAGCTTTGTCGACAAAACTCTCTAGTGTAGACGTAGCATCAGACTTCAGGTCTCATTCTGACTGCCTGTGCATAACTGCATCCCTCACAGTAATTCTGATCCCAGCAGCCTGTCAGCAACACATCAATCACACTCTGGCTTCCACCAGCCTTGGCCGACACTTGCAGGGTCACCACAATACCCTCCCAATCCAGGTTTCCCTAAAATGTGTATTTTTTACTATCCAGCCCTCTCCTGGACAATTCAGATATGCTACATCTATTGCCTCTGAAAAGAGTCAACATACAACAGTGTGCATTTTTAAATTAAGACTACCCAAACTGTTCAGTTTTGGATTAGTTTTGATTATAGAATAAAAATTAATTACAAAGAGACAGTTATTAATTGAATACCATATAAGATATTAAAATCAGAAATGGCTACAAGCGACAAAAATAAAACACTTTCCATTAACACAAACTTAACTAGTTATCAGAGGGGTATCCATATTAGTCTGCATCTGCATCTGACAAAGTGGGTCCTGCCCACGAAAGCTTATGCTCCAAAAGATCTGTTAGTTTATAAGGTGCCTCCCGTTTTAACTAGTTAGATTTGGTTTAAGGTAAAAGCCTTTTAAAGTGTTCCCAACAATGGGGATGAGTAAATTCTCTGATCATAACTCCTCTCTAAGACCAGAAGGTGACTCCTATGTCTTCTTAGGCAGAACACCACATTCGGAGGCTATGTCTACACTACAGCCATCTGTTGACAGAAGTTACAGTTGGAAGATATCTTCTGACAAAACTTCTGTCAACAGATAGTGGCCAGACTGCAAAGCAGATCAAGAAAGCAATCCACTCTGTCAACAGAGAGTGGCTGGACTGCCCAACTGCTCTCTCAACAGAATGGCCAACCAGAAGCACAGCAGACAGGGATGCCCAGTGACCTGAAAGCCCTCTCTGTTGACAGAGGGACCCCTAGACCATTCACATGGCTTTTTTATCAACAGATTGTGTCAACAAAGACGTTCTGCTTTGTGAGGAAGAGACAGAAAGTTGTCTACAAAAGTGCCGAGTTCTACTGACAGTATGTCAACAGAATGCATTTTTAGTGCTCTGGGAGTATTGTTGATAAAACTGGGGTTTTGTCAACACAGCCCTCTAGTGTAGATGTAGCCTTAGTGTCTCTAGACTCTGTCTGCTAAAAGATGGGAAAGGGTGATAGAGGAAGGATCACTTAATGATTACCTATTGTCTTGATTCCCTCTGTAGAACCTGGCATTGGAAGACAGGATATTGGCTTATAGGGACCATTGGTCTCACCCTATATGGCTATTCTTATGTTTTTTTCAAGAAAGTGAGAGTAACGTAGGTAAAAAAAGTTGCGGCGGGGGGGGGGAGAATACCTGGTGTGTGTTTACCCCTCCTTTTTATAGTTTATGCATTCTTTGAAATTCATGTTCCCAAGGACTTTCCCTATATGAAGTTCCTTCCAACTGTGAGAATGGAGACATGGATTTTCAGGGTGAAAGAGGTCCAATGCTGTTCTTTGTTAAAATGCAGACAGATATGTTCCTATCACCTCTTCCTTGCTGAAAAATGGACACTTGTCCATCAGCTTTGATGACCCCTACCTAGAGGCATCACTTTGTCCTTGGTCTTTGGGAAACAGGTTTACCTACTCCCTAGACTTGCCTGGTAAATACATTTCAGTCATGATTTTAGCTCATGTTCATGAATTTACATTTAATATTGCTACCTACATCTTACTATGATATTACTGACCAGAGAGTTTTGAATTTTTTAAAATTATACTTTACTTGACGTATTTTGTACACATATAAATATACTTTGTTTAAGGTAAGAATATGAGGCGCATTCAGCCAAAGTATTACATAGTAATGACCACTAATAGTTACAATCAATATAACAGAATACTTTAATAGTAAGCACAATGTTACAGTTGCCTGCAGATATGCATGATTCTGTTCTGGTCTGGCTATGGTCTGAAGAAGTGGGTCTGTCCCACGAAAGCTCACCTAATAAACTATTTTGCTAGTCTTTAAATGCTACTTGACTGCTTTTTGTTTTGATAGTGTATAGACTAGCACGGCTTCCTCTCTGTTACTATTCAATATTATTATACTTATTGTTCTACCCAGTTGCCTTTATTAAATGCATCAACATAAGCTAGCCATGACATTTTCAGAAAACATATTTTTACAAAGCCTTTGTCCTTACTCAGCTCATACACTTATCCCTGGTATCCACTACTTGCATTATTTATTGACGTTTATACATTATGACCATCATAAGCTCTGTGAGCTCATTCAGGATTTAACATAAAAATATCAGATTGAAACACACCCAAAGGAATTCTTCAGTAGAGATCTCAAATAAACTGCTCTCATAACATCCACCCCACAATCAAACCCCACCAGAAGAACACAAGGAAAACCTTAGGAAAATGCCTGGATCTTGCAGCATGGCTTTAGGATCACCAAATATTATTCCAGAAAGCCAAACGGAGAAACGAGCTCCAGAACCAAAGACTTCTCACCCAGAATGTTCTGCAACCAGCTGCCCCTTTTTTAGAAAGTATTAGTTTTGATGATTCAGTTCATCAGAATTGCAATGGGGCTCAGCGATTACAGGAATAGGGTCTACATAGGTAACCAGCTATAGCTGAAGACAAACAGAAGAGATATGCTGGTATATCTAAACAGAGCAGGTATGGTCTTGTGGGTCTATATAGAATCCAGCCAAGCACCTGGAAGCATTCATCTGAGAAATGTAGGGGTTTACCCATCCCTGTTTACCAAATGGACTTTCCTTTTTAGCACAGTTAGGATTACACTTTGGTCACTTTTCTTTTTCTTTTTCTTTCTTTCTTTCTTTCTTTCTAGGTCTTCACTAAGCGGTATTTACTCCTGATTCATCTTAGACAAAAACAGAAAAAAATCAGTTCCCATGAATTTATTAGTAAAAGGTATTTGGGCTGGTAGGATCAGTTCTTCAAGATCTTTGCCTCTCACCTGGGCTTAGGCTGGCTCAGTCTTTCCTTCCAGCTGCCTACTAACAGCCCTCTAGAGACCCAGATCTAGCCCAGATATTAGCTACCCTGTGAAGACATCATGCACCTTCCTACCAGATAATTCTCCTCTTGAGGGTATTCCATGTTGTGTACTTGAGCCAGCCCAGTAACTAGGACCCTCCCCTGAGATGGATGTGGTCCGAGTTCATTTTCCCTATTCCACTGATTAATTATTTATACACAGTGGAGCAGCTTCTCTGGGAGATACTGAGAGAAGATCTCACCACAAAATCCAGTAGGCCAATGGCTAGGGTGTTTCCCTACAGTGTAGGAACAAGTTCAAATCCCTTTTCTGCAGCAGGCAAAGGGGAGAATTGGACCTAAATCGCCCACACATCAGGCAAGTGCTTTAACCATTGGGTTAAAAATTGTAAAGGCAAGTGTGAAAACTATCATCACCTGCTCCAGTCATCTGGTGACTCTAGCCGTTCATACCTTTTGCTTTAGTGTGAAAAAGAGTGCAGACAGTAAACAGCTCATTGCAGGTAGAATACAATATTCCATTCGACCTGAAACAAATTTGTGGTGGGCATTTTCAATTTGCCAACAGTTTTCTGAGTTTTCAGATTCAGTTCAACCCAACCAGGTTCTGTTTATTACTACTACAAGATGAACCTCTTAAATCCGGTACTCTGTCATCATGTTGGACCATGGATGTTGCAGGATCAGAGAGTTCCGGGGCTGGGGCTTGACCCACATTCACTAGATGGGACAGAGGCCGTGCTAGGCCAGAGCTGGAGCCCCTGCTGTCCCCACTAGCATGGGGGTAGGGCAAAGAAGGGGCATTCCCCACTGGGGCTCCCATCACAAAAGAGCACTGGGCCAGGCTCCCACTGCAGCATGGGGCTGGGACTGGGGCTGAAGCCTCCACTTGCCAGGGCCCTGTGACAGACCAAGAAGCATGGGGCTAAGGGCCAGAGCTCCACTGCAGCATGGGGAGCCCAGAGCACAGTGGGACCAGGCGGCTAGGGCTGCATGGGGCAGAAGCCCTGGATCTCCACTGGTCCAGTAAATTCTGTTGTTCAGGACCCAGGTACCAACCATGCCAGACCATGGAGGTGCAACCTGTACTACTTTTTGGAACTGCTTATGAACCAAAAAATCAGATATTTGCCCAGCTGTACACAAACTGCTACACATACGTGGCCTGATGTTTGATTCCAATTTCTCTGTCTCACAACAAAACCATTAATGTATTGGGAGATATCTGATGCCTGACTTATAGGAAGGGTTGATAGATCTGCCTATTACTAAGATTTACTGGCACTTCCATTATAAGACCCCTTTTCATTTACTCATCATGTGGCCGAACACTAACCGTTAGGTTTACATATTTTTCCATGCCACATGTCTGCCTCAGAGTGACTTTTTTTTTGAAATTTCAGCTAAAACAACTCTGCCCTACTTTAGAAAGAGGGTAGCAGAAAATATGTAGTTTACAATGTAAATAAAAATTCTGGCATCCTTTTAATGGGAAAGTTCTCGGACATTTGTGCTTTCAAGCAAGGGCTTGAATTCTGTGTGGATGGGGGCTTCTGTGTCCAGTATGTATGTATCTTCTGCCAATCCCATGAAAATGTGCCCAAATTTGGCTAATTTATAAGCCATTGGGGAAAAAAATCACATTTTATGCATCAGACTTGTTGGAGTTTAATAGCTAAACACACTGAGGATTCTGTCCTCCTTCATCATGTACAGGCCTCTCACCATTCATGTTGACTAGGCTGTGCTTTCCTCATCTCTTTACAGCACTGATTATGTTCTTTTCAGTCTGGGACTACAGGGATGAAGACATATTTCCCTGTATGTCTACTGGACCTGGGCATCAGTACTAAGTCTTGTGCTCTCCATGCCCCCACATCCACCCCACTCCACAGATGCCCTGTCAGGGAAGAGAAGGAAGCAATCTGATTTGAACATATGGGGGTATAACATAATCCAGAGTACAACAAGGACAGCTGTGTCCTTTCAATCACCAACTTGGAGTGCCCTTTACATTGCTTCATTATGAGGGGAATTACTTCTGGTTCTGCTCACACATAGCCTCTAGCATGTAAATAACTCTCAGCTATATCGTATGAGTGTTCTAGCTGACCTCTCCAGAATTACATTATTACATCAACAATTTAGATAATGACACAGAGGCCATGTCCGCACTAGCCAAAAACTTCGAAATGGCCATGCAAATGGCCATTTTGAAGTTCACTAATGAAGCACTGAAATACATATTCAGCGCCTCATTAGCATGCGGGTAGCCGCAGCACTTCGAAATTGACGCTGCTTGTCCAGATGGGGTTCCTTTTCGAAAGGACCCCGCCTACTTCAAAGTCCCCTAATTCCTATCTGCTCATGGGAATAAGGGGACTTCGAAGTAGGCGGGGTCCTTTCGAAAAGAAGCCCCGTGGGGACAAGCCGCGCGGCGGCGAGGCGCGTCAATTTTGAAGTGCCGCGGCCGCCGCATGCTAATGAAATGCTGAATATGCATTTCAGCGCTTCATTAGTAAACTTCGAAATGGCCATTTGCGTGGCCATTTCGAAGTTTGGGGCTCGTGTAGACGTAGCCTACAAGTCATAAGCCATGGAGATCACAAACAGTTTAAAAGAAAATAGCAAGATAAAATAAAAATTAATACCTATTTTAGCAAGCTACATTGATTCAAAGCAAGTATTTCTCTCACCCTTTGCTCTTTACAGTTTTTACTGGATGAAAACCCTCCATACCAGGACCCAGTGTTTCTTCAGGTATTATGGCTGCCATGAGCTGAGAGGAATAGCGTACAGAAGCAGTTTGTGTTGTGTGTGTTCTCTGTTCTAATAGCACTCTCCTCTTTTAAAGGATTATCCCCAGCAGGGGTTTAGCCAACAGGAGCTCTGCTGTGAGATTTTACACCAAATATGGAAAAACTGGCACCAATACATTTAATTACCATAGAACTATCACACATTACTTTTCACTGAAATTCTCAAGACATATTAACAAAGAGGATAAGCACCTTCATCTCAGCTTTACAGATGGGTAGACTGAGATATAGAGAAGCATGGAAATTTACCTACAACTACACAACAGGCCTGTGGAAGCAAACCCATATATCCTTACTTCCAGGTCAGACCCGATCCCCTAGAACAGGGGTTGGACCCTCTCTTCTACCAGGGGCCACTGACTCTAGCTTCCCCCTGCAACAACGCAAGCCAGCTCTTGTGACTGCAGGCCTGCAGGGAAGCTCTGAGGCTCAGGGCTTCTAGCACATTTTGTGGAGACTTACCACAGACCAGATGAATTTAAGCAGCAGGCTGGATCTAGGCTGCAGGCCATACATTCCCCACCACTACCCAAGAGCCTGCTGCTTTCCCTTTCCCTATGAATATAAATATATGTTTATTAAAAAGAAGATTCTATAAATTTACATATGCTAATTGAATGAGAGCATAAATATTAAAACTTAAATTATGCAAAACTGTCTAAGTGGAAACAACTTGAATAGTGAATAACATGAATAGGTCAAATAAGGGAAAAAGCTGGCAAAGTAGAAAAAGTGAATCAACACATATGCTTTCGTTTGTGCAAGTCGACAAACATACATGTTAATAATTCACTTTTACTGCAGCTGCTTCCAATCTCCATTTCTGCCAGCTCTGGCTATACCTTTGGCAGGCAGACTCAGTGTGTACTCCCATTCCCAGCTTATGTTGCCTCTGCAAGTCAACTAAGGCCCTGAACCTGCCCCACCAAAGTCAAGAGGAGTTTGGTAATGACCTTAATGGAAGCAGTATTAGACTAAAGCTGGCTGAAGTTTTCCAGCCAACATTTTATTGCCCAAATCAATATTGATCAACCCTAAACTATTCACCAATTTGACTTAGTTTCTGCCATTTACAAGCCCACCAGAGCAGGAAGAGGAAGAGAAGGCATCATTAACCAGCTCCCTACCTGCATTACCTAGAGTGACCCTATATTACTTATGGGACACCTGGTAAAATGACTCATATTCAACTGAGTTCAACAACAATCATTCAGAACTATGCAGTACAAACATTCAATTTAACATCAGTTTGACTAAGTCCCTGTTAAAAGCAACGTTCCCACTAATCTTTTCCGTCCATCAGCACCAAGGCATGTGCAAATGGGCACCACCAATAGAGACAAAAACCTATCTATGGGTATGCCGCTAAGCAGCTGGCAGCATTTGAATCTCTCCTGAGTGGCTGCACAAGCGCATGGCTTCCAGGGAACACTTGGTTAAAGGAAATGCTGTAGAGCTGGACTATTTTTATTTACCATCTTAACACTGTAGGGCTCACACAAGGAGAGATGACACACTCTCCTCTACCCCCCTTGCCCCACGCATATGCTCCTGTACACCTCTCTCACACACGAGGGGTGAATGCACAACCCTTCCCTCCCTGCCTAGTGCTCTCCATCCTTCATGGCTGTGTCCCTAGGATTAATCCACATCTCCCTTGCCTACTGCAACATCTTCCTGAGGCAACACTGGGGGGATGGACATGCAGGCCCCAGATTTCTGCCACGGATCATACCAGAATGTGGCCAGAAGCTGCTTTTTGGCACTGTGCAGGAGGGAAGGGATAGAAGCTGCTTCCAGCCACAGGGGCACTTGCAATGGGAAAGATGTCCTGGCTCATGCCTTTACAAAGCTCATCTATTCCCTCTTTCCCCACTCCCCTGAGGCTGGAAGCTGCTTATCCCTTCTTGCTAACACAGTTCTGAAAGGCAGCTGATATCTCTAGGCTGCTGCTGGTCACCGTCATAACCCAGCCAACTCCTGCCCCCCAGGTACAATGCAGGCAGCAAGTTGCTAAGCCCTAAAGATGCTTTGTGCATCAGGGCCCTGGAAACTGGACTGTAGGGGCTCCAGAGAAACTAGCCAGAAAGGAGGTTCTTCAGGGGAGGTTATCTAGGGGACCATGCAGCCCTGCACTCCCTGCAGACAGGAACCTGGACAGTGCGGGCAGAGAGGGGACAGATGAAGAAGATGCTGAGCCCCTGCCTGGGGGGCTGCTGTGGTGTCTACAGGGTCACATGTGCACACAGGCCAGAAATCACTTCCCACCACCACTCTAGCTGAGGGTTGAAGAAACTACCCTGTGCCAGCTCTGTGCAGAGCTTTCGCAGATTCAAGGCTTGAATTCTCCTGGCCACTGCCCCAGGTTGGAGGGTCTTGGGCTTTTCCCAAGGTATCTGCCCAACCAGAGGATGTGGGAGTTCAGGGGGAGGAGGAAGGAGTCTGCTGGCCAGGCTGCTGCTGAGTTGAGCCCTCCAATCAGGGGCTAATTGTCCAGGAAGGGAATGAGCCTGCTGGTGACAGCTATAGAGGAGCTTTTCCTTCCATCTTGTAGATTATTTCGAACAAATTTAAATAAACATATAAAATAGGTTCTCTCTAGGACTCCTGCCCATGCCCAGAACAGCTCTAAAGAAATTATAATATATACTCATTGCCAGCTCCACAATACAGGGAGGAAAAAGGTAAAATTCCAGTTTGTGTTTCAGCCCAGTCTAAACTTTCTCATTCAGATGAAGGGTAGTAAAATGAAGTTTGTTCAGGTTTGGTCTGGCATGACAAGATATGCTTTGCTTGCACAGTTTCCAATGATTAATATAAAAATACATACAGTCTGAAAACATAAAAAACAAAGCACCAGTATTTACTATCTATGGGAATTTGTTCTCCGTACTTAACCCTTCATTTGTCATCAGTTTTCCATCTTGACTGTCACATGAATATTGCTGAATGATGTGTATTAGGTGCTCATGAACAATGATGATGGACCTAAAGAAGGTGGTAGCTTCAGAAGACCTGCCATTAAATGCCTATTGATTCAGTAGCAAACTTTTTTACATTTGTTGCAGTTCTTTGCTTCTATGAAAACAGCCTTAAAATGAGAAAATGTCTTTACTGCTATTTCTATCAGTGTGCATATGGTAAATAATTCATCTGACCAAGGCATGGAAGCAGCAGCAGCAGCAAAGCATAAACATTAGTTTTCACATTCTCTTGCATTATTTCTTCAGAGGTACTGGGAGGCTTTTTAAAGTACAGTTATGGTCTGAGCATTGGCTATGTAAATGGCACCTTCTCACTCAAAATAATCTGTTTCCTAGATGTATCCAAAGCCCTAGATTCTTGCTTTCATTACATAAGTTTACACTATTTTTTTAAAAAACTCATTGGCATTAGAAAACCAGCACATCTTGGGAAAAGTGAACTGGATTCTGTCCTGATTTACACTTCATCAGCACTTATTTCTTTTGACCACAGATACTTCAAATAAAAGTCAGAAATATTATTTTAGGCAAACTCACTATTCACCACTTGTCTTTTTCTTACCAGAGAAAAGAACAAGCCTTTATTTGCGTGAGCCAAATCTTATACAGTGTGAAAGCTAACATTGAGTGAATGGAGTGAATTTGCAGGCCTAATGTTACAGGACTAAAAAGTGGGGAATGCTCCTGCTCCCTCTACTCTATGGCCGCATCTACACGTGCACGCTACTTCGAAGTAGCGGCGCCAACTTCGAAATAGCGCCCGTCACGGCTACACGTGTTGGGCGCTATTTCGAAGTTGAAATCAACATTAGGTGGTGAGACGTCGAAGTTGCTAACCCCATGAGGGGATGGGAATAGCGCCCTACTTCGAAGTTGAATGTCGAAGTAGGGCATGTGTAGATGATCCACATCCCGCAACATCGAAATAGCGGGGTCCGCCATGGCGACCATCAGCTGAGGGGTTGAGAGATGCTCTCTCTCCAGCCCCTGCGGGGCTCTATGGTCACCGTGTGCAGCAGCCCTTAGCCCAGGGCTTCTGGCTGCTGCTGCTGCAGCTGGGGATCCATGCTGCATGCACAGGGTCTGCAACCAGTTGTTGGCTCTGTGGATCTTGTGTTGTTTAGTGCAACTGTGTCTGGGAGGGGCCCTTTAAGGGAGCAGCTTGCTGTTGAGTCCGCCCTGTGACCCTGTCTGCAGCTGTTCCTGGCACCCTTATTTCGATGTGTGCTACTTTGGCGTGTAGACATTCCCTCGCAGTGCCTATTTCGATGTGGTGCTGCCCAACGTCGAAGTTGAACGTCGACGTTGCCAGCCCTGGAGGACGTGTAGACGTTAGTCGCTACATCGAAATAAGCTATTTCGATGTAGCGTGCACGTGTAGACGTAGCCTAACATAGCAGCTCTTCAGGACTCCTAGCAATCCTTCTGCCAGAAGTGTGAGGTATTACACACACCCAGGAGTCAAGCAGTCAAGGAGAAGACAAATGCCAAAGGGTGCATATGAGTAGGTGACAGGACCACTGCAATAAACTCAGAAATGAAGATACCAGAGAAAGTAAGGGAAGGACAGAGGAAGACCCTTCTCAGCTGCAGTCTTATAGGCCCTGGCTACAATTTATTAAAGGCCCATTTCAATCCTACTGATCTATAGCAGAACTTCATTGATTTCAAAGAACAGAAGAGGACACTTACTATTTACTCCCCATGAGAAACTAAGGACAAAAAAACTTGGGTACAATCACATTTGCTGTGATCCTACTGACAGAGACCAAAAACTGCAAGATCTTTACCAAATATTCATTAACATGAATTACCCACCAGGAGAAAAAAAAAAACAAATCGACAAGGCCAGACGAATACCCAGAGACCAGCTACTCCAAGAAATCCCAAAAAAGCCAAGAACAGAACAGCACTGGTCATTACCTACAGCCCCCAACTCAAACCACTGCAACACATTATTAAAGACCTACAACCTATCATTAATCAGGATGCCACACTCCAGAAGGCCCTAGGTGACAGGCCCTTTCTCTCCTACAGACAACATCCCAACCTTATGAGGATTCTCACCTACAACCACAGTCTATACCACAGGAACACCAGTCCTGGAACTCTTCCTTGCAACAAAGCCCATTGACAACTTTGTCCACATATCTACTCTGGAGATACCATCACTGGACCTAAGCAGGTTATTGACAGAATCACAGGCACATTCTCATGTTCCTCAACTAACATCATATATGTCATTATGTGCCAACAATGCCCTGATGCTTTGTATATCGGACAGACTTCAAACTTTCTTAGACAAAGAATTAATGGGCGTAAAACAGACATAAAAATACTCCTGATCCACAAACTGGTCAGCCACCACTTTAATGGAGTGGGCCATTCTGTTAATGACCCGAAAGTCTGCGTCTTACAGAAGAGGAATTTTCACACCACTTTGGAAAGAGAGGTTGCTGAACTCTCTTTTATATTCAAATTTGACAAATTAACATGTGGTTTGAACCGGGACGGGAATTTTTTAGGTCACTATAAGGGTTCTTTTGCATACTTGGCTTAATCTAATTCTTGACCCCCGCCAGCCCCGCTTCTGCCCCTCTACTCTCTGATTTGTTCACCTTGTTCATATTTTTCTGATTTGTCAACCTTGATTACTAGTTTTGGTTCTCTGTGCCTTAAATATTGAGTCTGTTCTGGTATGGCTACGATCTGAAGAGGTGGGTCTCTCCCACGAAAGCCCATCACCTAATAAATTATTTTGTTAGTATTTAAAGTGCTACTGGACTGCTTTTTTGTTTTGATAAGGACAAAATTGTGACTGTTCTTGGCACAGATGCCTGGATATGCAGATATGTGATAAAGTGATGAATACCCTCTCTTCCTTGAGGTCTTCCAGTTATAGGTACCATGGTTCCTGTACTGAACTGAGCACAGCTAATGTTCTCTCATTACTACCCTGGCAGGCCACTGCTTAAACTTGGAATAAAAGAGGTAAAGCAATATTTTTACTTTGAAAACTGATGGGGCAAACCTAGAGGTGCCAGGGCTATGGATGGCCAAGTCCAGAGGTGCTGAAGCTTAACCCTGCCAAGCCTTGGCACAATCTCAGCACTCTGCAGGCACCAGGCACCCCAAAAATGGTGGGGAGGCCATGCTTACCTTCCCCACATCTAGCACAAATTGCAAGCTGTGGAGGTTGCATGCACACTACACACCCTTGTGGGGTTTAGCATTAGGCCCCCTTCGATACACCTGAGAAGTGTTCTTACCTTGCGAGGACAGTGAGGCTTTATTGCCCTCAGCTCTGGCTCATACCTGCTAGATGTGACCGAGTCTCTTATGTGCATCAAGGCAAAATACCAGCAATGCAGATTTGGTCTGCAGAAGAACCATTGTCGGGAGTAAAACAAGAGCACCACCAAAATTAGCAAAGGCTCGCATGGGGAAATTATGAGATGTGTGTTTGTAAATCTAAACTGAAATCTAGACTACAAGGAATAAATCAACAGAGTGAAATAAGGGTCTTGTCACTGGAAAATTCTAAGCATAGTGGTCACTCTTAAAAACCTTCCAGCTGCCTCAGGGAACTGAACCCTACTTCAGCATTTGCCCTATTCCCTAGGTGTTCCCTATGAGAAGAACAGGCAATTGTATCTGTTTATCTAAAGCAAAACTGACAATTTTAATGGCAAATGTGCCAGAAGCTTTTCTTAGCCAGAAAAATGACAGAGTTAGAACACATGCCAGGCTTTTTGAGCATAGTTATGATATTATTTACTGCAATGTAAATCAAGAGTGACTCCAGTAAAGTCAACAGAAATACGTCAGTAGAGTCAGATGAGAATCAGGCCGAGTGTTGTGAACTGATCTGAAAAAGAGTGGCAAAATAGTGAAATTTGTGCAGACATGGCATTGATGGAGAGTACAAGGTGCATGAGATAAACTTGCCAAAGGCGTGGAAGGGTATGAAATGGGGGTGTGCAGGGGAGTAAACATGATGGAGCAAGAAGAATGTATAGAGTGTGTGAGGTGTCAGTATGTCAGGCGAGTTAAAAAGAGACGGGAAAATATTAGCAGTAAAAATAATCTGGCCCTCAACCAGAATAATTTAGAAGGATCCATGTGTTGGGCAGGCCATATTTTCCCTTCCATAACTTCTCAGAACTGGGCTCAAGAACTGAATGACACAATATAGGCACTGACATTGTGTGCTTGGCTGAATCCATCACTTGAATGCAAATACTTATTTCATTTCATTCTTTGGACATAAAGTTGTAACAATGGGAACCAAAATTATTTGAACCCAATCCACCCTTATTCCCCAACTTCCCTTTCCTTTATGAAGGACTGAAATCCCATTGAAGCATGCAGGGCAAAGAGGACAAATAATCTCACTGTTGATTTTCCATTAGATGTTGACAGAACAAGATATAGTAAATAAATTTCTGCTAAGAGGAATTAAATGAAATGTATTTCCATATTATAAACATAAACTTGTAGTCACAAAAATTACCTCCTTCCTTCTTTTGTCCCCCTTCTGTCACAAAAATGTTTCACTTTCTGAGGCTGTAGGTCCCCTCCGATGATTAGGTGGAATGAACAACATGCAACATTTTCCCAGTAATCACTGAAGTGCAGGAGAAAAAGGAAGGATCTAGAGTTCTGGATGACAACATTTACTAATCCCTCAAAAAACTTCAAAGCCAATTACAAAGAACACTCAAGCCTATTTTCCAGGTTAATTTGCTTCTCAGATTGCTCTCTCCTTCTACTGTTACCCCTTTTCCAGTATCATTGAACAATGCACTTGATTATATTTTCATCAATGTCAAGACGTGTAACCTCTTTATTTCCAGACTTTTAAAAATAACAAAGTGAATGACATATCTAAATAATACATTATGGCTATGGTTACACTGACCTGACCTGCCAGTAGCAGTATGCAAATTGGAGGTCTTTAAATGCAAATGGCCACTTATTGGCATATTCACTCGCCGGCAGATGATGCTGCCATCAGAAAAACAGCAGTGTAAAAGTGGTTCTGTCGGTGAAACCCAACTTGTCGGCAGCCTGTTATGTCTGATTTTTGTCAAGCATATGAGGCTGCCGACGAAGCAGGGGTTTCACCGGCAGAACCACATTTACGCTGCTTTTTTTCTGCTGGCAGCAACATCTGCTGGTGAGCAAATATGCAAATGAGTGTTCATTTGCATTTTTGAGACAGCCAATTTGCATACTGCTGCCAGCAGTTCAGGTCAGCATAACTACATCCCTTTAGTACCTATCAGGCAAAAGCACTAGCACATTCTACTACATAACACACATTAAATTCCTGCTTGAAATATACTTGTTTCAGTGTTTTTACCAGACATTAACTACTTACATGGCATTGCAACCACTGGATTATATCTCTCTTTTCACCATTTAATTACAACTCAAAGTAGAATTAAATAGAAGTATGGTAGGAACTATGGTATCTCTGGCGCTGGTTGCACAATTTTCTGCTGAATGAGTTTCTGTCAGAAAACACATTACCTCAAAATCAAAGCATTTTGGAGTATCATGATTACTTCAATGATATATGAGAGAAAAATGTTTGAACTAATCGTTTCAACATTGTCATTTCAGCTTCCATGATAGTAAATGATTTATGTGCAATATTTATTATATTTAAATTTTCTATTATCATGTTTAATATTTTTGAAACAAAACATGAAAATGTTTCTAAATCAAAATCATTCAGAAGTTCCATTTTATAAAAAATGATAAACAAATTTTAAAATACCAGATTTTCTCACATAATGGAAATTCCATTTTCTGAACAGCTCCAGATCTCACACCTTAGTCTGAGGAAAAGTGTGACATCAGAAAGCCTGTGTTATATGATACAAAAATTTCTAATTGAAGAGACCTCAGAAAAATTTTGGTACTGATGAAAATTAATTGAAAGGGAAAATGTATTTGCCTGTATCAAGATTATTTATAAGTGTGAAAAGGCCTTAATTTGATTTATTTAATACAGTGGTGATTATTTGCTAGAAGAACCCAGTGTTTGAGAAACTGATAAACAAAGAGTTGTGGAGGGAGAATTTTGACTAACCTACTTGTTTTGTAGTTTTCTATAGCAGTTGTTGTTAACGTCTCTAAATCAGAATCACACAAGGAGGTTATTCTTCTGGCTTATCTTGCGACATTGGCTCAGGTTCTTCCTACCCTGGAATTTGAACTTTATTTTCAGTAGCATGGATCCAAACTTTATCCAGACTGAACCATCAGTGGTGTCACTTGGTCTAGACAACTTGCCTTGTAACAAGGCCGACAACCTATTCAAGACTACTTTTAATATTCTTGGTCAAAGACAATCCTCATCTCAGCATTCTGTTTCCCCCTCCACCATTCTTCCCATTGTGCCTAATATGTTGTCTCATTAGATTTGGGATTGATAATTTGGGTCTTTGTTCTTTTACTACTCCTGAGAGTTAAATGGAGGACATAGCTCACTAGGAATAAATGAAGAAATCAATAAAAATAAAATCCTTCCTTGACCAGAAGAAGAGGATCAGAGACCAATGGCTACCTGAAGCTACAGTGCTTCAGTAGATATAAATAGAATAAAGTGAAAGATTGAAATCTTAGCTCCACTGACTTCAGGATTTCACCCCCAGTTGCCCATTCTTTCATTTCTACAGTGCGTGAGTGGTGGTCTGTGACCCAGGGCAGTAACTTTGTACAATTAATATTTAATAAAAAAAGAGCATTCACTAAATTATTACCAACAGAATTTTTGGCAAGGACTTTCTAAATAAAAGCAAAGCTCTTAAATGAAAACATGTTGCAAAAAGAAATTCCTGAGAACAACTATATTGTTTTTATAATTTTCAGTAAGGATAATCTTAGCCTTGTTCTCTCCCCAGTTTGGTATGACAAATTAATTGCAAAGAGGATTTTATTGGTGGTTTTCTTTTTATTTCAGATCAGTAAACATACAAAGAACTTGAAAGCAAACTCGCAGAGACAAATCTTCAACTGATGCAAACCTGCATAGTAGTACTAACATCTGTGAAGCACTTAAATTTTAACAGTTTAGGAGCCGGCCCTATAAAGAAACAAAAAAGAAGGAAAAAATCCCAACATTTTGGAAATGTCGGAATGGTTTATTTCAGTATTAACCCAACTCCATGTTTCCATTTAGATTCAAGCACCAAAAATATCAGGGGAGAAGGAGGGAGAATATTTTAATAATTATCACTGCTACAACTTATATTTTGTGACTCTAGCCCTTCATTTCCCTTGCTTTTTTTTTCAGAAAACCAGAAACAATATTTGACTTTTCAATTTTTTGTTTTGTTTTGTGATCTTTCAGAACTACCATTTAACTGAAAAAACACACAAACAAAACAGTTATTTGTCCCTATCTATTATCTGAGATGAATCATGACCATCTTTAACTGTTAAGGAAATGTAGTTGCTTCTTTCAGGCAATCAGTATAGAGGCAGCTTATCTGTTCAGTTTCCATTGAAAGGGGGAGATTTGGTTATGTTTTGTCAGACACTGGGCCAACATTCTGGAAATTTCAGAACACTCAGACATTTAATAGAACCAGGACTGAAATGGACCAAGTTTTCCGCAGAACTGTCCTAACGCACTTCCATCTTGCATATGCCACTGCCATTTTCAGAACCAGGCCTGTTCAAGGCAGAGGCCGTCATCTCAATCCAAGTTTTGGGAAGAAGAATTGTTGAAAAATCCTTATCCTGAGGTGCCTGATGTATCCCTGGCCATGGGCTGTGGTGTCTGTGTGTCTTTCTCCGCGTCTTAGTTAAAAAACCTTAGGAACTGAGCTTTGAAAAAATCTACAGTTTAATTGATGGCTTTATTCCCTGTCAAAGTCCATAGAAATTATATTTGTTTTTTGAAAAATGTATCTTAAAAATCCATTTTTAAAATGCTGTGTAATATAAAGTATATCAAAGTGATTGTTGAGATTCTCAGTTAATATTAATATTCATAAGGGTCAATTAATATGTATGAGCTAGGCTTTGAAATCCTGTCAGCTGGTTGGTCCACTTCTGATGCCTCATGCATATACAACACAGAATTTTAGCTGGCCCGGCAACCAGGAGGAGGAGCTGACACTGACAGGTTTTCAACCAGGTCCTCATCTACTCTATAAAGGTCAGGGCTTGAGGCCACCAGTTCAGTTGCGTCAGTTGCATCTGGACCCCCGAAGTGAGAAGAAGTGACCATGCTGAAGTTGGCGCTGGCTGCAAAGCCAGAGGCCGAATCATCAGGAAGTCGGTGCTGAACTCTGTTCAGTGGCCGCAAAGAAGAGTGCCCTGTTGGACTTCTGTTATGGGCTGAAGCCATCGTTGGAGCAGCGTGGACCCTCGTGTCAATCAATGGTCACTAGCCATTGTGGGACGTAGAAGAAAGAAGGAACGACTACAGGAACTCACACCTGGCAACTAGTGTCATCGTGGGCCAGAGAAGGGCTCCAGTTTATCATCTCTTAAAGGCTCCAGTTTTCTGGAGGGTTTCCCCACCCCAGGTGACGCTGCCTGACGAGCGTGCGCCCTGTGAAGGGGGCAAACCGCAGCAGCAGTCCTGCCCGTCTCCTCACTGACCATTGCTGTGGCCGGTGACGAGAATAAAGGCCGTTTCTTTAATCACCTTAAATTCAGAGGTTTTTTTTCTGTACCACGCTGGTTTTTTTCCCTCTGTTGTTTTTCTCTCTCTTTCCTGTCAGGCTTTGCGCGGCTCTGTAAAAACGTGCCTGTGCGGGCCATAACTTCTTAGCATCCTTATCAAGAGAGTACAGGCCCAGCGCCTGGACACAGAGCAAGGAAAAGAGGTAACCAGAAGTATACTTTGTATACATCCACCATAAAGTAATTATCTTTTAAATTTGGTAGGTCTCTTAATAAGGCAATAGATAGAACTCTTAGGCTTAAAGTCACAGTGACCTAATTTTCTCAGGCTTAATTGCCTTCATAGTTTGTTTATGTTAAGGTTATGTAAACTATAGGTGGTAGGCTGGGACTGCCCCAGTTCCACCATTGTGACTAAGATTTTGTAACCCCTTTCCACACTAGTTTTGTAAAGCACAGGGGGCTGTGTTTAAATCCAGCCCAAGAGCTCACCCATACCTCACATTAGGATAGAGGTTTGTTTTATACTGACCCGTTAAAGGGACAGAACCTACATTTTTGGAACTACCCTAGTAGGTGATTCCAAAATTGAGATCTGCGCCCCCCGGATCGAAAGGGAGGTCGAGCGTCCGAGTACAGGGTTGAGGACCTGGTGGTTGTCCCCAACCTGCCTTGCGTGGGAGTAGCACACCACAGCAGGCCCTATATTATTGTTTTGAGTCGGCACCTCTGTAATTAGAGGGCTGTAAGATTTCATATGTTTAATTATTTTCCCTTTACAGCATCCACCGAAGAAAGCATGCCGTTCCTGGGATGCATATTCGTAAGTGAAGGGCTAATTTGAGGTTGCTGCCTGTTGCAGCGTTACATAGTTCAAGGGCTCAAGTTCTAAATTATAAATCCCTGTGCTAGGAACTAGCTGCGTGTGGGTGGGCTAATATTCTTAGCTTGTTATTTTAGGCTACTTAGTTTCCTTCTTCCCATTTTGTTTGTATCCCTTTTTGCCCTTAATAAACTTACCTTGAGTTTTTGCCTTAAAAAGCCTCAGCTTTTCTTCCAGGTTAAGGCAGTTCGTCTGCACTGCTATGCCTGCATTTCTCTGCGGCTCTCAAGGCATTGGGAACTGTAGATATAACACGGGTCCAAACCACAACCCTGTACAACCCCATTGAGATTGGTCATCGTGCACACCGCACTGGGTTGCGGGGTAAAATCCAGTGGGGCACTTCGCTGATACCTTTAGTGTATACGGTTGAGTGTCCTGAGGCAGAGAGATACGAAACATCTGCACTTTTGCGCATTTGTGTGCCGTGCCTGTTTCCCCTGTTGCACGTAATCTCTTGTTGTCCCACGAGAAGAATGTGTACCAAGATGAAGAGTTCAGTTCCATTTTCTCAGCTGTCTTAGCTCCACCATCTCCCCACTCCACATTACAACAAATGAGTGTGTCTTTAAAACAAACTAAATTAATTTGCCACTACCAAACGGTATGAAAGGCACAGATGGCCTTTATAAGGCATATTTGCACAAGATTTATGTGGAACAGTGTAAAGGTAACCTATGTATGCATGAGTTTAGAGCCTGGGGAAAAGATAGTTTAAATTATTCTACCTAGACACAAATAAAATTCCTCATTTTCAGTTTCACCTCTTTGAAAAGCCAGAAATAACCATTCTGTTTATTGAGCTTCTGTCTGGGTGTTACCATCAATTTACAGTCCTTCCCAAATAGTGGAAATTGTTATAAAAGTAAGTAATATGTTATAAAATTCCATAAAAATGTCAAAACAGTTTTATGGGTGAAAAACAACATATGTGATTTTGCCAGGAATTCTCAGGCTCCAAGCACTAACTTTATCACACCTTCTGAAGGATCAGGGCCATAACTTTGCAAAAGTCATATTAAAGAACTATTTCAACATGGAAAGATCACAGATGGAAATTCCAAACAAAGACAAATGCTTGATGGGTGAGGGTTATCCTATAGCTGTAGAGTTGATATTTATATCTCAGAGTTCTGATGCTGTACTTTAAAATTAAAAATAAATCTGCATTTCTGCCTCAGAAAAAAAGCACGAACAAGCAATAACTCAATGACCTTTTGCCTCACTCCACTGCTGGGAAATAAATAAGAATTCTGTTTTCCTTGGAAATACTATTGACTTTTCTCTATGTATGGTATAATGGGTCTTCGATGCAGTGAGACAGATTCTGACCTACCCAATGGCCCCTTTGGCCACTTTGTCACCCCAAAACTGGTACAACTTCTCTGGAGGGCCTTCAAGGAATGTTAGCTGTTTACCAACCCCTCTTGCAATACTACACCACAGGTAATGTGGCCAAGAACAGGCAGCATGGATTAATCACCTTTGGGCTCTTGTGTGGAACAGAAATTAGATACAACAAACATTAGATGAAAACTAAATAATCTTACTTGCAGGCTGCAAAGTAATTTATTTGTTTTGCAGAATTCAGGACAAAAACACACCAGATTCCAAAAACAAGAGTGAGCGAGAAAAAGCAAGTGTGAGAGTCAGAGCATAGATGCTCCCTAAACAGCAGGGTAAATCTCACTCACCTGACCTTAGGTTTTACTCTCTGCAGACTGACTGGTCCTCAACCTTTTCAGTAACTCAGCACACTTCAATGAAACAAACAGTTCCATGGCACACCCAACTTTTACTCCCGGAGGTTGGGGGAAGTGCGAGCATTTATACCATGTTCCTTCTACAACAGGATCTGACTCTCCCCCCTTGACACAGTAGCGAGGGGGGGCAGGCTCCCTGCCAGCCCATTTGGGCCAGGAAGCAACATTTCAGCTGCCTTGCCATGCAAACGGGCTCCTGTGAGGTCAGCATTTCCCGACACAGCATTTCTGCAAAGAGCCACCACAGGGAGAAACTGACCAATTCTGCACCAGCTGGCACTCAGGCAGCCTTGCTCCTGAAGCCCCAGCTGGCATGGGGTCATCAATCTTCCTGCCCCACCGTGGCTCTGCAGAAAAAACCACGACAAGGGGAAATTGACAACATTTCACAGCACACTTGGGCAGTCCTCAAGGCACACCAGCATGACACAGAACACAAGCTGAAAACCACTGCAAATCACAGATTTCCTCAGAGAGAACACTCACCTTCAAGCAGGGCTCAGGAACATCTTGAAACTTACAGAAAGAGTTCACAATTTTCATACAAGTATCAGAGAGGTAGCTGTGTTAGTCTGTATCTTTGAGAACAACAAGAAGTCCTGTGGCACCTTATGGACTAACGGATGTCTATAAGGTGCCACAGGACTTCTTGTTGCTCTCAGTTTTCATACAGTTATCCACATACCACTTGCTCCTATGGAACAGCCTCCTGGGGCTTCAAGCAACCCAAAAAGAGCTAAGGAAAACCCTGCTCTAAGTTAAACTAGTAGCCAGCATCAGAATTAGGGAGCCAACAAGATGGCAACATTAAGCCTCTTTTCCCCATTTGGGGCTTCCTCTAAGCGAGGCTTGGCAGGGCCCAAGACTTCTGCAGTGTGTTACAGTTTACTGTTTTCTGCTGCATTTGCTTAACATAAGACTGAAATTTTCTTTGATTTGTTTTTAAATTTAAATTTCATTTATATTGAGTCCACAGTTGGGCCTCACCAGGAGGCATGCATGCATTCACAATGGATTTTGGAGCAGGTCTAGGGGTAACCCCAGATGCCTTTCTTTTTTTTTTTCAATATAGCTCTTTTCTTTGCAAAGTACATTAGAGTGCAGATATGAATGCCAGTTATGGAGCTATGCCAGTAGATAAACAGCTGTTTTGAAAATGCTGATTTTCTTGGAGATGTCATACATTAAGTATTTTCTACACATATTTTCATTACATTTCACAGGATTGATTCCCATAGTGGCCTAAAGATGACACACCATGACAAAATTTTGGCTGAACCCTTCCAAAAGTATAAATCCTGCTGAATATAATCAAAGTTTCAGTAGTGGGTATTTGTTGTTTTTTCCCCTGGAATTCCTTTTACTCAAGACTAATGAATTCAGCTGTATTAGGAGCGGTGTCTATATTTTATCAGTATTCCTTTCAAGTTCAGATTTTTAAAACTTTGGATTTGCTTGACAAATAAGATGGGTGGAAAACAATTTCTATTGAAGAGAAAAGGCCCCCATCAAATTCCCAGATTTGTTAATGTCATGTATTATGGTATAAGCTCCTGAAAATAGAAGTGTGAAAGTTAGACTTTCTACCACATGAATATGTGAGCAAGTTTTCAAGTAGGAAGAATTTAAGGGCTCTGTCTACACTACAAATATAACTTAGAAGTTCACCTTGAAGAACAACTTTGAAGTAAGCATCTTTGAAGTTGAGTGTCTACACACACCCTACTTTAAAGTTAGACTTCAAAGTAGAGCACTACTCCATTCCCAGGAATGGACTAAGGATTTTGCAGTTGGGCTCCCTACTTTGAATTTAATTTCAAAATAAGGGAAAATGTGCGTAGACTCTCTGCTGGCTACTTCAAGGATGATCCCTGACAGGTATTCGTCTAACCAAAATCTCCAATGACAGAAATTTCATACTCTCCCATGGCTAATTGTTCCTATTCTTAACCACCCTGACAGGAGGTTTTTCCTAAGTTCCAATCTAAATTGCCTCTGATGCAATTTAAACCCATTTCTTCTTGTTGCATCCTCAGATATTAAGGAGACAACTTTCCTCCCTCCCCCATTTAACAACCTATTGTGCACTTGAAAACCGTTGTGTATCCTTTCAGTCTTATCTTTTCCAGACTAAACGAACCCATTGTTTTTCAGTCTTCTCTTACTGATCATGTTTTCTATTCCTTTGATTATTTTTAGACCTCTTCTCTGGACTTTCTCAAATTTGTATCTTTCTGAAATTTGGCACCCAGAACTGGACACAGAACTCTCGCTGAAGCCTGATCTGTGCAGAATAGATGGGAAGAGTTACTTCTCATGTCTTACAACATTCTGGAAAATACATTCCAGAGGGACATGTGCTTTTTTTTTCCAACAGTGTTACATATTGAGTCATATTTAGCTTCTGGTTCTCTATGACTCCAGATCCCTTTCCACAGTATTCCTTCCTAGGAAGTCATTTCCCCTTTTATATGTATGAAACAAATTGTCCCCCCCATACATGGAATACTTTGCATTTGTGCTTAATGGATTTTATCCTATTTATTTCAGACCATTTCCTCACTTAATCCAGACCATATAAGATCTGCATTTATAATCAAAGAAATGTAGGCCTGATAAGGACCTCAAGAACTCACCAAATCTAGCCCCCTGTACAAAAGTAGGGCCAGCTAAAGCTAAAGCATTCCTGACGGGTGTTTCTCCAATATGTTCTTGACAACGTCCAGGGATGCAAACCTACAGCCCCTTTTTGAAGTATTTTCCAGATTCACATACCCTTAGAGTTAGAAAGATTTTCCTAATATCTAGCCTTGCTGCACATTAAGCTAATTGCTTCTTGTCCTACCATCTCTGGACATGGAGAACAATACAACACCATCTTCTTTATAAAGAGCTGTTAAGATATCTGAATATTTATCAAGTTCCCCCCAAAGCTTCTTTGTTCAAGACTAAAGAGGCCCAGTTTTTAGCCTTTTCCAGTAGATTTGGTTTTCTAAAACTTTTATAATTTTTCATATTCTCCTCTCTTCTGGACTCTCTCCAGTTTGTCTGCATCTTTCCTAAAATATGATGCCCAGAACTGGATGCAACACTTCTGCTGAGGCCTCTCCTATGCTAAATAAAGAGGAACAATTATCTCCTGCATCTTATATATAACAGTCCTGTCAATATATCCCAGAATATTAACCTTTTCACAGCTGAATCAAATTGTTAACGTATATACAATTTGTGAGCCACCACAACCCTCAGATCCTTTTCTACAACATTACCACCATCTAGGCAATTATGGTTCATTGTAGAGATATGCATTTTGAATTTTCCTTTCAAAGTGAAGTACTTTGCCCTTATGTTTACTGAAATTCATCTTGTTGACTTCAGAGGAATTTTCCAATTTTTTTAAGGTTATTCTCATTGAATTCTAATCCAGTCCTCCAAAGTGGTTTCAACCATTCCCATACTGGTGTCATCCCCAAATTGCATAAGCATACTTTATTCTCCATTGTCCAAGTAAGCACGTGCCCGGTTGGTTTTCTGAATCAGGACCTAAATTGGCTGATTTCAGTTAGCAGTGGTATCTGTGAGTGACTTACTAGTTCTTCATTATAAAGCAACATTCATCACCCCAGTTCTAACCCTTTAGTTCACAACATCCATGAGACAAAGGAAACGTGAATGAATAAAAAAGCTAACATCTTAGCCTGCCTGGGAACGGAGTAAATGTGTCTTTAAAATTTGAAAATAAACTCACTTGAATCATTAAAGGATACAGCTTATTTACATATTTTCTCATCTCCTACAGCCCTCTAATCACAGTACATAGATTCTCTACTTTGACGCTCTTTCAAAAGAATAATGAAGGGTTAGTAAAATGATAGTAACGAAATGATGAGAGCAAAACAAAACCGAGATTGTCCAACTGTAAAAGAGAAAATGCAATTAAAGGTCATCTTCAGTTCCAGCAGAAAAAACAGGACTTTTCTGTCCTTATCCTCTGCTCAGAAGTGAATCGACCTAAGCTTAAAATACTGTCTCACTTGCACAAATTACCTGGAGGAGGTGGGAGGATGCCTCTTCAGCATGCTCAGTTGCATAAAGGCTAAGGGTTACTCCTTATTCCATCTCCTCCCACGCTACATTTACTAAATAGGGTGTTTGTTCTAAGTCCTGATTAGTTTTTGTTCAAAAAAAAAAAAAGTCTATTGCTCCTACAAGTGATACCGCTAATTAAAACTGCAGAAATAGAATCCAACTTTCTTTTTCAGAAAAAAAAAATCAATACAAATAACAAATTTCCATGTATTTATTTCACGCTTAAGCTTCAATAGCTACAGGACCTTTTGGCATTTTTCTCCCATACCAGGTGCTCAATTAAACAAACAAAACAAACAAACAAACAAAAAAAAGGTTAAATCAATCTTTGGCTCGTTGCTGAATAAGTTTAGCTGGTGTCATCCTGATACCATCTTCAAGCCCTTACTTGTGTCACGTACAGTGCTTTGTGAAAAAGCCAAATTGCATTCATATTACCAGTCATACTAGATGTACGCAGCCTTCTGTGAATTTAGGGCTTTGGCGGGTTTTTCAGCCGAACAAAGATCTCACAGGGAAATTTATCTGAAGTCTGACAAAACAAAGCACTAACATGAGTTTAGAGTTCTCACTCTCTGCTGGCTGTAGCATGGCCAAAGTGCTATCTTCATCTGTCTGGGTTTTGATTAGTGAAAATAAATAATGTAGGTGGAAGAGATTTTGGCTATATGGAAAGATAGTTTCTTCAGGTGTGACTTCTATAATCTTAGTAGACATCCTACTTTCAGCTTTTGAACTGTATGGAAAGTAGGTTCACATAACAGCTCTTCCAGCATTAATACAAGTGAGATTTATTTACAAATATATCTTATGCTTTGAAAAATGTTTCATCTCCTTGTTCACGAGTGTCCTCATTTCATCTTAAAGGGACTGATACTGCGTTTTTCTTACCTTGGTGCCTATGATCATACTATAATCTTGTCCCTATCTCAGCAGTAGAATTCAGGCATATTTTCCCATATTTGATCCCAATCAATCACAAAACCTAATACATACGAGCAAACTAAAGAGAAAATAACCTGTGTCTGGACAGACTAGAGCCAATCCCTGCCTGGATGTGCAAAGACTGAGAACAAGGTATTGCCTTTCAACACCAGTAAGTAGAGTTGACTGGGCCCAGTGGAGGGAGCAGACTGAAGTTCTACTAAGCTTCTTCCTGCCCTGTTCTAGTACATGGGTCTGGAATTGTGAGGAAGAATTCTGTCTGAGTCAGTGTAGCTCCTCCACGCTTCCTCCAATTTGCATGAGGGCACTAAGGTCACAATCTAAGCTTATCAAAACAGAAGTTACCTAGAATATAAATGAATCTACCAAAATTCAGAGGGAAACACTGCAATATTGTATCTAGTTAGGGCTAACCTCTTTGTCTTTCAGCCTCTCTCCCTGAAAGTCTGTGTAATTTGAACTACCAAGATTTGGCCAGGGAATAAGTGTTTTCCTATGTAAACAAAGACCCTCTGTTTCTAACCCTCTGCAGCTTTGTGAGACCAGACAGAGTGTGTTAGCACATTGTGCATTCCCTCGGCCATTGATTCAGATGTCCATGCTCAACTATACATATCATTTTTAAGTTATAACATATTTGTTTAAGGTCCTTAATTCTTTTTAAAGCCTGCCCCCCCTCCCTATTTTGCATGGGTGAATTTCAAATATCTTTGTGCATTTCAGAAAGTTCTTTTGATGCTGTGAAAAGGTTTAGTACCTTTTACATGTCCTACATGTACCCTCAGCATCAAGGACAACTCAGAGAATTATACTATTGACCTAATGGGATCTTGGTACCTTTCATATTTTACCCCTCTCTTGTGCTGTATAAGCAAACACAAAGGAAGAATCCCTGGCCCTATCAAAGGCAATATAAAAATTAAGTTACTTCACTATGGCCAGTATAGTTCCCTAACTGCCATATTAGGAGTCAGATGAAGATTGAAGTCTCTCAGTTTCATGACTGAATTGTCAGATGATACATACTTGGTATCGTCTGGTTAGGCCTCAGCTGGAGTATTGTGTTCAGTTCTGGGCACCACCGTTCAAAAAAGATGTGGAGAAACTAGACAGGGTCCAGAAAAGAGTGACAAGAATGATTAAAGGTCTAGAGAAAGTGACCTATGAAAAAAGGTTGAAAGAATTGGGCTTGTTTAGTTTGGAAAAGAGAAGATTGAGGGGAGACATGATAGCGGTTTTTAGGTATCTGAAAGGGAGTTATAAGGAGGAAGGAGAAAACTTGTTCTTCTTGGCCTCTGAGGATAGAACAAGAGGCAACGGGCTTAAACTGCAGCAAGGGAGGTTTAGGTTGGACATTAGGAAAAAGTTCCTAACTATCAGGGAAGTCAAACAGTGGAATAAATTGCCAAGGGAGGTTGTGGAATCTTCATCGCTGGAGATATTTAAGAACAGGTTAGATAGATGTCTATCAGGGATGGTTTAGATAGTACTTGGCCCTGACATTGGGGCAGGGGGCTGGACTCGATGGCCTCTCGAGGTCCCTTCCAGTCCTAGCATTCTATGATTCTATGATACACAGAATTCAACTTCTGGACTGCGTCTACACTAGCAAGTTTTTTTGAAAGATTTTTCGAAAGAAGGGGGCTCTTTCAAAAGATCCCATGCAGCATCTACACACAAAAAGCATTCTTTCTAAAGAGAATCAAAACAATGTGGCACTCCTTTCAAAACAGCTCTTCCTTTCCCATTTCAGGAAGAACATCCCCCTTCAAAAGCTTCTTTTGAAAGAGAACACATGTAGATGCTCCAAAGAGCACATCTTTCAAAAGAACAGTCTTCATTTTCAACCCCTGTCCTGTTCTTTTGAAAGAGCAGGGGCTGTGTGGATACTCTCTTTCGAAAGAGCAGATCACTCTTTTGATCCGCTTTTTTGTGTGTGGATGCACTCTTTCAAAAGAGCTTCTTTCAAAAGATCTCTGAAGTGTAGACATAGCCCTGATGATTTCTGATTCTGACTTCATTGGGAGTTTGTAGGATTAAGAAACAGAGAATTTGGCTGGCAGCAAAATAATTGTAATTGTGATATAAAGCATTCAGCTATTTCAGCGGTGAATTTTCAATGGTAAATGAAAAAAATCCAAAATGAAATGCGCATGCACGGCCACACTCCCCTCAGCCATCATCACCATCACCTTCTTATTGGGAAAAAATAAAGAAGTTTCAAAATCACATTTGCAATGAACATTTTTGCAAAGCAAAATCTGATCATTTCAAACAACTTTAATTATCATATGTAGGACAAATAAAAGAGTAAAAGAAAGAAGATATATGAATATGGATCGCTGGCAATTGGCCCTTAAGGGCTTTCTACCTACTGACAATTGGCAGAAGAGGTTTGTGCACTACACAGTCCCCATATGGCCTTTCCTCCATTCAACGTGTTCCCTCTATACCATGGGCAGTTGGACCAGGACAGCTCTGACACTGCCATGCTCAGATGATTCTCAGCTCCTTTGCACTGTTTGGGGAACACAGAGCAGTGAGAGCTAGGGGACAGAATCTGGATCAGTGTTTAGAGTGATTTCTAAATACCCCAGAAAGGCCTCCAAACCTTTCAGTTGATGCTGACGTTCTGAAATTGCTGGGAAGTCCAGCAAATACAACGCAGAAAGTCAGTAAAAGACCCTGGACTAGTTTCTACCATTCATTAAAGTCAATATGGCAGCTTTGGATTTATGCCATTGTAAGAGATAACAGAATTTGTTCCTACAACTCAAATATTCCACTCTAAGGCTGTGTCTTTCCAAACACTTCAAAATGGCCATGCTATTAGCCAGATTGAAGAATACCAATGAGGCAATGAAATGCATATTCAGCGCCTCCTTAGCATGCCACTGGCAGTGGCACTTCGAAATTGCCACGTTTTGCTCTTGCACAGCTTGTCTACAAGGGGATCCTATTCCAAAGCACCCCACCAACATTGAAATCTGCTTATTTCTATGAGCTCATAGGCATATGGGGATTTTGATGTTGGTAGGGTTCTTTTGAAAAGGACCCCCACGTAGACAAACTGCCCAGGAGCGAAATGCGGCAATTTTGAAGGGCCACTGCTGGAGGCATGCTAATGAGGCACTGAATATGCATTAGTATTCTTTGATCTGGTCATTAGCACGGCCATTTGAAGTTTTTGGTAAGTGTAGATGTAGCCTAACCAGGAGAACAGAGCAGAACAGAGCAATGAGTCTCAGGATGTTAATATTGTTGAAATGGTTTTGCCCCTTAACTGCATGTGTTTTTCTTACATATTTTGTGAATTATGAGTATCTTGGAAGTCCCTGGAAGCTTCACTAAATAAAAACATTTCAACTTGTTAATTAACTCTGGGTATATGACCTCTGCATGTATTCTCAATCTGAATATCAATCTTAAAATGTTTAAAAAATGCTGACTTTCTTATGAACTTGGTACAAGTGGAATTTATTATTAGGTCACCAGTGGAATGTATTTTCACAACTCATTAATCCTCTCCTGGGGTAAAATGGCTAGACGTTGAAGTGTTATCTACTATGCTTATGAAATTACTTTCAGGATATTTTACTCTAGAAGCGGCAGACTTTAGTAGTCTACAGAAAGACACGTATGTTTAACTTTGGCTGTGGGTAGTTTGCAATGTGTGTTATCGATATATAGACATTTGCATGTTAAAAGATACAGTTTATGGAGATAATGTACACAATGCTACAATGGTGTGAGTGAAGGTTGTACAATTGGACCTTACAGAATATTTTGCATACTCGATACAGTAGTCCCTTGACTTATGCAAGGTTTACATTCCAACACACTCACATAACTGGAATTTTGTGTAAGTCAGGGGTGGCTTTTTTCCACAGTGTAACACACCTTCTGCTGCTCCTTTTGAAAGGTAAGTCCTGGGGTTGCGAGGGAAAGTGGGGCAGTTGGGGACAGTTAAGCCTGGCAGTGGGTTGGGGGAGACAGAGGTTGGGGTTGGGGGAGACAGAGGGGTTAAGCCTGGGTTGGGTTAGGGCTGCAGGGGGTTCAGGGAGGGGGGTGGAGTTGAGCAGGACCCGTGCAGGGGTGGTAAGCCAGAGCTGCATGCCGGGGGTTTGAACTAGGGCCGAGGGGGTTGAGCCAGAACAGCACACATGGGTGGTGAGCTGGGCCACAGGTGGTTTGACCAGGGGCAGGGCGGTTTGAACCAGGGCATGGCGGGGGGTGAGCAAGAGCTGTGCGTGCAGGTGTTGAGCCAGAGCCACATGTGGGGGTGGTGAGCCGGTGCCATGCATGGGTGTGGTGAGCCAGGCTACAGGGGATGGGGGTGGGGGGGTTGAACTGTAGCCAGGGTGGTTGAACCTGAGCCGATGGGGCTGGGGAGGTTGAGCCAGGGTTGTGGGGAGCGGGATTTTGAGTTGCACTTAACTTTCATTAATGTGAGTTAAGCACAACTCGAAATCACACATTTCAAGGATTTACTGTATTCTGTATGGAACACTCGCTAACTAAACCTTAGAGCACTACTCTGTAATAGGTAGCTATTTTGCACCTGGACGAATTGATAAATAAAGGCTGTGCCTACACTAGCTCCCTACTTCCAAAGGGGGCATGGTAAGTAGGGTGTCAGGAGATTATTAATGAAGTGCTGTGATGCATATGCAACAATTCATTAAGCTGATTCTCCCTGCGGCAACTTCGAAGTGTTAAACTTTGAAGTGCCAGCTTGCGTGTAGCCGCGGCTCACCCACCCGAACTTCAAAGTGCCTGGGCAAATTCGAAGTCCCTTTACTCCATACTCAAAATGGTGGAAAGGCCAGACCTTTCTGCCATTTAGGTACAATTTCAGTTCAGTTGTTGACAGCTTAGTTGGAGAAAGGATCTAGAGTCCACCTAGTCCTTCATCCTTAACATAACGTGAGACTTCTTGTACCGAATGTCCAGCACAAGTCCAGGCCCCCCTCCCCCGTGCTGACTGCCCTTTGGAAGATACAAATCTGTTTCCTGCTCACTAATAAGGACTGATCGTTCTCACTTCTAAAATGAGTCTCAGAGTCCTTTTTTCTGACTTCAGCAGTGCTTTAAAGGAAGCAGTGCAAGGGCCATCACAACAGTTTCTGAAGCACATCACATAACTCTGTAGGACAGTGAATATAGCTGAACCCAAAACATGTATAGCCTTAACATAATCATTAACTTATATCTTCAACATTGACTGTTTACCCACCACAGACTGTTAGATATTGGGTACTAATTTCTTGCAAAACAGATTTTTTTTACATGTAACCTAACTAAGTGCATGAAAAAGACCTTGTATATTTCTTCAAAAGGCTAAGCAAATATATATTTAAGTTAAGGTAGAGCAAAGAGTTTTTTTCCCAGTCAGTTGTAGTATTAAATGGATGACTTTATAGCTTAGAAGTTCAGAAAAAATATTTATCACATTTCATTGTATAGTACCTACAATCTTATAAGTATCAGAGGGGTAACCATGTTACTCTATATTTGCAAAAACAATGAGAATGCCATGTGTCACATTACAGGCTGATAGAGTTTTTGGAGCATAAACCTTCGTGAGCAAAGATGCACCTGACAAAGTTGGTCTTTGCCCACAAAAGCTTATTCTCCAAAAAATCCATTAGTTTATAAAATGTCACAGGACTTCTAATTACCACATTATGAATTCTCACTTATGGCTCTTGGAGACCATCCATTAGCACAGAACACAAACATTACATCTAAACAATCCTGGTGGGACTCATTGACCCCCAGTTTCCTCATAACATTAAGGCAGACTCTAATATCCTTATCTACCGTTGGTAAATGCTGCACCTCTCTAGTCTGGCACTCTCTCATCCAGGAACATCCAGAATCTGGAATGATTTTAGTTAGCTAGACGACCACTTATCATGAGTGTGGCCAGCTTTCCCACGGTCCCATAAGATTAGTTTACAGCCACCAGTTCTGGCTCAGGGTTCTGTGCTCTTATTTAGTTCTAATTTACTCCTAAATGTCTTTTAAAAGCCCAGTAAGCAGTGGAAGTGTTGATAAATGCAGCTAGACAACATTGACCTTCCATGGTCTGGCAAATTCTCTTGTTCTGCACTGGTCAAGTTATGAGGATGCTGGACTAGAGAGGTTCAATCTGTACCATGTTCCCCTATATGTAGTTCCACGGGTTCAGTCATTCATGGAGTAGGGTTATGGTCAATGCAGTAAGGGTGACAGAATCTGACACTCAAAGTTCAGTTCTGTGTTTATTCAAAAATTCAGAGATTTCTAAATATAATAATTATTTTATTAGTGGTAAGGAGAGGGAGATAATTTTCCAATCCTACTCATTCTATCTTTTTCATTAAGCTAAACTGCTTGTGTACTAAGGACATCAAAACTGAAGACAGAATGAAAAAAAAACGATTTACTGGTTCCCTGAGAAAACCTGTTGATAAAAAGCTTCATTATATGAGAAATGAATTACCTTATGTGCTGACAAAGCACAAGCAGGAGTTAGTGGGTTCTAACTGCATGAAGTAAGAGAGCTTTTGTCTGAGCTAATTGAAGTGCATTAGATTACAAGATATCTGCCCCTGGAATGTCTACAACTAGAATTGCTCACAGAAATACTGTTTAGAGAATAGCAGTTGTGTGGCACATATCTCTGGCAAAGTCATGAGATTTTTATGGTGCAAGCTCGAGACGGCTGATTTTAAAAAAGATGCACCTTATTTTGTTTCAGTATGCATGGTGTCCAAGAATGTACTGACTGCATAGTATGTGCAAAAAAAAACCCCAAAAACAAAAAAATTCACACACCTGAGAGCAAAAATATTTACCTCCAAACTCACAAAAATATGATCTACATTC
Organism: Carettochelys insculpta; assembly: GCF_033958435.1. NCBI lineage: Eukaryota > Metazoa > Chordata > Testudines > Carettochelyidae > Carettochelys > Carettochelys insculpta. The sequence continues at coordinate 145,908,570 of NC_134139.1, read as the reverse complement.
TATTCCCCAACATACTAACATGATTGAATTTTTCTGCAGTTTTTACACATATCACCATCATCAAAATCTGCTCCCTTGAACCTATCACAATTATCAAAATTTGCTCTTTGGAGTAAAATCTTACCTCTCATAAGAAAATTTAACTTGAGTAGAAACTTTACCAGAGGAGATGCTCAAATAGTGTAGTTTACAGGAAGTTTTTTTTAATAAAATATGTTATATCTTTTAAAAAGTGCAACACAAATTGGAATATTCCTATCTTAAGTATCTTGGGATTCAGTCTACTCTTTACTCTGCATTGTGCTAGTACATGAGAACTAAAGGGACATTAAACAAAGCAGACTAAATATGTATATACCTAACTGTCATTTTTAATAGAGTTTTTAATACACTAGGACCTTGCTGAATCTTGACTATAGCTTATTTCAGCACAAGCTTAACTTTAAGCACAGGAGGAGTCCCACTGTCTTCAGCTGAGGCTCATGCTTAAATATCTTGCCAAGAAGAGGCCAGACTCTTTCCCACTCTTGAGTTTCAAGTGGGTTTAAGAACTGTATTTGGCAACCACTACTCTGATGAAAAATGCCTGGAAAACATTCCTGACCTGGCACAGCTCTCAGCGTATTGATGAGCGTCTCCTGCTGCCCAGGCATTTCCAAAACCTTTGGGCACCCCAGTCTGCATGAACAGTGTCTCAGTGAGACCAAAATAAGATGAATACTCTATGGTTGAATGGAATGGTGCTCCTGGTTCCCTCTTCCCAAATGCTTTCAGTATAGTCCCAGATTAATCTGGGAGGTGTTGAAACTAGGGGTATTGACCACAAAACAACTTGTCTTGGAGACTACCAGAGCTATCCTGCCCTGGTAATATACTGGAGTCTGCTGTCTTCTTTTAGGATCAGTTGGCAACCATCCTGAAGCCAGTTACCTTAAAGTTTTCCAGAGTTACGGTGACCATCTGTACTGTTTTTGGCAGGACAGCCCCGTATTTTGCACACCGGAAAGGTATCTCAACTTATTTTAACAAAAGGACAAATTGCCCCATATTCACCCCCCTGCTGGTGTGCAGGCACGGCTGCTGACTGGAGAACATGTGGAAAGCATGTGCTCACATGCTGTCCGGCCACACCAGAGGAAGCCAGCAGGGGGCCCTGCAGAGTAAGTGGTATGTTGATACCTGGGGGGGTGGCTGCCTCCTCCTTCCCAGCTCCCCAAGGCATGGGGAATCCAGGGACCCACCCCTACAGCTACTGCCTGGTTCTTGGCTCCCAGTGCCTCAGGGAAGCAAAGAGAAGCACCAGTGTAGCTTCCGACTGGTTTCCAGCTCTTCGAGGCATGGAGAAAACTGGGAGTGCATCAGTGTGGCTGCCACCAGGTCCCTGGCTCCCTGAGCCTCAGGGGGAGCCAGGAGCATACTGGTGCAGCTGCTACCTAGCTCCCCAAGGTGTGGGGAAGCTGGGAGCACAGCAGCCTGGCTGCTACCCCGTTCCTGGCACCTGAAGGGTTGAGGCAGCTGCAGAGCTGCCCCCATCCATCCTGTATTTGTGATGGGGTAATATGGTCACCCCATCCAGAGTCCCTCCTGGGAACAGTTGAGATGCTAAGCCCAGCAATTGTGTGGAACTTCCTGATTTTAAACCTTTATCTGTATCTGACACAACTGACAGGGCCAGAGATGTGGGCCTAGCCCTGCATTCAGCAACTCTTTAACCCCTTTCTCACAGGTATGGGATTAACATGCTCTGTCACATGGTCATACAGAGACAGCATATTTTTAAAGGTCCCATTGGAAATGCCCTTACCCTGCCTGATACTCAGGCACTTAGTTACTATGATGATGAGGACATTGTAAGACCTTATACAGTACAAAATAGAATTAAATGCTTAGTTCACGCTTCCAAGGTAAAGTGTCCCCCTAGCTGAAATTTGAAGGAAGTCAATCAAGAAGGGATGAAATTCTGGTTCCAGTTCAGAGAAATGGAATTTTGAGACTGACTTCGTTGGGGTTAGGATTTCACCTTAGAGTTTTTAGACCTGAGCCTTAGGCCTTGTCCATATGAGCCACGTCTACACATGCACGCTACTTCGAAGTAGCGGCGCCAACTTCGAAATAGCGCCCGTCACGGCTACACGTGTTGGGCGCTATTTCGAAGTTAACTTCAATGTTAGGCAGTGAGACGTCGAAGTCGCTAACCCCATGAGGGGATGGGAATAGCGCCCTACTTCGACGTTCAACATCGAAGTAGGGAACGTGTAGACGATCCATGTCCTGCAACATCGAAATAGCGGGGTCCTCCATGGCGGCCATCAGCTGAGGGGTTGAGAGATGCTCTCTCTCCAGCCCCTGCGGGGCTCTATGGTCACCGTGGGCAGCAGCCCTTAGCCCAGGGCTTTTGGCTGCTGCTGCGGCAGCTGGGGATCCATGCTGCAGGCACAGGGTCTGCAACCAGTTGTCAGCTCTGTGTATTTTGTGTTGTTTAGTGCAACTGTGCCTGGGAGGGGCCCTTTAAGGGAGCGGCTTGCTGTTGAGTCCGCCCTGTGACCCCGTCTGCAGCTGTTCCTGGCACCCTTATTTCGATGTGTGCTACTTTGGCGTGTAGATGTTCCCTCACAGCACCTATTTCGATGTGGTGCTGCCCAACGTCGACATTGCCAGCCCTGGAGGACGTGTAGACGCTATTCATCGAAATAGCTTATTTCGATGTAGCGTGCACGTGTAGACGTAGCCATGGAGTCTTAGTGCAAACCAAACCAGGATGTGAATCTCTAGCACATCAAGTGGCCATGTAAACCTTGCTGCTATGCTGTAACAGTTCTGTAATGCGCCTCGATCTTCTGCTTTTACAGCATGTCCAAGCACATCTGGGAATCTTTTACTGCAGGGCCCACAATGCCATTTAGGCTATTTCTACATGTGCAACTGGGGGTGGCAGCATCTAGGGTACATGTAGTTACATGCTGCAGAGTAAAGCCTGCTGTACCTACCCTGTGGCAGGTAGCTACATGTGTCAGCAAAAGGCTCTGGCAGAAGGGAAGCATCTGCTCCACCTTCATCCCTGCCTGCCCGCAGGAGTCTTTGCCTAGAAGCAAATTGATGGGGATGACAAATGGGGCAATTACCCCCAGACCTGGTGTTTCAAAGAGGCCCAGAGCTCTGGCCACCAATTCTGCCAAAGTAGCAGTGACAGCATCTGGCGCTCTGGGCCCCTTTGAGCTGCTGCTGCAGAGCTTCTGTGCACAGCTATGGTGGGGGATTGGGAACCTGCACTGCAGTGCAGGCAATGTAGAAGGCCAAATGCCCTAAGCCCTGCCCCTTCCACCCTTGGCCCTGCCCCCCCCCCCAGTGTGGAGCTGGGCCCCCACTTCCACCTTGCCCCAGGGAACCTATCGGCACTGCTGTTTCCCTGTGAAGGGAAAGGTTCTAGTAGCAGGCAGCTGTCAGAGCCTTTCCCTTTGCGAAAGGCTCTAGTAAAAGAGTGACAGGGCAACACAACACTAATTAAAAATTGCAAGCAGGGAGGCAGGACGTGGGCAAATAGAGAGCTATGTAGGATATATACTTGCAAATTTAACCACACACCTCAGGAGTGTCACTACTCACCTAACCACCCCTTTGTCTTCACCCCACCACGGTTTATGCTCATGTTAGGGAGGCTACACATAAACATACTCCACACACCACTAAAAGAAGCATCCAATATAGACACACCCTCATGATGATGCCATTGGCGTACGGAAGTTCGTATACTATGGATCCCCACCCCCCTTTGCCACATGCTGTCTCCATGTAAATAAATTTCATTATCCCAGCTAAATAAAATGCAAAAATTAAATAGCCAGTTTACTTGGTAGTGGAGTAAAGTAAATTAATTCCATCAGACTTTCCACTTTATGCTATCTTATTAGTATCACAGATAAGGCAAAGAGTTTTTAAAAATGTAATTTTTACCTCAACAGTGCCTTTTTCAAGATACTTAGCTCTGAGCACATGCAAGTTGGATAACTGTGTTGATACTGGCCCTTTTATGCAAAGCAAATATTTGAGGGTTTTATATGTTTTTTTTGTATAAAGCAGAAATCAATTACCCAGAGATGGGATAACATGACTAGGAACAAATGAATTACAGTTACTGCAGAGCTGGTTTTGGCATGTTAATTTCAGCAAGCATTTGAATAAATGTATTTTATCTATTTTGGACTTGTTGTTCTAAGAGCCAATTTTATACCATGGTTCAGCCTAAGTTGTGCTCATGGAATCTTAGAACACTCTTCTCTTGTGGGACAGGTTCACACATAATCAATCTATTCAGGGTCAATGAGTTTAGAGCAGAATCGTTGTTTCATGCAACAACAGCCTGTTTCTGAGTAAAACTCTCACGTGAGGCAGCTTAGTAATTGTTATAAAAAGCTGAAATCTGTTGGGAAAAATAAGTGATCAAATAAGATGAATCCCTTATTTTTCACCATGATTCCTCATTGCCAGCCCAGGTGCTGTGACTAGTTTAAGTGAGGCAAAAGGTCTGGCTCAAAGGTCAAGATGCTGTACTTCCAGCCAATGCTATACTTCCAACTGGATGTTGTACTTGCACAGCCAATATGCCTCCTCCCTACTGCAAGCTGGCTTCTGATTTCCAGCCTCTTCACTACTCATCGCCCCCTACTCACTCTCATGCAGGACAGAAATTGTGGCTGCTGGAAGCAAGAGAGAAGTGGTAACTGTTAGCTGAAGGACTCACAATTAAACTTTTCTTCCGCAGCTTGGAATGTCACGCTGCTAATGAAAGGACTTTAACAGAACAAAAAACGATGTCAAAAAAGAGGGGACACAAAAACAACACCTTTGGGACAGGGACTTCCTCTTACAAGAAGTTTGTAGAGAGCTTGGCCCTCTTGGATTCCGATCTTAGCTATTATATCCTTTATTATAAATAAACATTTAAACTTTTAAAAGCACATAGTGCTAAGACACGGCACGAAGTGTAGAATGCAAAGCATTCACCAGAGAGGGAAGTAGTCAAGAAACTATGAAGAGATGGATTTTCTTATTATAATGCTGTCAAGTCCCTCAAAAACTACTGAGAGAGAGAGAGGAAGAGAGAGACTGGTTCTGAAAATTCAAACACAAGGGTTGACATACTGCCAGGAACAGCTCTTGTTATACCAGAGGAGGTGAAGCAGTGGGAATGTTCTATTATCATTATTCTATTGTTTTGATTAATATTTATACTATGATAACACCCAGAGAGCTCAACTAGAACCAGTGCTAGGTGTTACATACACACAAAAGCATAGCCCCTTTTGCTACAGCTTAATGGCTATGTAGGAGCTCCACAACTGTCTCTATGCCACATGCCTGGGCTGTTTGGAACTGCATACTGGCAGGTGCCTAGAACTCACCCCTCTCCCCCCAGCTCCAGAAGCTGAAGGAGATTTTATGTCAGATAGCAGCAGCATAGAGCCTATGTCACACAGTCTAGCCATTCTTATTGTCGCCAACAGTTATGTGGTATAGATATTAAAATTCACACACACACACGCACACCTATAATAGTGGGATGAGTGTCAGAAATTGTGGCTGAATTATGCCCAAGGCATGGAAAATTGCAGGAAAGTAATAATGGACCTTCATTAAATGTGGTAATTTTGAAAAGCTGGTCACCCTGAGAGGCTGACTGTTAACCTGTAACATACATACCCCTGAATTCTACATCTTCATTTGCCGTGGAAGTCCAATATTGCAGGTTCTGCAATTTCTGCAGTGTCATAAATTAAGCAGGACCTTATACACATACATATACACACCCCTAGCAAGAGAGAGTTATTCCTCTGAATGCAACAGTGATTCTTCCTCATTAATTTTTGGAAATGTATATCTTCCTCCAGCTCTTGAAATGAAACCATGAAGTATGAAAGGGATTTTGCCTGGCACCTCAACAGCTTTTCAAATGAAAAAAATGAACATTACTGTTTCATCCTCAACTGATTCAATACTTCTTGACTTCCAGCACTGTACATCTCTTAAAGCACTTCTGTTGAGCTTAATCCCCTAACCATCCTGTTTCTTATTTTCAACTGCTAGCCCAAATCCTGAGCATCTGCAGTGCCCACCCCATTTCCATGGGAGCTGTAGGTACTCAATACCTCTCAAGATTTTGTCCCTTGCCAGAATAGCAAAGTTTGTTTTTTTAATTATTATTTTAGTGCACTTCACTCTTACTAACAGCCTGTAGTATGATTTAAATGTTTCTACAGAACTGAAATCCAAAAGATATAGCATCTGAAGGACCAAGAATTACATCTCATCCAAGCTGCACTTGTCTTTGTGCATAATCGTTTTGGGCTGTCCTCAGAGATACAACTTTCTAACTTTGAATGGAGAAAATCTGTCTCCATTATAAAGGTGGTATTACTGCCATTGGATTTTTCACATCCCACATGCAATACTTGCAACTTTATCTCATGAATATATGGCAACCTTAGCGCTGTGAAAAACTCAGGGCCAAATTACATGCCCCCCTGTGTGGTACAAAGAGTCTGACTTTTGGCCACAGATGCATGGTTGAGAGTACCTTGTCAGGGAGAACTGGAGACTGATAGAGCCAACTTCTGTGCCAGATGCTCTTATCCACCTCAGCTTAATTGTAAATCCTACACCACTGTCACCAACTAGTACCTATACATTAAAACCAGCAACCAAAATTAGACCAAAGAATTTCACCTCCCAAGAGACTAGATCTTTATAAGCCACAGGCAAAGAATAGGAGGTGCCAAGGTAGTGTGTAAGAGGAAGATGGGGTCATCACTGGAGGAGAAGGACACAGCTCCCCTAATTTCATATCTTACATATAGCTCTGTGGATACCATAGCCAGCTTCTATCAGCCAGAGCCAGCTGGTCTTACCTTTCTCAAGGAAGCTTGAAAATCCAGGAATCATAGTCAGCAGCTTGAGGACCTCTCACCCCTTTCAGTACAAGGGTGACCATGGCGCAAGACAGAATCTATCCCGCAGTACCACTGTAACTTCCTGCTCCCCATATACTGGACTCTGTTATGTGCTGGGAAACAGTGCGTGCCACAGAAAACCCCATGGATTAAAAGGATGGTTCCACCTACACATGCTTTATCCCATCAGGGGTGGAATATGCTTTTCCTTTCAAAGCAGACCTGTGCAGGGTCCAATGGGTTAAGCCACAGATCTGTGTTCTCATCTGTTTCATGGATGGTTTGGCACTGGGTCATAGGCACTAACTCTGTAGGTGCTCCAGCCCTGGGGCACCCTCAGAAAACATAGCTGGTGCTTAGCACCCTTTGGCAGTTGAGCTCCTCTCCATCTCCACCCCTCCCACACACCAACAGCCCCTGCCAATCAACTCCTCCCCCTCCCTCCCTTCCAGTGCCTCCTGCATGCCACAGAATGGGAGGGTCTGGAAGGGAGGGAGAGGAGTTGGGATGGGGCATGCTCAGAGGAGGGTGCAGGGAAGAGCTGGGGTGTGGGCAGACTGGGAGCCAAAAGAGGAAGGGCAGGGGGTGAGGCCTTGGGGGAAGTAGTGGAGCAGAGACAGGGATGGGGTGGAGCAGGGGCAAAAACAGGCTGATGAGGGTGGGGCTTGGCGATAGGAGTGGAACTGGGGTGGAGCCTGGGGTTGAGGACTCATGGGGAAGATTAAACGCCAGCACTTGTGCATTGAGAGTAGTCCCTATGTTGAGTAGAGTCAGGGGAGTGCAACTGTGAGTGGATATGGCAGAAGGGGGCCACTTTCACCTTTCCCCACCACTCAGAAACCTTCAACAATCCTACCGAATGCTTGGACAAATTCCAATGACACATTTATCTTTTCCTTTCACAACCATGTTCCTTGTCAGCTCCTCACTGTCATCCAAGCAGTATATATGACCATGAGCTATTCCAAGTCTCTTTAACCTTCCAAGTTTTCTTCCTGTTTGTGGTCCTGGAAAATGACTATTAAAATGCCATCATCTTATTAAACAGATTTTCTTCTAGTGTGTATTTAAAAACAGGGCCAAATTTTTAATACAAATACATTAAACTGTGAGTTCAGCTCATTTCCCCATTCACGAATAGTTTGCAGACCTATCTTGATTCAGTATTAGTATTCACAAGCATTCACTGAATAGCTATGCCAACAAATTGCAGTCTAGATAGTGACATGAACTGTTCATTTTGACTAGTCAGTACACTGCTATTTGTGCTCTCTGATTAGCCTGCTTTGTCACATGTTTCTCATCCCTCTACACATGCAGCTTTATAGAACATAAATACTAAAAAGGGTGAGCTGCAAATAATGAATAGCAAATCCCTCTGTTCACAGATGAATTGTCTTGTCCTTTTGTAAATATGGCTATTTGCAGAAAGACCAGCCATTCCCCAAGCATCTGGATGAACAAAAATCTAGCCACGGGTGCCCGGCTGTTTCAGTTTTATCTATAGCTGATTTGTTCAGTTGGCTAGTTTCACACCTGCAGAGTCAAGAGAAATAGCTTTTGGCTGAGGCAACGTTAACCAAAATTGTTTTATAATCTCAAAATTATGCCCTGAGTTACACCTACACAGACGTTGTAGAGATACTCTGTTATACCTGCATTACTTAACTGAACTCAGTGGGTTTCAACAACTGAGCAGATTATTGCTTGCAAAAGCTTTTCCTAATGTCCAACCTAACCCACACCTGCTGCAATTCAAGTACATTGCTTCCTGTCCTAGTCTCAGAGGTTAGCAAGAACAGTTTTACTCCTTGCTCCTTGTAACAACTTTTTTTGCATGTGAAAACTGTTTCATTCTCCTCAAATTGTCTCTTGTCCAGACTAAAGAAACTCAGTTTTTTTAATCTTCTTTCCTTACTCATGTTTTCGAGACCTTCAATCATTTTTGTTGCTCTCATCTAAATGTTCTCAAACTTGTCAACATTTTTATGGAAATGTGTCACCACAAACTGGATATAATATTCCACTTGCAATATTCAATCTATGGAGATTAGAGTGGAAAAATTGTTTCTTGTGTCTTGCTTACAAACATTCCTGCTAACACATTCCAGAATATTTGCTTTTTTGCAACAGTGTTACGCTGTTGACTCATGGTTAGCTCATGATCCTCTCTGACCCCAGATCTATTTCCCATTTTGTTTGTGTGCAACAGATTTTGCCCTCCTAAGTGGAGTTCTTTGCATTTGTCACTATGGAATTTCATCCTATTTATTTCACACCATCTCTCCAGTTTATCTAGACCTTCTTAAAGTTTAATCTTAACATCCAAAACACTGGCAACCTCTGCAAGCTTGGTCTCATCTGAAAATGTTATGTGTGTGTTTAATAATGTTGTCTAAATCACTGAATATATTGAAAGGAGCCAGACCCAGAAATGACCCCTGCAGAACCCCACTTGTTATGCCCTTCCAACATAAATGTAAGCCATCAATAACTACTCTCTGGGAATGATTGTGTGTGTGTGTGTATGTGTTCTTTACTCCCTCTCTCCCACATGTTGAACAGGCAAGAGATACAAAATTCACTTTATCCTCTCCACTTGCTTTTTTTGTGTCTTTTTTATATAGTTCACAACTTGCTGGCAGTTAATTCAGTTACATTGTCAGGGATTCCCAGATTTTTATGTTTGTATATTTTTCTCCTTCACATGAGAATTTTTAGAATTTCTTGGACTCAGGGGAAGTAACAGAACACAAAAATCTCTGGAATGTTTAAAAGGTCCCATGGAATTACCTACATCTTGAATACTGTGTCCAGTTTTGGGCCCCCCAGTATGAAAAGGATGTGGATTTGCTGGAGCAAGTTCAGTGGAGGGCAACAAAAATGATTAAGCGTCTGGAGCACAAGACCTATGAGGACAGGCTGAGGGATTTGGGCTTGTTTAGTTTACAGAAGAGAAGACTTAAGGGTGATTTAATAACAGCCTTCAACTTCCTGAAGGAGAGCTCTAAAGAGGAGGGTGAGAAACTGTTCTCAGTGGTGTCAGATGGCAGAACAAGGAGTAATGGTCTGAAGTTGAAGAGGGAGAGGTGTAGGTTAGATATTAGGAAAAACTACTTCACCAGGAGGGTGGTGAAGCATTGGAATGTATTGCCTAGAGAGGTGGTGGATTCTCCATCCCTGGAGGTTTTTATGTCCCAGCTTGATAAGGTCCTGGCTGGGATGACTTAGTGGGGGGTTGATCCTGCTTGAAGCAGGGAGCTGGAATAGATGACCTCCTGAGGTCCCTTCCAGCCCTATGATTCTGTGATTCAGTGATTTTGAGGAGTAAAGGGACTTCAAGGGAGCCTGGGCACATCAAAGTACCCGCAGGTTAGCCACGGTTACATGCAAGCAGATACTTTGAAGTTGCCGTGGGGGAGAATTAGCTGAATGAAATGCATATGCACTGCAGCACTTCATTAGCAATCTCCCAACACCCTACTCACCATGCTCCCTTCAAAGTTGGGAGCAAGTGTAGACACAGCCAAACAGATGTAAGCAGAGATGGGAATCAAAGATCAGGAAGCTGCCCTCCAGTGAACCATGGAACTGAAGAGGGAGGGAAAATTTGCCTTCCAATGAGCCCTGGAAGCTGAGAAGCAGAAAGGGTAGTGAAAAGCAGCTAACCAGTAAACGAACCATGAAGCTGAAAGATGCCCTAGAAAAGGAGAGTATAATCTGCACATGATGGCAAAACATGGACAGATCCCAATCTCTCCCTCCGTTTAAGGCAACCTCATTCTGGAGAAATTGTTCCCTGCATACAAGGAGAAAGTTCATAATATCCTGGGAGACAAGAAATCCTCCCACTGATTGCAAAACACTCTTTTTAAACTTTAAATGTATGTAGTGAAATCTAGATCGAGGAAGCTTTGAAATAGGCTAATTTTTAAGAAAGCTGTTTTGCAAATATTTCAAATTACTCCTTAAGTGGGTAGGTTGAAACTAAAATTTCAGGAAAAGTGATGGCTTACATATGCCTGTAAAATATGCATGACCTAGTGAGAAAAGTTGCAAAGGGGAATGGGGCAGAGAATTTTAACCAACATTTAGTTCTTTTTCTCAAGAACATTTTCTAAGACATTAGAAGTATTTTCTGGGGTAAACCTCAAGATTCTGTGAAAACAATGGCCATTTTACCCCTCAGAAGGAGGGTGGTTGCGATCATGAATCATTCCCTCTTGCAAATCCCCGTCACAAACCTCCTGTGTAGAAAAATGTCCAAGAAGGTGCTTCCAGTGTAACTCCACTCAGCACCTGAGCAATCGGTGCCCTAACCTAAAAGAAATAAGCATCCAGCCTATATTAATACAGTCATCCTTAACTCACAAGCTTCAAATATACTGCCAGTTGAACTGATGAGTTTTGTGAGGTCTGACCATGGTGTGTAGGCAGGGGTCAATGTGGAATTTATTAAAGTTGCCAGAGTAAATGACAAGGGCTGCACCAATTATAGACACACCAGGGCACTGATCTCTCTGGTCAAGGGAAGTGTGATCTCAAACACAAAACATTTCAGGAAGTAGAAGGACATAGGATTCCTGTATTTTTCACCAAGATGTATGTGGAACGGGGTGGCATAGAAAGTGGCTTGACAATAGGGGTGCTAAATAGTATCCTCATAGAAATGCTTGTTGCAAATGACAGTTTGCATTTAGCTAAAGCTATTAAAATTGTAACCTGTAGCAAAAGGGAATATTATGCTGGTATCCCAGAGGGGAGTGTTAAAATCCCAGAACTGCTAAGGAGAAAGTCTCTGTAACTCTTCTACAGCAGAAGGAAATGGAATTTGCATTTCCAGGTTGAGGGGAGGGATTTAGGCTTGGTGCATAATGGAAGAGTAAAACAACATGTCCTTGAGGCCAGGGAGGAAGAGGCGAGGGCAGCTGAAGGTGCTGTCCCAGATATTAGCTGCCAGGATTCTGAAGATAAACAAAAGCCATATTTTACTCCAGGAACTGTAAGAGGCTGTGTCCTAGAGGCATCCAAGGAATGGAAAATGGAGAGTGGTATTCTGAGGAAGATTGGATAGGGTGGTTCCTATAGGGAAAAAGAAATGTCCTGATCAGTCCTATAAGATATTAGTTGTGCCTACCTGGCACTGTGGAATTAGTGTTTCTGCCACATGATTATCATTTTGCTGGACACTTGAGAACATAGATAGTCTATGAAAGGTTAAACAAAAATTCTTACTGGCCAGGAATACAGAATGATGTGAGAAACTATTATAGGTTTTGTGAACGTCAAAAGAAAGAGAGACGTGCAGGACCCCAGAAAGTTCCCCAACTCCCCTTGCCTGGAACATAAGAGGCATTTCAAAGGACAGCAATGGACATTATATCTCCTATGCCACATCCTACCCAAAGAGGGAAGAAATATAACATGGTGGTGGTGGATTTTGCCACTGTATATCCTGAAGCAGTAACAGAATCTGTGGTGAGAGTCCTTTTACCTATCTTTAGCAGAATGGATTTCCCTGAAGAGAATTTAATTGCCCACAGGTTAAACTTCTGGTCTCAACTATTCAGTGTGACTTCTGGAAGTTGTGTGGGGTGAAACAAGCAAATCCTACCCCATATTTCCCAGGCACAAATAACTAGTAGAAAGATTCAGTGAGAACCTAAAACCTATACTGTGAATCTATGCAGATAAGGGGGTTCAAGAGTGGGATGAGTTGCTGTCATATTTGCTGTGTGGTTACATGAAGGTACCCCAGGAATCATCCCGGTTCTCCTTCATTTGATCACCTACAAAGAAGGAAAGTGAGGGATCCTAGACCTCAAGCACTCCTGGGAAGCGGACCCTGAGGCAGAGGGAGGAGCAGTAACTAAATATGTACAGGGGTTCAGAAAAGAGTTAAAAACATCATGGGTATTGTTGAAACTAACCTCAAAAGAGCCAGACCAAACAAAAGGTGCAGTATGATAAGTATACTTTTAAATGTGCTTTTGAAATATGCAACCCCATGAAAACAGGCATAATTTTTGGGCAAGACCTTTTGTGGTGACAGAAGTAAAGGAAGATACATATATTAATGAGCCTCGCAGCAATGTTGTCCTGGAGCTAGTACATGTGAACAAAATTAAGCCTATCCCATCAGGGAAGCCACTGGAAATGTGATATAGTGTGAAGGCGAAAGTGAAGCATATAACCTCCTTCATTTAGAGATAACAACCAGTCCTCTAGAACCTCAAAGAATAACAAATTTATTTATTAGGTAATAAGTTTTCAGGGGTAAGACTCGCTTCCAGAAGTGAGTCAGTTTGGCACTGAAATGCCAAATCTGAGGAAATCATTGGTACATGCAGTGTATTAACATTAGCTGAAAGGGCAGTTATCAGCCAAGCAGTGGGCAGTTGAGTCCCGGCCAGGGTACAGGACCAGTTCCCTGAGGAGAAGCACCATGGATAGGCTCAGGGGAGCTAGAGAGAGAGGCAGGGTGTAGGCCTTGATACAAAGGCCAAGAAGATGCAAAGGGTCATGATTAATCTGGTTAACAAAACTAAAGACTCAAATTCTAAGCTTCTCCTTTGGAGTTTTATACTCAAGGAATTTGATATGGAAACTGTGCGTAGTAGTAGAAGGCATCCTTCAGTCTACGTAGACTATGGATTGCGCCCGTCGTAGTTCCATTTGGAATCATCATTTGCAGCATCGACTGTGACTGTGAAGGCCCACACGAGAGTGACAGTCCTTGCTGCATGTGTCGCATATGTAATGGGTGTCTGGCAGGTCCTTACTGTGCTTTCTGTGGGCTCGCTTCCCTCTGCTAGCTGTCTGATCCCCATCTTACCCTTCTGAAGGCCTTGTGTAGTTCCTGCCTCCATCTGCTGTGATAGTCTGCCAGCTCCTCCCAGCTGTCCGGCTTGATGTCTACCTCCCCGAGGTCCCTCTTGCAGACATCTTTGTAGCACAACTGGGGGCATCCGGGAGGTCTTTTGTCAGAGGCTAGCTCACCATACAGGATGTCTTTTGGGATCCTTCCATCATTCATCCTGTGGACATGGCCAAGCCAGCGGAGCCGCCGCTGCCTGAGGAGGGTGTGCATGGTTGGGATTCCAGGTTGCTCAAGGATGGCGGTGTTGGTCACTCTGTCCTTCCATGATATTCCAAGTATGCGCCTCAGGCAGCACAAATGGAAGACATTCAGCTTCTTTTCCTGGCGGGCGTACAGGGTCCAAGACTCACTGCAGTAAAGGAGGGTGCTGAGGATGCAGGCTCTGTAGACTTGCATTTTGGTGTGAGTGTACAGCTTGTTGTTATTCCACACTCTCTTGCTGAGTCTGGACAGAGTTGTGGCTGCTTTTCCAATCCTCCTATTTAGCTTAGTCTCCAATGACAGGGTGTCAGTGATGGTGGACCTGAGGTAAACGAACTTGGACGACCTCTAACGTATAGTTGTCAATGCTGATTGATGGAGGTTCAGCAATGTCCTGACCAAGTATGTCTGTCTTCTTTAGGCTGATGGAAAGTCCAAAGTCCTTGCATGCTTTGGAGAACTGATCCAGCAGTTTCTGAAGCTGGTCTTCTGTGTGTGACACTACAGTGGCATCATCTGCGAACAGCATATCTCTGATGAGGACTTCCTGCACCTTAGATTTAGCTTTCAGCCTTGCAAGATTAAACAGTGTCCCATCAGATCTTGTGTGCAAAAAGATGCCCTCTGTTGATGATCCAAAGGTGTGCTTCAGGAGGAGTGCGAAGAAGATCCCGAACAATGTAGGAGCAAGGACGCATCCTTGTTTGACTCCGCTCCTGATGCTGAAAACATCCAATAATGTACCATCTCATGTCTTCGTGGAAAGACTGGATCATCCTGGGTAACCGTGGTGGACAGCCTATCTTGTGGAGCAGTTTGAACAGTCCATCCCTGATGACCAAGTCAAAGGCCTTGGTCAGGTCAATGAAGGCAATATATAGTGGCTTCCTCTGCTCCCTGCATTTCTCCTGCGGCTGCCTCAAACAGAAGACCATGTCAATGGTAGATCTCTCTGAGCGGAATCCACACTGTGATTTGGGATACACCCTCTCAGCAATCTTCTGGAGTCTGCCGAGGGCCACTGGTGGTGCCTCCTTGCCCGACTGGACGTCAGCCTCCAAAACATCCCCCAGGTTGTGGACACATGCTGCATGCTCCACAACATTGTTGAGAGCAAGGGGGAGGCTTTCGTGGAGGGGTGGGCGGTCGACGCTGGCACGGGCTTCCCCCAGCCGGCTGCCGCACCCAGCTGCCAGGCCCACCATGAGGGGGTACGGCTCTGTGAGGCCCTGCAGGCCCACTTCAATCAGGGAGACCCTGAGCACCTCCCTGGCCTTCCCCAGGAGACCCCCCCACACACACAGCCCGCACACTGCCCCCAACAAGCACATGTCTCCAGCTTTTTGGAAAATAAAACCTTTTTTTTTCAGAAACCTCAAAACTTGTTTTGTTCAAAACAGAAACTGCAACGAATATACAAAAAGGGGGACAACTATATACATAGGGGACAACTATGTACATGGGGGCCCAGCAGACAGCTTGGCCGTTGGCCCATCAGTCCAGGGTGGGGGTAGAGGGGCGCGACCCATGCCAGGTACGGCTCGCAACCCCCACCCCCATGTCCACGGTCCCCGGCGTGGCCAGCTGGGGACTGGGAGGACTGGCAAGTATGGCCGGGATGCCTCCACTGGCCGGTCTTCAGCCCCAGTGGGCTCTGTTGAGCTTGCAGGTGGGGCGGCAGGCGGGGTGGCGGGGGGGCCTTGGGTGGAGCAGTGGGGAGGGTGGCCCAGGGGGCAGCGTGGGGCGGGAGCCGGGTGACAGCCTCCCGGATCGACCCGGCTATGTCCTGAAAGACCCCCATAAAGTCCTTCCATGCTGCCCACCGCCGGATGGACTCCTGCTCAAACTGCAGTCTCTCCTCTGCCACCTCCGTCTGCTGCCGAGGAGTTGCCAGGAGCTGTGGGTCCACAGCGGCCATCCCCAGAGTCTGGCAGTGGGGGGACCATCCCGCTGTCCTTGGGGGTGTCTCCGGCCGCTGGCAGTGGCTGACCTCCGGGAGGCTGTCGGGGACGACCAACGGTGCGTGGCTGCCTGGGGCATCGGATGCTGCAGCTGGAAAGAGGGAGAGAGGGAGGGGAAGGCTGTTAGTACAGTGCCTTGGCCCGTGGCCTATTCCCCCCGTCCCCTCTTGGGTGCTGGGTCTCTGTCCCTGTCGGTGGGTTTGATGTCCTTGTTGGCTGTTGCCATGGCATTGTCCCCCGCCCCCGGACTCTGGGTATGGCCCCTGTGGACCCACAGCTCCTGTTAAGGGGTTAAGGCTGAGTGCTGTCCATGGGTGTGGATGCTCACGGGCACTGATGGCTGTGCCGCCATGCTGGGACCATACTGTGGCTGGGTGTTTGCGAGTTGGGGTCCGCTGGGGGTGTGTGAGGCTCCCGGTTGTGTCTGGTGCCCCTGTCCTGTGGCCCATGGGTGTGTGCTCTGTGGGGTATGTACCTGACCGTCCATTACCGCGGTCAGGGGAAGCCCGGTGGGCGGACGCCCAGCTGGTGATCTGGGAGGGGAGGTCGATGAGAAGCCCCCCCCGGCCCTCGCTGCTGGACCCCTCCTCCGCTGTCCCGAGGGGGGGTTCCTTGGGTGAGCCCCAGGGTGCGGGGCTGGACTCCAGCTCCGAGACCTACTGGGGCTTGTTGGCCGTGGTGTCAAGGGTGGCCGGGGGGAGGAGGTGTCCTGGGGGTCCAGGATGGCCCTGAGCTCCCTGTAATAGGGGCGAGCGGTAGGGGCAGCCCCAGACCTGCTGGCCAAGTCCCAGACCCAGGCGTACCCCTGCCGCAGCTCCTTCACCTTACTCCGAATGTGATCCAGAGTGCAGGCAGGGTGACCCCAGGCGGTCAGGCCCTCAGCCAGTCGGGTGAACACTTCTGTGCTCTGCTGCTTGCTCCCCATCATGTGGAGCACCTCCTCTTCACCCCAGAGCCCCAGCAGGTCTCAGAGCTTGGCCTCCAACCAGGAGGGGCCCCGCCTCTTTTTGGCCCCCCGCTTGGCTGCCATGGGTGCCTGGGTCCCCTCAGGAGGGGAGCCCTGGGGGCGCTCTGGGGGCTGGCCTGGATGCCATGGTGCTGGGTGCCCGGGTCGGGGTCCGGAGAAGGAGTGCAGGGCTAGCATGTGCGTGTGCTGCTGCCTGCATGCTCTCAGCTTCCTGCCACAGGAAATCCGGGTCCGTGGTGCCTTAAAGGCTGCTGTGTGCAGGGACCATAGAGACCCGCAGGGGCTGGACAAAGCGTCTCAACCCCTCAGCTGATTGCCACCATGGAGGATCCCGCTATTTCGAAGTAGCAGGATGCAGATCGTTTACACACACTCTACTTCAACATTCAACGTCGAAGTAGGGCGCTATTTCCATCTTCCACCTAAAGTCGATTTCAACGTCGAAATGGCACATGGCATGTGTAGACATGACGGGTGCTATTTCGATGCTGGGCTGGCTACTTCGAAGTAGCCGACTAGTGTAGACGTACCCTCGATGTTTTAAAGGCACAAGCGATTTACTTATGGTGATATATGGTGCTGAAATAGCATTGTTGGTGGTCCTTGCTTTTTCAGGCTATTGCTTTCATACAGTCAAACTACGCAAATTCTAGTGATTTATTGTTGGGCTAGATTTCCCTTTCTGGGCAAAATGCCATGAATTCAGGATGCAGGCTAAACTAAACATATCCTTCCCAAACCAAAAAGCACATCTGACTGCTAATCGTTGCATGCTGTTAAACTTATTACTGGTCATACTTCTCCAATTATTAGTACAAGCTCCTAGAAATAAGAGGTGACATAATTTGTGTATCAGAATGTTACAAAGACTGCATTCAACCTTCAACCTACCTCTTACTGGTACTGAAACCAGAACTGTGTGAGAGGAAGCAGCAAACAAGTCTTTATGCTCATGAGATCAGACTGAAAATAACATGTCTAGTTAACATGTCACATCCCATCTTCTTTGATATCTCATGTGAACTAGTCTCTTGAGATTTTATGATTTACACCAGGTCTACACTACCGGAGAAAATTGACCTGAAATACACAACTCCAGCTACATAGGGGCTAGGGTTTGCAAAGTGTCTCTACCCCTCCTCCTAGGACTTCCTCCCCCACTGTTCCTGAGCTGGAGCTCTTTTGCCTTCCTCTGAGGCTTCTGCTCTTTTGCTCTTCTTGCTCTCTGTTTCTCCTCCAACCTCCTCTTCTGCGCACCCCCAACCCTTCCAACTGTGGAGGGTTTTTAAAGGCCTCTTATTAACTAGTAATGGAGTTAGCAGGCTCCAATGTGGCTGAGCCAGCTCCCACCAGCTGCCTGTAATTGCCCTACTTGTATTTAGCGGGTCCCTCTGCCTATTTAGGCTGCCTTTCTCTCCCTCTGACAGAGCCCCTTGACCTGGTCCTGCCACACCCAAGCAACACAAAAATTATTGCCTACCTCTGTGTAAGAGTCCAGCTATTGATTTCCTTCTGGTATTTCTAAGATGCTCATGGTTCTTTTGATCCTAAAATTTCCACTTCCTCCTTGGTAGTACTTTTCTCTTTCTCACTTAAATTCTTCTCTGATCCCAGTGTGGTGCTGGTAACTCCTCCACCCCAACCCAATAGTACAATTTAGTTCTTCAGAGCATGTGTAAATCACATATTTGGACATGCACCAAACGCACATCAGCCTAACAACTCTGCATGCAGAGCAACATCAAGTTTGTGCCCACACAAACAAATTTACCTGAAATACATATACATCAACGCACATATCTCCATGTGACACATCTGGGGCTAGCAGTCTAAGATTGAGCCTGTGAAAACACCTGTCAGTAAACGGATTTCCCCCATACATACACCTTAATTGTAACTCCCATTTGTTGTATGAGACACAAGATTCGCTTGTGAAGAAAACAAGCATAATTTTCTAATCAAATGGCATTTTCCAACTTTTCTATGAAATATATTTTTAAAAATGTCACCCACTTTATCTGAGTACCACGCTTTTCTATCACACCTGAGTTTAATGTCATTTCATGCCAACCAGAGTATTGTGAATCTTCTCCCACCCTCTCCCTAAGTACACTTTATACTTCACACCCTCTAGGTATTTTATTTTATTTTATTTTATTTTATTTTATTTGTGATTGCCATCTTTCTGGCCCAGGGAGACGTTAACCTTTGGTGTTTCAATAGCGAACAGGTGATTGCAAACAGGAGGGAGTTTTGAGAAGGGAGTTTAGAGGGGGAGTTGAAAAGGGAGCTAGTTCCTTTTGGCATTCTCCAAAACTTTTATACTAAAAAACTATATCCCAAACCACCACATTTGAGTTTGCCTGACTGTGTCAATTCTGAATTCTGATTGCAGGTTATTTAAGTTTCAGTTACTCTGGCAGTTAAGATTGTGTACCTCAGAGGGTTGGGACCTCTTTTGATCCCTTGTTCCCTTGATTGCCTTTGATCAGCCTCAGGATCAGTCTTCCGTTGTGTGACTAATGAGGGGGAGGCCTGACCAAGGTTTGCAGGCTTTATAAAGCCAGAGTCAGAGCAATCAGGGGAGCAAAGCTGACAGGGGGCTGCAGATAGGGGCATTTTAATTGGGAGTTTGACAGAGAGGTTCCACAACGGTTAGGAAGACCCACAACACCTGTGCCAGCACTGCTCCTGTCTCCTCCACCTGTGCTTATAGTCAGACAGACCTCCTGACCAGGGATGCCTCTGCCCAGACCTTGGTGTGGTTTTGCAGAGACTGTGGCTTGTAATTACCGCCTACTGAAGTCCAGGCTGGGGTGACCATCCAATGTGGAAGGTATCTTCTGGTAGAAACTCTCAGGAAGCAGATGCTGGAGCTACAGGAAGAGGTAGATAGGCTTAGGAGTATTCAACCCCACGAGCAACTTGTGGGCAGTATTCCTGTGGAGACAGCCGGGGTTAAGGTAGCTGTCCCACCACAAAAAAAGTACAGACCCACCATCAGTGGAGGTGGAGATGGCTCTGGGGGAACACTGGCAGCTGCTCATTTCCGGCAGCGGGCAGTGCTCTGCTCTTGCTCCCAATCCTCCCACTGTGTTACTGGGAAACTGTTCCACCACTCTGGATATGGGAGATACGGGATATAAGGAATCACCCGCTACAGCACAACCAGAGAAACCTTGCACCCCAAAGGCTGGGAAGTCTGTTGCCACCACTCCGAGGAAGGAACGTAGGGTAGTGGTGGTAGGAGACTCTTTTCTAAGGGGGATGGAGGCACCCATCTCTCACCCTGACCTGTCATCCCAGAGGTATGCTGCTTGCCAGAAGCCTGTATCCAAGAGGTTACAGAGGCCTTGTCAAGGATTATCTGGCCTACTGACTACTACCGAACGCTACTCATCCATGTGGGCATGAATGATACTGTAAGGTGTAAACTTGAGCAGATCAAGTGTGACTACAGGGCTTTGGGAGTACGGGTGAAGAAGTTGAGAGCACAGGTGGTATTCTCCTCAATCCTTCCTGTCAAGGGTAGGGGCCCAGGCAGAGACAGGTACGTTCTGGGAATGACCACCTGGCTACGAGGATGGTGGCACCAGGAGTTCTTTGGCTTCCTTGATCATGGGATGGTATTCCATGAAGGACTGCTAAGCAGGGACAAAATTCACCTTTCGAGGAATGGGAAGAATGTTTTTGGATTGAGACTGGCTAACCTAGTGAGGAGGGCTTTAAACTATGTTCAATGGGGGCAGGTGACCAAAGCCCACAGGTAAGTAAAAAACCTGGACACCTGGGAGCTGGGTTGGAAATGGGAGGGATCAAGGGCTATAATAACAGAGAAATAAGATGGACTGGGCAGAACTGGGGTGCAAAAGCAAATCAGTATCTTAGATGCCTATATACAAAGGCAACAAGCATGGGTAATAAGCAGGAAGAATTTGAAATCCTAACAAATAAACACAACCATGACATAACTGGTATCACAGAAACTTGGTGGGATAATACACATGATTGGAATATTGGTACAGAAGGGTACAACTTACCAGGAAGGATAGGCATGGTAAACAGGTAGAAGGTATTGCCTTTTATCAAAAATGTGCACACTTGGACTGAGGTGGAGATGGATGCAGAAGACAGACATGCTGAGAGTTTCTGGGTTAGGTGGGGTAAAAAACAAGGGTGAAGTCATGATAGGGGTCTACTACAGACAATCTAGCCAGGTAGAAGAGGTCGATGAGACTTTCTTTAAACAATTAACAAAATTATCCAAAACACAGTACTTAGTGCTGATGGGGGACTTCAGCTATCCAGACATATGTTGGGAAACTAACACAGTGAGGCACAGACTATCCAGAAAATTCTTGGACTGCGTGGATGACAATTTTTTATCTCAGAAGGTGGAAAAATCTCCTGTGGTGGGGGCAGTTCTAAATTTGATTTGAACAAATAGGGAGGAACTACTGAAAATTTGAAAGTGGAAGGTAGCGTGGGAGAAAGTGACCATGAAATGATAGAATTTATGATTCTAAGAAATAGCGCAAGGGAGAACAGCAAAATAGAAACAGTGGATTTCAGGAAAGCAAATTTTGATAAACTCAGAGAGCTGGTAGGTAAGGTCCCATGGGAAGCAAGATTAAGAGAAAAAATAACTGAAGAGAGTTGGCAGTTTTTCAAAGGGACATTTCAAAGGGTCCAAAAGCAAGTTATACTACTGCACAGGAAAGACACAAAGTATGGTGAAAGACCGCCTTGTCTTAGCCAGGAGACCTTGCATGATCTCAAAATCAAAAAGGAGTCACACAAAAAGTGGAAATTAGGAGAAATTACAAAAGATGTATGTAAGCAAACACCACAGGTATGCAGGGACAAGATTAGAAAGGCCAAGGCACAGAGTGAGCTCAAACTAGCTAGAGACATAAAGGGTAACAAGAAATCATTCTATTAATATATTAGAAGCAAGAGTAAGAACAAGGACAGGGTAGACCCATTACTCAGTGAGGTGGGAGAAGCAATATCAGGAAACTTGGAAATGGCACAGGTGCTTAATGACTTCTTTGCTTCAGTGTGTGAGTAAGAAGAGGGTAGGTTTAGAGGATAAAATACATAAAGAACAAGTTAAAAATTACTTAGAAAAATTAGATGTATTCAAGTCACCAGGGCCTGATAAAATGCATCCTAAAATCGTTAAGGAGCTGATAGAGGAGGTTTCTGAGCCTGTAGCTATCATCTTTATAAAGTGCTGGTGGTTGGGATAGATTCCAGAAGACTGGGAAAGGGTAAACATAGTGCTCATCTGTACAAAGGGGAAAAAGAACAACACAGTAAAAACCTGTCAGTTTTACTTCTGTGCTGGGAAAGATAATGGAGCAAATAATTAAGGAATTCATCTGCAAACATCTGGAAGAAACTGAAGTGAAAGGTAATGGCCAGCTAGGTTTGTAAAGAACAAATCATGCCAGACCAACCTGATAGCCTTTTTTGACAGGATGACAAGTCTTGTGAATAAGGGAAAGGCAGTGGATGTGGTATACCTAGACTTTAGTAAGGCATTTGACTCGGTCTCACATGATCTTCTGATCAATAAACTAAGCAAATACAACTAAGATGGGGCCACTATAAGGTGGGAGTACAACTGACTGGATAACCTTTCTCAGAGAGTAGTTATTAATGGTTTGCAGTCACGCTGGAAGGACATAACAAGTGGCATTCCACAGGGATCTGTTTTGGGACTGGTTCTATTCAATATCTTCAGCAACAACTTAAATATTGGCATAAAGTGTGGGCAGGAGTGATATTTCCTCTCTCTCTCTCTCTCCCTCTCTTTCTCTCTCTCAGATGTATGGTAGCCACAAATAGTTATTATTTAAATAGTTTAGGATACATCCTGCTATTGCTGAACCTCGCTTTTACAACTGAACAGCCAGCTCTCAATTTGTGAAGCACCACTTGCAAACAGAGCATCTTCTGATGCACTTGCATTGTAGCAGAAACTAATACATGAGACCTCTGAACATAAATACATAACAAGTTTAAAATCTCCCTTCAAGAATGCCATGTTCATCAAGGAACATTATTTATCCAAAGTGTACTGGAGCGAGTGTGTCTGTGTGTGTGTGTGTGTGTGCGTGCACATGCGTGTGTGTGTCTTTACCCAGTGATCTTTTGGGGACAGAGACTCTTCCTTCTTCAGTCTGCAAAGGATCCAGCACAGGGCCCATTGATAGGGCTGAAGGGCAAAGGGAGCAGCTGCTCTGGGCCTCTGCAATTCAGTAGGGCCTGGGGCTTCCAGCCATTACTGCTGTGGCAGTAGCAACTGGAGCCCGGCCACCTTGAAACCACCACTAGAGTGTCACACTGCCTACTCCAGGTTGCTCTGAGGTCTGTTGGGAGGTGTGATCCAGGTGATGTTGAGGGTTGGCTATCACAGCCCCACCCCCTCTGCCTGAGGTCGTGTCCCTTCTGTGCATGAATTCCCCTCCCCTCCAACCCCATCTCTCCTAGTGGCCTGGCAAGTCTGTTGGCCCTCCTGTCTGGCACATACTAGGTGCTATCATAGAAAATGCCATACTGTATCAGATCAGATGTTTCAGAGGGAAGTGCAAAGAAAGAGAACAAAAGTAAACAGCACCTCTATCCTCAGATTAATGCCAATAGGTAGTCATGACAGCCTGCCTCAGGGAAAGTTCTCTTCTAACCACTAAGTGCAAGCACCTGGCTCAAGATCTGAAGCATAAACCAATAAATAATAAAGATACATGAATTTCATAGCCAAACCCTCCTACTCATTTACATGTGTGTCATTAAAGAGATCCAGAGCCAGGTGTAAGTCTGGAGTGATGCCAGGGCAACCAAGGGAGTTTCACAGGTGTGAAAACAAAATCAGGCTCAGAAATGTCTATTCTTTGAAGACACTTAATTGCTTTGCATTTTCTGAATGTTACTCATAATGGTCTCCTCATGCAACCGAGCTGCCAGAATATGATTTGTTATATTTGTGTAGTTCTTCTGCTAGGTAGAACCAGAAGCAACCAGAGCCAGGTTAAATTTCTAGGATTCCTCTCCATCCATCTAACACAGACATGGTACAAGCTCGCGTAACCTGGGAAATACACACTCAACACCCTGGTGCCTCTGAAGGACAATACTTCCTCATTCACAAGCACACAGTCTGAGGCTTCATCTGCATTATGAGATAAATTTTAATTTAGGGCAGTTAGCTTGATTGTACCTAGTGACTGCCTTCACTATAAATACCATTAGCTCAATTTTGGGAGCGCTAATATTGATATCATAATATTGTCAGAACTGGGTGGGTGTAGCATTCATTTCAAATTTAACAGTTCCAATGAAGGCTAGTGTGGAAGTTCCACGTCTTTGAATTAAATTCATTAGCTTCCAGAGGGTAACTGGTGTGCTGCACCTGGCTCCTGGCTCCTTGCCACTTGCAGAAGCCAGGAAACTGACCAGAGTAACAGCCCTGGTCACTTTCCCAGATCCTGCAAGTGGAAGGGGGCTGGAAAACTCAGGGCACTGCTGCAGCTGGCTCCTGGCTGCCCATCATGTGTGGGATCAGGGAAACTGAACGGGGAAGCACCTTGCTCTCTGCTGTGCCTGGCTCCCAGTTCCTGCAAGCCAGGCGCAGAAATGCTGGTCAGTTTCCCAGCTCCCTCAGGCTGTGGGAACCCAGGAACCAGGCAGCAGGGTGAGCACTGCCAGTGGTAGGAGTGCAGCAAGGCTCAGGGGGAGGGCACAGAATGCAGGGATGAGGGAACTGTGGGATAGGTTCCCACAGCGCACTGCTGTAACAGTCGATGTTTGGCCACTCTAGTGTGGCAGCACTAACATAACTTTGCGGGAAGTGAGGATATTCAAAATTGAATTTATAAAGCCCAGAGTTAAAAAATCAAATGTATCTGGTAGCACAGACATAGCCTGAGTATAAAATTGAACGTTTTAATAAAAACGGAGGGAAGCAACTTGGCATTAATTTGGGAAACCACCACAGAGTACGTAAGCAAAACCATAAGCAAAAGTCCCACTTCAAGTAGGTTGGGCAGTGTCCTTTTCCTCTCAGGTTCATTAGTCAAGCAGCCCAAATGTCCCCTCACATGCCCAACCTTGTTCTGCACCTCACTCACAGTTGTTGCCCTTGGTCAGGGCAGCCCCAGAGGTCAGGGGTACATCTGCAGTGTTCCCCTCCCATCCTGTGTGGTGGGGGGAAAAATAGTATCTTACTCCACTGGTCACACTCACTATCTTTCTGCTTACTGCTCTCTGCTGCCACCAGCCCCCTTCCACACCCTGCCAACCACTCCTGGCACTGTTTCCACTGGCTTGTAATGGGTTTAGCTCTGTTGAAAACCCATTGATTTCAGCTCTCAGCTTAAAGCACAGTCAAGCCACAAAGCAATTCAGCATACACTGGAGTAAATAATAAAAGAGTTGGGGTCTATTTTAGCTCCATCATTGGAACGGGGAGACATAAGTTGAACCAGTCTAACAGCTCACACCTGGAGTCATGTAGCCTGCCGACTCAGAGCTCTGCCTCCCCGTTCATTCTCACAGAGGGCTGGCTGAGGGGGTCCCTTGTCCACACATGGTTTTTAAACTGACAGTGTCTACCTCCTCTTGGACCAGGTCTGTCTTGTCCGTATTCCCACAACTGCAATAATTTGTGACCACACAATGACCAATTCATTACCATAGGCAAAATACCACCATCAGTTGAATATCTAGCAGAGGATCAAACTGTATCTACATGCACATGCCCAGAATCTCATTCTTTAACCTGAGACGGGCTCCCTCCTTACAGTCCGGTTAAGCACAGTCTTTCTTTTCTGTATTCCCACAGGCTGTGTCTACACTACTACGATCCTCCAGAAGACCGTCTTCCAGAAGCCATCTTCTGGACGATTGTCTTCCAGAAGATTGCGTCCACACCTTAAATGCAGCCCATTGCTTCGGAAAAGCGTGTCCAGACAGCCATGTGCCCCCTTTCAAAAGGATGGGTCAGGAAATGCGCTGGAGAGGGTCACATGGCCAGAAAGCACTTCCGGGAGCTCTGGCCGTGCAGGGCCTTAAAGGGCCCCACCCAGACACCCCATCCTTGCACACACTGCTGAAGCATGCCGAGCTGTTTTCAGGGAAGCTGAGCCTGTGCCCAGTTCTGATCATCACTTGTGAGAGACATGAACCAACAGCAGCTGCGGACCTTCAGGATTGTTCAGCTATGCCTGCTGGCTACAATCCTGACAATCCTCCTCTTCATCCTGCAGGGCTGGAGACCCCATTCCTGGGGCCCCATCCCACACCACCCCTGCTGAGTCTTCCCAGGCCCACCTGGCAGGTCTGGACCTGGTGCTGACTGAGTGGGACAACATGCACTGGCTGCAGAACTTCCGGATGAGGAGGGACACCTTCACAGAACTCTGCAGCTGACTCGCCCCCATCCTTCAATGGCAGGCCACCTGCATGTGACCGGCCCTCTCCATGGCAAAGCATGTGGCCATAGCCTTCTAGAAGTTCACCATTCCAGACAGCCACCACTCCATCGGGCAGCAATTCAGGGTGGGCAAAATGACCATCAGAATCGCCATCCTCCAGGTAAGGCACGACCCATACCCTGGATGGGCACAGGGAGCTGGGAGGGGGCTCCCTGGCAAGTGGGACTCTCAGAGGCTGGGGTTGAGAGGGGGTAGGGTCGGGGGGAGGAGGCCCAGCCCCAGGGGAACTGGGATGCCCCACCCCCACACAGGTCCCCTGCCGGAGGGGCCAATCCATGGGGGGTGCCCAGAGGACCTGTTGGGGAGAAAGGGCATGGGGAGCAGGCCCTGGAGGAGGCCAGGGGCACCCATGGTTACACCCATGAGCCTGCCCACTCTCCAGTCCGTGCAGGTTGTCCGAGCCATCACTCATGTGCTGCTCCAGAAGCTGGTGTGCATTGGGGACCTGGATGAGGTTGTTGCAGGGTTTGTGGGCCTTGGCTTCCCGCACTGCTTTGGCACACTGCATGTGATGCACATCGCCATCCATGCCCCGCACCAGGGTCCTGACCGCTACCTGAACTGCATGGGCTATCGCTCCACTGTGCTGCAGGCACTGGACCATTGGGGCCGCTGTATGGAAATCTGTGTGGGCAGCCCAGCCCCAGCCCATGAGGTGCACGTGTTCTGGACCTCCAGCCTGTACTGCAGGTCAGAACCTTCATCCCGCAGCGTGAGCACGTGGCCAGGGATGTGAGCATGCCCCTGCATGTGGTGAGCAACTCAGGCTGCCCCCTGCTGCCGTGGCTGATGTGGCCCTCCACCAGGAGCCCTGAGCTCTCCCAGGGATTCGTCGATGGATGCCTGGCGTGTGCGCTCGCCCCCATGGGGCGTGCCTTTGCCTGCTGACATCCGTGGAAGTCCTGCAGGTATGTTGGCCTGCTGCATCCTGCAGAACCTGACTGAGAGCAGGGAGGGCTGGATGAGCCTGTACCCACAGGCCTGGCTGGATGAGCTTGTACCCACATACAAGGAGCACAGGGCAGTCCCTCGGCCTGAGGACAACCTTTTACTGCTCTGTATTTGGGGTGCTCGCTAGCTCATGTTCATCCACGAGGCCCCTTTAGTGGTCCCTGGGCACCTTGGAACAGCTCCTCATGGCTGCTGGATTCTGCACTACCTCAGCCCTGCCACACACACACACCCCCACCCATCCTCACCCTGCGCCCTCCTCCCCAGCATGGGGGCATGAGGGTGCTTGCTGCTTGAGCAGAGTTTACGTATATTGCTGTGATGTCCCTTTTGGGGCACTGGGTACTGTAGCCAACTTAGATAGCTCTTCATATGAAATAAATGACGCAGAAGCAGGCACATCCTGGTTGGGCTGTGCCATTCTCTCCCACCTACACAGAGAGGTGCCCCGTCTACGTTGGGGGTGGCATAGGACAGGGATGGGGATGTGGGTCTTTGGGGAAGTCCCACACAGAGTGAACCCTGGGTTCCTGTGGGGATTGCGAGGGCAGCAACCCCTCTGGTGGTGGGGTGGGTGGATCCCCCCATCACTCATGTGGTATGGCTGGCCATGTAACAGGGGATGGCACATCAGTTGAACAGCTGGGTGCAGGGTTCCATGCCTCCAGCCCCCCGGTGAACAGGCTGGTGGGTGGGGTAGGGGGCTTGCCTGGACATGGGAGTCCCTGCGTGGGGGCTGCGTGTGGCCTGTCTGTTCCCAAGGCGGTCTCTGTGGACACAAAGCTAGCAACACTGTCTGTGGATACAGGTCCTGGCTTTCACTTGTGGGCTGGGCTGGCCTGTGTGCTGCTTGGGACTCTTTGGGTTAGAGTGTGGCCATGTGGCTGGCCCGCCGGGAGGGGTCTGGGGTTTGCACCACCCTGCCCCAGCTCAG
The DNA here is from genome assembly GCF_033958435.1 of Carettochelys insculpta. Lineage (NCBI taxonomy): Eukaryota > Metazoa > Chordata > Testudines > Carettochelyidae > Carettochelys > Carettochelys insculpta. The sequence goes on along the minus strand of NC_134139.1, from coordinate 145,880,232 downwards.
CCCCTCCTGCCTCACCACAGGGTGTGCAGCACACCAGATACTTCCCAGCAGGTCCCTCATGGCAGTGGTGGGCAGCCCCGCTGGTGATGCGATGGGTCAAGGGCACCGAGGGCTTCACGATGTGGAGGGTGCCATGTGTGGGGTGGTTGAGGAACAGGAGCTGTGAACCTGTGACTGTCTCCCTGTGTGGCCCCCCTGAATGGAGGGGCTGCTATGTGCTGTCCCTGCTGGCGGAGGCCAGGGGTGCAGGTGTCTGTCCTGCAGGTGAGTATGGGGAGGTGTGGGCACTTGGCCTGTGTCCCTGCTCATGCAGCACTGTCATCTCGGTGCAACGGGGTCTGCAGGACTCCCTGACACTTTAAGGGTGGATGGAGCACTGGGACCTAGGGCTCTGCTGGTGCTGGCCAGAGCGTCTTTGTGCTGCCAGCTCCATGGAAGACTTTTCCTTCAGAAGAGGGGCTCGCGGCGCATCTACATGTGCTTTCGTCCGGAGGAATCTTCCAGGACACTCTTCAAATGGGAGCAGAGTACGGGCTCCAGAAGAGAAGCCACAATCTTCCTGATTCCTTCTGGAAGAACAGATTTTGTGTGCAGACTCTCCCTGGATCTTCTAGATGAGCACTGCCTTCTTCGAGATGAATTTGCCAGCGTAGACATGAGACTAGAGACTAGAGACATCACAATTAGCATTAACACAATTTGTGACTCAACATAGCCAGGTCGATTACAATGAGCAAAATACCAGTCCATCATCTGACTACCTCACAAATTGAGCAAACCAGGAACAAGCTGTACTTACACTGACACACCCTCACTTGCCTCCCAGAAGCATTCCTTCTGACCCTGATTACATTCATTATTTTCTTAAAGATTTCTGAAAATGTTTTGGAGGTGGTTTAGAGAGACAGCTCAGGGTTTGTTTGCTTGTTTGTTTTCTGTCAAGTCTTTTGTAGAATATAATAATATATATGTATAATATAATGTAATAATATAAAGGCTTTTTCTGTGTCGAAGAGGAAAAATCTGATGAAGAGTCCAGCTGCTTCGTTCCTCTTGTCAAAATGTCACCTTCTTTTCCATCGCTGGTACCAAATATCCATGGTATTCTCATCACAGATTCCAACGCTTGTGCAAGCAACATTTTAAGACACATTTTTCCTCACTCGCTGTCCGTTTTGTTTTAGCCTCAACCTTCAGCAGCGTGTCGCTTTTATCTCACTAGCTGAAAAAGTGAGGAGGGGGAGTTAAATATGCTCTCAGCCACAAACACACTTGGGCATTTTCCCTCCCATTCCATCTATTTAATCTTCAGTTCAAACACAAAATAGAGCATACCAAAACTATACAGCCATAACGGACATCCACTCCACTTCGTTTTTCTCCCTACTCTACCTCCTGATTCTCCCACCCATAACGCTACCCCAGGAATCCCACCCAGTAATGAACCACTTGTCTGATTAGCCCAGCCATTACCACCCTCAAGTTAATAATCCCCTGCATCAGAAACTGGTTTATTACTTGCAATTAAGGCTGAAGGCTGCAGCCTTTTCTCTACCACAACAACCTCAGTGACCACATAGTACACCTAGCAATGTCCATAGCCTCCATGGTGCCTCTGTGTTTAACCACATGATCATATACTTCCCACCCATCACAGGACCCCACCCCTCCACTCATCCAGCCCTTGCCTCACCCAGTGGACAGAATGCTAACTTAGTAAGCAGCTATTCAATATTTTGTGTTATCCTCATCGTTCAATGAGTGACCCCAACCCTTAACTACTGTACATTATCCAAACCCTACACTGAAGATGGAATTATTAACTTCCTCTTGACCTTGGGGTGGTGCTTAACACTATGTTATTTGGAAGCTTCACAAACTACCATGAGTTCATCATCACAACACCTCTGAGAGGTGGCAGGTTGCTCTCGTCTTCATTTTACAGCTTGGGACTGTTAAGATGAAAAAATACACATTATTTTGGGTGCCCAACTTGAAACACACAGGTATTTTGGATTATATAGCACTGCACATATTCAAGCACAGTAGTGACTTCAGCCCTTTCCCTTTAATACGTCCCTTCATGTTCTATTCCTGTCTCTTCCCCATCCCAGGCTCTTCATCCCATTTCCATTCTCCTTCTCCAACCAGTACTAGTTTCCTTCATAGGACTCACTGTGCAACTTCCCACGCCACATGTATTCTCCTTCCAGCGCTGAGTTTACCCTGTCAGTCCCAGTCACCCTGTCCCAGATATTCATTTAGTCTGTCCCTCCCTGGGATCCTCATCTAATCTCAGTCTTCCTCCCTGTCACCTCCTTCCCTAGCATCTTTTCCTAGTCTCAGGAATAGTTAAGGGCACATCTTTCAGACAAATGTTATGCCCCTGCCAAATTTGACAGTCCCACTTCTAAGCACTTGGATGCCAAGTTTTCAAAGAAGAGGTTGACAGAATTATTTTAACATGGGCACAACCATGTATTCTGCCCAAGTCTTGTTCTTGGAAAAGGTGCAACTGTTTTATTTGGGAATTAAAAGCTGTAGGCAGACTTCCAGCATAGAAAATTTAAACTACAAAGATTAAAATTTTGCAAAGTTATAAACAACTGAACATTGGATCTTACAATGGGAAGTGTCTGGCAATCTTAATACGAGGCAGTGCTATCAGTTCTGCCTACAACTGTTAAAATGAAGCAAGCTTTCACTGTATTTGTTGTTGCAATTTACTTTCCTCATGCACTGCTGAGAGTTTTCAGATATGTTCATATTCAAGATGAAAGGAAAGGAAAATTTACTGAGAGCAGTATACTTCTGCACATCATTTTCTAGTTATCTCCATAACATTTTGTTCATACTTAACTCAACTACTCATCAGTCACCAGGGCTGACATTCTGGCAGGTATACATTTAGGTTTGGCACTACATGGATGCAGGTATCCCACATTTCAGTCTCTGAGTTCAGAGATCATGCAGCAGATAATAAAAGTATGACCTATTTTAACGAGTGCCGTCAGCATTCCAAAATCACAGAAACATAAGGGAAGACTATGCTCTCAAAGACTACATCATCTAAATCAGACACAGATATGTTTTCCAAGTCATGCCACTCCTTACTTGCAAGCCTCTCCTAAAATACTACTTAATGTGCTTAACAGAAGGAGAAATTCCAGGGACTTACTAATATATTTCAGGATCTGTATTTCAACCAACTGCATAGAAAACAGAAAATTTGGAAAGTGACTCTGGAGTTGGAAAAGAAAAACTGCTGGATGCTACATGGAGAACTCAAAAATCACAAGAATTTCTCTACCAACCTCCATTTCTATTGTCCTTGCTCTCTTTAGCTTATCAGTCTTACTTGCAATTTCCCTAGTTGATCAATAAAATATGTTATCATGTCAAGGAGAGGTTGTTAGTCACAATCAATTTGGGGTCAGCCAGGACAGAATATTATATTGCCTGCTTCATAACATCTTATTCTTTTTTGGATTCCTACAGCCCAGATGTCAGACATTCTGTCCTCGCTACAGTTGAGCCATGGTGTGAGCCAAATTATTCTGTGACCATTTTTAGCAGTCTGGTTTGTTTCAAGGACTCAATGTCATACGTGCCCATTAGCATTTATATAACTTTCTCTCCCATGGAAGGATATGAACCCAGCTAGAATCCTAGAACCCAGCTGCCTTATTTGCTACGATATAACAAAGCGGATTTAAATAGCAAGCGCCGGCATCTTGGCTTCCAGCTGGCTGACTATGTGAAATCATTTCTGAAACCTTGTCCTTTTGAAGAAGCTCCTGGTATCAATCTACACTGGAATAAAAGACACACGGCATGGCCATGGCTTGCCTGCTTCACTTGACTCAGGTTCAAGGGGCTAAAAATTGCAGTGTAGAGGTTTGGGCATAGGTTGGAACCCAGCTTTGGGACCCCATGAAAAAAGAGGTCCCCAGAGTTCAGGTCCAATGAACCTCATCAGCTGATATGAACCCACTATGGGTCTTTAAGTGTTGTGTAGACGTGCACTTGGAGACCTGAATTTGAAAGTCTTCCCAGCCTGGAGCACTTACAGCTAAAGAGCAAGAGAAGGAGAGAGAAACAAGGAGCCTCTGAAGATCACAGATAACCCAATCCTGATCATTCCCTAACTAGTCAGCAATACTGTTTTTAAACTCATAGAAAAGCATTTAAATTTGTTTGGCATGTCAGCATGTCTGTCTTTATGCACAGCTTTCTGAAGGCATGTTTCGGAAAGGCTTTGATTTTAAAAGCCCATTCATGCACTCCAATAATAAACTGGTCCTAAGAGTAAAACACATTTTCCTTTATCAGCCTACATTTTCAAACTGACTTATGATTCTGGAAGGCCCAGTTTTTTGGGTGCCCAACTTATGGCAATGTAAATGAGTCAGTTTTTTAAAAGGGACTATCATTTAAAAATCAGGGTAATTTATGGTACCCAAATTGGGCATTTGAAAAATAGCACCTTACAATCACTAGTTGCTTTTGAAAATTTACAATCTTATTCTTAATTCTTTCCATTGCAGTAGGTCCCAAAGGCCCAAGCAAGGCTCAAGACCACCAATGTTCTACATGCTAAACAAATACAAAGGAGAAGTTCCTGTTCCTAGAAGCTTACAGTCTACTAAAGCAAAAATAAACAGAGGGAGGTGCCTGTAACATATATGCAAAGTGGTCAGTGCACTGAAAGGAGAACATGGGGAAAGGGCTTGTTGGTGTGTGGTGTTCTGGCACAAACAAGAAGAAACCAATGAACCTTGACGGCCAAACAATATTTGGATGTTCAAATGCAATCTCTCAAGATCCTATCTGCCAAGAGATCAGACGAAATATGGGTTTCGGGGTTCACGGGTTTTTTAAAATCTCCCAAACATTTTACAGATATTACCTAATTAACCTTTGTGAACTAGGCACATTACCCATTGCCCTCATTCTATAGAGTAGAAAACTGAAGTAAAAAGGACAAGGAATGTGACTGTGCAAAAGGCCACAATACATTTGATACAGGAGAAAAGGCCTTAATTCATCTTCGCAACTCTGCATGTTCCTGCACTTTTCTCTCTCCTCAGTGGGCAGGAAATCTCCAGAGGCCTGCTTACTTTCTCCCATGAGCTTCTCTCATGCATATACAAGAAGGTAGATGTGGAGATTGAAAAGAAGAGATGAAGTCAGTTGTGGGGTGTGGTTTCAATGAAATAATGAGGCAGAAGAGCCTCCCTGTGGATAATTCTTGTTTTGTCAGTTTTCATGAATTTTACAAAGCTCTCCGGAGATTCAGGGGCTTAGGGACTAAACCCGGCTGAACTTGGGGGATGAGGAAAGCATGTAGACAGTCTACCCACCATTGTCAGAAAAGTGAAACAGAAATGAACTCAGACTATTCTCTCTCAAGAAGGAATAACAGCCCTTAGGAGACCACCTCCACCCCCACAGTGCTTTTGCTCTAGATGGTGAAGGAAGAAACCTGTCAGCAGTATGCAATATAATATATGAACGTATGTGAGACACCAAGTAAGCAATTCAGTTTTTGTGCCTTGATTTAATGGTTTTCTAAGCTATTTCCAAGTCCCACTTGGCAGAAGAGAAGGCCATGAAGAAGTATAAAAAGAAATGGCGTTGGGGCATTTGTCTCCAGGGATTTTACTAAAAGAGTTTTAAAAGTGGACCTTCAAAAGAGACAGACAGGAAGAAATGCCACTCTCCTACATTTACACTTTCAGGGAAGAAGAGAGGAGGAGGGCAGTGATTTAACATGCCACTACATCGAACTTACTCCTGGTTTAGTGGAGAAGGCAACTATGATAAAAAGTCAGCAAGTAGCTACACCAGCAGCAGACCTAGACACTAACATCAGGTCATGTTCATGCATTCTGCAGAAACAGCGTAAAGTAAGTAAGGTCAGACTTCAGCAGTAACGACCCAGGAATCCCCAAGAGATTCTGCCGGGAATGATTTACTTTCAACATTTACAAACCAAAGCTGCAGGGTTCCAGTCACAAGCTCCACTGCAAACTGAAGAGTTCCAGAATTGTGCAGCCCAACTGTACATATGCAGTAAAATTATTGGAGCCTTTGTGATCTGTAAGCCACCTTGAGGAAACAACCACCTCAGCATCAAACTTAGGGCATTTTATGCTCTGTAGCAATAGCTACAGATAGACGTCAACATTGACTGAAGTCTGTCAGTCAATATCACCCTATGTACACCAGTACAGCGCAGCAGCTTGTGGTAATGGGTTTGTATTTGCATAAGAAAGAAATTTTCTTTTGCCAAGAGTAGATTAAAGCAAATATTGCAAATATTTCTGCTGAGGCTGGTTCCCTGCCAGGACACATAATATTTTAGCCCCTGAAATCAGTCCACACATTAATATATTTTTTCACAAACATGATAGATAAACTAGGCTTTTGTACCTAGATCTAATACACACTCAAAAACTCCACATATTTAAAATTTGTCAGGAGGAACAGATTTGATCACTCTGACACAGGCCATTTATCTAAGTGAGCTTCACAATGGGTAACTGCTGTGCAGACATTAGAGCAGTAAATGAGGTCACCCTGAATGAGTTATAAATGATAGCTGGCTCTCATGCAGCACTTTCTATACAAAAATCTCTGCGTTTTACATTATCCATTGTTTTGATTATTTTACAGATGGGAAAACTGAAAGGCTGAAGTGACATCTCTAAGGTCATACACAAGTCTTCTAGTTCCCAGTTCTTTGCCTTTGGCACTGAACCCACACTGCCACTCTATAATATTTCTATTGAAATAAGAGGTGCTCTGGTTTTACACTACTGTAAGGGAAAGCAATAATGTGTCTTACATTAATAGGGCTAAAGTCTTATTCATTACGCTTCTGCCTTCTGAGCTGAATATTTTCTGTAATTGTCCCATTTGAGGAATTCTATTATGATACTCTCAATTTTATTCCTCTGCCTTTTGTATTTTTGCTTTTTGAGAAACTGCCTTTAATGTTTCCTATTTTCCAATTCCCTGTTTCTGACACAAATTCTCATACTGTGAACCAACATTATGTTTCTCATTCAAACGACTGAGGAATTACGATTGCTAGAAATTAACAGAAATGTTCGGCTTCTTGGGAATACAAGATTCCCAGATGACATTTGGAACAAAGCCACCAGAACAGAATATCCTACCAAATAGAGGGTGTTTAATGTATCTGTGTTGTTTCTGACTATCTCCAGTAATTTATTTTCACCCCAAGAAGCAACAAATATAGTACTTTAGAGCCAGCAGATATAGCTACCTTTAAGAAACATAATTTCTGGAAGCAAGGATAAAATAGCAGCATAGAATTCTAGGGCTGGAAGGGACCTCAGGAGGTCATCTAGTCCAGCTCCCTGCCTGAAGCAGAATGAACCCCAACTAAATCATCCCAGCCATGACTATGTCAAGCCAGGGTTTAAAAACCTCTAGGGATGGAGATTCTACCACCTTTCTTGATAACACATTCCAGTCCCTCACCACACTCCTGGTGAAACAGTTTTTCTTAATATGCAACTTACACCTCTCCCTCTGTAGCTTCAGACCATTGATCCTTTGTTAGCCAGTGGCCGGGTAATGTGCAGTGAGGTACCAAATATGCCCTTGTTACCATCCGAGCCTTTAACTGCTAGAGTGCAGGGCTCCTTCGCAGCAGGCAGCCTGGGCCGGGCTGATGGATGCCCCAGGGTCCTAAACACCCGAATCTTTTACTGCTAGAGCAGGGAGCTCCGTCGCAGCAGGCAGCCAAAATTGGCTGACGGGCGCCCCAGGAGTCTGCCCCATGGAGGCAGCACAACTCTGCGCTCAGCTTTTAGCACTCTCACCTATGGCCAGGCAGGGGTAACCAAACGGTTAAAGTTCTTTTTATTGTGCCGGCTGTGTTGCAGTGACAGTGAGCAACAGCAGTCAGGCTTAGATCTTCACTAGCTACAAGTTTATTAAGCTATAGTTATAAGCGTGCGGTTACAAAAGGCTATTGTCTACTTCTTTATGCTATCAGAGTACAGGTGTTAACAGGTTACATTACAATTCAATACCACGACGTCTTAATGCAACAGCATCTATCTATAGAGCTCTAATTCTTTAACTGTGCGCACCAAAAGGAGACCTTAATGTGGGTACATCTTACCCTCCTTAATATGGGTACATCTTACCCTCCTTGCGTCTCTTGACACCAGCGTAGCCAAGCCAGGATCGGTCACTCAATTCCGCGGAAAGACGAATACAAAGTTGGGCGTCCCCATTTGCAGACCTCGGGAGGCAATCGCCTGACCCAACCAGCAGGTAGTTGGTGGGAATGCACTCAGAGTCAGAGTGCTGCTGGGCCCATCTTCATACCCCCTGGGTCACGTATTCTCTTTCTTATCTATGGTGTCATTGCTCCACAGGGAGCTGTGGTGACAGGGAGGTATGAAGTAGTGGGATCCTTAACCACATTCTCCACACCCCACTGCCTTGTGGGTTATCCTGGGAAGGAGAAAGGCTAAGGGAGTAAACCCTGACAGAAAATCTGGAGTGGAGTCCAAAGGCGGTTCGGTGTCAACTTCTGGCACTGTCCCGGCAACTCCTGCAGCTGAGCTGGTACCAGACGTGGATGTTATCCTCTCCTTTGGACTATATCAGTAAAGCTGAGAGGGGGACACTGGTGTCTGGGCAGCCCAAAGTCTCCTTAATAAATGCCCAGGCTCGCGCCCGGAGAGGTACTCCGGCATCGCTGAACAGCATTGCGTCAACACGGGAGGCAACAGATACTGGTTATAAGCTCTTGCTCGATTGGCGTAGAGAACGAGCACCAGGGGTTGCCTTCAACGGTGGGAGAGATCCTCGCATCTCACTGGACAGTCACCGCCCGCCTCAATCTGGGCAGCCCCCAGCCAATAGGGTACTGTCCCGCCACAGTTAACCTGCCTCGCTGGGTGCGTGAGGCTTAAGGTTCCTGAACCTGACAAGTGACTGAAATTTGGGCACCAGGCAAACCAATAAGAAAATCAACAAGAAATGAGAAACATATCAGACAGCTAGCAGAGGAGAAGCGAGCGCACAGAAAGCACAATAAGGACTTGCCAGACACCCACTACCTCTGCAAGAGATGCAGCAAGGACTGTCACTCTCATGTGGGTCTTTATAGTCACAATAGATGCTGTAAATGAAGTCCTCAATTGAAACTTTAAAGGGCGCGATCCATAGTCTATGCAGACTGTAGGATGCCTACTACAGATTGTACCGGTCTGTCTTTTGTGATGCCAGTTTTTACAAGGGCAATTCTTACTTAATTTGCACTTGTAAGACAGGAGATAAGCAATTTGGGAGTACAGGACATTCTTTTACAAGGGTGGAGATTCCTCTTCTGGGATGGCTGTGTGGGCGCATCACTCCATTAATGCCAGCCAAGGGCAGTTCTCTGAGGCCCTTCATTAACAGTTAGCCTGCTAGCCCTCTATCTGTGTTTTCTGTTTCTCAGGGTCACGATGAGCCAGCACATCTGGGCCCCTTTAGGAAGGCATGAAAGGCTGTGCTGTTTAACTGCTGTTCAGTGCCCTGTGTGCTCTGAGGCACCTTAGGGGGAGGCAAAAGCCAGTCTGTAGTGGGAAGATTTTGTCTGGCTGCATCCTTGTTCTGTTATCTATCACCATTGAGAACAGTCTCTCTCCATTCTCTTTAGACCCCCCTTTCAGAAAATTGAAGACTGCTATCAAATCACCCCTCAGTCTTCTCTTCTGCAAACTAAATAAGCCCAAATCTCTTAGCCTCTCCTCATAGGTCATGGCTCCAGCCACCTAACCATTTTCATTGCCCTCCACTGAACCCTCTCCAATGCATCCACATCCTTTCTATACTGGGGGCCCAGAAATGGATGAAATACGCCAGATGAGGCCTCACCAGAGCAGAGTAGAGGTAAATGATAAATTTCTAGATCTTCTGGAAATGCTTCTCATAATGCACACCAATATGCCATTTGCCTTCTTGGCTATAAGGACGCACTGTTGACTCATATCCAGCCTCTCATCCAGTGTAATCTGCAGATCCTTTTCTGCTGCACTGCTACTTAGCCAGTTAGTCCCCAACCTGTAACAGTGCTTGGGATTCTTTCATCCCAAGTGCAGGATTCTGCAATTGTCCTTGCTGAACCTCATCAAATTTCTTTTGGTCCAATCCTTCAATTTGTCTAGGTCACTCTGGACCCTATCCCTACCCTCCAATGTATCTACCTGATCCTCTACCTTAGTGTCAGCTGTGAATTTGCTGAGGGTGCAATCCATCCCCTCATCCAGGTCATTAATAAAGATATTGAACACTACTGGACCTAGAACTGATCCTTGGGGCATGCCACTTGAAACCAACTGCCAACCAGGCACTGAGCCATTGACCACTATCTGTTGGGCCTGTCTGGCAAGCCAGTTTTCTATCTACCTTTCAGTCCATGTATCCAGTCCTTACTTCATTAACTTACGGGCAAGAATATAGTGGGAGACTGTATCAAAAGCTTTACTAAAGTCAAGGTATATCACATTCATTGACTTCCCCATTTGTACAGAGCCAGTTACTTCATAAAAGAAGCTAATCAGATTGGTCAGGTAAAACTTGCCCTTAGTGAATCCATGTTGACTACTCTTGATCAATCTTCCCTCTTCCAAGTGCTCCAAAATGGATTCCTTGAGAATTCCCTTCATGATTTTTCCAGGGACAGAGGTGAGGCTGATAGGTCTATTGTTCCCTGGATTGTCCTTTCCTTTTTTTTTTTTTTTAAAGATGGGCACTACATTTGCCTTTTTCCAATCAGCAGGGACCTCTTCCAATTTTCACAAGTTTTCAAAGATAATACCAAAGCCTGTGCAATGACTTCTTCCAATTCCCTCAGTACCCTTGGATGCATTAAATCTGGATCCATGGATTTGTGTGCATCTAGCTTTTCTAAATAGCTCTTAACCTGTTCTTTCCCCGCCCCGAGGGCTGCCCATCTGCTTCCCATACTGCATTGCCCAGTGCCGTAGTCAGGGAGCTGACCTGGTACATGAAGACTGAGGCAAAAAAAAAACATTGAGTACTTCAACCTTTCCCACATCATCTGTCACCGTTACCTCTCTCATCCAGTAACGTCCCCACACCCTACCTCATAACCCTCTTATTGGTAACATACTGTACAACCCTTCTTGTTGCCCTTCACATTCCTTGCTAGCTGCAGTTCCAATTGTGCTTTCACTTTCCTGATTACCCACCCCCACCAGCATTCTCCAGCCATATATTTATACTCCTGCTTACTCATCTGTCCAAGTTTCTACTTCTTATATGTCTCCTTTTTGAGTTTAAACTTGCCAAGGATTTCCCTTGTGAGCCAAGCTGCTTCCCTACCAAATTTGTTTTCTTACTGCACATTGGGATGGTTTCTTCCTGTGCTTTCAGCAAGACCTCTTTAAAATACTGCCAGTTCTCCTGAACTCCCTTCTCCTTCATATTAGCTTCCCAAGGGATCTTGCCCATCAGTTCTCTAAGGGAGTCAAAGTCTGCTCTTCTGAGATCAAGGGTCTGTATTTTACTGCTCACCTTTCTTCCTTTTGTGAGAATCTTGAAATCTACCAACTTGTGGTCACTGCAGCCCATGTTGCCAGTCACTTCTACTTCTCCTACTATTTCTCCCCTGTTTGTGAGCAGCAGGTCAAGCTGTGCACAGCCCCTGGCTGGTTTCTTCAACACTTGTACCAGGCATCCCCAACATTCTTCAAAAACTTCTTGGATGTTCTGTGCGCTGCTATATTGGTCTCCCAACAAATATCTGGGTGATTAAAGTCTCCCATGAGGACCAGCACCCGTGATTTGGAAGCTTCTCTTGGTTGTCTGAAGAAGTTCTCGTTTACCTCATCTGCCTGATCTGGTGGCCTATAGCAGACACCGAACACAACATTACCTCTGTTGCTTCTGTTTCTAAGCTTAACCCAAAGACACTCAACTGTCTCTTCTCCCTCCATATACTGGAGCTCTGAGCAATCATATTGCTGTCTCATGTAGTGCACAATTCCTCTTTTCCTCCCCTGCCTGTTCTTCCTGAACAGTTTATACCCTTCCATGACAGGGCTCCAGTTAAGTGCTCATACTTGATTGTGTATTAGATCTAGGCATAAAAACCACACCAAGTCTCCATTATTCCAATCACCTTATACTTCTTTGACTATGAAGTATGACCTCTAATTCCTCCTGTTTGTTTCCCAGGCTTCTTGCATTCTCAGACAAACACCTTACATAATAAGCTGATTCTCCTACTTTCTCCTTTTGAACAACTGGTCGTCTTTTGTTGCACCCTCTTCCTTCCCCACTTACCTCAGTACTTGGGTCACCATCCGCCGACAAACCTAATTTAAAGCTCTCCTCACTAAGGTTGCAAGCCTGCCCACAAAGATGCTCTTTCCTCTCTTTTTTAGGTGGATCCGATCACTTCCTAGCAATCCTTGCTCTCGAAACAGAATCCCATGGTTGAAGAAACCAAATCCCTCTCTCCGACACCACCTGCGCAACTATGCATTTACTTCCATGATTCGACAATCTCTACCTGGACCCTTCCTGCAAGAGAGAGGATGGATGAGAATACCACTTGTGCTCCATATTCTTTGATCTTCATTCCCAGAGTTAAATAATCTGCAGTGATCTGCTCAAGGTCGTTCTTTGATGTTTCTTTGGTTCCTACTTCCTGGAGAGGTAGGAAGGGGAAATAATCCACAGGTTTGATGATTTCTGGAAGTCTCTCTGTCATATCCTGGATTCTAGCTCCTGGTAAGCAGCAAACTTCCCGAGATTCCAGGTCTGGATGGCAGATGGGTGACTAATATGAATATAAATTATAACTATTGCCAGAGGTGCCATCATTTCTTCAACGTTTAGCCAGACAGTTGGCCATAGCCATTGTTTACCATTTGGTCCGTTCCTGCACAACCAAAAAGGCTTGATGGCCTCAGATTCCAACATTAGAATAGACTTGATGTAACAGGGGATCTGCTTCTGGGCTGCCTCTGCCCCTCATTGGTGGAATTTTATCCCTGACGTTACAAATGTTCTCCAGAACATCTTATGGTATCTTCGTGACATGTCCCAAAAGTGTAAGGTGCTGCCTATGGACAGTGGCTTAGTCATCTGTAGACCCGAATGACCATAAACATTTGCATTATGAATAAATTATATTTCTGCCCAATATACAATCTTGACTTTTTTTCATGGAAATCCTCCAGCTTTGCACAGTCTTTGTGGTGTCCATGTTTCATGGCTATACATCACTATGCAAAGCATATAGCTCAAATAAATACAAGAGGAAGTTGCAATCATTTGGCACCTGTTTATCAGGTTTTTAATTACGCAATGCATTCTTTTTACTGCACAATGCTATTGCATCATCTGTCCATGGCCCTTTTGAGACAACTTCCCCACAATTGTTCTTTTGTGGAGCAAGGGCTTGCTTCCTATGGATCGGGCTCCAGGACCCCAGTCCCCAGTGATCTCCAGAAGAGCAGAACCATCCATACAGAAGTAACTGATGCTTTGTGCCAAGCTTGGAGCTCCAGTGTGTTTCCCACCATCATTCCCAGCAAATATACTCACATGGAACTTGTTGCGTCCCATAAGCCTCTTTTACCCTGTGTTTCCTCCATCTTCATCTCACTTCATGTCTGTCACTCACAATTCTTTCCAACCAGAAAGTTACATTGCAAGTGTGAGAGTGTCATCACAGCACTGGCCAATCTGCATTCCCAGCACTGCCAGGTTACACACAGCTACTAGCGTTTTCTCAGAAAATGCCATGCTCTGTTTCATGCTAATGCAGCGAGAAAACAAATGTCAAGAAATCAAAACATTTTCACAAAACAGAAGTTTTGTTTTTCAGTCAGTACCTCACAAAATTGCTTCTCTGCCTCTTATTCCCTGGTGCTCTACCTCACATACCCACTTTTCATGCTCCTTTCCAGAGTACATACCAGCTTTGTGCTGAGATTAATACAGCACTGCAATGATATTTTCTTTTGTTTGGCTTCTTGTAGATTCAGGTCCCTCAGGCTCAACATGATGTATGCAGTGTGTATCCATAGGAACCTATTACACCGTTTTGTCATAGAAAGCTGAGGAACGCTTTCTCCCTTCAGAAACCTGGGTAATCAGTGCAGTCACAAGGCGCCCATCAGAGCTTTAGTGGTTTTGTTTCGGCAGATGCTTTCTTGATAGATATTTTGATACCAGTTTGTATTTTATTCTTCTGTGAAGCTGACTAGATTGCTTTAGATTTAGATAGATTTGTTCAAATTTTAAAAGCAGGAAGACATCTGGTCAGTGTCCACATCCACCCAGGCCTGCTGAGGGTTGATAACTGGGACTTGGTGATTTTTATTTCTCAGCTTTTATAAGTCCAGCAGAAGTAGCCATCACATGTTTTCATTGCTGGGAATCAGAGAAAGAGGATAAACCTAATGTAGCTAATCATCATGAGGGCTAAACTCACATTAACAAATAACCAGTAACAGAAGCCCCGCCCCCCTTACCTCATCCTGAAGCAGTTGGAGGTAGTTTTGTTCTAAATACTTTGGGCAAAGATAATGTGGAATTAACTCCGAAAATCAAAGAGAAGATTTTGCTAACTGACTCATGGATCTAGTAGCTATATTTGTCTCCACACATCAAAAGATGACAATAGGACAGTTCCAATATATATTCAAGCAGAAAGAATAACCACGTAAAACACAATCAGTGCATGAACTGCCTGTGGTAAGTGTGCTGGGATCACTGGACACGAGAGCTTCCTTCCTGAAATGGAATATTACCCTGCTGTATGTGAGTTTGAAATGTCTCTCTTATTTGCCACGTTGCCAGTCAAAACTAAGTTGTCATCATCACAAGAATAAAAGCCCTGTTATACTGCACCAAGACTTGACTGTAGCTGAATTGTTTCACCAATTGCAATGGATGATGGCTGTAATGTACATCCCAAGCACTCTGCGCTTACATTTTTGGTACCAAAAAAAGTTTATTTTGCCATTAAAATAAAAGGAAAAACAACACTTTTTATGTTGACTGGTGAATGTAATATTTTGCATCAGGTTGAATCTATAAAGGTTAAATTGCTGCAAATTGGAGTGAAAAGCATTGGATTTGTTTAAGGCTCTATGTGCTGAAGCATCTGACATTTGTGTAATAAAGTGAATGTGACACCTTGAACACTTGTTTGGCAGATTCTCAGAGTTCCATAGAAACTGGAAACTTGGTAAGAAATACAAAAATTATATAAACATAATCAGACAGCTCAGTCTCTTTCTTCCTGTGTGACTGGTAGCATTCACAGACTCAGGATCACCATTACGTTGCAAGTTGCCAGATTAGTCCATGCCCTGTCACTGTTCCGAGACAGAAAGATGGGATTGTATGATGTGGTGAAAGGGATTTTTCACATCTATGGCTTGAAACTATATTTCTAGACAAGCTTACTTATTTTAATTGAATCATGAGACCGCTCTATTTTTGGTGCTCTTCATTTTTCCCTGCAGTATAAGACCTTCCTTGTAATACTCGATTTTATGTCTTTACATATTGGTAAGAAAAAGCTGTGGGAATTTATGCTTTCTTACACAACTTGAAGAAAGACCCAGCTGACTTCAGCCTTTGCACATATAAAAAAGGATCCCTACAAAATACCAGTGGTCCTCACTTGCATAAAAAGCTACACAAATTGATTGTTGGTCCTTTTACCACCATCTTCTCCGCTGACTTTAGGAATCTAGATAGCATAGGTGATTTACAATTCTCTTTCCAACTCCCATTTTGGGAAGATCCATGCACAACCCCAATCTGCCAACAGCTTTGAGCAAACCTACTCCCATCCCACTGTATTCTATGGAAAGCACCTGTCAACATTTCACTCCCACGATTATTTTCTACCCTTTCACAGGAAAACCCTCACAAATTTAATGTCTCTTCCTGATGAAGGTTGATTAATCTCCCAATGCTTCTTTTTTTCCTCTTTTTTTTCCTGGAGATCTAGTTACTCACAATTTCCTCCCTCTCCTACAAAAACTTTCCCCTAATTTAATATTTCCCACTGCTTGATCCAGACCTACTTCCACCCTAAAACTTCTTCTGCCCCAACAGAGAGAAACAGCTTTGACTTTTCTTGTTAGCTAAACTTCATCCCTCCTCTTCATGGAAGCAGATGTCTTCTTGATCACCTGTCTGAGGTAGTTGCCTGCTCCTCTTTCATAGAGTTATAAGAATTACTAAAGTTTTCATCTTTTGAATGACTAAAAGATTTTTGACTGACTTAACAATGTTTTCCTCTAATGTAGGACACCTGACAACTTGTTTATTTATAATTCTGTACAATATAATTTTTAGGGATCTCTTCTGGGGTCAAACTGTGTTATTGTTATTTTATGGTATACAGCTTTTCAAAGTAGTCAACAACTTTTTAAAAGATAGTTTTAAATGTACTGATATGCAGTTAGCAACAATGTAGTGGATATTTGAAAAGTAAATTCTTTCAATATCTGTATATTCAAACTTTTTGAAAAGAGAATAGACCATAATTGCTTCTCATCATGTCCAGAAATTACATTTAGAGAACGGTTTTAAAAGAGCATGAGGTGAGATACAAGTCCACACATACCCCTACATCAATTAATCTTTCTGAACTTTGGCCCAAAACCTGCAAAGTACTTAAGCACATGCTGAACTTTAAGTATGAGTAGTCTCTCTGTAGTTAAAGGCTGTGTCTACACAAGCCCCCACCTTTCAGAAGGGACATGTTAATGAGGGAGTTCCAAAGATGCTAATAAGCTCCTGCCATGAATATTCAGTGCCTCATTAGCATAATGGCAGCTGTGGCGATTCAAAAGTGCTGCTTTCAAATCGTGCACCACCTGTATAGCTGGGAGCCTTTCGAAACAACCCCCCAGTTTTCAAAAATCCCTTCTTCCCAAAATAAATGGGAAGAAGGGGCTTTCAAAGACTGGGGAGTTGTTTCAAAAGGTCCCCAGCTACATGGGCGGCACTTGATTCAAAAGTAGTCCTGCAATACTCTGCTGCAGTCCTTTGGGAACTGCTCCTGCTCCTGTCCTGAGAATCTACTTCCCAACTGTAGTATTTCAATGGCTACGTCTACACGTGAAGCCAACATCGAAATAGCTTATTTCGATGTAGCAACATCGAAATAGGCTATTTCGATGAATAACGTCTACACGTCCTCCAGGGCTGGCAACGTCGATGTTCAACTTTGACGTTGCGCAGCACCACATCGAAATAGGCGCTGCAAGGGAACGTCTACACGCCAAAGTAGCACACATCGAAATAAGGGTGCCAGGCACAGCTGCAGACAGGGTCACAGGGCGGACTCAACAGCAAGCCGCTCCCTTAAAGGGCCCCTCCCAGACACAGTTGCACTAAACAACACAAGATACACAGAGCCTACAACTGGTTGCAGACCCTGTGCCTGCAGCATGGATCCCCAGCTGCCGGAGCAGCAGCCAGAAGCCCTGGGCTAAGGGCTGCTGCCCACGGTGACCATAGAGCCCCGCAGGGGCTGGAGAGAGAGCATCTCTCAACCCCCCAGCTGATGGCCGCCATGGAGGACCCGGCAATTTCGATGTTGCGGGACACGGATCGTCTACACGGTCCCTACTTCGACGTTGAACGTCGAAGTAGGGCGCTATTCCGATCCCCTCATGAGGTTAGCGACTTCGATGTCTCGCCGCCTAACGTCGAAGTTAACTTCGAAATAGCGCCCGACGCGTGTAGCTGCGACGGGCGCTATTTCGAAGTTAGTACCGCTACTTCGAAGTAGCGTGCACATGTAGACACAGCTAATGTGTTTAGTGACTGAGTAGGACTGTTCTCTCCAGAGTTCACGCCGTTCTGCTACTGTACTTTCCAGCTTCAGCTAGGAACCTTCCTACATTTCATTCCATTCCATTGAGGAGCCATATCTGTGTCCTATCAACAATACAGGGACCTCAGTGGAGAAACAACAATAGCATACAAAACCCTTCAATAGAATCCTTGCCAAGGAGAATAGTCATCTTCTTACAAAGTATAAATCCTTCTCCTCTTTGCCCCCTTCTAATTTAAGTCTACAACTCAATTCTGAAGTTGTGTAAAGTTAATGTGAATTCCAAAATGGCACTAGAAGACTTCTGGGTAGAAAGCATATGGAAATGAAGCTTTTTGTAGCTATAGTTCCCCTTTGCACCAATAGAGGGAACCAGAGAGCAACATATGCTCAGGAACTTCTATCTTGAATATTGTACAGAAGCCTGTGGGGGAACACTTCAATCTCCCTGGACACTCAGTGGCAGATTTAAGGGTAACAGTTCTGAAACAAAACAAAATGAAAAATCAAATGGAGAGAAAAATCTCTGAGCTGCAATTTATTTGCAAATTTGACTCCATTAATCATGGATTAAACAGAGACTGGGAGCGGCTTGAAGCTTACAAAGGCAGTTTCTTTGCTCTGGGTGCTAATGTCTCCCCATTAGACTCTGACAAAGGCTCACATCCCCCTGTCTGATCTGATTTTTTTTTCCCTCGTTTGATAAGTGCTGTGGATACTGACCATTTCCACCTTGCTGAATAGACCTTGTCAGCGCTGGCCCTCCTTCTTACTGTGACCCCACTCTTTAAATACCCCTCTGAAACCAACCCCCCACACACACTCATGCATCTGATGAAGCAGGTCTTTGCCCACGAAAGCTTGTGCTCCAAAATATCTGTTAGTCTATAAGGTGCCACAAGACTTCTTGTTGTTCTTGTATCTTGAATACTGGGCTATTCAGATGAAACATCTCTTTGTCTGCTCTTCCTTTCTAACCTAATTAACTAACATGTCTACCTCCCTGCGTCTGTTCTTCCTGTTCCCCAATAGATGGGAGCAGAATGCTCCCTACCCTCTAGATCTTCAAGACACAGGGATTGACTTTTAACGAGATTGGTCCAATATTTTGCAATAAACAAAGGCATCAAATGAAAGTTGTATAAATATTGACCATCACAATCCAAATTTGAAAACAGATCAAAAGACAAAGAAAATATGCAGGCCAGCAAAGTTTCTAAAGGAAACAAAGCATGTCTTCATTTGTTCAACAAATGAAAATTACCTTAAAGAATATGTGGAAAAAGCATTTCCTATAGTGCACAGGTCTACAGATCTTACACTGAAACTACCATTGTGATGATGGGGAATATATCAGTATAAAAACTTAAGTTGAACATATTTTTAATTTTGGGAGCAGAAGAAGACTTATAAGCTACTACATGAGCATGGGGTCAAGTCCTGCTCCTGGAAAAGCCCAATGAGTGTAAAGCTGAAATATACATTATTATAGTCTGGCAAGGTTGCACTGTGCAGCACACCTCTGTGGTCCATATCTCTCAGCATATGCCACTGAGACACTGAAAATGAACAAAAGTACCAATGGGAACATAAAAATGTTCTGCTCTGCTTCCAAGTAGAGTGTTGATCCTTCAGACTTTCTCTGTGGAGAGTTGGTTCTGACCTCAGGGTTTTGTCCCTGGAGTGTTTCTCCCAGTCTGGTTTCCCATTAACTGGATCCCAATTCTTAGGTCTATCTCCAACCCCCTAGTTCAGTGCTTGCCTTTGTCCTGTCACCTCCCTTTAAGACTCATCACAGAAGACAACCTCCTTCCTAATGCTCCTCTTTCCAGCTGATCTCTCCTAGCAATTATGGGTCTGATAATCGACTCAAGATATCTCTTCCCGAATCCAGATAGGCATAGTGCGAGATGCCATAAGCATGGCTTATGGCAACTCATCTTAAAGGGCTAGCCAACCTATGATTTATGACTTAGTAATTGTAATAGAATTAAGATAAACATTTTGATTTGTAAAAGAAATGAGGTTAGGGAGGTAATATCAGTTACTGAACCAACTTCTGTTAGTAAAAGAGACATACTTTCAAGCTTACACAAAGCTCTTCTGAAGGTCTTGGAATACAATACTGCAGATCTGAGAAATCTCAAGTTCTTATAATGTTGCTGTAGGGATGAAGTTAGGTTAGGTGGTGGCCTGTCCCCTTACAGTTGCTGCTGCTCCCATTGTCTGGAAATGGTGAAGCATAGCCACTGAGCACTAAAGGGCTTGGTGCCTGCAGACTCTCAAGTAAACAAACTGTCTCCCAGCCTGTGAGCAGCTAACCCTGATGAGTTAGCGTGTGGCCGATGGACCAGAGTTTCCATACCCATGCATCACTGCAAAGAGAGCTCCATTTTGATAGAAAGGACCAGATTTGTGGACCTGCCAACTAGAATGCACATTGTTTACCAGTAATTAAAGAAATTTTCATATTCAGCAGCATGTGTAGGCCTACATATACTAGACTGGGAGTTTGTTAGTAGTGTCCCAAACAGAGTTGGGGATTACAAATGGAATAGTAACAAAATTGTCTTCAAAAGAATCTGAGGAAATTTTTCCAGCAGAATGTAGCATCATCAGGGGATGATTCCACGTTCATTAAAGAAAGAAAAAAAAAGATACTACCTTTGTGAAGCAGTGCAATGATGAACAACTTGCTGTCTTGCCACTTTATTTAGATGAAACTGTAGATGTAATACTTGTTGGCAAAGCACTTTACCAGGAGGATAAGTATGGCTTTTTTTCATTTTACAGGGAGGCAAACTCAGAGCAGAAATGTTCAATGAACGAGCTGGGGTAGAATCTGGACTGCTGGAACTGAAGTGAGTCATCTTTCTACTGGACTGTTCAATCTCTCTCAGTCCATGAGGCTGTCATTTCTCTGAATGAGCAATCTCTAATATAAGATGGTGAAGATAGATGTCCAATTTTCCAAATTTAAAAATACTGATGATCTGAGAGAGAAACCACAATATGTCACCATTGGCATATGAAAGATCTTTACAAAATAAAATGGTAGAACTATTTCTTGGAAACTATGAATTAAAATGGGTTTATTTTGGGAAAAAGGAACATGTGGTTTAAGATCAGTATCAATTTGCTTAAGGTGGACAGAAATGTTTTCCTTGTCACTGTCCTTAGTTTTAAGGTGTCTCACAGTCATGCCCACCAGGCAACTTAATAAACAACATGAATATTTTGAGGGGAGGGAAAAAACCTGCATGAATATTACAAAAAGACTTTTAGCTACAACCTATGCACACCTTATTTAAATTCCTGAAGCAATATTTGCCTATGAAGTTCCTAGCTTATATAAACATTTCTGCAGGCCGTCACCATGAATACCTTGATGGCATCATAAAAGCTGTACAAGCTGAGGTTGGCAAAATATTCAAGAATACTCCTGAAGCTTCACAAAAATGTGACAGGTATATTAATTTGTGTCAGTTTGGCAAGATCTGTGTTGGTCACTGCAAAACATGCTCTGGAAAGAGGTATGCAAGATGTTGAGGAGAGAGAATCTGTTGGAGTTTTCTTGCTTATGAAGTAAGTAGTTACAAAACCTTTGGATCTGATACGGATGAAGTGCTTGAACTGGTAACTTCTGTTGATGATCGTGGAGCCCACCAGAGTAGGAGGAAGGTTCTGTCTGGGCTCTTTGTAAATAAAGCCCACACACATCCACACATATCATCACTGGGGTTGCCATTGGGAAGATCTCTGTGGAGGAAATGAAAAGGTAGGCCACAGAGTGTCCAAGGATGATTGTGTGGTTGTGGAAGATTGAGGGCCTTGTCTCCAGATGGGCCTGGGAGGCGTTTCATGTTTGTTTAGGGACTTGAATCTGATGTTTCTAACTCAGAGGGTTTGGGTGGGGTTATCACTGGACGCATTACACTCTACGTAAGGAGTGACCACCAAGTTCAATTATTCAAACTCTCACAAGCTGCGTCTACACGTGCACGCTACTTCGAAGTAGCGGCACCAACTTCGAAATAGCGCCTGTTGCGTCTACATGTGTCGGGCGCTATTTCGAAGTTAACTTCGACGTTAGGTGGCGAGACGTCGAAGTCGCTAACCTCATGAGGAGATAGGAATAGCGCCCTACTTCGACGTTCAACGTCGAAGTAGGGACCGTGTAGACAATCCGCGTCCCGCAACGTCGAAATTGCTGGGTCCTCCATGGCGGCCATCAGCTGGGGGGTTGAGAGATGCTCTCTCTCCAGCCCCTGCGGGGCTCTATGGTCACCGTGGGCAGCAGCCCTTAGCCCAGGGCTTCTGGCTGCTTCTGCGGCAGCTGGGGATCTATGCTGCAGGCACAGGGTCTGCAACCAGTTGTCAGCTCTGTGTATCTTGTGTTGTTTAGTGCAACTGTGTCTGGGAGGGGCCCTTTAAGGGAGCGGCTGGCTGTTGAGTCCGCCCTGTGACCCTGTCTGCAGCTGTGCCTGGCATCCCTATTTCGATGTGTGCTACTTTGACGTGTAGACGTTCCCTTGCTGCGCCTATTTCGATGTTGGGCTGAGCAACGTCGAAGTTGAACATCGACGTTGCTGGCCCTGGAGGACATGTAGACGTTATTCATCGAAATAGACTATTTCGATGTTGGCTGCACGTGTAGACGTAGCCACAGATATCTGTTTCTCTGTGTGATAGCACATTCAAATCAAGTGTGGCAGGCACTGGAGCTGTATGCTACAAAGTATATCATGCTTATTAAGGTTGATAATTAGAACTGTAATAATGGGGATGCAGCTGACAGGCTTCCTCCAGCAATGTGCCCTTTCTAATGCCATGTCAAAAATAGGATAATAAGGCCCAAACATAATCTTCCCCACCTCAGCAGAAATTCTAGTTGCAAGGCATGGACTAGGGGCCCAAGCTCTGAACTCTCACTAGACTACTGAGCCAGTTCCCACAGTCACTCTTGAGAACCGAAAATATCAATAATCCCAGCCACTGGTAACAATTCTTTAAGCTTCTGCTAACACAAGCCCCTAAAATTTCCCCCACAGGATTTCACTTGGCAGTACACTGACATTTCTGGCAACTCCACTGACCCACCAAAGTGTTTTTTTTTAGCATAACAATGATAATAATATAATAATAATTCACCAGCTGTGGAAAGGCTCAGCTTATGTTTGTTGATGGAGCCATTTTTTTTTGTTCCTGTTACTGTGAATTATCGAGATGAATATCAGTTTCATTTGTGCTCAGGGTGTTGGGTGTTCCTATAGCTGGAAAGGCTCACACTTCCTGTGGGGAGGTTAGAAGGAACACTGTCATCTCTGAAGCTGAGATATCACAACAAAGCAATAAACCTCAGCAACTTGTCTTTGAAAATCCTCAGTAATCCTTTCAAATGATCTTGTTTAATGTACATACAAAGCCACTGACAGCATCAGTTTTGTGAGTCCTCTTATTATTTATTTATTTTGCACTATTATTAGTTTCCTAACCAAAAGAATTGAAGCTTTAGGCCTCAGGCATAATAGCAATGGAAACTGCTTTCAGGTAAATAAATAAATAAAATCACTTCACCAGTAAATGCAGATGTGTCATGGCAATAAGGTAAAGGATTTGCGTCATTCTATACTGCTTCCCTTATGAGACAGAAAGCAGCACGTACTTTCTCATGGTCAGCTAGGCCATAATAAATTATTTCCTCGGGAAATACTTTCACTTTGTCCTTCAGTTTCATTATGAAATCCTTGAGCTCTCTAATAATTATTAAATTAGACCTCAGGCTGAAAAAAAGCAAAAGAGCAACACCCTAAAATTTGAGCCCAAAGCTTATTTATTCCAGCTGTAACAATATGAAACACAAAATCAGGCTTGCTATTTTATTTTCATTTTGTTACAGGGCACTCAGTTACCATTTGAACTTAATCTGAACTTTTAAGATCATTTTACTATTGATGTATTAAAAAAATATGTCAGGCATCAACTGATGATTACTGATCTCATACATGTCAAAAGCAGGGTCTAATCCTGTGCCCACTGAAATCAATGGCAAAAGTTTATTTTTTGTTTAAAGCCTTCGATACAAGCAAGAGTGATGTCACAATTTGTCTGCGGCCCTGATCCAAAGAATCAAAGGACCCCTCAGTCAGCTTTAGGCAAGGCCTTATGACTGCTGATTGGTGCTTTATAGATAGCGAAAAACCTACCATACTACTTACTGCCAAGAAATCACTTTAGCATGTTTTTACAGGATCAAGGCTATGATACATATTTCTGTGAAATCACATGTCTGTTATTGCTACTACTAGTACTACTAAGCACAAAACATGGGCTTGATAATATACAGGACATGGCTAGCAAAACACTCTCTGTCCTGGGGCATTTATAACATAAATGCAAAAATAAGATGAGCAGATGCAATAAGAAATCTCAGTGAAAGTTACTTTAAGTGATTTTCTTAAATATCCCTTGGTCTGTTGCCTTTTTAAATGGATGGTCACCCATGAGAGCAGGTTGGCTCTGAGTAACTTAAAGCAAAGATTTAAGTCTGGCATTATTTCATCCCAAGAAGACATTTGTCTCCTAACAGTAATGTAAGATTGGGCCCAAGTGTCAGTTTTAAGGATTTTTATTTCCTTACTTTTGTTGGATTGCTTCACGCTTTACATGTCTTAATCTCGCAATACTTTAAAACAAGGTAGGAATGAGTGACTGTACTCCTTACTGAGCGGTCTTTGAGAAGCACTCTGATGAGAAAGTACAACAAAATGTGTACAGAACTTTTTCTAAGTACGTTTTTAACCTATACAAGAATGCTGCAAATTCTAAATACGATTTAACCTATGTAGTTTCTATGCTAAAATTACCACTGAAATAGAATACTTTACTTTTAAAAAGATCTGGCACCCAATTTACAAAGGCTTTATGATGGTAATACTTCTGTATATTTAATATAGTAAGTCTGATCCTGTTCCTATTAAACAGTAGCAAAAAGCAGAGATTTTTCTAGTAAAAATCCAAAGTTTTTTTAATAATTAATAAATCTTTCAGCTAAGAATAATAATACAAGGTAAATATTAACATATAATTTAAAGGCCATATTTTGCCTGTGGATTCAAGTGCACAGTTTCTGTTGGTTTCTATGAGAGATGTCTGCACATATCCAAGGACAGAATTCAGACACTGAAGTACACAGAGGACAGTGATTTATATACGGTTGCTGTATTTTATTACGCATCCGTATAACCTTCACTTCTTCTTCACCTCAATCACAGTAGAAACTGCACACTCCCTTATCACTTTCAAATAGCCTTCCCTGCAGGATCAGGGAAGCTAAACCTTCCATCCTAGATTGAGGTCAGAGTAAGCAGATCTTTCCTTCCACCAGATCCCGGTGAAGGACTGGGACTTAAAGCTACTCCCCACCTGTTATGCAACAGACAACTGCATCACAATTTTTGTTCCATAGTCTTAGTCCACTTCCAGTATAAATCTTGTACCCAGACAGCTTATCAGCAAATGATCCCACTTCATCTATAATACAATATATAGTAAAGCTTGCTTTTTTATTTAAATTAATCCTCCTTTTGCTCAGCGATGAAATTATGCTAGAAAAAGAATTCTGTTGACTTAGCCACCCATGTGATGCTTCATATTTCACTCAAAATTAACTTTATACTGCAAACTGGAAAAATGTAGCTTTAAAACTAATTTTAGTAGTGTCTCTTCCTGTCACCCTGCATCTCCTCTGTCTCCCCGTTGTGCATGTCCAGCCTATCACTCATTTTTTAGCCTTTGCTATTTTAGCCTGAAAACAAAAACATTCTCCTTTATATGCTAGCATCTCTCTCGTATTTCCTGTCACCCAGCCACCCAAGCCACTCAAACCTTCAACGTCAGCAACCAAAAAGTAGGAGCAACACGGTGATCCCCGCTGTCCCGAGCAAACTGACTGGCCTTTGAGCTGCTCATTCTCACGTGTCTTCAGTACTCCCATTTCACAGTCAACACCAGTTAGAAACTACAATTCAGTTGCCAAATAACATGTAACCCCAGAGGCACTGAGACCACTGACCAGGGAGAGTGAAGTCTCTTCTACAACTGTGGCTGAGAGCCAGGGGGCTTTTTAGATCATGTGGTAGAGCACAGAGCTTTATGGCTTTCACCAGTAAGGTTGCAGGTTCGTTCCCTCCTGATGATGACCCAGATCCGTTGGCCTTACAAACAGATAAACTGGAGCAGGGGTGTGGAAATTGTTGTTATTGATTCCATATTTTATCCTGTCCTCCTGAGAGATAAATCCATATTGCAAGATTTACTTTTGGTCAAAACTCTCAAAAGGGAATCTTTCAACAATGCAGAAATTTACTCTGGATGAAGAAGATGGGAGCATGCTGCACGTCATTCACTCTACTTTGTTTTGAAGTGCCAAGGTAGTAAAGAGGGCTTTAAAATTATGTAAAAGGCAGTCAATGTGCTCCATTCACCTATTTGTTTTAAAGCTTTGTAAGGGAGGACAGAACATCTTGGGGCTTTAATAACCAAAGAACCAGCCATCAATAGTTATGAGAGCAGTTCCTGTTCTCAGCTCTGGCCTTGCTCAGCCTCTTCCATCAATGCAGGCATGGCAGTTCTTTTGTAGCAAGAGGCTGTAGAGGCTGTAGATGAGGAAAACCCTGCTGGTCCTGACCTTCTCCCGTATTTTGACCTCTTCCCAGACCCCTCCTAATACAGCTGTGTCCATATGCTGGTGTAAGGGAGCAGGGACACTGTGCTGAGCGCAGGCTGGAGGACTACAATGGGTAGGTAAAACCAAGGTCCACTACTTCAGATGCCGGAGTTTACACCAGTGACAGGAGCTTGTCTCGCTCATTAGCAGAATTTGGTCCAATAAAATATATTACCTCACATACCTGTCTCACCCAGTGACAAAAAGTAACAGTAGGATTCTTGATGCTCTAGTTTCCACCAGGTGTGAGATGCCAACAACCCGGAGGTTGCTGCTGGCTCTCTAAAGCCACCTGTTTCTGGTTTGAGATAGTGGAGACTCTAAGATTGCACAGGTGTAATTCGTCCTGCAGAACTCTGACTCTTAATGTGTGAAACGGAAAAAAGAAATGGCAATCCATACTACTATGCTACAGGCCATCCTGCCTCAGTCCCAGGTGCCCTTTGTACGTTCAATGAGGGTGAGAAAATAGAGACAGTGCTGAACTGAGATGTGAGTTCTTTAGCTGTGAGTTTGTAATAAGATTTGCCATCAAAATTGCCCTGCAACATTAGAATTTGTTTACAGAGCTAATGCGTTACAGAGCAGTTCTGTCTCCCCATCTTAGTTAGGGAGCTGTACACTTACTAGGAAGAAAAATAAAAATGATTAGGTGGCCTGAGGAATTAATTTGCGAGAAAAGATTAAAAAGGGTACCTGCGTATGGCTTGGCTATGCAAAAAATATGAGCATGAAGGACAGAGAGGAATTGTTTAAGGGGCACAACCAGAAGTAAAGGAAGGAAATTAAAGAAAGCAATGTTTGGACAACAGAATTCCTTCACCATGGCTGGTCTACACCTTCCAGAAGCCCCATCTTCCCCAAAACTGGGGGCTTCCAGAAGGAGGGTTTCCTTCCAGGGGATCCCTGTGGGCCACGTGTCTACACAGCTATTTTGGAGTGCA
Organism: Carettochelys insculpta; assembly: GCF_033958435.1. Lineage (NCBI taxonomy): Eukaryota > Metazoa > Chordata > Testudines > Carettochelyidae > Carettochelys > Carettochelys insculpta. The sequence goes on along the minus strand of NC_134139.1, from coordinate 145,852,682 downwards.
GACGAAGCTCTTCCGGACTCTGAATCACGTGGACGTATGCTAACGAAGCACAGGAAATTTATATCCATACCTCATTAGCATCTTCCAGGCTGCTCATTACCATGCCCCTTCTGGAGGAATGGGCACATGTAGATGCAGCCAAAGAGTTTTCCAATAATGCCAGTCAGTCATGGATACAGAGAGTTAAAGCCCCAAAGAGACTTCTAGATCATTAAAACCACTAAATTTCACCCAGTCACACATGAATGAAAGCAGTAAGTTGTGTTTGGGGAAGTAGTGTCATCAGAGTAGTGCCTGAGATGCCTTGTGGGGAAGGACTTTATTTCCTGAGTAGGAGAAACTGCTGAGTGACCTGGATGGAGAACCCAGTCACAAAGACAAGACAGCATCCCCCCTCATTCCCCCATCTTGAGAGATAGGCTGCAGATGGTTTAAGAGGTACAACTAAAAAAGAAGCATTAACCTGGCTGAACTAGTTGTTCGCTGACATTGACCAGCAGCAAGTAGACTCCCATGTCATATCATCTGAAGATTATACTAGCCCTTTTTACTACACGCTGTACTGGGAACCACTCGGTTCCCAGCTGCTCAGTTGCTTATCCACTCTGAAGCCTCCCTGCCCATCCTTTCAGAGTCACTGCTTTCCAAGACCCCGTCCCCTATTCTATAGATATGACCTGGATTTGTTTCTTAGCTCCAGTTGTGTCAGCTAAATCCTTAGTTATGTATATGGCTCAAACGGGCCAAGCTAACCAAGTAATCTAACTCTCTCTGAACGATTACCCTGTCTAAATCACCACAGATTGTTGCAGCAGAGATTCTGTACTACCTTCTAGATCATGGCAAAATAGTGGCACGTTTTCATCAGACATTTTGTGAACTTCAATAGTATATAGACAGCAGGCTGGGATTTGTCATCTAAGGAGTCCCTCAAGTAGTAAGAGAGGTTAATTTCAAACCCTGCTAATGAAGAATATGGGCATGTAGAATAATCTTCTATTTTGCTGGTATTTGCTATTTGTTGGTAAATCAGATGGAAGTCTTTAAACTAGATACCCCAGGCTAAATGCAATTGTAAGATCTCAGTGAACTGTGAGAGACTGGATTTATGAACTGATGAGATTTCATTTACTTACTCCAAACAGTTTGAGTAAACCCTTGCTAATTTTATTTCTCATGACTTCTCTTTTCACAAAAAATAGCCAGATTTCCATTAAGCCTGGCTCTGCACTTCATGGAATATCTCCCTAGACACCATTCACAATTTCTTCCAAGCAACACATAAGCCATTGGTCTTTTCTTTTCACAAAGACTTACATTGGTATGAGTTGACTTTTTAGTACACAGGGTCCCAAATCAAAACTCTGAAAGTGACCATTCTCTGCCTTTATTGGTATTTGGAATCTGAATCAAAGTTGAGACCAGTAGATGTCTGGTTAGTGAATATAAAACAAAATCTCCACCTTCAAAATGTGGGTGGGGAGCAAGGTATTTAAAGTACCAAATTGAGCACATTTTTTTCTTCTTAAGAGACTAAATTTTTCTTTAAATTGACAATGTTTTATATTCTTTGCAAACTTTCCCTCTACCTAAGCTCTCTCTCACAAGAAACTAAGTAACATTAAGTTGTTGTAGTTGCAAAATTCAAAATGATCATTTACCTATGCTCCAGGGAAATTCTTCTTTAATTTTTTTTCAATTTTTCATACGTATTACTGCAAATGCAAATTCAACAAGTGAGATGGGGGAGGGGAGTGCAAGCAGTGCAAACCAGGGGTACCTGAAGCACTGTTATATGACTAATTGAGTTACCAAAGGTTATCCTTTTGCAGCCTATCAGGGCATGACTCAGCAGCCTTGGATCCCTGTGAGTTTGGTGTTGCTCCTCACTGGCCTGTCCAAAATGAAATATGAAAACAATGATCTAAAATTTTAGGTTTATCCAAAGACTAGTCAGTGAGACCCTCTTGCTCCAGGCTTGTCACAACTGTCCATCTTTCTGGTCCTAATTATCCCACCATCTGGGTAGCAAGCTGTGTTAGGCTCTTGCCTGAAATAACACTTCCCTCATCAAGGAAGTGGCAAAGCTCTACTTTCCTTCCTGGACAGTCTTCAGGTGGTTTACTTCTTCCCCCTTCAGTTTCTCTTGTCGTGGTTGGCATTGGTTTCAGGTGTAGCAGGGCATGTTTACTCGTTCAAAAGGCTCCTTATTTCCTTGATACCTGTGTACTTATCACAAAGACATATGTTATTTCAACAGACTAATGAAGTTATTAAAAGTAGAACTACAGGCTGAACCTCTGTAATCCAGACCTCTCACATCTAGCAAACTGTAATACAGTATGGGTTTAGTTAGCTGGATGACCAATTATCATGGGTGTGGCCAAGTTTTTCCATAGTCCCATAAAATTTGTTTACAGTTGCCAGTCCTGGCTCCCAGTTTGCTGTGCTCTAATTTAGCTGTAATTTACCCCTAAATATATTCTAAGAGCCAACTAAGCAGTGGAAGCATTGGTAATGTGCTAGACGATATTGTCCTCCCATTGTTCACCAAATTCTCTTGTCCAGCACCAGTCAGGTCCTGAGAGTGCTGGTTAAGAGAAGTTCAACCTGTAGTAACAACTTAAAAATTCAAAATTTCAGTGAGAACCGGTCAGAAATGAGCACCATTTTTTCAACAGCGTTTAATTGAGAGTTTTGGGATTTTATCGAAGCAGAAGCCGTGCATTCTAAAGGTTTTTTCCCTCATTTATTGCCATCTGTTTTGCATATGGCAAAGTATCTGGCCATCTAACACACTATTTGGGTGTCTTCTTGAGGGCGAGAGTCCTCAGCAGAAGCTGTGTCTCAGCAGTGCTGAGGATCTGGACATTACTTTGGAAAACAAGGCATTCGTAGAGATCAAATGATCATGCTAGAATAAGTCAAATGAACACATTTAAAAGCTATGGACTTGATTCTGTGGTCCTTGCCCAGACAAAACATCCACTTCAGGCTCAGTGCTGCTGAAACAAACATTGAACAGTTGCAAAATATCTGTAAGAAAGGAAGTAAAAGCAACCCCTTTTCATTCATTTTTTAACCTTCATTACGGAACACTGAACCCATTTTTCTCAGAAAAAAAAAAAAGGTCGGGCTGTACTACTGCCACGTTTGCTTTGGCAAAATCACGGTGCACAAATAGTGTCAATCTAATAAATTTCCTTAGAACACATAGCTCCGTACTGACCACTAACAGTTGGGCAAGTTGAGCTGCATTTTTCAAGATTTTGGCCTCCAAACACTGGAGTACAGACTTGTTGTGGAACTGTATGACAGGCAATACATAAACACATACTGGTACCTTTCACTCAAAGGCCTGAACCTGCTTTCACTCACTTGGATGGCAAACCACCCATTGACCTCAATGGAACAATTTGGGCCCAAAACTTGTAATTAGGGATGCAGTCATTAGCAGTTTTGTGAGAGTAATTATTGCTTTACCATGTTCTGTATCGTGTAACTGCATTCTTATATAACATGGATAAGACTATATAACAAAATTGCTTTTGATTTGCTATCCCAAAAATCACATACTTTTATTTTTTCCTTGTGTCATAATCTATACATGACACCAACTTAAAATCACGAAGAAGAAGAAGAAGTATACATACTACATGATGGGGGCTAATTTAGCTACATCTAATCAGGAAAGAGATCTTGAGTCATTGCAGATAATTCTCTGAAAACATCCAAGGAGTGTGCAGCAGCAGCCAAAAAAGCAAACAGGATGTTAGGAATTATTTAAAAAGGGATAGAGAATAAGATGGAGAATATTTTATTGCCCTTATATAAAACCATGTTACGCTCACATCTTGAATACTGTGTACAGATGTGGTCACCTCGTCTCAAAAACATATATTGGTATTAGAAAAGGTTCAGAAAGGGGCAACTAATATGAGCAGGGGTTTGCAATGGGTCCCATACGAAGAGAGATTAAAGAGGAGACGAAGCGGGGATAGGATAGAAGTATATAAAATTGTGCGTGGTGTGGGGAAAATGAACATGGAAAAATTATTTTCTTGTTCTCATAATATAAGAATCAGGGGACACCAAATGAAATTACTAAGCAGCAGGTTTAAAACAAATAAAGGGAAGTTCTTCACAGTGCACAGTCAACCTGTGGAACTCCTTGCCAGAGGAGGCTGAGAAGGCTAGAACCGTAACAGGGTTTAAAAAGAGCTAGATAAATTCATTGAGGTTAGGTCAATCAATGGCTATTAGCCAGGGTGGGTAGGAATGGTGTCCCTAACCTGTGTCAGAGGCTGGAGATGCAGACAGGAGAGAGATCATTACCTGTTCCGTTCACTCCCTCTGGGGCACCTGGCATTGGCCACTGTCAGCAGACAGTATACTGAGCTGGATGAACCTTTGGTCTGACCCAGTGTGACCAGTTTTAAGTTCTTATGTTCGATCTTAAGCACCGTATAATGACTGTCATTGCACAACTACTGGGCTATTGGCATATCTTAAAAACTATCCTGTTCATCTACAATATAAACAAGTTTGTTTTACTTCCCTCCCATCTGCAGTGATTTATCCCTCACTCATTTATAGAACACTTGGGGCGCTGATGCTAAAATAAAGCATTCTTCAGACATTTGATTCACATTAAACAGACATAAAGAAATCTGTTCCAGCATACCACAGAAATCTTCCATTAAAAGTACAAGATAGGCAACTGAATTCTGTTCCCGCTTACCATTTTAATATGAAGAATGAGACAAGGCATACTAATATTAAGTTCTATCATTTTCCATCTTGTTCATTTGTGCTAGAGACAATGAGACAGCAGGAAACTCTTAATAAATAAAAAGCTCCTAATCAAGATGTGTACGTCTTACTGCATAGCCTCTTGATATTATTGTAATGTTTGCCCTTCCTTTCTTTTTATTCCTTCAAACTTTTTTATGCTGTCCTGTCAGATTTAGAAGGTATGTTCCTTAGTATAGGAGATACTTCTTTACCTGTTTCTAGAAAGCATCTAGGTCATTTTGGGGCACTGAGAAATTAAGCAATTGGCATAAGGATTTTATCAAAAGTCAATCTTTCAGTCTGTGGACTACACTAGGAAAATATACTTGTTTATATTTTTCCAGAGCTTATGTTTTCGCCATACAACTTACTAGTCAAGCTTGAATTTCTTTGGCTCAGTTCTCTAACATTTGGGGCTTCCATGGTGTTGCCCATGCTTTTGCTAATACTTTAAAAGAAAAAAATATAAAAATTAGACCATCCAAATTAACAGACGAGGGATAATAATAGTGCTTATTTCTGGATCCTGGGTTTTTGCCCTGTACCCTCAATCTATTAACTGCCCAATGGGGTCTTTTCAACTCTGACTAAATGAAATGAGAACCCAATGATTAACTGAGTTTTGTCCAAGGAACTTCTGGGAGTTGACACATTCCTCCAGAATAGATTGCAGCTCAATTTTACAAAGTCTGATAAGGCCATGCCTGGAGATTCCATGAGGCACTCTTGCCTGAGGGTGCTGGGAACTTGTAAAACATCAAAACATTAATGCCTGCTTGATGTCTATATTTAAGCTTTTTGAGCTCTGATGGTTCTTCTATCTCAGCACTGCGAGCCACTCCAGCAAGTCACTGGGATGCAGATCTGTTAGAGAACAGTCAGGACAGAATCTTTTCCAGGCACAACTTCTCATGAACATTCAGGAAAAGGACCAAAAAGTTGGTATAGGACCAAAGGGAAAAGGACTCACAGCAATGGGAAAGGTATAGTCAGGCTGCAGAGGGAGAGAACAGAGACTGAATGTGCAAGGCAAGTCTTGCACTGCAATGCTTATGGCCACCAGATTATGGGCTATTAGCAGCACTCACACCCATGTCCTGAGTCCTTTCCATGTTCCGTGTGTTGCAGCCCAAGAATACTTTGGACAATTCCATGTTTGAGTGGCCCACACAGTTGGGACTTAGGAGCTGGACAGGGCATATCTATCCCCTGAAGTCCTCCAAACCCTATCAAACCCTTTCTTCTATGAACACCTCCACCACCTTGCTGTTATAACAAATGCATGCTAAGTGTGGAAGAAAGGAAGAGGAGAATGATGGCCAGAGGTTTCGTAACAGCGCATTTTCTGTTTGGAAATGGTTGCACTGGTCATGTCCTTCTTTTTTGTTAAAGATTTTGATATTGGCTTATTACAGGTGTTTTGGTGTGGTGGCCTGCCTGGCACAGGTTTAATATTGTGCTTGTCTAAGATGTGTTCAGAAACAAATGAGTTTTATTTTAAGAGGAACTTTCATTGCCATCACTGCTTCACATCATATAATGTGTATTTCAAACTAGCAGATTCACCCAGTGTTACTCAGATCCTTAAATCCATTTAATTATTATTATTTGGGGAAAATAAAAGGAAAGGGTACATGCTTTATTTAAATTATTTCTAATAATGTGGATCCTACATACCTTTAAAATGTGCATGTAAAATATAACAGCCATACTACAGAATGATTGGCTAATCAGACTTTACAAGCTAAGACAGGTTAGAGTTGATCCTACATGGAAAGGAGACAACTAAATTAGCAGCCATAGGAAATGGTTGTAGTACAGTAGATGTCACTTTTCCTTCTGAAACACTACAGGCTCTGAGTACTAGCAATGGTGATAAACACCTTTCAAGAGGTTACTGTGCTAGCCTGAGTTTGCAGGGAAAGCCCAGTATGGGATGACTACATGCCACTGATTTAAATCCCTTTAATATGATATTCTTCACATCCTGTCTTAAAAAGTGTTAGCGTGCACTACTGAACAGTTGTGATGGTCCCTCTTACATTACTCAGGGAAAAGTCCGGATTCATGAACAGTTGTGTCCTCCTCGGTTTTCCAGCCTGGGATGTCTCCGTCATTGCTTTGCTGTGAGAATAACCATGCCTGGTCTGCTTACACACAGCCTCCAGCACGTAAGTCGCTCAAGTTATTTTGTATGACTGCTACAGCCAGATTCTTGAATTACATTGCAGGGCAACACCAGCAAGTTCCTAATCCTGAGTTTCTGCAGAAATGTACATGTTGTACTGCCCAGCTTTCTCCTGAACAATTCAAGATTCTCCTGGATAATTCAACAATAAAATCCATTGTTTTGTTAATGAAAAATGATTTGCATAAATCCTGTTATTCCAAATGGAGTTTCTCAAACATTTGAATGCAAGCACCCTAATTTAGCTAAAACAATAAAACAACCTTATCGACTGCAGAGATAGATTAAGAGACTACAAGTAATGAGGAATAAAGTCCACTATTGGTTACAATAAAATAATAATTTATTTCAGTCAGGATCACTCAACCAGTGCAATGTTACATCCATTGCTCTTCAAGTGTTCATGTGCGTAAAGGGAGAAAAAATATTCAGGTGAGACTATCACCAGATGAGATTCAGGAGACTAAATCTCTGTGGATGGGAACCGTCACTGTTTCTTTGTGAAGATGTGGCTTTTTCAGCAACACTCTCTTTCCTGCAACACAATAGATGCTTAATTAGGTGGTGCTCCATTTGATTTTATTGATACCTAGCTCAGACTTTGAACATGTCTTAATATCATACTGTGGACATTTAATTTTACATACAATATTTCCACATACTTTACTAGGACAATAATGGTCTGCAAATTATGCATTTTCACTTGATTCCTCACAACGTAGTCTTTGTTCAAAATTTATCATACTCCCATAAAAGGGGTGATCATAGATGAATAGACTACTATACCCACCTTCCAAGAGTTGTCTGTCCTTCCTTAATCAAAGCAATCCTATTTATACACATATGAGTTGATCTGAGATTTGTGGTTCTCTGACAATGAAAAATTCTATTTAAGACATTATTTATTGCTATAAACACCCACCAGCTTTTCCAAAACTGCTCAAACTTTGAACAATGGTATGTAGTTAATGACTAAAAATGATTATTCATTTCCTAAAACTAATGGAAATTAGTGGAGGTGGGCACCTTTATGAACTTCAAAGCCTTCTCAGTTATACATACTTCATTGTCTAGAGTAACATACTATATGCCTTAGTAGCCTTAACCATATAAAATATTATGATTACTTTTGTTTTATGGAACACAGTTTAATTTCAATCAACTGCGTGACATATCAATAATTTATATGACTGAGAAACTCGTATCTTGGGAAGACTGCTGTATTTTTCTACTAGCTGGTGGAAAACTTCTGCCACTAAAACCTTACACTAACATATCCTACCAAGTTTAAGATCTGATCTCTTTTCACCTGACGTTAATCAACATTGGGCCTCATGGAACCCATCTAAATATTTATACCATACCAATGACTATGGTGTCTCTTTTCCTTATTAAGTCAGGGTGGGATCTTTAGCACTGGTTTGACTCTGCCCACTTGGATTCAATGTTAGCTCCTCAGAGTAAATTTAACATAATACTGAGCACTTTGAAAATCCCACTTTTAGAATCACTGAAATCTGTCTCCCTCTCTCATACCCTGGTTATTAGAAATTGTTTTGTTTGTTTGCTTGTGTGGGTTTTGCTTACTTGGACAAAGAGCTATGGTACATTTTGTTATGAAAGTGCTGAGGTTCTTGGGTGCTCTGGTCATGTTCAGGGCTGACATACAGATATGTGAGCTAACTGTTGAGAAAGTTCTGCCTCCTGATTCTCAAGCCTCACTGCTGGTGTTGATGTTTTATTGTTCCAACAGAATGCAGATGTTGAGGAAAGTCATGATCATGTAGAATGTGCCAATTCCTCCGGTTGCTTGGGAAAATTCCTTCTAGGACTTTCAAGAGGCCTCAGTTTTCTGAGGGAGCCAACTACAGAGAGTGGAACACTGGCATGATGTGCTCTCAGCACTCTCAGATAAGGTCCTGTGCTCTGACGTCAAGGCTGTAAGCTATTATAATGCTAGCAGTCTCGTTCCTAGACACAATGTGTTACTGTAATCAAGTCTGGAGGCCCTAAAGAAAGAGAATCCTTCCCCTCTCCATACACTGTTTAGCAAATGGCTGTTGACAGAATTTTAAATTGTGTATTGTGTACTCTGTTGCTTCTTTTCAAATACTGGCAGGGTTGTCAGATTACATAACAATACTTGTACATCCAGTGCTGCTCAGTCTGCCTTTCTGGCTTACATAAAGATGTTCGGTTGCTGTCACCCTGACAAATAATACACTACCTTACTTTACCCAGCTGATGGAATCTGATCATAATGGGTTTCTAATCCAGACATGAACGTTTGGACATTAAGCCACAACAGAAAATACTCTTCTCCTACTATGCCCAACTGCAGAAACTAATGAAGGATCACCCAGAATATTGATATCTGACCAGACCTCACTGACCTTCCACACCATGGTTCCATTCAGTCCTGAATTTCCTGATAGACTTTCCTGCAGTCTGGAGAAGCTAGACATTGACCTCAAGGTAGGAGATCACAGAGACAGTAAAGCCATGGTTGTTCCTCCAAAGATTATATATCTGCCGTGAGGGAATTGTTGCCAAAATCATGATGTCAGGATCAGACAATAAAACCCTTCCTTTCTACCTCGGTAAAAAGCACCTAAGAGATCATAAGAATGGGCAGACTGTGTCAGAACAAATGGTCCATCTAGGCAAATATCCTGTCTTCTGACAGTAGCAAATGCAGGTGCTTGGGAGGGAGAACGTGTAAGATTGTTTACAAACCCCTCTGACTGTAAACGTTATTTGTTCAGTAACGAAGGATATCTGCCACTGAGATCAGTACTTAGACAAACATGTTCCTGGGGCCATTAGTTTTCATGAGAGCCGATTGTTTGATGACCGGGGAAGTGGGGGCTCAACTACAATACTAACAAGTAGCTTTAGCTTTGTTTATATGAGTTAAACAAAGTGGGTGAGGTAATAGTACAATAAAACAACTTCTGCTGGTGACAGGCAAGCTCTTGAGCTTACACAGAGATATTCTCAAGATCGGGATGTTTGTTATACTGGGTATTAAATAGTGTTTGGGGTCATGCTAGCTAACTCATTTTTTCCACTAGTCCAGGATCTAGAAAGCATTATTTACTGAGGCTCTGGATTAATTCTTGGCTCAGGGGACATGTGGTCTTCACCTGATCTCACCTTAAAAGTATAGGTTATTACCCAATATTAAAAAACCTCAGGCAGCATTATTTCGCTCAGACAAAAGTTACTTGTTCTCGTAACAACGCACAATTCACAGTAAAACAATCTGTTTTATCTTGATTTACAAAGAATCATGGTTGTATATGCTGTAAGTCAAAATGTTACTTTTAGGTCAAATGCTGCATATATTTTACAAGCACTTAGGTTATGTCTACACTTGCCTCATACTTTGAAGGGGGCAAGGTAATCAGGCTGATGGGAGGTTACTAATAAAGTGCTGCGATGAATATTCAGCACTTCATTAGGCTAATTCTCCCCCACAACAACTTCGAAGTGTCATACTTCAAAATTCCGGCTTGCTGTGTAGCCACAGACACTTCAAAGAGCCCACACTACTTTGAATTGCCTTTACTCCCCAAAGTTTTGGGCAGTAAGGCACTTTGAAGTAGCGCAGACACTTCAAACTGCCCACAGTTACACAGCATGCCGGCACGTCGAAGTTTGACACCTCAAAGTTGCCATAGCCTTAGTGAGTATGCTGCATGCATGAATTCGTTACACGCAGAACAGATCTTATTCAGGAACAAAATATCTGAAGAACCAGTCTTTGCCTTATTCTATCCTGAGCTGGCACATGGATTGAGTCTTTGCCCTATATTTCATTCAGCTAAGGAAAAATCTGTCTGAGCTAATGATGTACTTTGTACCAATGAATACAAACATTAAGGTTGGAGGTGGGATGGTATGAACAGAAAAGTAGTAGAAGTACTCAAAATTGTACAGAATGCTGTTCATGAATCTGTAACATCTGTCTTAACAGATGTAGAAAATAGTATGTCTATTTGCCATTTATATCCCTTTTTGCTGAACCATCCTCTATCAATCCTGACTAAGAGACCCCATCTTCATTTGGGGGGCAGAGGATAAACTGGATAACATTCTGGGACAAACATAGTTTTTTTTTTATTTTGCTGATTCATCTTGGCAGGCTTCCTGATTATTTTACTTTGCAGGGATGCACAAGGAGCTGAGGTAAAAAGACCAATGAAGTAGCTTCCCTCCGGCGGATTAAGCTATCATTAACATGTTTGTTTGATCTCTAGCATTTGAAATGTCTTTCAAAGAGTGAAAGTAGACATATTGAATCTTTTTCTGCCAGCGCTGCTACTTTCTGACATGTATGAACTGCAGAATGATTGGTATGCTTTTGGAATCAGGGCTGAAGCAAATATAAAATACTAAATCTGTTTATAAGCTCTGGAATCTTGGATTATATAAAAATTAACATTTGAATTTGGAAAGACGGATACCAAATATGATAGATCAGCTAAGACTCCAGAGGTACCAGCTTCTCCAAAGGGTCCAGTTATCCCTTTTGAACATCAATGTGCAGTCATTGCGACTGAGATAAGTCCAAATCAGCAGGACTTTGAGTGCAGTTGAAAAAGAGTCATGCTTAGGATATGGTAGGTGATTAAAAAAACAAATCTGTATCCATACACCAAACTAACGCATTTAATTATAGCTATGCACAAGCAACACGCAAAACTACTTGGAGCCTCCTGCTTCTCAGAGTACAATATGAACTCTGCAACCCACAGCGCAGCCTGGATTCACCCTGGGGCAATCCATAGGAGAAGAAAATGGAATGCGCTGTCCAGTATCTGATTTTGGCCATGGGACCAGGGAGGAGGTAAATCATCCCCCAATTCCATCCCTTTCTAGCAGCTTGGTTCCCTGAGAATCATAGTCCATTCTGACAGTGTTTCCTTCCTTTTTTCCCTCCACAGTACATTCCCAAATCTTACAAACAGTATTTCACATTAACGAACCACCCTAGTATTTCACTGTCTGCTGCAGAGACATGTATGTTTGTCTTTGTTTCCTTATATTCTCTGGCAGAAAAGTTGCCCTCAGGCTGAGGGCCTGATCCTGAAGGGTGCTTAGCAGCTGCTACTCCCCTTGACTTGAGTGCTCCCATTGATTTAAGCGAGTATTGCAAGTGATCAGCTTTCAGGATTTGGCCTTATATTCCAATCTAGTGGTCTGCCTCTTCACTCTGAGCTTTATTCATCTGCATGTCAATGGCAAAACCACCATCACTGATACCAGTGTGCAAGATTCAACCGGCTGTTACTCCTGTTTTACATCAACGTAACTCCACTGTGTTCTATTCTGGAGATGTTACATCCCTGCAAACATGGTGCACTAGAATGCAGAAACAAGCCTGGGCCATTTATAATCTTCTAAGCAGGTCATCATGAGCTTAACCTTGCTTCCACCTGAAATACTTTTTTTTTTTTTTTTTGACTAACTAGGGTGGTAATTTTAACTGTTAATTTGGAGCAACTGAAAAAATATTTCTACTTTTCAGTTGGTTTACCTTCTCCACAGTTTCATGGTTTCCCTTGGTTCTCTTACACACCATTGCAGAGGGATTTTTATTTTAAAAAAGGAAAATACAAAATTATAAAAGCTTAAACTGGCCAAGGAACTCTCAGGCAGATATAGTTCCAGACAGTGGAAACAACTTTTAAATCACATTGCAATATTTGCTAAATTGGTAGAATTTTCTCATGTTTGAACGGGCTGGGTTCAGATGATTTCAAATGAACAAAAATCAATTTAGGACAATCTAGACTCAAATTTTGCACCATCCGACTATATACCATAACTGTTCCAGTTCTTCTAGTACCAGCACACACTTTTCATTGTGTAATGTTCCAACAGCAGCAGGAGACCTGTGATAGCATTCCCTCTGGAATCCTACATTAAGGCTTTAGTCCATTATAGTATAGAGCAGCAACCTCTGGATTAATATGCACTCAGGGGCCCTGGATCAGGGTTCACATTACACTTCCCAACAACATCTGGCCCAACCCTGGAAAGCTAATGATCTAACAGTGAATCACACTTGGTGAGGACTCCTGTTCACATGCCCCCACGTTAGGCACCTTGTGCATACACTGTGAAGAAATCAGCAAGCCGACTACTCTTTGGATGGTAAAAGTCATATGTTATCCACAGACTGCAAAAGAAAGTAGAATGGGAATCGTGACAGCCCTCAGATTTTGAGCACACTATGAAGAAATATGCACAAACACAGAAAAAGCAAGATGAAATTATTCAAAGCAGCTATTTGTCCAGCATTAATAGAGACAAACATTAGCAGCTGAAGGCTTTTGGGTAGCCCTCATGTAAAACAATTGGTGAAATCAGTCCACTTAGCAATGGACAGATCACTAATGCCCATCATTCTAAGTAGCATCCTATCCCTTAATGTCTGATTAGAAGTGAGCAACAGCTTCATAACGTTATGTGGCAAGGTACCCCTGTGTCTTGCCTCTCTCCCTTTGACAGGGGGGTTTAGGCTGTATCCACTTCTGCCTGTCAGGACCAGTTGGTCAGTCTCTTCCCCGCTAGTCATCACTAGGGCTTTTAGCCTCTTGGGGGCTGGGGTGTTGGGGGGAGCCCAGGCACTGTCCCTCCTGTCTTCTGCAAACACTCCTGGTATCCTCCCACTCTCCACTGCTTCCCTAACTCGTCCACCTCCTCTCACTCTCCGCTACCCTTTCCTTGGCTGGAAAAGCTTTTTAAAAGCTCTGCCAGCAGGATGAGTGAGATCAGCTGGCCCTCACTGATTAATTGCAGTTCCTCCCTGCTGCTTCCACCTGGGTGCTTAACCAGCCCTTTCTATTATTCCCCTGGCTGGGGCTGCAGCCTGAGCTCCCTTTCCTCCTTCTTAACATGGTCTGCTGCTCTGACCCTGATAGAGTTAACAGTGTACTTTAGTGTTTCTAGATAATGCCCACATTTGTATGCCAGGCAGTTATATTAACATACTGCAGTGACATCTACTTAGGCTCTGGCCCTTAGAAGTTAGCACACATCACCATAAATCCTTGCTGGCACTCTCAGCAAGAATTGAGATGAGAAACATGTAACTACCCATACATGTACACGTTATTGTTCTGAGCACTTTGATTCTGTGTTTATCCCTTTCCTCCTCTGTTTTGTCTCTCTTTAAATTATGTGTTCTGCGGCATAGGGACCACATCTTCCTCTGTGTTTGGAAAAAAATAGGATATCTTAGACAATACCGCAATCTAACAGTTATATACTGACATCATTTTAGTATTGTATTCCATAATTGTATCCCACATCTTACCCACTGGAATCGTGCTACTTTATGTCAGCTGAGAATGTGACTCATTATTTGTTGCAAACTATTTGCCACTTGTTCTCCTATTTAAAATATTTGTCTTCTAACTAGAGAACAGAGCCAAAGCCATGGTGCTTAAATGACTGATTACACATAAAAATAAGGAAACACTAGTGAATATAGCTCAGTAGGAATGGTTTCTCATACTGCATTTTGTGGTGGAAATGGTTAAATTTTTTTCCTCTTCTGCATCAGAATGATCAAGAACTTGTTTTGTAAAGGAAAAAAAGTCATCCACCCTGAATCCTCAATAGCATGGTGGTCAGGGCGCTCAGCAAAGATAGAAGAAAGCTGACTTCAAGTCCCTACTACAGTGAAGAACAGTAAGCATTTAACTGTGGGCCTCTTACATCCCAGGTATATACTGTAACCACCAAGTTTATGCCTGGGGTATCTCATTCTGATGTTGACCAGAAATTATAATGTGGGCCTAAGAAATTATTCAGAACAAAAATTAATTGAACCTCACATATTTCTGCTAAATTTCAGTTTCAACAGCAACAACAACAACAAAACTATTCAAACTCCCAACCACCTTCACTAGAGAATAATAAACTGTCCAAGAACAACTGAGCAGATGAAAATTGTTGTTCAATCTAGTGGGTGAATTCATTAAAGGGTTAATATATTTTGCAGAAATAAGAATTGGTTTGCATTATGTAAATATAAAAATTACGAAATGTGTTGGATAATTTATTTACAACTAGAGGGCCTGTTTCAGCTCAGCTTGCAAGTGGAAGATGAACTGGAAGAAAGTTGTAGACAGAAACTTGACAATGCTGTCATTTCTATGCTGGATCCCACCATTGCTGCATGTTGCTGTTGCTTCTCTGTTGTCCATCTCTCTCTAGCAGCTGCTCTGTTGGATTTTGCCACTCCTGCATGTTGCTGATGTTTCTCTAGTACCCATTGTTGCCTTGGTGCAGCTCTCATATCTACATCCATTGCTGCATGCAGTTGTCAACACTGAGCATTGTGATGCTCATTCTTAGATGTGGAAGAATATGCGTTCATTGCTGAGTGTACATTTGTCTGTGGTCGTGTGTGGTGACCTGACACTGTACACCACCTCTGCAGGAACTCACTCTCTCTATATAGAGAGAGGGAGAGGCACCCCTTCATGTAGGATTTTGTAGAATTTGATAGAACATTGGAGAACACTGCAGAGAGTACTGTAAAGCGCTGTAGAATGTGGCAGAATGTTGTGGAATGATCTACAACACTACCAGAATTTGGTAGAATCCTGTGGCGCTTTGTAGAATGTTATAGAATTTTCCAGAATCTGGTGGGGGAGAACATGGTAGAACCTTCTGGAAGAAAGTAGAACTTCATAGAACATGGTAGAATCCTGTGGAACTTTATGGAATGTTGTAGAAATTCTGGAATCTGGTGGGATTTTGATGCAAGAATTGTTGCAAATGTTCAAACATTTGCCTATAGGGCCCAGACAGACAGCTGGACAGCCACAGCAAAAATAATATGTAAGATATAAATTCAATTGGGGCTACTCTAGAAAGCAAAATTGCTTAATATATTTCAAAATATATGTCCCTCAGCTATAGTTATATTCTAGAAACAAATACAGAGCTTGGCAAAGTGCAAATGTGATGTTTTAATTCTGTGAATATTTGTGATTTTTTTTTCTTTTGGTGAAATTTCAAGAAAGTGAAAATGACAGGGCATGTACAGCCTTCCTAAGGCACCAGTGTAGCTCTGGGGCCAGACTGGTGTGGGTCCCAAGACAAACTTATAAAGAACAACTCTGTGACAGTCAGTGCTGGGGGAGTCTCATCACTCCCCACATATCAGCCCATTCCCCCAGATCACAAATCAACTCTGTTCCCCATCCGTTCTGTCCCCTCCACCTTAATTGCTGCTCTTCTGGAAGCTCCTAAATCTTCACCCCTGTTGCCAGCCTGTGAGGGCTGCCATGGGAGCCCTTCCCAGGCTGGGTGTTGCTAGGTATGGAGGAGAAGAGTTGTTATCCCATTATTCAAAGATGGGTAGGGAAAGACAAAGAAGAGAGCTGAGCTGTTGTAGCCAGACAGAGTCCCCCCCCTTTTGCTCGACTCCATCTTGTCTCTCCTAGGTTCTTCAGAGCACCACAGGGTTAAAAGAAACAGCTCAGCCTTGGAATGCCCGAGAGCGCAGAAGTGCTTATCTCAGGCACAGTGCTCCGGAGCAAAACTGCAACATAACAACCCGGAATGGGCCGAAACCAGACAACAAAAGACAAATGGGCAAACAGGCAAACAGACAGCCGGGGCCTCAGGCTGCCCTTGGCTAGTACCATCAGTTGATCTGCCTACACAAATGTCCCAGACAAGAAAACCTCCGGCCCATAAAGAAAGAATCCCCTAAAATTATCTCCACCTCACAGGTGTGAACTAGATCCTTGAACTCCCTGTGAGAACTAGTGTCACAAGATGATCTAATTCAATTGGCATCTTTTGAGATAAGGAAGAGCGTACGTGACCCAATGGGTATAAAATAGGGCCTGGCAGCCCCCTCTAACTGAGCTCCAATTACCTCTACCTGCCAGTCAGGAGGGTCTTTGCCTCCCGAGGTCCCAGGGGACGCCCTGTCCTCATATTGCTTCTTCCCGAGGGATTGAGTGAAAACGCTGGTCATGCCACATTGGGTAATGCATGGATGAGAATAAGACCAGTTAAGTGTATTGCTTTTGCTTTTGTGCACATTCAATAATAGATCTATGAATTGTTATATGCTAGCTGTTGGTAACTAAAGAAGGGAAGTACAAACCTTGTAATGTTGTGACAAAGTATAAACCCTGTAACCTTGTAACCATAAGAGTTAAGTTCCTTAGTCAATAAATAAGTAACTGGTTAAGTTTTTAATCTGACTCCTCCTGTTACTGTGCAAACCAAACACAAAACAAAGAACTCAGCTGCTTTTCAGCCGTTTTAGCCTGGTCACTGGTGAGGTGTACTGAGAGCTGAGCACTAACTTGTGCTGCCTCCACAGAGCAGACTCTTGGGGCATCCATCAGCCACCCCTGGCTTCCCACTGCGAAGGGACTGTCTGTCCTGGCAGTTAAAGACTCAGATGAAGTGAGGGCACGCATGGTATCTCACCCCAACCATCAGCTAACAGCTGTCCTGAACAGAGGGGCTGCTACTTCTCCCCCCTTCCTCCTCTGCACATTTGGGTCCCTTAAGAGGTGGGGTGAGATATTCCTTCAACAGCTCTAAAGACTGCTCTACACTAGGAGGTAGGCAGCTGAAGAAAACAACCTATCAGAGAAGCTTTTGCTACACATAGTACTCAAATGTGTGGCCCTCATTGACCCAGCTGCTGCTCTGCAAAGTTATATCCTGGGTCTGCAATCAGGCATGCTTATAGCACCGTGACAATTTGTACATCACCAAGAGGAACTACCTAGGTCCACAGGTAGACCATAGATGTGCTGTCCTGCACCATGTGCCTGATCGCTTGTCTGCTGGGGGCAAATTCTAGTGTAGATCACAAATATTTCCCAACAGCGAGAAATACTATTTCTTGTCTCTAACCACCTTATTTCAGCAAGCATCCCCATCAGGCCGAAAGCTGCTTAAGTGCTGCAGTTGCTAGGGAGTTCACAACCCACAGAATGAAAAAAGACATGCTACCACCCTGTATCATCATTTGTCAAGCCCAACATGACAGGAAGTGCCTCACAGAAAGGGATGTTGGGGTGACAGTCTAGCCCTGCTTTGGCTCCTTTCCATTGGGTAAAGGAGCCAGAGCAACAGGCTCCAAAATCCAGAATCTGCCCTGAGGAGACAGTACAGATACTACAAAGGCAGGTGAAAGGTTGTCTTCAGAGGAGCCCTTCACAAGCTTCAGAGTAGGGGAATAGCCGAGGGCAAAGCTAGCACTGGGAGAGTGGCAACTTTATTGAGGTTCTAGGGCAGTGCTCCAGCTCATTCAGCAAACTGGTGAAGCTGTCCTAAGTTGGGCCTTGGTGCTGTTTAAATCATGCTGGGGGTCCACCAGTTCCCAGCATGGCCTAGAACAGGGGTGTGCAAAGTGGGGGACAGGCTCTTGGGAGAAGGACATGAAAATTCATAAAAGGGATGCATCATGATTGGCTGCTGGGTCTCAGGTTCATCCATCTCATTAAAAATGTTGAAATGTGTTACTGTTTATACATATATGTGTATTCACATTTATATACCGATTAACAAAGTTCTTACATTCTACATAATTATTTTCTTACACATGCCAAAAGGGTTTTTTTATATGAACATAATCAAAATTTCTGTCAGTTTGGATTACAGTAGACAGGTTGGGGATGGAGAACCTGCTTAACTGCAGAGAGGAAAAGTGGGGCCCAACATAAAAAGTTTGCTCACCCATGGCCTAGAATCAGCAGTGTTACCTGCACAAAGTTCTGTCATTCACACACTTTAGGGTCACCCACCCTTACCCATTCCTAGGGTTCAGGCATAACCCCCTCAGTATAGGCCCCCATTCTTACCCATTCCAAGGGCTCAGGTGTAACCTTCTCAGTATAGTTACCTACCCTCACTTTTTCCCCAGGTTCAGGCATAAGAGGTACTGCAGGTTTGTGGGGTCTTTTACTAGTTAATGAGCCTTACACAGTAATATCTTACTTAATCTTTTATTTATTAACCACCATAAAAAACAAAAAAATGCACATGTGAAGCATACAATGCTCAGCACGCCCAATAAGACAAGAATTTGTATTGATGGCCAGTCAGGATCAGGTCCATCGGGGGGATTTCAGTTTCTGCATAATGTTATTGGCACAGGGTTGAGATCTGGCAACTTTGATCTTGGAGCTGTGTCCTGAAGCTGTTTCCCACTAAAACTTCCTTATGGACCCCAGTTCATACAGGGAAGCTCAAGTCCTGCTTAGCTATATCTCAACCAATTATTTTACTAAAATTTTGCTGATCAGTCCTAACATACTGTAACAGAATTACCTAACCAATCATACACTGCCAGTTTAATTGATTTATAACTCATAAAATTAATTATACAGCAGACAAACAATTAGAAAATAGACAGAGTTCATACAGACAAACAATAGTAAAGCAAGAACCTTAATCATAGAATGAAGATCCCACAACCCCAGCTCTTCATAAGGAGTTTCTTGCCAGATGAAATGTGAGCATGTGACTCCCTGCTATTCTTTCAGTCTGGCTGTAGATAGAGGCTTTAGGCTTTAGGCCTTCCAATGTGGCCACAGGAAAGGGTCATATCCTCACAAAAGACAAAGGTGTCTTAAAGCCATTTTAGCCCTCTGCTCCTCAGGTGTAAATTCAGTGCTCGGCCTCTTTGCCCTTAACAGCAACATGAGACTCTCCCATGTATTTTGGCTTGGCTTTGCATGGGGAAAGTTTCATAACTTCGCTATTGAATGTATTAATCTCCATTTTTGCCAGAGACATTGGATTCTACTCACATCCTATAGGACAAATTGTTCAGTAGCCATCAATATTATATAAAATCAGAATAGCTCTAGTGATAGACTAAAAAATTGAAATCTGCAAAATCTTTGCTCTGTTCAGTGGAAAACAATGAAACAAGACTTCATTTATTTTTTAAAAAAATGTAGGGTTAATGAGTGCTGTGTGACTAGCTCCATGTTCGAGCCATCTTAGTGAAACCAGGCATGAAAACCTACAGCAATGCAAAGGTTTCAACAAATTCCACCAGCGCTGAACTACAGGATTTGTCAGAGCTGAGTACTAAGCTCTTAATTATTTCTCTTTCTTAGCTACACCTCATGGTCTTCACCCTTCTACCTTTTCTTTCATTCATTATTTTTTCTACTTCCTTTAGTTTCCTTCTGAACATGAGCATCCCTCTCCTTTTGCAGTCATCCTCTGATCCTTGTACCGAGGATTAGATCAGACAGACTTTTTATAATATGCTAGGAGAGAGATGAATTGTTGAAAGGCCAGTCATAGCTAGTAGAGGAATCCAAGAGCAATTTTAATTGCTTCAAGACTTAAAAGGAACCCTTTCAAAATTGCCTGGGGCTACAGAAGGACTGTCAACTGAAATGTAACATAAATCTTACTATATCCAATATTTTACTAGTTGCTGGATTTTCCTGTTTTTAATTAGAATGTGGTGAAAACCAGGAATTGATCTTAAAATAAGACCTTAAATTAAAACTGTAGGGGGCTACATTTAGAGTAAGGGTCTGACCAAATGAACTCCCTGCATTTGAAATTCCAAAATGTAAGACATAAAAGAGAAGGGAAGCAGGTGTATACGTGTATGTGTATGGATATGTAAGTATATTATATAGGAGGAGTTTCTGAATCCAGCCATGGATATAACTCCACATTTGAAGGTGGCCAAAATTGCCATAATGATCAGGAAAAAGTCCAGATCTGAATATCTCCGATTGCAGGGAGTTCACAGTTCAAATCCACATTTGGATATGGTTCGAGGTTTTGTAACACAGGCCCAATTTTATTACAGGTTGAACCTTTATAGTCCACCACTCTCTCATCTGGCAACATCCGTAATCCAGCTTGATTTTAGTTAGCCAGATGACCATTTATCACAGATGTTGCCAAGTTTCTCATGATCCCATATAGTTTCTTTACAGTCACCAGTTCTGGCTCTCCATGTTCTGTGTTGTTATTTTGCTGTAATTTATTCCTGTCGTTTAAGAGCCCAAGAATCAGGGAAAGTGTTGGTAATGCTGCTGGACAATATTGACCTCCTGTGTTCCCACAATTTCTCTCGTTCAGCACCTGTCGGGCCCCAAGGGTGCCAGACTAGAAAGGTTTATCCTTTAGTAATGAAAAGGAGACTAGTGTGCCCAGGATGATTAGTAACATGACAGCAAACTTTCCCTTCATGAGCAAACCTGATCTCGAATGGAACAAGCAAAAGTTGGTGCCATCCGGCAACTTTCCACTCAAGTCCTAAAAATTATGCGAAAAGTTGTACAAGTTATCAGGAAGAACAGTCTGAAGCAGAATGTTTTCCACAGCAACATCTATTGTGTTGTGGGAGTGTCTGACAAGGGAAGTGATGGGACATTTAAAATTCTGTGCTAGTTGAATATATACAATAGGTAACCATCCTGAATTTCATCAGTATGATGTGCATTTTAAAAACTCCCCCAAGAGCATGCTGCCACAGAAACAGACTTCATATATTCCCCATATGCCCAGTGCATCTGCACTCTGGTCATTTCAAGAAACCTGGGACCACAACACACCTCCAACCGGACAGCCTGGCTCACGACAACTTCTTGCACAAGAGGATTTAGAATAGCACAATGGTCCCTGTGAGTTTATAGGTCATTACAGAGTCTGTTGTTCTGCAACTTCTCTGCTAAACTGCCAATATGGCAACTGATCACAAGATTATATGAAGCTCAGCTGTGGAGCTGGAGCTGGGAATGAAAGAAAATGTCCTATATAAAGTGCAGCCCAAACAGGATGGAGCAGTGGGAGATTTTTTCCGTTATTTTGTGTGGCGGTAATAGTACAGTAGAACATAGAGGAAAATAAGATTGTCCGGGAACACACAAGGATATACTGCATGGACAAACGTTAGTCTCACCATGTCTCAGGGAAACAGATATGAATGAAAAAAACTGACATGGATCTTTCTGTAATCCAAACAGACAAATCTAACATGAATTAACAGCCTTCTAGAGAAATTGCAGGAGACTATATCTCAAAAAAGGCAGCCTGCAGAGTTGTGGCCTGAGCTTGTGTGCTTTAAAGATGCAGAATTTTCATGTACTGGCCTCTGAGACAAGATTAGAGGTGAATATTGTCTCCATAGTTATTCCTTTATGTTATATGTAGGTCAAAGGGCAGCATTTAAAATGGATTTAAGGATGTTTTATGGATTTTGAAGCATGTCTTAGTACAGCACTAACATAATTTGTAATATATAGGATTCAGGTAGCAATCATGTTTAGATATTGTGTGACACTCTCCCAAATGGCCCCTGCTATTGTATGTGTTTCAGGCACCATCACAAACCTGCTGCACTAGCAGTGTGTAAGGCTTTCTCTACACTACAGAGTTTTGTTGACAAAACTGGGCTTTTGTCGAGAAAACTCAAAGAGCATCCACACGTGTCTATCTCTAGACACAGAGTCTCGACAAAACAGTACTTTCCCCATCAGCACTACCCCTCTCTGTGTTGAGGAGTAATGCTTCTAGTGTAGATGTAGCCAATATGCAATCTGGGCCTTGCATAAAGTTAGCAAACACAGTTATTTAGGGCCAATGTGTTGCCGTGCTTCTTTTCAGATTGCACATGCTATGTAAAGAGCAAAAGGCACACCTTAACCAGCTTCTCCAACAAGGCTAATGTGTAGTTTAAAAACCCCACTAAGTGTTCTTATTTCTTTTTCAAATAAGGGAATAACTTATGTTGACATTAGAAACAAATCTGCTCCTGAAAGGTTACAGTATAATTTCTTAGCATCTAAAAATCTAACATACAACCACCACATAGAAAGAGACACACAGCCTGCTACTACTTAAAGTGGAAGTGCATCTCAGCCCGGTTTCCTTCGGAGTGGTTGTTTTGCAGATTGGTTTCAGGTGCATGTGAGAACCCCTTCCTTGTAAGCAGAACCAGGAAACACATTAGGAAGTAAAGTGATAGGGTGACACTGAGCCTGGGAGGGCTAAACAACCAGCAGGGTAAGTGGCCCCAAATCAACCTTTAAGGACAGATTAGAAAAGTAATGAAATGGTAAAAAAGGCCCTTTTCTTCTTAATAGTTTGCAGAGCCATACTACAAGACTAGAGTTCTTGAAATGTAAACCTGTATTGTTAAAGAATTAAAAGTAGATCCTCAATGTGTTTGTCTGTTTACCCACGTGTTAGAAATTTAGCAGTGTGACCTAATACATTTGTAGATGCAACAATTTGATGTCTGTCTATTCATTACTATAGTCAGCAGCACTGACAGCCACTGAGGGCCTGGGGGCAAGGTAGGCAGGCAGCCTGGCTCCCTGCCCCCAGAAGGGGTGGGGCCTAGGGCAGAAGGGGCAGGGCTTAGAACACTTAGCCCTGGCTCCCCTACATGCACTATGAGCATAGCGGTGACACAATACCCCACAGCATTTCAAAGGGGCCCTGAGGCAATTGCCCCTTTTGCCTGCCCACACTCCTCCTCCCCCCACTTGTGGTGTAATAATATCATTGTCTTTATTTCTCTTTTAAGTTTGTAGTTTGCTGAACAGGGAGCAACCAAAAGAGGAAGTGAACATTCTGGAGATGGAAGATCTTCATATCAACACCGACACCCCAACTAAAAAAGAGACCATTCAAGTAACCAAAACCTTAAACAATGGGAAAGCTACTGGCAGTGATAGTTTGAATTCAGAATTGTTCAAGGGAAATTCACAGTTAGCAGCATCTGTTCTGGACCCTCTATTTATATCAGTCCATAAGAGGGAAAAAGTGCCAAATCAGTGAACCAATGGGGTTATAGTGAAGATACAAAAGAAGGGACATTCATAACTGGCCTGATGGCACAATTTTATCTGTCAGCAAGGTACTGTGTAAGATCACAGAGCAACATACATCAGTTGATAATGTTCTCAGGCAAGAGCAAGCTGGTTCTTAGAAAGAGTGTGAATGCACAGACCAGTGCTTAACTCCATGGAACAATGCTTGGAATGGCAACAGCAATCAGTCTACCATAAATTTAATAGATTTTGAGAAGGCTTTTAGTAATAAGGCAAATTCTACATGCATATGGAATCCTTTTCTGGATCATCACCATCATCTTTCAACTTTACATACAAGGTTGATCACAGAAAGCTCAGTTTTGAAGTTTACAACAGGAATACCTCAGGTTGTCTCATGTCGGCTGTCTTTTTCAACAGTGCCATTAATGCAGCATACAAGCAAAAAAACACCAAAAGGCCCATTAAATGGACTCTTTTCTCTTTCCTTGAAGACTTGGACTTCACAGATGATCTCACTTTCCCATAACATACCCAATACCATAAACAAGAAAAAACAATTTAACTCAGTGTACTCAGACAGCAAACAGGACTGAAAATTAACTGCAATAAGATAAAGTGGGACCTTTAATGTTACCTGATGCATCACCGGTACAGCAAAAGGATCATGTTCTCACCAATGCAGAAGCATTCAGGTATTTGGGCAGCATGGTCAGTCAGCATGGTGGAACAAGCCAGGACATCTGGAGCAGAATCAGTAAAGCCAGGAAAACCGTCAAGAGCTTAAATACAGTCAGGAAATCAGCAAAATACAACACTGAAACCAAACTTAAAATTTATCAGAGTTGTGTGCTTTCAATGCTATTTTCTAGCGCAGAATACTGGGGAATGAGAAAGTATGATATGTCCAAACCATCTTCATTCCATTCAGCCTTCCTTAGAAAAATCCTCCATATCTTTTGGGCCAGAACAATCTCAAACCAAGATCTGTTCACACAGTGCAGGCAAGAAGATAAGAGCAACACCATTACCACAAGATGCTGAAAAGAGATTTTCCTGGAGTTTTGGATGGAAACTGATTCCATCACCAGAATAGCATTAAGATGGATACCTGAAGGCAAGTGAAAACAAGGCCACCTGAAAACAAATTGGTAGGGAGCTGTGGAAGTTGAGCTGAAAAACCTGGGTCACAGCTGGGTAAATATTGAAAGAGTTGCCAGAAACAGACAGGTGCGTAAGAGCTTTAGCACTACTCGGAATGCCAGAGGCATAATGGGAACATGAAGATGATGATGACCTGGGAACTATAGCATACTTGATTTATACTAATGAAGGGAACTAGTTTCCAGGGTGTATCTAGGAAATAAAGCAACAAGGTTCATTACCTATTCTTCATCCAAGGAATGCCTGCTGTGATCAGTTGTTGCTAGAGAACTATAAAGGAAGCTTCAGGCTTGATCCTGTTTTAACTCAGATATCCTTAAACATTGTAAGGGGAACTTGAAGTTACATGACTGAGGTCTTCAAGTTCACCCTGGATTATTCCTCGAAATTCTTTGGGAAGAATTTGAACAAACACTTCACATGGACCATCTATTGGACTATAACCATCTCTACCATGAAACTTAGAACTTTACTACTTATATTCATATCTTTGTGTATAATGACCTTTTAACCACAGTTAACACTTTCTTGTTTTTTTAATAGATTAGTTAACAAGAATTGGACGTAACTGTGTGTTTGTGTAAGACCTGCAATATTCATTGACCAGGTGGGTAATGTGTGTGATGTCTTGGGAATGGTAGAACTGTATATGTGGTAATTCAGATTCTAAATAACCCTCATCTCCCACCTAACCCTCAGTTGGTTGTTTAGGTGGGAGACAGAAGCTGGATTGTTTAAAGGGAACTGTATTTCAGCTTCTTAGTAACCACTAAGTTACTATAGAAGCTGTTTTGTTATTGGTTCAGTGAATCTAATTATTATATTAGATAGCCAGTTTTAAGGATCATCTGCCCTATCATTTGCAGTTTGCTCTGACTGAGTATTCTCATTTTAACTCCTCTGGTGGGTGAGTGATCACAGTCACAGATAAACAGTAACTGAAAGTAATTGAAACAGTTTTCAAAACATTCCACTAACCATTAGCAAATCCCTTCCGAGTCCTGCCACTCCTTCAGCTATGTCATTGGTTACAGATATGAAAATGACAGCATAAGCACTGATGTATGAATGCTGATTCATTCTAAAGGAGTCTGTTATATAGAAATTGGAGCAGTATCCTAACCTTCACTTAAGGACAAATGGGGTCTTTGTTCTCTTCTCCAGTCAGTCCTTGTTCTCCAATGTTCCTCAGTCTTTCTGGTGCTTCTTGTTGCAGGCTTTCCTGACAACTTAAAAATCTTTTCTTTTATTGAGTGCAGACAAGGAATTATCTGTTAGCTCACAAATGAAAGGTTAAACAACTTTTTAGGACTGTCTTCTACAACTGAAGCCCTGTCTTTATACAGCTGTAAACATGAACATGAAGTCAGTATTTGTGATTTAAGCTACTCTTTTAAAATCTTTTTATAATTTAATCTCCAAAAATTAGGTATCCAGAGTGAACATGTCAAACACGCTTAAGTGAATGCCTACCCCACAATTAAAAACTCACAGCTGGCCCATACCAGCTGACTCAGGCTCTGGGGCTCAGGCGAAGGGGCGGCTTAATTGCTGAGTTGACATTTGACCTCAGACTAGAGCCAAGTTATGGTACACTGCCACTTTGCGAAGTCCTAGTCCCAGGCTCCAGCTGAGCCCAAATGTATATGTGGCAATTAAACAGACCCTTCACCTGAGCAAGAGGTCAGCTGCAGATGTCTAACTGCAGAGTAGACATTCCCTAAGTCACATTGACTTAGTGTACATCTGTGCTCACCAGGTCAAAGCATCGATCTCTCAGAGTTTGATTTAATGTGTATGGTAAAGATGCAAGAAATCAATCTCTTTGGGATCCACAGTCAACCCCCTGTACTCCTGCTGTCATGAGGACTAAGGGAGGTTGATGGGCGAAATGCTCCCGGTGACCTCCCTCAGTGACTTTACAGTTGACTGCAGATTCATTTATTCTAGCTACACAGTTCCTATAGCTAGAACTCTGTATCTAGAGTTGTTTGTAAGGTCTAGTGTACAGCAAGCCTTAGACACATCTGCAAATCTGACCCACCCCACCTCTCAAACAGCGGAGATACAATTTTCATCTCTGAAGAACTTCTTTTCCCACTCATTTCAACTGACATCTGAAGCCTATGGACTAATGGAAAAAGTGACATTTGAAATGTCTAAAAATGGATTTAGATGCCTAACTTTAACCTACTTAAGTCTGAAATGTTTGGCCTATTTACCCACTTTCTTGAAGAAGCATTTTACAAATTAAAAGCTTAACGCGTAACAGAGTCCAAAGAACAGCTAAGCACATCTGTGAATGAGTGTGAAGGCCAAGACTGCAGAAAAACCTAATAAAAGAAAATGATGGATATTAAGAGGACTCAGTAGGTCACCTAGATCATCTGAGTCCAAGAGAAGGATTGTTCCTTACAGCGTGTTCTTCATTGCTTTGTCCTGTCTAGTTTTAAATGTCTGAAGAGATAGGACTCTCACCACTCCCTTAGGAGATGATTCCCCACACTACTCTAACAGGAAGAGTCATGATCATATGTTTAAATTACAATGCTGTGTTCAGTATCTCATGCTCTGTGGGAAGAAAAAGAAAATGATCAGTACACTATTTTTGGATGAAGAAAGAATGTATACGCCGTGTACTGTACTTTCTAGAAAGGCCTATAAAAAGAAGACAGCACATCTGAGATTTAAAAATGTGACACTGATAAACATCCTGCCCCCAACATTCCCTCATCCCAGGTTTTTTAGTTCTAGCTAGAACAGTCTGCTTTCTCTTGCCCTTGTAAAGTTCATTTGACCCACGTGTTTGAAAGCAGGCCAGCATGGCAACTGTTATCACTGTGTGAGGCACTATAATTTCTAGTTCCATGGGCCCCGCCTGGACCAGTTTGCAATAAGACTAGAAAGCATTAAAGAAGGAAAGTTTTTTTGTTCCTTTTATTTTTTTTGGAAATGACCATGTTTAAACATGATGACTCAGAGCACCGAGGGATCAATAAAAACACATTTATCCCCCCAGTTCCTTCAAATGAACTCTAATCCTAGTTTCTAAAACTTCCTGCTTGTGAGAAAGTGGGAGGATATTCCCAGGAGCAGCAAAAAAGCCCACAGACTTTAAAGTAAGCAATTAATTTCAAACGGAGACCAAAAATTATGTTTTTTCTGAATTTTTGCCATAACTACGTCACACGTTTTGAGAAAAATATTCTGCGTTATCCAAAATGTGTGAAATATTTGTGAGAAAGGGCTTCAAATAAAAACATTTTTATAAAAGAAAGAATTATTGATCCAACTAATAAATTGCTCAGAAAAATATATAAAATGGTTAGCAGAAAAATGGGCCTTTTACCTCCTGAGATCTCTTCTAACCCTATGAGTGTTCAACACCACTGAACTAAAACAAAGTCAAAATGTTCATTTAGACCTTTTACTGTAGAATACAGGCATAACAAACAAACTTTGAGGAGTAAAGGGACTTCGAAGTACCCCAGGCACTTTGAAGTACCGGCAGTTGAGCCGCGGCTACACGCAAGCGGGCACTTTTGAAGTCTAACACATTGAAGTTGCCGTGGGGAGATTTAACTGAATGAATTGCTGCAGGTGCAATGCAGCACTTCATTGATAATCTCCCGACACCCTGCTTACCATGCTCCCTTCAAAGTAGGGAGCTAGGGTAGAAACAGCCTGTGATTCTAAACTATGCAACATGAACTCAATCACTGGGAGTCAGAGTGAACAACGTATCTGTAGTAAATTACTCATTACCTTAGACTTTTCCTCCTCATGGAATAACTTCATCCTCATGCAGATTTATTTTAAAAAAGCCCTAATTTTTGTTCTTTCTTAAGTTGTTTAACAATGAATTGATCACCCAGGGTTTTCTGTGAGAATTCACTGTTTGGCAGCCAAGATGTTTTGGTTAGCAGAGAAATGTATCTCATATGATAGTGTTGTTTGACTAGAGGACAGCACATGCACTTGTAGCAAACATACTCTTATATGCTAATATAAAAACAGTTTCTTCAGATAGGTAGATCAGCTGATTAACATTCATTTCCTTGAACATTTGCCTCTAAGTCTCAGATGCTCAAATATTTGTGGAGAGTAAGCACAAAGTAGGTGGGGAAGTACATTCACATAAATATTTGAATAAATATTTACAGTAATGCTTTTGAGCCATTCACCCAAGTCGAACTGGGAAAGAGCCCAAACAACCTTCTCTTCTAAAGCGCCCTGACTGCAACTGAGAAGCACAAAAGTGCCCAATCTATGCAAGAGCCTAAGCGCATGTTGGCAGTCAACAGAGAAAAGAGATCCGCAGCAGCAAGTCTCAGGATACATCTCTGCTGCAAATTAAACCTTCAGCTGGCATGTGCCAAGCCTGTGGGGGTGAGACTCAGAGGTCATTTAAATGAAGCTATTTGGGCTGAAGCCTGTACTCTACATTCTGCAAGATGGGAGAGTCCCACAGCTTGGCCACGTCTACACGTGCACTCTACTTCAAAGTAGCGGTGCCAACTTCGAAATAGCGCCCGTCACGGCTACACGTGTTGGGCGCTATTTTGAAGTTGAAATCAACGTTAGGCAGCGAGACGTCGAAGTCGCTAACCCCATGAGGGGATGGGAATAGCGCCCTACTTCGAAGTTGAATGTCGAAGTAGGGCACGTGTAGACGATCCGCGTCCCACAACATTGAAATAGAGGGGTCCGCCATGGCGGCCATCAGCTGAGGGGTTGAGAGACGCTCTCTCTCTAGCCCCTGCGGGGCTCTATGGTCACCATGTGCAGCAGCCCTTAGCCCAGGGCTTCTGGCTGCTGCTGCTGCAGCTGGGGATCCATGCTGCAGGCACAGGGTCTGCAGCCAGTTGTCGGCTCTGGGGATCTTGTGTTGTTTAGTGCGACTGTGTGTGGGAGGGGCCCTTTAAGGGAGCGGCTTGCTGTTGAGTCTGCCCTGTGACCCTGTCTGCAGCTGTTCCTGGCACCCTTATGTCGTTGTGTGCTACTTTGGTGTGTAGACGTTCCCTCGCAGCGCCTATTTCGATGTGGTGCTGCCCAACGTCAAAGTTGAACGTTGACATTGCCAGCCCTGGAGAACGTGTAGACGTTATTCATCGAAATAGGCTATTTCGATGTAGCATTCATGTGTAGACGTAGTTCTTGAGATGCAGCCTGAGCCAGAACATCTCTGTAACCCCCACACCTAGGTGTGGTTAACTGTCCCATGTAGTGGTACCTAGACCACTTCCCAGAGAAAGAATGAGTATGCTCTACAGCCTTAGCTGAGTACCAGCTGTACTTTTGCTCAAGTTCCAGCAGTGCCAGGTTCAATCCCAAATCTTTCATCATGGGCCTGCCACAAATATCTAATTGCAATGTAGGCATTCCTCAGATCCTGGATCAACTGACTCAGGCTTGTGGGGCTCACTCTGTGGGACTAAGAATATGTACCTAGACATAGAGACTCAGGCTAGAACCCATCTCCAAAACCCAGACAGGCAGAAGGACCTCAGAGCCCAGGCCGCAGCCCAAACATCAATATTTATACTGTTGGTTTTAGCCCCATCGTGCAAGCCCTAGGGACCTGCATCAGTTGATCAAAGCTGTGAGACTCACTGTTTCAGGGTTTTATTTGCTATGTAGACACACCTTCAGCTGAAAACAGGTCAAAATTAGGCACAGTAATCAGAGAAAAATGCAAAATATGGACAGGAGCAATGGCATTTTGTGTAAGCGAAGAGTACTGTAAGGATAATGCAGTCACAACAGTTAAACACCAGCAATCATCCCAGATACAGCAACTGAAAAATGCCCCTAACCTATTGGAAGGCAGAATTGAGCCTGAGATCCTGAGGGAGAAAAGTTGGGAGAGAACAGATTTTGAACTCAGTAGAATTATTCTGAATTTACTCTACTGTAATTGAACACAGAATAAGGCCCAGAAGCCCCTGGAGGCCAGCCAAAGGAATGTTTGGCTTCATGAGTTAAAGCTGTGGGTGGTAACAGGAAAATTAAGGTCAAATAAGTAGACCCTCATCTGGCCATTATTCTATCAGATAATACAGCCCACCAAGTAAAATTGCAGTAGTATTATAAGATTGAAAGGGCTGCTCTTCACCAGAGTTCAGGACTCTGTCAAACAATATTACAGTTCAGCATATCAGGTTTTTCAAATAATGATATTTAAGTTATTTCTTATTAGTGCGCCAAACTGCTGCATTAAAAAGCAGTGTTCCAATAATAGAGGTTGACCTTCTCTAATGCTGCACCCTTGGAAACTGACGAGTGTGAGACAACAGAATCTGTTGGACCATGGGAAGTCAATATTGCCTAGCAGCATTACCAACACTTCCAGACTGTGGCCACACTACCTCTCCCTTTCGGAAGGGGTATGTTAATGAGGCACTTTGGAAGATGTTAATGAGATGATGACATAAATGTGCAGCGCCTCCTTTGTGTAATGGTAGATGTGTGCTATTCGAAAGTTCCATTTTCAGAACACACTCCACCGTGTATATGGGGGCCTTTCGAAAGGACCATCTGACTTTTAAAGCCCCTTCTTCCTAAAACCAAATAGGAAGAAGGGGCTTTCGAAGTCAGAGTGTCCTTTCAAAAGGTCCCCATTACCCAGGAGAACTGCATTCCAAAAGTGGCACGTTCGAATCTTGCGCAGCTACCATTATGCAAATGAGGTGCTGCATATTCATGTCAGTGTCTCATTAGCATCTTTCAAAGCACCTCATTAACATGCCCCCTCTGAAAGGGAGGGGTAGTGTGGCCACGGCCCCGCTACTTACTGGGTTTATGGAGGACATTTGGGGTAAATTAAAGCTAAATAACAGCACAGAACACAGAGAGCAAGGGCTGGTGGCTGGAAACAAACTATATGGGACCACAAGAAACTTGGCCACACCCCTGATAAGTGGTGGGTAGAGATGTTCAACCTGTAGAAACAGTCCTCTGTCATTTTCACTCTGCCATATTATATAGCTAACTGGGTGAAAGAAGGAGGGTTATTTGTTTAAATTACTTCTTCTCCATACTTTATTTGCAGTTTAGAGCTGAGCAGTAAAGTGGGGTGCTGAAGTTTATTTGTGGGATAGATTGGGAGCTTCGGTGTCTCTTAGCAGCATCGAGAGATAAGACAGCAGTGCAACTAAGGGAAGGGAGCTCAAAAACAGCAGAAATTATGCCATCTGGTTCCTATCCTGGAGGCTTCCACAGAAGGTCTTTGCAAATCCTTCACTACACAAAAGGTGCGTTCTAAACTCAAATTAACTAACTCAAAGTAACATTTTAGTAAAGAAAAGGATTTGTATTTTTCATAGACGTTAACAAGTAAACTCTAAGTAAAAGTCTACTTGAGTAACAGTTTAGCCTTGCTCATAGTCTCATGCAATGTGCTAACATGAAAACTACAAACCTTTGCTTTCACTAGGATTTTACCTTAATAGGATTTTACCTCAAGTTAGCTAACCTTTGTTGAGGACGCATTTTTTTTCTTTTTGGTGTGTATGTGTGTTTTGTAGTGTAGATAAGATCCAAGGGTCAACAGAACTGCTGATGGAACCCACATATTGAAGCAGCTGAGATTCAGTATCACCAGATGGACCAGACGGTAGTCACCAAAGAGTTCTGTGGGAGCTCAGATGTGACACTATAGAACTAGTAACCAGTATGTAGCCTGTTGCTTAAATCACCATCTATAGAAGATGACTAGAAGATAGCTAATGAAATGCCAATTTTAAAGGCTCCAGAGGAAATATGACTCTCCTTTCCTATAGGAATAAGGGGATTTCGAAGATGGAGGGGTCCTTTCAAAAAGGACCCCTGTCTCGATGAGCTGTGCAGGAGCAAAAAGCGGTAATTTCGAAGAGCCACGGCCCACAGCATGCTAATGAGGTGTTGAATATGCATTTCAATGCCTCATTAGTAATCTTCGATTTGGCCATTTGCATGGCCATTTTGAAGTTTTGTGCCGTTGTAGACATGGCCAATATGTTTGAGAAACACCAACAAGATTTTTTTTTGCAATGGGAAGTCATGCCTCACAAATTTCCTAGAATTATTTGAGGTGGACGACAAATGCATATAAGGGTAACCCAATAGATATAGTGTACTTGGACTTTGACAAAGCATTTGGCAAGAGCCCTCACTGAAGGCTCTTAAACAAAGCAAGCAGTTATGGAATAAGAGGGAAGGCCCTCTCATGCATCAGTAATTAGTTAACAGTTAGGAAACAAAGAATAGAAATTAATAGTTTTTACAAAGGTAGGAGGTACATTTAAGCTGCATCTACACTAGCAAGTTCTTTCAAAAGAGATTTTGAAAGAAGGGGGCTCTTACCAAAGATCCTATGGAGTGCCTACACACAAAAAGCATTCTTTTGAAAGTAAATTAAAAAGAATGTGGTGCTCCTTTCAAAAACTCTCTTCCATTCCCGTTTCAGGAAAAATGCCTTCTTTGAAAGCTTCTTTCAAAAGAAAACATGCATAGACACACACAGGGCCCTGTTTGTTGTTGTTGTTGTTGTTTTTATTGTTGTTTTTGTCTTTCTGATCCCTAGCCCATACTTTTGAAAGAGTGGGGGCTATGTGGACACTGTCTTTTGAAAGAAGTTCTTTCAGAAGAGATCTTCTGAAAGGGCTTCTTTCAAAAGAGCTCTGTATCATAGACATAGATTTAGAGTCCCCCAAGTATCTGTACTGGGACCTGTGCTATTGAAAATATTCATAAATAATCTGGAAAATGGGTATTTAGTCAAGTGGCAAAGTTTGCAGACAATACAAAACTACTCATTATAGTTCAGAGCAAAGTAGACTGCAAAGATGTACAAAGTAATCTTACAAAACTGGGTGACTGAGCATCAAAATGGCAGATGAAATATAATGACAATAAAGCAATACAAAGCAAAGCAATACAGAATGAAAAATACAGATAAATCTAACTATACATGCAAAATGATGTATCCTAAGTTAGCTGTTACTACTCAAGAACAAGTTCTAGGTGTCATTGCAAACAATTGTCTGAAAATAGTATACACTGGCAGTAAAAAAGTAACACAATATTAAGAAAAGCAAATACAATATGACAGAAAATACAGTGTAATTATATATGTCACTGGATGCTCACACTTTGAATACTGCATACATTTCTGCTTTCCCCATCTCAAAAAAATGTATTAAAATGGGGGAAAATGGAGAGAAGAGAAACTAAAATGATTTAGGAGTACAGAGCAGCTTCCACATGAGGAGAAATTCAAAAAACTGGGACTTTTCATTTCAGGAAAGCAAAGACTAAGAAGGGCTAGATGGACATCTATGGAATCATGAATGATGGTGAGAAAGTGAATAGGGTAGCATTATTTTCACAATGTGCGGGTAACCCGTGGAACTCATTGGTAAGAGATGTTGTAATGGCCAAAAGCATGCAAGGATTTACAAAATAATTTAGTAAGGTTAGAGAGGACAGGTACATAAATAGTTATTAGCCAAGGTGGTCAGGGACACAATCCTATGCTCTGGGATTGCCCTAAATCTATGATTGCCAAAATGGGACTGAACAACAGGAAATAAATCACTTTGGCTGCGTCTACACGTGCACGCTACTTCGAAGTAGCGGCAGTAACTTCGAAATAGCGCCCGTCACGTCTACACGTGTTGGGCGCTATTTCGAAGTTGAAATCGACGTTAGGCGGCGAGACGTCGAAGTCGCTAACCCCATGAGCGGATGGGAATAGCGCCCTACTTCGACGTTCAACATCGAAGTAGGGACGTGTAGACGATCCGCGTCCCGCAACATCGAAATAGCGGGGTCCTCCATGGCGGCCATCAGCTGGGGGGTTGAGAGATACTCTCTCTCCAGCCCTTGCGGGGCTCTGTGGTCACCGTGGGCAGCAGCCCTTAGCCCAGGGCTTCTGGCTGCTGCTGCTGCAGCTGGGGGTCCGTGCTGCATATACAGGGTCTGCAACTAGTTGTTGGCTCTGTGTATCTTGCACTGTTTAATGAAAGTGTGTCTGGGAGGGGCCCTTTAAGGGAGCGGCTTGCTGTTGAGTCCGCCCCGTGACCCTGTCTGCAGCTGTGCCTGGCTCCCTTATTTCGATGTGTGCTACTTTGGCGTGTAGACGTTCCCTCGCTGTGCCTATTTCGATGTTGGGCTGAGCAACGTCGAAGTTGAACATCGACGTTGCCAGCCCTGGAGGACGTATAGACGTTATTCATCGAAATAGCCTATTTCGATGTCGCAACATCGAAATAAGCTATTTCGAAGTTGGGTGCACGTGTAGACGTAGCCTTTATAATTATCTTGTTCTATTCATTCCCACTGAAGCATCTGGCACCAGACACTGTCTAAAGGAAAGATATCGTGGGAGATGGACCATTGGTCAGACCCAGTATGAACATTTTTATATTGTTATATTTTTTTAATTTTCCACTAGAATGTATCAGAAGAAATCTAACTGGGAAAATAGCTGATATAGTGTGAGACAAACTGCTGGGTTTGTTTGTTTGTTTGTTTGTTTAATCTTCCCTCATAGATCGTGTATTCTAGACCTTTAAGCATTTTTGGTTTTCTTTTCTGGACTTTCTTCAATTTGTCCACATCATTCGCAAAATGTGACTCCCAGAACTGGGCAGGGTTGTCCAGTTAAGGCTTATTCAGATGGGGGTAGAGCAGAAGAATTACTTTTCGTGTCTTGCTTACAACACTACTGCTATTACCTCCCAGAATTATATTTGCTGTTTTCACAACAGCAGTACGCTGTTGACTCATATTTAGCTTGTGATCCACTATGACTCCCAATTTTTTTTCTACCGTATTCCTTCCTATTTTGTTTGTGTGCAGCCCACTGTTCCTTTCTAACTGGGATACTCCATATTTGTCCCTATTTAATTTCATTATATGGATGGAGGAGAGTAGTAGCAAAAGATCTGCCCCGGGCCTTAGCCTGAGGGGAAGGTTATATGATAGAGTGTATAGGCCCCACACTGGGTGACAAAGGGTTAATCAGATGCTCTGGGTTCAAAAGGCCCCACCTAGTCACACCTGCTAAGCGTGTTTGCAGTGGAGACAGAGTTAAAAAGGGAATAGCCCAACTCCTGGTGGACAGAACAAGGAAGCAGTCCTTAACTGGCAGCTCCTACAGAGACTCTGAAGGCCCTTGCTGCAGAGCAAAGGAAGGCCCCATGGAGACCAGGAATGAAGGGTCACCAACTGAAGGAGAAGAGCCCCTGGAGCACTGTCATTTAGAACCTGCCCAAACATTATGAATCCAAATCCCATCCCCTTTGTGACTTTGGAGGGGGTTGAGAAGGTGGTAGGAAGTGATTCATCCAACCCCAAGGGTGCACATCTCACCAGCCAGTCATCTAAGAGAACTTTCCAAGACAGATACAACAGAGGAGAAGATGGCGGCTCATTGAACCAGGACTGGCAGCTTGTTCCTTACAAAAGTGATTGCATTAAAAGAGTACTGAGAAGAAAATAAATATGGCATCAAGTCTGATATTTGGCATGTGACAACTGACACTAACTGATACTCTTTTGTCTGAACAGGTTAGAAATACATTGACTGAAGTACCTTGGTAGAATAGGGAAGGCTGCCCAAGCTATCCCAGCTGAGCACATGAACAAACCCTTCAAAACTATTAATATTGTTTAAAAAAGAAAACAGTTTAATGGTAAGTGCAACATACTGATTTGTTCTTAACTGGCTGCAGTTTTACGTCCCTTTTTTTAAAAATTATCAGGAAATAAATGTAATCTCTCTGGCTGGATAAATCAGTTGACAAAGACATAATTAGGTCAAATAAAACCCTGTTGTCTACAACTAAACTTGTATCTAAAGTATTTTTAGCAGTCTGGTTCTTTAGCAAATGACCAGTGAGTCAATGTATTTTTCATGTCCTTGTCTTCCAAATGAGGAAAAGAATTGTGTCAATGAAATCTTCAGAATTACTTCAAATAATCATCAAGTTATCAACGATCAATCTAGCTATGCAGTCTAAGTCCAGAAAAGAGTGGGTTCTGAGCCTGAATGATATCTTATCATTCTCCTTTGAAAGATACATACACACTCCAGAAATTTCCCACTGAACTAAACAACAAAAAAATCTGTGTAGACTCAGGGGCAGCTTTTTGGCTGAGTTTACCAATAGGGAGGCTTAGCTAGTGTTTACATCAGTTCTGTCTTTGTTGCAAGCAACCAAACATTACTGTTGCAATCAATATATTTTACTATAGAGAGTAACAAGCAAGAGAATAAGAAATATAGACAGACAACTGTAAACATTCAAAAAATAAGACCCTTAAAATAATGGTTTGTGTATGATTCTGTAGGCCCATGTTTTTCCATATAGATGAATTTCTGCTGTTTTACTCAATTACTCAGAAAAAAGAGCAAGGTCTATGGGTAATATCAACTCTTATGGGCTAATAGGTTTGAGTCCTCCTCTTATGTCTAGTTGATTTATTTACTTACATTAGAAAAATGATTTCTTTTTTAAAAACAATTAAACCCATCAACAACCACCCAATGTACATGCTCCCTTTCCTAGCTCTGCATTTCTTGTGCTAGCGTGAGGTATGCAAATCTCTCTATCAATTGCACTTAAAGGACAAAACAAGAAATTTTTATCCTTTCTCTGGCAAAATTTCCACTGGAAATGAAAAAGTGACTTCAAGACCCAAGAATCCTTCTGAAGAACATTTTATTCAATGCCACTTTTCTTGAAGCAATTGTTTTCACCAAGAATTTTGCCTAAGTAGTTCTCTAGACTATACCCTTTACATCACATATGTAATTAAGCATGCAGGCTGGGTTCTCAAATGCACACAAGTAACTATTATTATTATTATTATTATTATTATTAACAGTAATTTATTCATATTACCCTTACCCATACACTTATCCCATTGCACTAAGTAGCACATGAACACACAACAGAAGATGATGTGAAAAGCTTTATAATAAAACTATAGGACAATAGATGGTTTCAGACAGATGGTTTCAGACAGACACGATGGTAGAGTACAAGTAAATAAAGAGATAACAACACTGATCATCACGACAAGTCAGTGACTTCAGAATTTCTGCAGCCAAATTGTTTTCAATGTTTTTGTCACCATTGTGGAAATGGAGAATTGTGAGGAGACATAGGAAGATTGGGTAACGAAAGCACCCTCCCCAACGTTTATAGGCAGCACTTCCCAACTGCGAGGGCATTGCTGGGTGGTGGGGGGAAATGGTGTTTGTTTGAAAGTTTAGCAAATGGATGATGGAGGCTGGTATTGTGGGCCAGTAGGAGGTATTACCTGCTGCTCAGCAGTGAATGAGAAAGAATATCTAGGGTGGGGATTATCTGTGACCAGCTTTAAAAGTGGGAATAAACAGCATCTATGTGACATGAAAAAACTGTCCTGCAGCACCTTAAAGTCTTATAAAATAGTGTATTTTGTGATGAGCTTTCATGGGACAGACCCACTTCTTCAGACTACTCAGCATCTATGTAAGGCAGTAGACATGTGGAAGCCAGTGGAGGAAATCAAAAAGAGGGTGGTTGATATGTCAAAGTGGGAGGCTAGGAAAACGACCAGTGAAGCAGTTTTCTGAAAGTCTACGAGGAGCACAAAAATGCATTTGTCAATGCCAGATACAAGGGTAATGAAGTAATCAAGAAGTCTGAGATTAGGCAAGAGTTTTATCTGCATGGATGGATAGGAAAGGCTGTATGTATCTTAGAGATGATACTCAGGAAGAATTGTCAAGATTTAGATATAGGCCAGACAAAAGGATCTAATGTGAAGTTGAAAGAGAAACTGAGACCAAGTTAGCAGGTCTGAATGACAGGCAGGATGATAGTGTTGTGTTCAGTGATCAAGAAGGCAGCCAATATGGAGGGCTTGTATGGGGAGGAGAGATTAAGAGCATTGTTTTACCATGTGGATTTTGAGCACACAGCTGAACATGGAAAAGGAGATCTTGGCAGGGCAGGACAGCTCAAAATTTCAGTGTAGACAAGAGATAGGTCTTGAGTCAAGAAGCAGATCTGTTTGTTGTCAGCATAGGGAGGGTAGCTAAATGTATAGTTGTAGGTGATATTATGTAGAGATAAGGTATAGGTGGCTGAGAGAAGGAGACTCAGGGCAAAACCCAGGGAAACACCCACAGAAAATCAGAAGGCAGATGAGTTGCATCTTCTGAGGGACAAACTGAAGGAGCAATTGGAGAGCTAAAACACGAAGCAAAAAAAGATAGAATTTCAAGAACATTGTTAACTACATCAAAGGTGGCTGACAGATCAACCAGCATGAGGAGGGAGTACAGGTTTTGACCTTTGGCCAGAAAGAGGCTTTTAGGGACTGTTACTACTTGACAAGAGTGGTTTCAGTTGAGCTCAAGGGACAGAATTCAGCCTTGAAAGGAAATACATCCAGAGATTGTAGACTTAGAAGCACAAGTTCATTTTCCATGGTATACAGAATATTTTCTGAAAAAACATTTCCGATTCATGTTGGATAAGGTAAAAGGAAAATACTGAGCTGAGTATTGATATAAATCCCAAGAGAATAAAAGTAAATTTACTGAATATTTAATATTAAACAATCAATTAAAATGAAAACAATACTTTTGGTTTAATGACTCTTTAAGAAACATAGTATTCAAGAGCCAATCAGGTTACATATTTTGACTGATTTTATAAATTCATAGTGGAAATAATGCAGCAGTAGGAAACATGTTTGATATGATTTTCCTAATTTTGTCAGGCAATTCCTTTTGTCAAACAATTCTCTCCTGACCTTGGATAAGCCCAAGTTGGAGCGTGCATTTTTAATATAAAACATCTCTTAAGGCAGTAAGGTATAGACCATCTGCTGGCAAGCACTGAATGCCCTTAATTCCCACAGATTTTATTGGGAGTTAAGGGACTGGTCAAAACTTTATTACTCTAAATATGTAGCTTACAAGTGTGAATTTAAGTAGCCTGGAGAATTGGGTCTCATTTGGGGAAACAAAGCTTAGTCTACTTTCAGAAATTCTGCCGCTGGTTAATACTTTAAAGCACTAAACTTACAATGAAAAATGATCTCTGCATTTAATTAGATCATCACTAAATGTAGCATATGAGTTGCCACACGTACATTAAAATGCAGAATTCTCAACCTATCAGTTATCTGGACAGTTAATCCTCTTGGAATCTTTACATCCACAAGGAGAGAAGCCAGATAAACATGTGTTGGCTTTAATATACAGTTTTTTCTTCCACAGCCAAAATCTTCTCTTCCAAAATCAATCTCTTAGGAGACTGCATGAGATCAGGCTCATTGACTTCTGATTCCATAACTCTAATCTGCCTTTACGCTGATTTAATGAGAGCCTCATAGATATTGGGCCTACATTGGCATATTCACCATATCCAGCTGGTATGTAAATTAGAGTTGGACTAATACTTGTAACAAGTTGGTGAATTAGTTTAACTATTTGTGATGTGTACATGGGATTACTAGGGTTTTTTTGTGTGTGTTTATATAGTATTATTGTCAAATTATTCCTAATCTTGCTCATGAGCAAAACCTTGCAACTATTTGACCTTCTCTCATCAGAAACACAGGCCACTCACACTGTATGTTTGTACCCCTTGTCTGAGGGAGCATGTAGTCTTAGTCTCTCACTGAGAATTCTCAATCACAGTTTCAGCATTTATTTTCTAAAATTACATTTTATCTCACATTTCTTCTGCCTATGAATGCTCCCACCAGTAAATTTGCTTTCGACAACTGAAACACAAGAGAGGGAGAAGTGACAAAATGAATTTGTTTTAAAATGTGAGGAAATACTCGTGGATTTTTTTAAATCTATCCTCCTACCTTTACTTTAACGACCTGATACAAAATCCTTTTTTGTACTTTCACATCTGATTGAATTATTCAGATATGGTAATATAGTGTCTGTTTGGTATCATGCCATTTAATGCAATGGAGACTGCCAGATCATTGTAGTGCTTCAGAAGGCTTGAGGAGGAAGAGTACTTTTTTCTTCTCATATGCACACATAGTTAAATCAGCAAGTGATTTCCTAAAGACAGGTCACCTTCCTCCATGCCCCACCCCCAAGCTGCAGCTGCAAATGGTAAGGGTATTTCGGCAGTCCCTTTCCATGTTGGATCTGGCAAGGCCTACCGAAGAGTATATTTTGCAGAGAATTTTCAGCTGTAGAATTTCCACTTACTGCAGTTCTGCCTTTAACTGAGTTTTGTCTTCTTTATTAAATGATACATGACTCGTCTTAGTTCTGGCTTTCCATGAATAATGCTGTGGCAGTCTCTGGGAAATTCTCTTCAGGACACCTAATCTGTTTTTGCCTACACAAGAGACGGAAAATCTTTTCCTTCATATTCCAATCTCTGTGAAACAGGAGTTTATTGTTTCTGATTTATGCAGAGGTTATCGTTATTGTATAACATAGCTTGTAAAAACTGAATTCTTGAAGTTTTCAGTGTTCATATAAGTAGGCTCTCTTTCCTTTTCAATCCACTTGCTTTTTCTATGTATCTCTGTGATGATATAAAAATATTTAGTAACAGTTTTTTTACTAAGAATTATAACTTTATTCACTACAGCCATCATATGAAATGCAGTTATAACACAGTGTAACAAAATGGTGAGCTGCAAAGTATATTCATAAATTCTTAATGCGCTAACGTTCTTCTTTAAGTTTAAGTTAGCCCAGTCAAGGATCTGCTGTCATTCTTCTGAATTCCAGAGTCTATTAGAATTTATTTGGGACAAGAAGTTATTTCAAATTCTCTGTTTATGTTTGCTACACAGCCACTAGAAAAATTGCCTTCACAGTGCCTTTGTGAATATCAAGAAAGGAGTTTGATCTCATTTTCTATATGCACTATATTTGATATTCTGGAATGTTACAGATTAATCCAACACTCTCATGAGTGAGAAGACAATAGCAAATTCAGCAGAGAGAAAAAAAAGTAACAAATCCTGCAGCATTTCAGATAGTTTCTGTTTCAAACCTATATCAACCAATACCTCAAACCAACTTCCAAGGAAATGAGGACCATATCCTTTATGCAAGGCTGCTTAGAATAGAAAGATTTTCTATTATATGGGATGCCACAATGGGATAGCATCACATTACCAAATGATGGACAACTTCAACATCTGAACTCCTGTGCTCTTGAATGGGAGGCAGTCCTATACTACTAGTTAGTGAGCCTGACTCTTGATTCAAGAGTCACATTAACAGACTGAATGAATTATCACCCCCTTATTGGTGGGACTACCTAGATATTGGAACTTAGACTTAGTAAAAATAGTGGAACTTCATATGGCTCCCACAAGGTCCATGTGACCCTATGGTCTGTAGGATACCATCAATTCAGCATAGAAATAGCAAAATGTCACCAGAAACAGAATGAGAGGGCAAGTCCATCCCAAGCCATGGAAAGTTTACTTACAAACAGCACAGTCTTGGTTCTGCTTTTTGCTTTTCTAATGCTTTATGTCATCTAATTGTGTGCATCTACAGAGACAGAACCTTCACCACTTCTATTGGCAAACTATTCCACACTTCCATATAATAGAATTTACCGTCAGGAAGCATTTCCTGAAGTTTTATCTGTGATATAGTCACCCTTTCCTAACCTCAGCCTTTTGCTCCTGGTTCCGTTCCACGGTAATGGAACAAACCCTTTCTCCCTGTTTAGTATTTACATGCTTCAAATACCTGTAGATGTTGACCTTAATCAACTTTGTCACACAAATTCACAAAGCCTTATATGTTTACATCTCTTAATTCTTCCTCAGAGTCTCTTTATTCCCCTAGCAGTTTTGTTGTTCCTCTCAGAGGTCATTTCAGTTTGCATATATCTTTTCGGTGATGAGGTGCACAGAACTGAAGTCACGATCCCAGGACCATCAGTGCCCTGTTTAGAGATGTAATGACTGTGTATCCAGCCTCAGATCCTACTGGCTTCTTTAGAGCTAGATCACTCTGCAAATTCATATCTAATGTGCTGTCTTCTGTTCCCCTGGGTGTCTTTTGACCTTACTGAGTTCCAGGGTTCACCTTCATGCTGTAGATCCCTGTTTAAGTTAATTTTGCCTTGGAGCATTCCAGCTGCATTTTTCCAAATTGAAACTAAATTTGTTATTTCCTGCTCATATTTCTAACCTCTCTGCCTTTCTTATTGTTTTCTTGAGTTTCATAGTTGCTTGTTCACAGCATCTTCCAGTTTAGTATTATCTGAGAATGCCATTAACATGTTCTTTTATCCATTCTTCTACCAGCTCACTAATGAAAATGGGGCATAAGAAAAGATCTCCAGATACTTTCCTCGACACAGCACATAGCTGTTTATCTTTCTTTCCAGCTTGTTTGCAATCCCTGTGCAAGTAAGATCTCACCAGACTCAGCTCTCAGATAAAATATACTCTATTTCCTGAATGTCCATAGACTGCCTACTTCGCAGTCCCTTATTAAACTTCCAACTGTTCAAATACCTCTAAGGGCCTTGGAGGGGAGCATCAGGGCAGACTGGGGCAACAGCTGAAGGGGGTGGCAGGGTGGGCCAGTAGCTGAGGGAGTGCTGTGCATACTGTGTGCAACAGGCCCACAACTTCCGCCCATGTCTCCCGCTGCTAGGCCATGTCAGCCTTCCCCTCTCTGCCAGGGTGTTCTGGTGGTGGAGGGTGGCCACGGAGGCTGTGGCCTCATCCTCGCACCCATGGTGGTGTGCACTCTGTCTGTGGGCCCACCCCAATGCCAGTGGTGGAG
Organism: Carettochelys insculpta; assembly: GCF_033958435.1. Taxonomy (NCBI): domain Eukaryota; kingdom Metazoa; phylum Chordata; order Testudines; family Carettochelyidae; genus Carettochelys; species Carettochelys insculpta. Next base: position 145,808,929 of record NC_134139.1, on the reverse strand, counting down.
GTGGTCCAACCCTCTCAGCCCCCCACTCCCAAACTTCGCAGCCTGATGGCCTGGACAGGTCTGGCCAGCCCTGGGGGTATATGGGACTCTCCCAGGCCTCACATGGTACAGCTGTAACTGATGGAAGGGGAGAGAGAGAAGCCACATCAGTCCTGCAGCCCAGCCCTGGTTGCTGTGCCCCCTGCCCCCTGTCCCACAGGGGCAGCTGCCCGCACCCCCCAGGCTAAGGGACGGGACATCCCAGGGATGTCGTGGGAGTGGTGGTATGTGTACCACACACAGCGGGTCATGCTGCATTTGGCCTCCGCAACACCTTGAGGATGGGGCTGACCATTGTGCCCCCCCCCGAGGGAACAGACTAGCAGGCAAGAGGGGTCATCCATGCAAAGGGGGGGGTCTATGTTTGGGTGGTGGGTGAGCTGGGCACATCCTGGTCCTTTCTGCCCCCACCCCCCAATTCATGCAGCTCACAACACTGTCCATGGAGGATAGGGATGGGTGTCACCTGTTGGCATGCCTGCATGGTTGGGGTGCACTCCTGAGTGGGATGTCTGGGTTTGAGCCATTGCCCATGTGCCTAAGCCATGGCAGGGGTGGGCATCCCACCACTCATCTTCCTGGGATATGGGATGTGCCAGGCACATACTGGAGGGTTCCTTGCAGTGACACTGCTGGAAAGGTTGGGGATGTCTGGTTTGCAGTGGCACTGCTGGAAAGTCCCAAGGGTACCTGGATGATGAGGATCCCATCTGTGGACTCATCTTTGGATGGGACCCCCAACTCTGGGTCCGGCACCCTTACCTGGCTGGTGGGTCTGGGCTGGTTCCCATCTGGACCTGGATCCCGCTCCACTGTGGCACGTGGCTATGGGGCTGCCATGTCCAGGCGTCTGTGTAGTGGGGCACTGTCCTCACTGGTGAGGAGCCCATGCAGCTCCCAGTAATACAGGCAGGAGGCTGGGGCTTGCCCTGACTGCCTATCATTGTCCCAAGCCCATGTGTATGCCAGCCACATTTCTTTGACCTCGCACTGGACCTGGTCAACGGTCTGGGCTGGGTGGTCTCTGGCAGCCAAGGTGCTGGTCAGTCGGGTGTAGGAAGGGATGTTCTGCTGGTGGCCCATGGCATCCCAGAGGACCTCCTTGTATTGCCGGAGCCCTAGGAGACCCTGGAGTTCCAGCTCAGTGCAAGAGAGGCCCTCAATTTCATGCCCTGAGTGGGCTCCTATGGTCCCTTGGCTGGATCCATGGGGGCCCCCAGGTGTCACAGGCTGGCTGAGTTCCGGCCATGGAGGCTCTGGGCACTGCAGGGGTGGCTGGAAGACATGGGTCACAGCAGCACGCATGCTCACTGCCTCCATGCCCTGAGTTTCCTGTAATGGGGTTTCTGGGAACCCTGGGTGGAGCTAGAGGACTCCTATTTCAAAATAACCCCCATTCTGGAACACCTATTACGGAATAGACACTATTCCTCATAGAATGAGGTTTAGAGAATTAAATAGAAGCCATCTGCTGTTTTGAAATTATTTTTGAAATAGTGGTTTTGCTGTGTAGACGCTCACAAAGTTATTTCAGAATAGCAGCCGTTATTCCAAAATAACTTTACTGTGTAGATACACCCAGACATTCCCTTCGGTACTCCAGTCTATGGCTCATGTAGTGCCTGAGGAGTTCAAGCAGCATAGGTGAAATTTAAATATAGACTTCCTAACCAAATTGGGTTTTGTGCCCTGGTGTGTAACAGTGTGCCCTGAGGTTGATAGTTACCTTCATGACCCAGACCAGGAGTAAATGGTGGTAGCTCTTGGGTCAGTTTAATTAGCAATAACAATTCACAATCATTCAGAATGGCAATGAAAGTCACTGACCTAAGAGAATGAGTCAGAATGACCATATTGCTGGTGGTTAGATCACTCACATCATATGTGGGAGACAGGTTAAAGTCCCTGTACCAGTGACTAATTAGTTATAAGTAGGAGAAAGCCTTCAACAGGAGAGCTTGACAAAGATCCACAAGACCCATAAACCAGTGGTCAAGGCACTGGTCTTCGGCATAAGACACCCAAATTCAAATCCTTTCTCCACATTTGACAGGGACAGGAATTGTATACAGGTCTCCTATGTCTAAGATAAGTGGAGATGCTAAGGAAGGCCTCCTATTTACACAAACTATTGAATTTTTGGTGAATAAACTGTCAAAAAAAGTCCACTCCGCTCTATTTCTGAGAGTAGACATTGGTAAACAAAATGCACAGGTGATACTGGCTGGGGGCGTACAAAGAGTATGTAAGGCAAAAATATATAGAGGTTAGAAATATGGGTGAAATAGAGGGAAATTCATTTTTCAAACCAACATCATCTGGAGGGAGACAAATATACGCAGCATAAAGGAGAAATTAGGGAAGCAGCAATGTGGAGAGAGACCTAGCAGGGACAGTCAGAGATGGTAAGTCAAAATAGTTAATGCAGTTCTTGAATGCATACAAAGGCATCATATGCCACTGAACAAAAAGATAACATATCCACCTCTATGGGTCTGGTCCAACACCAATGAAGTCAATTGAAAGACTTCTGTGGAGTTCAGTGTGCACTGGTTTTGGAATACTAGATAGACTTTGGGACATCTACTTCTGAAATATATCAGGGAGTTCTGGACATCTGATTGCTAAAAATATATTGGCAAACTGAGGAAAAGTTCAGAGAACAGCAACAAAACTGACAATAGTGGTGAAGGTTTCTTGTATGTGAAAAAAAAGTTAATGCATTATTTGGCTGAAAGATAGCAAAGGATCATGAAAACTGTCTACAGATGTTTGCAACATGAAAACTCCAGTGATGGAGAGAAACTTGAATGGAATAGAATTAAGGGATTCATTAATTCCTTACACTACAAAACTCACAGGAGAGGTCTTGGGGTGGGGGGATAAGTAAATGAGAGGGAAGATTCTCCTTGTACATCTTTTCCAGAGAGAAGGTGTGTACTGAAAAGAGAGCCTATCTACCACGGAATCCTGGTGCCCCAAGCCTATGGCTCCCCCAAGATCTGCAGGGTAAGGAAAGATGAAAATAATTAATGTCAAAGCCATCTCTATATCTCTGCCCTAAGTTTGAGGTCTTCTGTAAGTGTACCCCATTCCCTGGCTAGATTCATATGGCCAGACATTTCCCACTGCCGGTCACTGTACAAAAGTAGGTTCTAGTGCAAGAAAGGTACCTTGAAAAAGGAGACCACCTGGGTGTATATACCTACATTTGAACCCTTTGTTATGGGACTGGGGGCCATATAACTTTCTTGGCCCATTTCTCAGTACCAGGATAAAGACAGACCCTTTACTTCTCTGATCTCTCTGTGGAGGGTCACAGCGTTCTGCACCTGCATGTCTTTGAAAACATAACTCCAAACATTTTATGTATTTGCACTGTGTTGATTAGTTACATAAATTATTCAGTCAGAAAGCAGAAGTCATATCACATGACAACCAACATAGTCTAAATGTTGCTGTTTGAATATTTGCAACAAACCTTGGTGTATTTTTCATACTGGGGGAATAAAGAGAAAGTAATGAATACCTTGAATGCTTTGATAAACTAGAGAATATTTGTGATCTGCCTATGAAAGAGGCAAAATTCAACACGAGTTATGAATTATTCACTCAGCTTCATTCACAGTCTATTACTGACTCCATTCACAGTGCTCAATAGTGCCAATCAGAGGTAAAGAGCTGGTGAGAATATGGCTATCTTATGTGACATGAAACAGAAAAGACAGCCTCCTTCTCCTTATTATCATTTATACACACCTAAACATGCTTTTCAGTTAAGAGCTTCAAGATATTACTCATTTCTACCAGGGGGTGAGGAGACTGCATATATTACTTTTTTTATATTGAGATCTTTCTATGTTCTTATACCACCATAACAAAACAAAACAGCAGAAATGTAGCACGTTAAAGACTTACAAGGTGATATAATCGGTGCAAAAGCTCATCACCGAATAAACGATTTTGTTAGTTTTTAAAGTGCTATATTTCTGCTGTTGCGTTTTGTTGGAGTACAGAGTAACACGGCTACCTCTCTGTTACTACACCACCTTATTTCATCATGGTATCGGAGCACCTGGATTTTAAGATTCCTAGACTAATACTTGCTGCCTTTCACAGACTATTCCCCTTTGCACTCAGTTATGCAGATCACATCTTGCCTTGTCTTTGCCAGAAGTAGCTGAAGTCCCAATAAAAAAGAGCCTGCAAACTTGTTAAAAGCAATCGTGTGTTAATTTAAAATGCAGTGCTTACCTCTCGGGAAAGCCCACTGCCCAGTGCTATAGTTCCTACATAACTCCTTCCTAATTTGCCTCAGATCCAGTTACATTATAACACCTGCTTGTCTTTTATAGAAGGGATTAGAAAATGGTTTCTGAATTCACCGCATCAGGCTGCTGTCTACTACAGTGCAAATTAAACTAGTTGGTGCAGTCAGGCATTGTGGAAAAAAAACCACACGAGTATGGGAGTTGTGGGTTCAGAATTTTATTCGCAGGCATACGTTGCCTAGCTATTTAAACTTGCTCCTTGTACTTTTGTTACATGATTACTTTCCAGTACTGATTCTGCTGCTTTTGGTAACTACAGTAACAAATACCACTCACTTCTCTGTGAAAAATAAAATAATTTCAAATGTGGCATTAAAAATGCCTTTCCATAATCTTATCTCACAGATCAGGTTTCCTACTTAGCACCAGAAATGCTACCTTTGCCAGTTTGATTTTCCACTCAGGACTTGAGATCATTGTGAAGTCAGAAATTTGATCTCATGTCCTCTCTCTGACTTTCCCACTGTCACGTTAAAAAGCCAATAGTGCTGGAGGCCCTCTAACAATTAGTAAATTAAAATATATTACTACTCCTCCAAACAGACCAGCCTTAGCTTTTTGCCTCTCTCTCCAAATACGAATTGACCTTTCGCTTGCCAATTTTCTGTCTCTTGCATACAGGCCTTGTCATTTCCCTGTTATAGTTCACCACATGACTCAGAACCTTGATGATGGTGCAGTTTATCCCACCTACCATGTGTTCTCACTCAAAGAATCACTCATTATTTCCATAACATCTATAAATAGGTCAGTGCTTGCTACATTTTATAATGGGGCAAAAGAAGAAAATCCTTGATTGTAGGCACAGGTGCAGTGTGAAATTCTCTAATAGAGGTTACTCGCTGGCAGCTTGTGGGTATCATTTGTGCTGAAAGATTGGTCATGTTTCACTAAATGGTGTATGCCTTGAATGAATGGAGATAGCTATTACAGATCATACATCTCTATGGTTTTCTACTGTCATTGTGAGTTGGGTGAGGGAAAGAAAACACTTCAGTTTTTATTTTATAATACTGTTTAGCCACAAAATGCCAGTCCTAAAACTGTTTTGCCTTCCTTTCCACAAGTTGTGAACGTACCAGAAAACACCAGGTCAATCTTTCCATTTTCTTTTCTTGTTTTTTCCTGTTTACACATCCAGCCTTATGTTCTAGCTATAGTTTCTCCTTTCCTTTATTTGTGGTGCAGATGTAAAACAGGCAAAATGGTAATTGGAGGTAACTTTTCTTTTTAAGGAAAAACTGACACAAAAGGCCACTGGATGCTCAGAAAGTATTTGTATAGGGGCTCATTTGTCAGCAATGCCGACGAAGGTCTGAGGCAAAGCACATCAAATTCAATTGAAGTGGTTTCATTTACTTCAATGGATTTTCGGATCAGTCCCCAGAGCAGGCAGGAAATACTTCCTCCAATTTGAGACACATTTATGAGGAAGTCAGGCAACTACTGGACTCCCAGACTAGGCTTTAACAAAGTTATTCCACATTTATACCAGTGCAGTTCCTTTTTTTTAAAAAAAAAGAGGAGCTGGTACTCAGCTGGCACCACCACCGCACCCCCCGCTCAGCCAATCCCATGGCTGGGGCTGCTGAGGTGCCAGTACTCAGCATCAGCAAGTACTGGCACAATAAAGCACTGCACTAGTGTAACTGAGAGAAGAACTGTAATCTCACGCACTCCAGGGATAAACAAAAGTTGACTAGCAAGTGATGAATGCTTACTTCATTTATATAAGCCACGCCTTTCCCTCCTTCGCATACAGATGGTTTTTTTCTTTGTTGCATATGGAACACTTTCTAAATAAGTAGATCTTTTTACCATAGATTTACATTTTGAACATTATTACAAACCAAATCAATCAGAACACTGGGAATGTTCTTGCTTCTTTAGCAATAAAAAGCACTGGCTTGATTACTTTCTGGTTTAACATGTTCATTTTGACTTACAAAATTCTGAATGGCTCAGGAGCTGCCTAACCAAAAAGCTGCTTCTATCCCCATGTTGCTATCACTGCTGTTGCAATCAGTGGATGCATTCTCACTGATTGCAAACTGGTTTTGCGTGCACAGGTATGATAGCAAATTGTTTTCCATAAGGCACCCTTTCCTCTGGAACATGCTTCTGTTGTTCCAGTCGAGCCTATATTGGCTAACTTAGAGATTATAATGAAAACCTTATGTTTTCATGAGCATTTTGCAAAGAGCAGTATGAGGGATCCAGAATAGTCTGAGAAGGGAAGCTGTTATTAATGGTGGCTTGATTAAATGAAAAAAAAAAGTTTTAGAAACTAGGTTGGGTTTGTGGAGTATGAGCATGTTTCTGCATTATCTGTTCATTTTGTATCATTTCCATGTTTATAGAGAACCTCATGGCATGTGGAAAAACTTTTTGTGAAAAAAATTAAAATTTTATACAGGTTGAACTCCTCTAGGCTGGAACCTTTTGGTCCGGACTGGTGCCAAAAGAGAGAATTTCCTGGATCACAAGAGTTCAGTATTGTCCAGCAGCATTACTAACACTACCACTGCTTTGTTGGCTCTTACAAGACAGTTAGGGGTAAATTACAGCTAAGTAACAGCACTGAACACGGAGAGCCAAGACTGGTGGCTGTAAACAGACCACAGAAAATTTGGCCACACGCATGGTAAATGGTGATCTGGCTAACTGAAATCATGCTGGACCATCGATGTTGCCAGATCAGAGAGTGCTGGACTAGAAATGCTCAAGCTGTAAAATGAGTACTAGTAACGTTGTGAATGAAATCAAGGAAGTGTCTCTTTTGGAGCGATGGAAATTCAGACCCAAAAGCTGTTTGTCAGTAGTTAGCTTTCACCTGCAGAGTTAATTTTAATTTCATGTCCCAATCTCACTTTTCTTGATTTCAGATATCAGATTAGGAAGGATTGCATTTTTTTTTCCATCAGAGACCCTGGATTTCAAGTTTCATCAAATATATAGTTTTCTGCTGTGTCTTTGGTGCATTTCTTCCCTCCACCATGCATTAATTACTGACAGTCTATAACATTTTTAGCTCATATATGTGGTGAGCTTTTTTCCCTTCCATTTGTATTACCCTTGGTACTTGGCCTTTTGATATTTTTAAAGAAAATATCAGAGAGCTTCTGGAAGGACTTAATACAACCTGTAAATTCATTCCTAAGGAAAGGTAATATCATCCTATTAAAGGGTTTCATTATAATATTAACAAAGTACACAGCAATTTAGCCATTATTATTCTGCTGATTGGCCTGCTAGAAAAGCTGCCATGATCTGAATTCTGAGGTGCAACTCCTGAGTCTGATTCATGATTTGAACTGATTTGGTGGCACTGGTGTACAGGTAGTAGAGTCAACCACAGGATGACATACATAAACAGTAGCTACCATTGTTATCTAAACTAATTATTGGTTTACCAGTATCACCTCAAAAAGATCAGATTCCTTAAGATTTCTCATATCTTACTGCATTTGCACTAGAACATATCTCACTGCTGAAGAAGTGATATTGACCAAAGAATAGAAGAGGATTCTGAGGAAGACGGGGCTTCTGGAAGGAGGGTTTCCTTCCAGGAGATCCCCACAGCCATGTGTCTGCACAGCTATTTTGGAGTCCGGAAGAGCATCTTCTGGACTCCAAATGAAGTGGCCATATGCTAATGAGGCATGGGCAATTTACATCCTGGCCTCATTAGCATCTTCCGGGCTGCTCATTAACATGCTGCTTCAGGAGGAAGTGGCATGTCTGGACATGACCTATAAGAACCACCAAATTTAGTACACAGCATCATCTTATCACAACTGAAAACAAGCTAAGGGTTTGGTTATGCCAGAAAATTGGATGTGCCTGGATGCCCCAGACCCAAACTCCCACTCCTCAAGGCACCATTTTGGGAGAGGACAGGGGCTGAATTTCATACAGGAACATTGCTGGCTGTTCACTTTTGTCAGGGAGTGAGGGGAAAGTACACAATTTGTTGCATTCCTTACTCTGCTTGGAGCGCACAGGGGAAAGGTGAACCTGGACCTTCCCCAGCCAGGGAACATGCACGCCTCCCCTACCTGTCCCACTGGACCTACTGTGGCTATGGAGAGGTGCTTCTCACTGGCCCCAGGCTGTTGTGGCGAGAGAGGTCTGGGGTAGTTGTCTCTCCCCAGGGCAGCCTACATCCACAGCCCCACCCCAGATCAATAATTTAAATGAAGCATGTACATTTTTGTTTTATTTTCCAAAAACAAAAATTAATTGTGTTAAGGACCTGAGAAACACCAGGTAAATCTTCTAGTAGAATAAAAAATAAACAAACTGTCAACAAACTAAAACCTCCAAAGCCTCCAGAGTGGTTACATTTAAAGAAAGTTAATTGAACTGAAAGCTGATGCCTGAAAATAAAGTGGCACAATGGAATTGAAACTGTCTTGGCAAAGTAAAGTAAAATTGTGCTGATCTTCAGTTTCATGAAGTTAAAATTGTCAAGATTTTTTGGTTAGGCAAATAATTAGTTTAGGCAACACATTGATCAAACTCCGTAATTTTTCTGATTGATGTGGTAAAAGCCAAGTGGGGAATACCTAGCCAAGCTCTGCATGCAAGGCAATGACATAAGACTGTGCCAATACACATGTTACAGCTGTCTATCCCTCAGATCACCACGTGTATGGAAAGAAAAAGAGAGCTGTGGATCCCAAGCCTGGCCACTGAAAACTTATCTGAAACCCCTTATTCATTCCACTGCCATATCACATTGGGAAGAAAGGCTTATTATTGGGTAGAGACACTGTGTTGCAGGCTGCTATAAAAGCTTATTTCTCAGATTAGCGGAAAAAGTTAAGATCGGATGGGGGAGGGGAAGATAAATGGTGCAAATAGCTAAAAGAGCTGGCTCAGAGCCTTCTGAACTCTGGCCATAAATAATGTCTGGGAATGGCTAGAGGCTCCGTCATCCTCAAACTTGTGCCTGTTCCAATGGCAGAAAATTGGAATGTCCAATGCAAGTCATGCATGAATTAAAGCAAGCTTGGATATTAAAGACCTGGTTCTTTCCACAGACCAAGACGGAATGAAATGGAAACACCTTCATGTAACATTCCTGTTTGTTTTCCAATCTCAGCAAAAGCTGGCAGAGCAAGTCAAATAGATCTTCCGAAAATCAGGTGAGAACATGGTGGAAGGCAGGGGATGTCAAGATAAATACAGCCTTTCAAGTTTCACCACGCTGAAAAAAATGATTGTTTGTCTCCACTAGTCAACATAGCTCAATGTCTGTTCTCTAACATTACTGCACTGGAGATAGCATTGAAGTGACAGCTCAATTTGCTCTTAATACAGTACTTGAAAATATCAAAACCAAGATGACAGCATAAAGGTTATGATTTTAAAATCCTGGGTAAGATCAGTGGAAAATTACTATGCAGATGAAGCAGGATTTTGTTTCATTTGGGTTTTTTTTTTCTTTTCTTTAAATGCGTAGTCTCAGAGTTCGCTCTGTTAAAATTATGTCCGAGTGGTAGGAGCAAAAATTAAGGACTAAATTTTGTTCTCAGATTCACTCATGCAAGTAATGGAAAACTCCACACACCTCAATAAGTGCAGGTGGGATAGCTCAGTGTCTTGAGCATTGGCCCACCAAACCTGTGGTTGTGAGCTCAGTCCCTCAGGAAGGCCATTTAGGGGTGGGGCAACTAAAGGTCAGGGATGATGCTTGGTCCTGCTGCAAGGGTAGGGGACTGGACTAGATGACCTCCTGAGGTTCCTTCCAGTTCTAGCAGATGTGTATCTCCAATTATAGGTAAGATGACTCCAGATTTATGCCATTACAACTGAGGTAAGTCTCTCATGACATATTATTGTAAGGAGAAATAAACAAGAAACTGTCATTTTCAGAGACTCAGAAGGAGTCAGATAGAAGGTTTGTCTTGAGACAGAGACAGAGTGAAGTGGAGGAGAGTTATAGATGACCTATGCTCCACTCAGAGTACAGGGTTTAAGTCAAATAAGTCACAGTGTTGCTGAATTAACATTGCTGTAGGAACTTGAACATTTTCCTTTCCTAAAGTAATCATATATATTACTATATTGGTTTCACTGATTTTTTGCTTATTTACACATTATTAATTACATTTAATACATGCATATTCTTACTAGATTACCTCAGATCCTTACTGTAGTTTCCTTACAAATAAATGCTTTAAAATGTCATCCATCTAAATTTTCTCTACTCCCCCCATGCCCCCAACCACACTTTCCTTTCTCTTTCATGCACTTCAATATGTATCAGCTGCTTCTTTTGGAGTTTGAAAGTTATCCAAGAGATGGCAGCTAAGACTGGCTTTGTTTTTATCACTAAAGAGAAATGGGCTTCTCACAACTGACCCAAAGCTTTTATGTGAAAGAGATTTCTGAAGGAAACTAACTGAAAAAAGTGGCTGCTAATTTTGCAATCAGTTCTTCAAGAAAAATGTCCTCATTACACTGCCAGTGACTAAGAAATCTGATAACATTTTTTAAATCCCAGAGAATCTATTATGAGTGCCATCAACAGAAAGGTGAACAGCTAAAATTTGTCATCCCAGAAAAATTGGAGGACACTCAGATTATTTTCATGAATCAGAAACATGATATAGGTGTCCTTCAAACAGGGATAAATTGTCCATTTAATTAAGAGAAGTGACTCCACTAGCAGGAGAGTCTGAATCATTTTAAACTGAAAAACAAACTTAAGTTGTGTAGGAAAAGTTTTCAAAAAGGCATGCCACATTGCTCTCCTAGAACTGGCAAATGCATGCTCAGCTTAGCATGATTTTGCATATCCTGTAATATTTTCAACAAGTTGCACAGAAAAACCATAGCATGCCGAAATGACAGTCCAAAGTGGAAGAGGTCTGTACAGGAGCACAGAAGTAAAGTTACTGAGTTTATGGTGAGACTAATTATTTAAACACACAAAGTCACATTCAGTATAGTGGACAGCCAGACTGGGCTCCTGAATTTAGCTAAGCACATGTACTGCCATCTGAAAGCAGTGGTTTATTTTAAAGTACTTTGTGGGCAGTCCCTTTTCATATGCTTGAAATTCCCTTGGGAAATATTTGGGTTTGGAAGCAAATGAAAAAGGATTGTTTTGACGTCCCGTGCAGATGCTGAGAATACAGAGTGAGGAGTTCACCCATTTGTACCTCTTTTTTCTTATGTTCCTGGGAGACTTCACTGCTAGAAGCATTGTTGTATTCCCTAGAATGGGTGCAGAGGGGCAGAAGAGAGATAGAACTACAGTCCTATTCGCTTCTCATTGGCCAGCATGACTGCATGGCCCTGGGGGGAGCAGGTGCTGTTCCATGTCAAAAAGTATCACAGCAGCCATACGTGATAACCGATGCCTGCACACAACCCCCTGCGGGGTGCTGCACATATGCAGCTTCCCTTTGCCACCCCATCAACACTGGCTACCAGGCCTTTAAGTAGTGATGTAGGCATTGTGTCCAACCTTTTCAGCCTGCCAAACATGGTATTTGAAAAGGTTACAGTCAATACTTAGTCAATACAGTCAATACATGCTGCCCTGCTCTGCTGCTTTCATCTGCAAGGAAATTATTGGGCCTGATTCACCATTCCCCTGCCCCTTGTCAGGTCTTCCAGCATAAAGCAACCATACTTTGCTTTGTTGTGCTTTCCCCAGTTTTACATTAGGTTGGATGTCTTTCTAAAACTCTTGTGTTAGGAGTTCTGGGCTTGAATCTGGAATCTCTTGGTGAAATTCTGTGGCCTGGACCAGAGCAGCAGGTCCAGCTAGAGGGACACATGGGTCCTTCTGACCTTAACATCTCTCAGAATAAACTTTTCCTACTGACTTTACACTAATGTAAATGACTGAACAAAGAGCAGGGAAACAATTAATTGGACCCATTCACAGGATTCTGGAAAGAATGGCAGCATAGAACGAAGTGAAGGCAAATAGTTCATTGCAAATTGTCACCTGGCAAAACACTGGGCAATCATAGTGGTTTGTTTAAAATAGCATGCAAAATGCCAAAGTCACTTGGTCTGATTCCAGGATGAACAATGTAGTATTCAGACCTCATGCAAGATAACTTTAAGGGTAAACAAGCATATCCCTAGGGTTAATCCACAAGGCACAGCTGTGTTTTCCTCCACATGTGATTATCCCATATGAACTTGATGTAACACACCACTGTATGCAGTTGCTTACTAGAGGCTCTCCTGCCTTCATCTGTCCCCTAGCTGGATCCAGACCTGATGGGTAAAGAGAAGCAGGCATCATGCTGTCCTGCTCCCCAAGTCACATGAAGCCAGGTGGGAGATAGGAGCAAGAGGCCTAGGGTAGAAACAGCCTTGCAGAGCACAGAAATTCCCCCAGCAAAGGCAGTTGGAGCAGAAGCAATGCAAGGTTACAGGAGATAGGCCCACTCGGGTCTCCTTGCATCCCAGGTAAGCTCACAGAGTGGGGAGGTTAAACTGACCTTTTCCACTTAAGCTTGGTTGATTCTGTTTTGTTCACTGATTGGCTGTCTGATGTGACCTCCTCCCACACATTTCTCTCGCAGTCCCTTGGCTCCCAGCTCACGCGCCCAGCCCCCATGCACTTCTTTATTCTTTCTTTCTCCCATCCTTTTCCTCTCCCTAGCTTCTGTTATCTCCCCTTGCAGCCCCCTACCCCCTCACACACACCCCTCATCACTGTTTTGCACAATCTTTTGCACCTATTAGTATATTCACTCCAGCTTGTCTCCATCATCTTCCCTCCAAGCCCACATTACATTTCCAAGACAAAAAAATAAGAACTGAAAATATATAAAGAGAAACTGACAAGATGTTAGCCAACCATTATTGTGCTGACTCTGCTTTCATGTGTTCTTCCTTTCTCCTTCCTGCTGATCTATTGAGATTCTAAGTGCTTGGGAAAAGGACCATCTCTTAACAGATAGATATGTACAGAGCACATTGGGCCCTGATCACAGCTAGGGGTTCTAGATGTTTCCTTAACTGAAATAATTAACGGCAGTGAAGGATACGTCCTCACTGCACCTATGACCATGATCGTGTGTGACTGATGTGTGTAAGTCTAATATCAGTACCAAGTAAATTAGCTGAACATAATTTGTTGGTGAACTCTGTAAAGGGAAATCACATCTTAATAATCTCCTAGAGTTCTTTGGTGGGGGAAAAGGAGAGTCAACAAGCATGTGGACAAAACAGATTCAGAGGAATTAGAGTTCCAGAACGTTTTTGACAAGTTCCCCCATGTAAATTGGGCTCTTAAGTAAATTAAGTTGTCATGGGATAAGAGGAAAGTTCCTCTCATGGATTGATAACTGGTTAAAAAACAGGAAACAACATGTTGGACCAAATAGTCAGTTTTCAGTATGGAGAAAGGTAACTAGTTGGGTCCCCAGTAATCGGAACTGGGGCCAATCCTATTCAATATATTTATAAATGATTTGGAGAAAGGGATAAACAGTGAGGTAGCAAAATTTGCTGATAATACTAAACTACTTGAGATAGTTAAGAAGAGAGCAGACTGTGAAGAGCTTCAAAAAAGTTTCACAAAACCAGGTGATTGGGCAACAAAAATGGCAAATGAATGTTAATGTTGGTCAATGCAAAGTAATGCACATTACAAAAAATAATCCCAATTATACATACAAAATAATGGGGACTTGTTAGTAGGCATCCTTCAGTCTACATAGACTATGGATCGCGCCCTTTATGGTTTCAATTTAGGACTTCATTTACAGCGTCTATTGTGACTATGAAGACCCACACGAGAGTGACAGTCCTTGCTGCATCTCTTGCAGATGTGGTGGGTGTCTGGCAAGTTCTTAGTGTGCTTTCTGTGCACTCGCTTCTCCTCTGCTAGCTGTCTGATCCTCATCTCGCCCTTCTGAAGGCCCTTGTGTAACCCCTGCCTCCATCTGCTGCAGTCTTCTGCTAGTTCTTCTCAGTTGTACAGCTCGATGTCTACCTCTTTGAGGTCTCTCTTGCAGACATCTTTGTAGCACAACTGGGGGCGTGCAGGAGGTCTTTTGCCAGAGGCTAGCTCACCATACACGATGTCTTTTGGAATCCTTCCATCATTCATCCTGTGGACGTGGCCAAGCCAGCGGAGCCGACTCTGCCTGAGAATGGTGTGCATGGTTGGGATTCCAGCTTGCTTGAGGATGGCAGTGTTGGTCACTCTGTCCTTCCATGATATTCCAAGGATGCACCTGAGGCAGTGCAAGTGGAAGACATTCAGCCTCTTTTCCTGGCGGGCATACAGGGTCCAAGTCTCGCTGCCATAAAGGAGGGTGCTGCGGATGCAGGCTCTGTAGACTTGCATTTTGGTGTGAGTGTACAGCTTGTTGTTATTCCACACTCTCTTGCTGAGTCTGGACAGAGATGTGGCCACTTTTCCGATTCTCCTGTTTAGCTCAGTGTCCAATGACAGGGTGTCAGTGATGGTGGACCCGAGGTAAACGAACTTGTGGACGACCTCTAACGTATAGTTGTCAATGCTGATTGATGGGGATTCAGCAACATCCTGACCGAGTACTTTTGTCTTCTTTAGGCTGACGGTAAGCCCAAAGTCCTTGCACGCTTTGGAGAACTGATCCAGCAGTTTTTGAAGCTGATCTTCTGTGTGAGACACTACAGAAGCTTCGTCTGCGAACAGCATGTCTCTGATGAGGACTTCCCGCACCTCAGACTTAGCTTTCAGCCTTGCAAGATTAAACAGTTTCCCATCAGATCTTGTGTACAGCAAGATGCCCTCTGTTGAAGGCATGCTTCAGGAGGAGTGTGAAGAAGATCCCGAACAATGTTGGAGCAAGCACGCATCCTTGTTTGACGTCGCTCCTGATTCTGAAAGCATCCAATAATGCGCCGTCATATCGGATGGTTCCTCTCATGTCTTTGTGGAACGACTGGATCAATTTAGCCATAACCACTTGAGAGAGATCTTGGAGTCACTGTGGATAGTTCTCTGCAAACATCTACTCAATGTGCTGCAGCAGTCAAAATAAATAAATAAATAAATAAATAAAGCAAACAGAATGTTAGGAATCATTTAAAAGGGATAGAGAATGAGACTCTTATTGCTTCTGTATAAATTAGGGTGACCATATCTCCCTATCCCAAATATGGGTCAGGGAGATATGGGAGTAGGGAGTGGCTCCTAGCTCTCTGACCAGCCTGACCCATGGATGGTGGGGGGGTAGGTAGGGGGCTGTTGTGCAGGGTGGCCAGAGCACAGCAGGGTGGGGGCAGCGAGCAGCTGGTCTCTGGGGGCTAGGAGAAGCTGAGGGATCCCAGCCAGGTCAGAGGCACTCATTCCAGGGGCTGGATTCCAGGGGATGCCCAGAGTGCACGCATGGGGCAAGGGCACATCTCTGCTCCCGGGAAGCTCACAGCAGTGCTGCCCTGCCCAGGAGGAGCAGTCCCATGTTGGGATGCCGGCGGAGAGGGTGCGCCAGTACCCTCACAGCTCCGCCAGAGCCCAGAGGAGAACCCTGTGCCCCGCCCCAGCCCCACTGGCCAGGCCTGGACCTCTGCCGCCTTGCCTGCACCACCCTACCACAAAGCCCACAGGCTTTGGGACTCCAGGCTCCCCTGCCGGCCTCCAGGAGCATGGCAACTCATCGGGGCACGGTGCCCAGACCAGAGCTGCCTGCTGCCCATGTGTGGGGTGGGCTGGTCTGGGCATGTCACGCCCCACAGCTGCCCACGTGGGAAAGGCTCTGGCCCCAGCATGGCACACATGTGGGACGCTGGGCTCCCGGGCTTGAGGGACACCCAGGCGGCACATGGCCCTTACCATGCACCGGGCTAGGTGCTGGTCTTCCCTAGCCCTGAGCAGCTTGTGGGGCTGCTGGGTGACGCAGAGCTGCAGAAAGCAGCTGCTGTGCCCTGTTCCCACGGGCCAGTGCTCTGCAGTGCCTGGGACCCTCTGCTTCCCCTGACAGAGCAGCAGGGCTGGACTCTTGGCTTCCCCAGGCCTTGGGGAGCTAGGAAGGAGGAGGTAGCCAGCAACCCTTCCCCCACCTCCGCAACCCAACATACCTCTGCCCCTGCAGGGCCCCCACTGGCTCCCTCTGGTGTGGCTGGAGAGCACGTAAGTATATGCTCTGTGGCCAGCAGCTGCGCCTGCGTGCCAGCAGGGCACCAAATAAGGGACAGTTAGCCCCTTTGGTAAAATAAGTTAGGATACCTTTTTGGCTCCTGAAATATGGGGCTGTCCCACCAAAAACAGGATGGATGGTCACCTTGAGATAAATCCATGGTACATCCACCTCTTGAATACGATGTACAGATGTGGTCACAACATCTAAAAAGAGATATATTGGCATAGGAAAAGGTTCAGAAAAGGGCAACAAAAATGATTAGGTGTTTGGAAGGTGCCATATGAAGAAAGACTCTCGCCATCTCCACCCCCCTGCCCCCATCATATTTCCCTGTCCTGTGTTTGGGACAAGGAGATATGTTTGCCCTAATTGGGATAAACACTAAAATAAATGGCAGTGATTTGAAAAATACTATGCACACCTATTGATGAATTAAGCAAGTCTTTCTACTGTCATGTCTGAAGTGGCAGTGCTAAAGGAGGTCCATCTTCTGAGATCTCTCTGCGTTTCTGTGAGAAGGAGCAGAAACGGTGAAGCAAGTTAGTCAGAATAAGCCTTAGGAGCCTCATAAACATGTTCCAGCCTGTTGTTTATTATTGTTTATTTCAGAAGAAAGACTGAAGAGAGCTCAGTGGCATATGGAAAAGGAATGAAAATTTAAAATGAGCGCTGACTTTTTAGAAATAGACTCATTTCCTATTAAATATTGAACATCTGATGCTTCCAGGGCTGGTGCCTAGAAACAACATTTTAGTAAATGAAGAGGCACAGCTAATTTTTCCACAGGGAAGTTTTTTTTTCTATTTAGGTCACATCCTTTTCTCTTTTTCTCACTCCCTTGTGCTCATGTTCGTACCACACATAGAACTGTAAGACAGGGTGGATGGGAGTCCTACCCTGCCATCTAAAATCACTTTAAAATGCTTATATAATCTTAGCTTAGCTTCCATTTTAAAAACATGTCAAAAGCACAAGTTTTGTGCCCAGTTTATGGCCCTGATCCCCAAATCTGCTTATTGATGGAGGACTCCTACTGAAGTCAGTTAAGATTCATTTGGGTTCATGTCCCTGAGCGTGCAGGTGAGCTTGCAGGATCAGGGCTTAAGCCAGATAAAAAGAAAAGTTCCCAGGAACCAAATTTTGGTCATAATCATTTTTTTTTGTGCCAATAAAATGAATCAGGAGGAAGAGAAATAAAGTACTTTAAGGAATAGATTTTAAAAGGAAAAAATGAAAAATTAGATAAAAGCCTCTTCTAAGATTAGAAATTCAATTGGGCAGAGACTGTGATTTTGTTTTTTTACACAGCACCTAGAGCGAGGCAGTTCACAAAAGGGGACACTAGACACTAATGCAATTAAAAAAAAGATTAATTGTAACTTAAAAACTTGGGGAATAGAGGAAACAATTGGAGGGATGGTCAAATCTGTCTTTCCCCATTTCTACATGCTGGGATTCTACTTGCATAGCATTAGACTGCTTTCCCTCACCTACCCTACTCCCCACCCTCCAAAGTATCCAATAGGCCTCTTCATACTGAAATATTTTGTGCTCTACTACTGTGTTTCTTAAACTATGTTCCATGGAACACTGGTGTTCCATTAACAACCCACAGGTATGCCAAGAGCATCTGATACTTTTTTGATATCTTACACTGATAGCATAAATTTTCTATTACTAAGACCCAATAGAATGTTACTTTTTCATTGCTTATGATACCTGATTAAATTACTTCATTTTGTTTTCGATGTATATGTTGCTGTTTGGTTGCTTGGATTTTTTTGTTTTTGTTTTTGTTTTTTGGTCTGACAACAATTTTTTAAAGAAAATTTTCTTAGGTATTCTGCTTAAAAATATTATTTTTTGGTGTTCTGTGGTCTCAAAGGCTACATCAACACTAGAGGGTATGTAGACAAAACCAGGGGAGGGAGTATGTACACTAAAAATGGATGAGGGGATGGATTGAACCCTCAGCAAATTTGCAGATGACACTAAGCACGTGGGACAGGTAGATACGTTGGAGGGTAGGGATAGAGTCCACAGTGCCAGAGATAAATTGAAGGATTGAGCCAAAAGAAATCTGATTAGGTTCAACAAGGAGAAGTGTGGATTCCTGCACTCAGGACAGAAGAATCCCAAGCATTGGTAGAGTCTGGGGACTGACTGGCTAAGTAGCAGTGAAGCAGAAAAGGACCTGGAGATTACAGTGGATTGGAGGCTAATGGTGTATTGGGGTGAATTAGGAGAGCCATTTCCAGCAGATCTAGAGAAGTTATTATTCCCCTCTATTTGGCACTTGTGAGCCCACACTTGGAGTATTGCATCCAGTTCTGGGCCCCCCAGTGTAGAAAGGATGTGGACGCATTGGAGTGGGTTCTGCAGAGGGCAACAAAAAAGATCATGACTTATAAGGAGAGGCCAAGGGATTTGGTCTTATTTAGTTGGCAGAAGATAAAACTGAGAGGTGTTTTGATACCAGCCTTCAGTTACCTGAAAGGGGACTCAAAAGAGGATGGAGAGAAGCTGTTCTCAGTAGTGACTGATGGCAGAACAAGGAGCAATGGTCTGAAGTTAAAGAAGGAGAGGAGTAGGTTGGATATTAGGAAAAAATATTTCACCAGGAGGGTGGTGAAGCACTGGAATGTGTTACCTAGAGAGGTGGTAGAATCTCCATCCCTAGAGGTTTTTAAGTCCGGGCTTGACAAAGTCTCGTCTGGGATGATTTAGTTGGGGTAATCCTGCTTTGAGGAGCAGACGAGACTTGACAATCTCCTGAGGTCACTTCCAGCTCTAGGATTCCATGATTCTATGAGCACCCAGGCCCACGCTGTACTAGGGAAGGACAGATATCACTCAGAAGAGCAAGTACCTGGAAGAAGCTTGAGTCACAGTTTGGAGGAGAGATTACACACAACAGAAATTCAGAGTTAATATTGATTTTTAGAGCCTATTAATTTTTGACCAGTTTTCAATTAGGAAATGCAAGATAGTTTTAAACTGAACATTCCACATGAACATGTTGGTTTACATGAAACTGCCTCATTTTGATAAGTTAAAAAGTTTCATTTAGAGGTTTACATTATTTGTCCATTAGTTATTTCTGCAATCAGCAAGTGTGCTACAAAAGCATTAAGGGCTTGTCTTAAAGAGACCTCAAGCACAACTCACAGAAGTCAGAGAAATGTACCTTATACATACGACATTCTTGTATTCCCTAGACTAAACATAACGTAAAAAGAATTATCTATGGATTGTATACAAAGTGAGCCTTACCACTAGAAATGGCCATCTCTGTATTGTCAGATTTTCATCTTAATAATTACTTTTGTGCTTCCCTTTCTTGCCACACAAAAATATAGGATTGGAAGGGACTGCAGGACGTTATCTAGTCCAGTCCCTGACACTCTTTGCAGGACTAAGTACTAGCTAGACTCTCTCCCTGACCAGTGTTTGTCTAACTTGCTCTTAAAAATCTCCATTGATGGTGATTCCACAATCTCTCCAAGCAATTTATTCCAGTGCTTAACCACCCTGGTGGTAAATGTTTTTCTAATGTCCAACCTAAACCACCCTGGTACAATTTAAGCCCATTACTTCTTGTCCTATGCTCAGAGGTCTGGACAGAGTTGTGGCCGCTTCTCTGATCCTCCTATTTAGCTCAGTGTCCAATGACAGGGTGTCGGTGATGGTGGACCCGAGGTAAACGAACTCATGGACGACCTCTAACGTATAGTTATCAATGCTGATTGATGGGGATTCAGCAACATCCTGACCAAGTACATTTGTCTTCTTTAGGCTGATGGTAAGCCCAAAGTCCTTGCACGTTTGGCCACAACTCTGTCCAGACTCAGCAAGAGAGTGTGGAATAACAACAAGCTGTACACTCACACCAAAATGCAAGTCTACAGAGCCTGCATCCTCAGCACCCTCCTTTATGGCAGCGAGACTTGGACCCTGTACGCCCGCCAGGAAAAGAGGCTGAACGTCTTCCACTTGCTCTGCCTCAGGTGCATCCTTGGAATATCATGGAAGGACAGAGTGACCAACACTGCCATCCTCGAGCAAGCTGGAATCCCAACCATGCACACCATTCTCAGGCAGCGTCGGCTCTGCTGGCTTGGCCACGTCCACAGGATGAATGATGGAAGGATTCCAAAAGACATCATGTATAGTGAGCTAGCCTCTGGCAAAAGACCTCCCAGACGCCCCCAGTTGAGCTACAAAGATGTCTGCAAGAGGGACCTCAAAGAGGTAGACATCAAGCTGGACAACTGGGAAGAACTAGCAGACGACCGCAGCAGATGGAGGCAGGGGTTACACAAGGGCCTTCAGAAGGGCGAGATGAGGATCAGACAGCTAGCAGAGGGAGAAACGAGTGCACAGAAAGCACACTAAGGACTTGCCAGACACCCACCACATCTGCAAGAGATGCAGCAAGGACTGTCACTCTCGTGGGGGTCTTCATAGTCACAGTAGACACTGTAAATGAAGTCCTAAATTGAAACTATAAAGGGCGTGATCCATAGTCTATGCAGACTGAAGGATGCCTACTACTACTACTATGCTCAGAGGTGAAGGAGAATATATTTTTTCTCTCTCTTCTTTGTAATAACCTTTTATGTATTTGAAAACTGTTTATATAATCCTTCTCTGTCTTCCTTTCTCCAGACTAAATAAACCTAGTTTTTTCACTCTCCCCTCTCTTCTCATGTCTTTCTTGAAACACTCCTGCAAATACATCCCAGAACTATGTTTGATCTTCTTTTCTTTCTCTTTTTTTTTGGTTATAATAGTGTAACACTGGCTCCTAGTTAGCTTGTGATCCACTATAACCCCAGTATCCCTTTCTGCAGTTCTCCTTCCTAGCCAGTAATTTCCATTTTGTATACATGAAACTGATTGTTCCTTCAGCAGTGGAGTATTTTGTGCTTTCTTTCCAAGAGAGACGGCACTTGTGTGAGTTTTTTTTAGCTTGTTCAAGATGACAGGTAAGGACAGTCTCAGGGAGACCTTTGGAGATTTGCACTGAGATAGGAAGTGGATGCCTTAAAGTATATCTTAAAAGTGACCCACAAAGATTTTTTTTTAAATTATGCTCATGAACATGTCTATTTCTTTGTACTGTTACAAAGAAGCTTGGCTTGGTTTCTTTATAATTTGTTACCTTACAAAAATCAGTACAAAAGCCCAGTCCCTCATTTGGCTGCAGCTATCTCTGGAAGCTATCTAGGATGTTCATTTTCAACTTTTGTGCCTTGAAAGACTTTTCTTTATCCAAAGTTCATTGAATACACACATAAATCAAAAAGGGCAATAAAGAGAAATTGACCAAATTAAAAATCTCTTCTTTTGTGTGTTGTTAACCAATTCCTAGTTCTCTAGTCATCAGAGTGTGTTTAAGGCTAGATGTGTCCTAAAACAATATGTGGAACCACGAAGGAAGGAAGGGATTTCTTTCTGGCTTTTTAAAAAATACTCCGTAAAACATAGACAAAAAGGGCACACACTCTGTCTGGCATGGGGTCTTTTTATTCACCTTTAAAACCAGATCTCTCACATAACAGATAAATAAAATGTTACCCCTCAGAGTCAGCCACTCTTTATTTCTTTTCTTTAGTAGTTCACTTTCAGATTCACTGAATATTTTTTCTATTTTGTTTAATAACTGAAAACTCTTCAGAAAGACTGACAGGACAACTTTGAGTAGCTGTGAAAGACATTCCTGTCACCAGATCCAGGAAGAAAACTCATGATACTTTTCTCTACACTGCTCTTCCATTAATTATGATAATACTGTGCTTCCTCCTGAAGGCATTTGACTGGTCAGCTGGTAGGACTTGAAAAATGAAGGTGAAATTAACCATGGGAAAGGAGTGACTGATAATTCATTAGTACCCATCTCATGGGAAGATCTTTCATGTGTCGAGTATTAAGTCTGGTTATTACAATCACTGTGACCAATGTACTAGGTATAAAATTAATGTTAGAGCTACTGCATGAGTTCGCCTCCTAGCTAATTCTAGAGCTTGGTGCTTTATTAGCTCTTCTATCAAGGACTCCTCTGTTGAAGTGGAGCCTGCTGAACTTCAACAGGACACTGGTGGGAAACATTTCAATGAAAGATTTTTTAACAGAAAATGCTGAATCAAAGCCACAGGTTTTTGTGGAAAGGTACCTTTCATCAGGAAAATATTCTCAGGACTGGAATAAGACCTGTGATAAAATCTGCAGCAAGAGCTACATCTCTCCCCTCTCCCCCCATTGCCACTCCCAGCAGAATAGCTGTAGCCCACTGGCTAAGGTACTCTGCTGGGACATGGGAGACACATAAGGCCAGAAGAGAGACCCTCATGATCCTCTAGTCTGATCGCCTGTGCAAGGTAGGCCAGAGAACGTCACCCACCAACTCTTGTAATAGACCCCAACCTTTGACAACATTACTGAAGTCTTTAAATACTGATTTAAAGATTTTGAGGTACAGAGAATCCACCATTTACGTTAGTTAAAACTAGCTGGTGCTCTGTGCTACAGAGGAAAGCAAGAAAGCCCAGGGTCTCTGCCAATGTGACCTGGAGAAAAATTCATTCCTGACCCACACAGGGCAATCAGTTAGACTCATCGAGCACGTGGGTGAGTCCGACCAGTCAGACAGAAAGGAAAGAATTTTGTGTAATGACTTAGAGCCTTCACTGTCTAATGTCCCATCACCAGCCATTGTAGATGAATGCTAATACACATTCAACCTCTTGTTCTGGCATGGTTTTAGTTCACTATATGTCTGCTTATCATGAATGTGGCCAAGTTTCCCATGGTCCCACGAAATTTGTTTATAGCCACCAGTCATGGCTTTCAGTGTTCTGTGCTTTTTTCTTTTTAAATTTAGCTTTATATATCTAGATAGATAGATTAAGATAAATCTATATATTTAGATTTTTGGGATTAACACATTTGAACTTTCAAAAAGAGGACACCCCGCAGAGGGAGTGTATCTCTGTAATACATAACTCTTTAATACAACGTGAAGTGGTAGATACTGATGCATATACACTCCCACTCAGAGGTAGTTTCTTTTTGAAAGTTCAAATGTGGTAACCCTACCTCAATGTCTTCTAAGAGCCCAGTAAGTGGTGGAAGACTATGTCTACACTAGCAAGATTTTTCAGAAAAGCTGGTGTTCTTTAGAAAGACCCCATGGAGTGTCTACGCACAAAAGGTGTTCTGTCAAAAGTAAACTGAAAGAACACCGTGCTGTGAGCCCATACAGTAATCTGCCACTGCTTGTAACCTCACCCCAGCCTGACAGTTCAGTACAACTCAGTATAGTCTTTACTTGCGCCAGTTCCTTGCCCACCTGCCAATTCGCACATCAATCCCCATTTTCTACATTTTAACTAATAATTTCCCATATGGACCTGCATGTCCTTGAGTGCCTCCCAGTGGTCAAACATCCCAAAACCCTCCTTACAGCACCATTGCCTGAGCTATTTGTTGATCACCATAAACTTGTCTAACCTTCACTCTGCAACTCCCGTGACAGGTAGAATCCCACTGATTATTACCCCAGCCCCTTTTCTCTTACTGTCTTAGCTCCCACAGACAGCACACCTTCCTGTTCTCTGGATAACCCTCGAGGCAGGCCTAGCTGTTCTTCTTAGGCCAGTTATACACTAGGAGGTAAAATCAATTTCAATACACAAATCCAGCTATGAGAACCTCACCCACCCACTCTTGTGACAGACTCTCCCATTGACTTCCATTACTCTTGGCAACTGCCAGGAGTACCAGTGTCAATGGTGGTGCCATGTTAGTTCGATTTAGCATGTCCCCAGTAGATGCACTAAATTGAACCTCAGAAAATTGGCCACCAGTGAATCGATCTTCCCCTAAGTGTAGATGTACCCTTAGAAGAGAGTTCCCAGTTGCATTGACATGTCTCTCTCTGGTGATGTTGCAAGTCTTCAGCCTTAACTCTTCTGTTTGTTTTGGCTGCAAGCCAGAGATTCAAGTCCCTGTATTGCCTGATCTGGAAATCTCAAACTTTGAGGTGAAAGAAAAACTATTTCTCATCCAGCTCCACTCTGCACAAATGCAGCCCCAATCTGATTACAGAGTTGGAGAATCAGTATGTCAGTGAAGTCTAGTATATACATTTAGGCCTTTCACTGCCTTTAGTATCTTAGGGGGAACTTTTAAAGGAACAATAAAGTGATATCTGGTCTTTTCACAGTATCTCAATTCTTGAATTGTAACATTTCTGATTTGTCCACTTTGATTACTGTTTTTGGTTTTCTGTGCCTTAAATATTGAGTCTGTTCTGGTATGGCTATGGTCTGAAGAAGTGGGTCGGTCCCACGAACGCTCACCTAATAAATTATTTTGTTAATCTTAAAAGTGCTACTTGACTTCTTTTTTGTTTTGATAGTATATAGACTAGCACAGCTTTCTCTGTGTTACTATTCAACATAAAATGTCATGAGCAACATAAAATACAAAGCATTAATTTATTTGATTATACTGGTGTTTACGTGTTTATGTCTATGTCCACTTTCATTAAAAACCCACATAACAAATTTATATCCAAAACAGAAATCTTCCAAATAAGTTATGCCTTGCAGACTTTCAAAAATCCTGACGTCCTTCGAAGGACTCTATAATCTGACAAAGACAGGATAAAATGAGTGACATCATAAAACCTTAATTTGAGAAACAATCCAGGGATAATTAACTGATGGCTATTTAAAGCTGAGCAACTACTTTAAGGCAGCTCGATCTACTAGCTTCTAAGGACAAAGTTTTTGCTTAACTATGTTTTCTGGAGCGTATTGGCGCTTTTAATTTTAATGTTTAATAATGTGTCAGACTCTCCTGAGAACATTTTTCTTGCTCTATTAGTAATTATTCAGTTTAATATTATTTCGTTTAAATGTAGTTGCATGAGTTTGATTTGGAAAAATTAAATCAGCTTAAAGATAAGAAAATAACATTTTATCAAACCAAGAGACAAATGCATTCCTTATCTTATCTTTACCCATGATACCCTTCCAAATAAAAAACTAGGTCAACACTGGCAAATGTTGTCCACAAGAAAGATTATCTTGACAGTGTGTGGGGAAACACCTCAGTGTCTAAAGATGAAGCTGCCAATCTTAATGAGGATAAGCTTCAGGATGACAGGATAACCATCACTGTCAATTACATGACATCAGTTAAAGGCATAAGTACAATCTTCTACTTTACCTTACCTCACTTTTCAAGAGAAAACCTTAGTTCAAATCTGTTTGGGTTCAGATTTTTTTCCTTGTTGTCTTCATGGTCAATGGCATTCCAAACTCAGGACAACTTGTGCACATTTCCAACTGATTCCTGCTTTTGCTTGATAGGTACAGCACCACTCACACTTCTTTGTGGGTATTCAGTTTACCTACCATATTGGGCGCTGAAGGTCACAAGCGGTAGGGCAACAACAAGCAGCTACATAGCTGGGGTAATCTGAAAAGCAATGGAAATGGAAGATCTTTGATCCAAATCAAATGAAGCTATTACAAGAATGCCACCACAACATGACCCCCATCCTAATGCCATTAAAATAAAAACCCTAAATTGCCATAGAATTCAATGGTGTAGGGTCAGATGCTACTTGGGGGAGACGACAGGATTCTAAAGAAAAAAACACTTAGAATCTCCCTTTTTTGCATAATTAATCTCATGTGGAAATGACACCACCTTTGATATGCTCCTTCAGAGAAGCAAGAGAGTCTGCATTTCCTTGGAGAAGAGAATGCAGCATTTTTTGGAAAATAATTTGTTAAAGCTTAAGTAGATTTTTCACAGAGTTCCCATTCGAGGTAGGGAGCCTCTTCATTCTGTTGCCATTTTCTAATGGGGTACAAATGCCATGCCCTGTTGTGACCAAGTTTGGGATCAGCTCTTCTCTGCTAGGGCCTTCCTCAGAGGTTTATTCACCCTGTAGTGTCTCTCACTCTCTAGGACTCAGAATGCTCTTTCTTTGTGACTCAGCCTTCTGAGTTGGTCACAGTACACTCCTCCTGGGGTATCCAACTCCTTGCGGGCCAGATATCCAGATGGCATCTCCCACAATCCTGTACCTCTTCCCCAAAGTCTGATAGGGGAACCCAGGTCACCCACTATTTCAGCCTAGGGACCATACAATCAGCAGCACAGTTTCTAACTTCATTGTTCCCTATTCCAACTTGCACAGGCTCTCTTGGTAAACCATTCTTTTGAGCCAGATTCCCAGAGCTTCTCCTCCTACAGCCAGTCTTGGTTTCTTTTTCCCTCTTTATAATCAGAGAAAGGCTGAGAGCTTCCACTCTAAGGACCTTTTCTGCTGCAAACTTCCTGGCTTTATACCTCAGCCTGTTTTCCCCCATCTTCAGTCACACCAGATTCTGCTCCAGGGGCAGCCTATGAGGTTAATTGTCCCTAATGGCGCAATCTTAGCCCTTTCAGGAGTGGTGAGAGGTGAACACCCCCTCACACTTTGGCAGTGTTCACTTTGTTTTATTCTTTGGAACAAATAAGGTGTTTTTAAAAGCTGCCAAGTAATTTGGATCTAATAATCAGTGCTTGATGAAAGCTTCACAGAATCTAAATTCCCACCAACAATCAAGCATGTGGACTGGATGCAAAATATATTATTTGTCTCAGTTATTTAGCATTGCAACAGAAGTAAAGTTATTGAGCTTCAGAGTAAAACCTCAGGAGCACTGAGCTGTTCAACCCTAAGGATTATAGTATCATGGACTGATAAGTCCAATGGATGAGCCCAATTTTTTGCTGTACATGGGTGTTGCCATGTCATTTGTTGTCAATGAATTGAAAGTGATGTGACAGTCCAAATCCTAAGACAATAACTTTAACAAATCTCTGCCACTCAATGTACACTTGCAACCTGGTATGATGACTGTTATTTAATTGTAGATATTCACTTGTACGCTTTGAAGATCCTCAAATTAAGGGTTCGGCTGACCATCAGTATAAACTGACTCCACAAGTGGAAGCCCATTATTTAGAAAATCCAGCAATTGGGTCCTAGAAAGTTCAGTGCTAGAACCTGACAAAGAAAGAACCCAAGGAGATTTCATTATAATTTTATAGGACAGGGGTCTACAACCTGCAGCTCTTTAATGACTTTTTTGTGACTCCCAACACCATAATTGCAAAGTTTAAAAAAATTCCAATTATTTTTGATAAATGGTGAACGTCTAAAAACCCAGCCATGAACAATTCATATCTAAATAGCAAACGATATGTGATCTCAAAATGTTGGATAACATCTCCTTTAATATGTGCAGTGCATTGTGGGATATGATACTGTAGCTGTGCTAATAAAGTCTTGATTTTGAAACTTGTGGTATTCCTGCTGAGAAGGACAACAAGCGTTGTAAGAAAGTTGAAATTAAATATGAAGTAAATTTGACATATTTAAAGTGGGTTCAAGAGTGAAAGTCAGGAAGACAGTGGTGCAAACACACTTGTAAAGTGTGAGGAAATAGAATGAGTAAAAAATTGGTGAATATCCTGCAATAAACTTGTATCACATTACAAATCATGGTGTGTGAGCGGTTCTTAAAACAGGGGTTTCAAAAGGTATGGTTTGAAGTTATTTGTTAAAGACTTAGTCACACGCACTGTAGCTCTTGAATTACTGAGTTTTTACCAAATTCAAAAAAATGGCTCTTCTTGCTATTTTGGTTGCCGACCCCAGTATAGGAGATATTTCAGACTGGACAGAGTACAAAAAGAAAAAGTCTTATTTATGTATGACATTTTCTTCCATGAATATAGGTAAATGATTTTATTTATTCTAATTATATTGTTTAGGCTCTTCTACCACACCCACCTCTATACAATAGGAGCAGCTATAGGCTTTCTTTGACTCACAAAAACTCTGTCCCTGATCACCAGTTTGCATGCCGCAATCCCATTCTGGAGAGTCATTAGCTCCAACGTGGGACCAAACCTTCCAGAGGTAGATCCACAGAAGAGACTCAAGTGAGCAATTTTTTAACTTTGGTATGTCCGTCTGCTCAGTGGCATGTACAAACCTCAGTTAGGTATCTAGCTTCCTAGTCAATGCACAGAGAGATGTACAAAAATGGGACTTTCAGAAACCAGCAAGCTGACTGGGAAGTCAACTAAACTAGCCAACAGAAAATTGCTAAGCAGAGGGGCAGTATCTAAGCCCCAACACTCAAAAAAGCAACTAGGTGCCTAATTGGGAGGCAGAGGCAATTGCCTCTCTCGGATGTAGTCTCAGAAGGGTAGCCGCATTAGTCTCTGAACTCTCCCCTAGAGTTAGGCACCTACAGCTGGTCAGATCAGTCCTTCCTCACAAAGAACCAGATAAACTCTCACCACGTTATAGCCAATCGTTCAGTGGTTAGGAAACCAAATGCAGCTGTGGGAAACCTGTTTTCAGGGCTCTGCTGTGCCTGATTTGGTGTCCCATATTTTAATTGAGTGCTGCTAATCTCTCCTAGTGAAACTGTTGCCCCTTATACAAATAGTTAAATGTTTATTGAAATAAGCCTGGAACCACACCTTCCTCTTGCTGTAGAGTACTCAGCCAACAGGGTGTAGGGTCTTACTGGCCAAATGAACATTTAGTCATTTATACAAAATAGAACAGCTCCAACAAAAGACGTGGAGAGAAACCTGCCTGGGCTCAAGTCCCTTATCTAGGGCAGGGATGGAGACCTGGTCTATCTCATTCCTGCTGAGTGCCCTGTAGCCCATGGGCTATTGGGTATAATGGAGATCACCACTAACCTACTTCATCGTCTTTTGTGGGGGCGAAGTGGAGCTGTGAGAACACACTGAGATCATGCAGGTGGGAGAACACATTGTTTGTGAATAGTGCTTTTGTTTAGGCATAAATCAGGTGCCACACGGCTTGGTGGTGCTGGGACTTGCACAGCATTGTATCTGTCTGCAGGAAGAAACTTAGGTGCTTAGGGACTTCAGAATAAAGGCAAGAGTAAGAAATATAGAATGATGTGTACAATTGAAATCAGCAGGTCCAGATAAATTGCATCTCAAGGTACGTCTACACTAGCCCCATGTTTCAAAACCATTTTCGAAAGGGGGTCCAATTTCGGAAGAGGCAGTGGAGCATCCACATACATAATGGGCTCTTTCAAAATAGTTTTCAGCAAAAAGGGACGCGAATTTCGAAACCACTCTTCCCATCCAATTTCAGGAAGAGAGGACCCTTTCGAAATCAAATTTCAAAATACAGTCTGTGTAGATGCTTCGCGGCTGCTATTTTGAAATCGTGGGTCCGCCATGGTGGCAGCCTCAGGGAATGTAAAGACGCTCTAGCAAGCCGCAGTGGGGCTTTATGGTCCCCGGGGCCATCCTCTTAAAGCTTCACAGCCCCAGAAACCCCATGCAGGAAGCTGAAAGCGTGCCCAGAGCCTCAGGAGCAAGAGCTGTGCCTGGCACACACTCCAGCAGCCCAGACACCACTGTCACTCAGCCCACCGGCCAGATGGCGAGCCCCCTTCTCCGCAGGGACCCACAGGAGGCCCCCTCCTCCCAGCCTGAGGGTCACCAGAGCCAAGCCAGGGCCAAAAGAGGAGGGGCTCCTCCTGGACAGAGGCACAAAAACCCAGCGGCATTTGAACGGCTGTCACTGGGGCTGTGGAAGTGGGGCCACCCCAGCATGAAGCTGACCAAGTGAGTTCCAAAGTAAAGGAGCTGAGGCAGGCCTATAGCTGGGCCAGGGATGCCTGCAGGCGATCGGGATGGGGGAGCCCCAAGGTGCCCACACTACCGGATGCTGGACCAGCTCCTTGGCCAGAAGGATGTCCCCGAGCCAGTAGCTGTGGCTGACACAGCTGGTCCCAAGACAGACACCAATGTGGACCCACATGAGTGGCCAGAACCATTAGGCTGGACCGGGGTGGTGGAGTCAGGGAGCAGCTTAAAGGACGAAGGCTCCCTAATCACCATCAGCTCTGGCACCTCCAGCCAGGCTCCCTTGAGCCCGATGTCCCCTGATCTGTTCTCCAGAGCCCCAGGTAGGTAACAGGTGAATCGGGCAGCCCGGGGGGGGGCACCCCATCCTGCATCCCTCAGTCCTGTCCCAGACCCAGGCGTGGTGGCATCCAGCACTTGCACCTGTGGACAATGCCCTGACCCACCCAAGTGTGAAGGGATGTGGGGCCCAGACTGCAGCCAGTGGGCAGCCCACAGATGTGACCCCGGTGGCCACATGGGACCCCCCAGGAGGGTCGTGCAAGCAGATGCTGCATCAGGGAATGGTTGGGGGGATGATGGGGGGGCAGGCGGGGCCCCAAGGGCCAAGTGGCAGCACTGACAGGTGGCTCCTCTCCCTCTTGTGTCTCCAAGGACTCATTCTCCAGGGGATGGACTAGCTCCATCCTAGCCACCAGCACGCAAGCCCTGCCATCTGACAGGGCCAGGGAACCCCCATCTCCGCCACCCATGCCGCTGCCTGCCCAGCACCAGAGGGCCTGCCATTGCCATCGCTTTGACCCGCATGAGGTCGCGGTGGCCCACACTGCTGCCATCCAGGACCAGACAGCTGTCCTCTGGGAGTGGCTCCAGATGGAGTGGGAGGACAGGGCCTGGTGGAGGGAGATCGAGGGCAAGGCGGCTGCGACCCTCCAGCATCCAGCTGCCCCTGCCACCCCATCAGCTGCTCCACCTCCTTTTCCCATCCTCCGCCCCCTGCTTCCAGCCCTGTCCCCACCCCTGCTGGCCCCCGAACTCACTGCCCGTATCCCAGCCACCCTCTCTCCAGCTGCCCAGCTCGCACTGGGCCGCTGGTTCATCAACAGTACAGGCCAGGGGGAGCCTGCTTTCCTGCCTCTCCCAACACCACATCACCCACCACCACCACAGCACCCCAGCACCCCCCACTGCTCCCAGCCCACCTGGCCCCTCTGCCAGGGCAGTGCCCAGCCCCTCCCTGAGCCTACCTCTCTGCTGTCCTAGCCCCATCCCAGCCCCAACAGAGCCGCCACACCCAGGGCAGCAGGGGCCTCTCGCACTTGCTGAGGGTCCTACCCTCCACCCCCATGGAGGACTGGGCCTGCCCATGCCTGTGCCCCATCTACAGGGATGTACCTCCACCCCTTTGTACATAGTTCTTCCCCATTCACCCCCGTAGCTATCTACCAGTTGTGATGACCTCACACCATTTTTTGTTCCTGTGCAGTTTATTTACGTGTGTTAGTTCCGTTATGTTCAGTAAACCGTTGTGTTGTGCATCCCAGTGTCCCCTGTGCATGCTCAGGCCGTGATGCAAGGTGGGTGCATGGGGGGGCTGTGATGAGGGGTGAGTGTGGGCCAGAGGGTGCCAGAGGGCCTCTCAGATCCTAACCCCCATCCCTGTGTGCCTAGTGGCATGGAGCCACGGACAGCTGCTCATACCCGGGGCCACCATCCACAGCCCACCCCTGTACAAAATGCTCATGCTTGCCCTCCACTATGCTGTGCAGAGCTCAACAGGATGCAGCCAACCTGGGGACGTTGGGCAGGCAGACATCCAGCCACATGTTGAGGCATCAGAAGTGCACCTTCAGGCATCCGAAGGCCCTCTCCACAGTGTCATAGGCATGGCTAAGGCAGTGATTAAAAGTGTCCAGTCTGGTGGTGGCATGCCCTGTGTAGGGGCGCATCAGCCATGGCTGAAATGGGTACACCCCATTGGCCACTATGCATGGTGGCATCATGGTGTCCCCCACAAAGAGCTCCTGGGCAAGGATGAACATGCCCTCCTCCATGTGGCACCCCAGCTAAGAGTTACGGAATACCCAGGTGTCATGGGCTCACCCAGACCACGCACATAACGCTGAACCGGACCAGGGTGTCAACGAGGGCTTGCCGCACCAACTAGTGGTACCCCCTGAGGTTTCCGTAGTGGGCCATGCTGTAGTCCGGGGCATGGATCGATATGTGGGTGCCATCGAGGGCACCTAAGCAGTTGAGGAACCTGATGGCTACAAATCCTGCCTTGGCATCATCCAGGTCCCCAAGCTGGACAACCCTCCACAGGATCACCTGGTTGATCACCCGGACCCACTGTGTGAAGGGGGTCATCGACATGTGGGCCTGCATGTCAGGGAGCCCCATGGCCCCTGCCCCCACCAGGGTCCCCCGCCAAGGGGGCTGCTCCCCCATTCCTGGGATGGGTGTGGGACCCTGGCCTGGCTTATTTCCAGGAGGACAGCTCCAACGGTGGTCTTGCCTACCCCAAGTTGGTGCCCTACCAAATGGTGGCTGTTCGCGGTGGCCATCTTCCATAGCACAATCCCCATGAGTTTGTCAACTAGGAGTATGGGCTATATACGTGTTTCCACGTGCTGCAGGGCAGGTGTGAGCCACTGGCACAGCTTCATGAATGTTTGCCTCAACATTCAGAAGTTCTGGAGCCATCTTTCGTCACCCCACATGCCCAGTACCAGCCTCTCCCACGTGTCCCTACTGCTGGAGTGGCTCCAGAGGCACTGTAGGTGATAGGAAAGGGGGTGCGGCGGTTGCCGTGCAGCAGGGCCTGCAGGACCCTAGTTGGGGGGTTCGTGTACTGCAGGGCTTCCACCATGGCCAGGATGCATATTAAACCAGTGCTTTAAATGGTTGTAAACAAACAGTACTGAGCAAGAGAAGGTAAAAAGGATTTGCAATTTTTACACATATTTGCTGAACAGTATTAACTGTTGCATTTGTTTTGTTTTGTTTTTTTAAATGATCAGTTTTAATTCCTGGCAATCAATTGACAAATACGTAAATCAGCAACTTGAAATATGTGTACATATTTTCCAAAGTAAGAAAAACATTAAGACTTCCCAATTTGCATTTGTAAAATAGAATAAAAGCAACCCTTTTTGAATAAAATGTTCTTATTGAGCTAAGCTGGCTCGGCCAATCTCTGCTGTACACAGTACACATTCAGAGCCGCTGGGCCATGTTGACACATTCCAGTGAGGGGTGTTGCTATTGCTGACTAGAATGAAATCCAGTCTTTGCTTTTCTTGCTTGGGCCCA
Organism: Carettochelys insculpta; assembly: GCF_033958435.1. NCBI lineage: Eukaryota > Metazoa > Chordata > Testudines > Carettochelyidae > Carettochelys > Carettochelys insculpta. The sequence goes on along the minus strand of NC_134139.1, from coordinate 145,775,409 downwards.
ATCATTTAAGGAAAGTAGAGGTAGCATTTGCATGCCAGCTGTGAAGGAACAGCTGTTGATGCCGAGGGGCCAAAATAATGCAGTAGTGAGTGGCTAGAACGTCTGCAAACAGTTGCAAAGTTGTTACGTGCTCACTGCCAAATGGATATTTTGCTTTTTGTATTACCTGAGGGAGTTTGGTGAATTTAATTTAAAAACTAATTTTACGGTAATTCATCTAAAAGAGAATAAGCTCTTTGAAGCTGAGATGGTCAATGGCTATCTGTTTGCATAGTGCCTAGTATCACAGGGAGCTCCCACAACTATCAGTGTTTATTACTTATTCATTTGGTGTTGGTTGGTTGGTTGGTTTATGAGCCTTTCATCATTATTAACAAAAAAGGAAAGGAGCTCATCATCATGACCATGGTACCACTCATTTCTGGTGTGCATCTGAGGACTCTTTGTGGATTGGCTCCGGGTAGATGGTAAGAGTGCACGGGGAGGAAATGTCCTGTGTCTTAGGATGCTGCCGTCCCATTTCTAGGCAATTCCAAAAGAATCTGTGTGTTCAACTGGGGTCAAGGAAGGGTAACTGATTGGAGGTAGGAGGGACAAACACAATTCATGTGGGACGGATGAGGCTGCAGTGAATTAATGTAGAGTGAGGAGATGCACACTAATTGATGTTGGAGTGCAAAGACAAACACAACTGAGGTGGAGCCAGGGGACAGATAGCTATGGCCTGGTGGGGCAGGGTTTCAGTCAAATGGGATTTAGGAGAAAGTGGCAGCACTTTATGCAAATGTCTGTAACCTTTTATATCCTTTTTGAAGGGTTTTGAAATCTATTAATGAAAAGTGCGAGTAGGAAGAGCTGTGTATTATGTGCATGTAAATTAAAAATCTGCCTTTTATATCATTAGGGCTACATCTACACTTAGAGAAGAGTACTAATGAGGTGCTAAAATGCATATTCAGTGCCTCATTAGCATGCCTCCAGCTGTGCAACTTCGAAATTGCCGCTTTTCGCTCCAACGAGGTTTGTCCAGATGGGGTCCTTTTCGAAAGGACCCTTCCAACTTCGAAATCCCCATCTGCTGATAGGAATAAGGGGATTTCAAAGTTGGTGGTGTCCTTTCGCAAAGGACCTCCGTGTAGACGAGCCACAGGCGAGCGAGCTATGGCCCTTTCAAAGTGCTGCAGCTGGTGGCATGCTAATGAGGTGCTGAATATGCATTTCAGTGCCTCATTGGTATTCTTTGAAATGGCCATTAGCATGGCTATTTCAAAGTTTTCTCTAAGTGTAGACATGGCCTAGATGTTGGCAGATATGCATATTTTGAATTTAGTGTCATCTGATGCTGGAACTCTGCATCTTTCTTTGTACCGCTATGCTTACTTATAGAAAAAGACAGTATACATGTTTTACTTGGTAGGGTAGAACTAGCGGAACTCCACTAAGACAATCTAGTCTGGAAGCAGTTGGCAGTTGTATGCTCTGTCAAAGGTAGATCACAGTGAAGTTACTGCTTTGCTTCATCTCGGTTAGCGTGCAGGAGACCTTTGTGTCATAGCTATGAAAATAGTTATTGTTGTTTGTCACCTGGCGTATTTTTAATTAAAGGAGATATTATGGTTTGATACATTTTTCATCAAACTACCATCTCTGACAAATGCCCACCATCCTCAGTTTTAAGAAGTATGTGTGTACATAATGCTTTCTAAAATAAAAATTTCCTAGGCAATACTTCCCTGAAACATCCAAAGGAAACAGAAGTTAGTTTAAAAAAAAGAAACACTAAAGCTGTGTCTACACGTGCACGCTACTTCGAAGTAGCGGCACTAACTTCGAAATAGCGCCCGTCGCGGCTACATGCGTCGGGCACTATTTCGAAGTTAACTTCGACGTTAGGCGGCGAGACGTCGAAGTCGCTAACCTCATGAGGAGATAGGAATAGCGCCCTACTTCGACGTTCAACGTCGAAGTAGGGACCGTGGAGATGATCCGCGTCCCGCAACGTCGAAGTTGCCGGGTCCTCCATGGCGGCCATCAGCTGGGGGGTTGAGAGATGCTCTCTCTCCAGCCCCTGCGGGGCTCTATGGTCACCGTGGGCAGCAGCCCTTAGCCCAGGGCTTCTGGCTGCTTCTGCGGCAGCTGGGGATCTATGCTGCATGCACAGGGTCTGCAACCAGTTGTCGGCTCTGTGTATCTTGTGTTGTTTAGTGCAACTGTGTCTGGGAGGGGCCCTTTAAGGGAGCGGCTTGCTGTTGAGTCCGCCCTGTGACCTTGTCTGCAGCTGTGCCTGGCACCCTTATTTCGATGTGTGCTACTTTGGCGTGTAGACGTACCCTCGCAGCGCCTATTTCGATGTGGTGCCGCGCAACGTCGAAGTTGAACATCGACGTTGCCAGCCCTGGAGGACGTGTAGATGTTATTCATCGAAATAAGCCTATTTCGATGTTGGCTTCACGTGTAGACGTAGCCTAAGATTGTTTAATGGATATAAAAACTGTCTTCTTCAATTAACTAACACACTTAAAAAATAACAACTTTTAACAGTCAAGAAATTCACTCTAATCTGCCCCGACAGACTTCTCATCCATCCACTTACTGGGTTTAAGTGTTTAAATAGCAATTTCTGAAGATCACGTCTTTGTCTACAAATTAGAATTCTATACTACAAAACTATCAACTCCCTTCTTTCTTCCAAGGCAATTTCTATTCAATATTTCAGGAATTAATCAGATAAACTGTACTTCTGGCTTCATGCAATATTCAACTGCTCATGTGACAATTAAATTGAAAATTTAATTTCACCTATATATATGTTTATGTGTGTGTTTTTTCAGTGTGCAGGCTCACTGACACAACTGCTTTCTGCGGATGCTCCATCATCCCTATAGAATTACTGAGCACTCTCTCAAATGTCTATAATGTCATTTCAATACCAAAACGTTCAACTGCCAAAGTAGGAGGAACCTGCACATTTCTTGATGCACAATCTTACAGCACATTGCACAGAATTTTTTTCCTAACAGAACATGCCAGCTCCACTGGCTTCCTATAAGAACTAGATAGTTCTCCAATAGGAGACCTTTGATTCCTGCTGTCAAGTATCGGAGGGGTAGCCATGTTAGTCTGGATCTGTAACAGCAATGAAGGGTCCTGTGGCACCTTATAGACTAACAGAAATGTTTTGAGCATGAGCTTTCGTGGGCATCTGATGAAGTGAGTCTGTGCTCACAAAAGCTCATGCTCAAAACTTTTCTGTTAGTCTATAAGATGCCACAGGACCTTTCGTTGTTGTTTGATTCCTGCTGTGAGATTGTGGTCTCTTTGCAGTCAACAGCAAAACTCCTACTTACTGACTTCAGTGGGGCAGGATTTTGCCCCTTCAATGAATAAGCTACCTCGGGGTGGTTTTGAACCAAACCTGTATGGGTTGCAGGGGTTATGTATTTTACTAGATGTTCCTATGACTAAAATGACAATAACACAATAGCTTGGATTCAAAGTTTGCCTCCTCTGCCTGAAAGCTTTTGAGTTCCATAAGCATAGTCAAGGAGTGTATAAAATTCACTGAGACCAAACAGAGCTCTCCGAGTTTCTAATACATATAGAAGAGGAGAGGTAATATTTAGGTAATATTTGTGCAGGCTTACGGCAGAGGCTCTTTAATTATATGAATTAGATGGTGTTTTCACTGATCTGATTCAGGAGTGATTATGACCTTGATTCAATAAAATATATGCTTAAGTCCCACTGAAGTCAATGAGTTCAAGTTAACTGAGTAAGACCAAAGTATTTTATGTTCAGCCTATAGGCTACAGGTGCTGGTAATAATCAAAAGAAATATCTCTTTTCTACTGGCACACCAAACTAGATGTGATGAGGGAAGTTTTGTGGTTTAAAAACTAAGAAGTTATGCCAGATTTGATTGGGTTAACATGCACTGAATTTTAGTCTACACTAAAACCTACTAATATGAGGCTTTGGTTACATTCCTAGAGCACAAGGATATTCTTCTGAATACCAGTGAACAATATAACCTATAACACAGCTGCTCACTCAGATAGCTCTGCAGGGAGTTTACGTCTCTGTCTGTCCGCTTGTTATTGTTTTCTGCGCTGCCTGGTGCCACCCCTGCCCCACGTCAATGAGGCCGTTGTGGGGGTCGTGTTTGCATAATATGCCGAGAAGTTTCTTCTCAGTGGTTTATATTTGTGTGCAAATGCCCTTTCCTCCCCAACAAGCACCACACAGTCTGGGTCTTTCCTGTGCTTGGCCACATCATGTGGGTAGCCCCCAACCCAATAAGAGGATGTGCCTGCCTTTCAGTGCTGACCATGCTGCCAGTCTTGTGTTTAGGGCTCCAAGGGTAGAAAAGATATGTGGTGGCTTGCTGTCGCCATGGGGAAGTCTCCCCCCAGTAGCTAAGATACTGGGGGCTTTGCTGTCACCATAGGAAAGTCTCCCCCCAGTGGCTAAGATACTGGGGGCTTTGCTGCTGCCATGGGGAAGGACCACTTCAACTGGCCCCCCACTGACCCTTCCCTTTACCCATACAGGGGCTTGCTGCCACCAGGGAAAAGCCTCTCCTGGTGGCTAAGGTACACAGGGGCTTGCTGTTGTCAGGGGAAATTCTCATGAGCTGTGGGGGCTGATTCCCCATGAAGGGACCAAGTCAACTGGGCCCTCAGCTCTTGCCCCCCCAGGCTCAAAAACACAAGCTGCACCTCCATAAATGAGATTGGGGCTTCCACCATCACCTTATCATACCTACAGTGACATTCTTTCTGTGTTGGTCTGTTTTGTTCCGAGGATCCCAGCTGAGAACACGGTCATTGCACAGAAGTCTTACAATGGACTGAAAAGCCAATGACTCTCCCCAACAGAAATGTAAGGGGCAGGAGGAACCAAAAATTCTTCTTTTCCTGCACTTTTCTATCCTCTTTCTTCTGACTTCAAAATACAGGCCTGGCCCCTGTATAATTTTCAGAGATCACATGCAGGCAATGATGGAAGGTGAGACACCCAGTAGATGGCCGGTTGAGAACACAGTTGTTGCACCCGTGTGGGCAATATAATGGGAGGGGAAACCAAAAATTCTTTTTTCCTAGACTTTTCTATCCTCTTTCCTCTCACTGAGAGCACAGTCATCGCACCCCTGCTGGCAATATCTGTATAGTGAGTCTGGAAACCAAAAATTATTTCTTCTGCCTTTAAAATACAATGCAATGATGCAATGCAGTGGTGGGAGGTGGGATGGTCAGCTGAGAACACAGTCATTGCACAGAAGCCTTATAGCATATCGGAAAGCCAAAGACTTTCCCCAATACCAACATAATGAATTGGAAAAACAAACATTCTTTTTTCCTGCACTTTTCTATCCTCTTTCTTCTCACCCTGTATTATTTTCAGAGATCACATTCATGCAGTGATAGGTGGTGGGACAACTGGATGGCCAGTTGAGAATGCAGTCACTACACCCATGTTGGCAATGTAATGTGGGGGGAAAACCAAAAATTATTTTTTCTTAGACTTTCCTATCTTCTTTCTTCTAACTTTGAGAGTCCCTGCATTATTTCCAGGAATCAGCACATTTTCAGGGATCAGGAGGGGAATGAGGAAAATGCAGTATGGGAAGATGATGTCAATACCAGCAAATATACCCAGAATGATATGGGGATGAGGGAACTGTTGGGTAGCTTCCCAGAATGCACTACTGCAACAGTCTGTGTTCAACAGTTTGAGTGTGGCAGCAATGACTTGACTTTGTGAGGAGCACATGAGAAGTGAGGATGGTCCAATTCCAACTTACATATTGCAGAATTAGACAATCAATATTCATAAATTCAAATTTATCTCATAGTGCAGACCCACCCTATGACTATGGCTACATCTACACTAGATAGTTTTGTAGAAAAAAGTCGGGTTATATTGACAAAACTCACAGCACGTCTACAGACAAAATGTGTTTTGTTGAAAATCTGTCGACAAAACTCAGCACTTCCACCGACAGCATTCCGCCTTTCCTCCATGAGGAGTAACATCTTTGTCAAAACTTGACTGCTTTTTGTTTTGATAGTGTATAAACTAGCACGGCTTCCTCTCTGTTACTATTCGACATTCAAGGCTCTACATTTAGCCGTTTGGAATGGAGATCCATCAACTACATGAAAAAACTCTCCCAGATCCAGACAGACATCATCTTTCTCTCCAAATGCAAGACTGTTTTTGGTTCTCTGTGCCTTAAATATTGAGTCTGTTCTGGTCTAGCTGTGGTCTGAAGAAGTGGGTCTGTCCCACAGAAGCTCACCTAATAAACTATTTTGCTAGTCTTTAAAGTGCTACTTGACTGCTTTCTGTTTTGATAGTGTATAGACTAGCACGGCTTCCTCTCTGTTACTATCTTTGTCAGCTGTTTATGTTGACAAAAAAAGCCATGTAGATGCTCCAGGGAGGGGGCTGGGATGGTGGTGGGGGGGTCCATTGGAGAGCTGGGGTCAGTCCCATGGTGGTCAGGGAAGGGGTTGGGGCTGTCATGGTGCAGTCAGGTTAGGTGGCTCCAACAAGGGGCTGGGCCAGACCCCATGCTGTCTTGGGGAGGGGCTCAGCCTGGCACAGTGCAGGCAAGGGGGATGTGGTAGAACCTGCCCTGGACAAACAGATGGCTACAGCGAAAATAATGCATGTTGTGTACCACTCGTAACATTGTAAATTCAGGCACAAGTGAATTAGAAACTGTATACTTCATTAGAAATCAATGTGATATATTTAAACTTGGTAGTGGTTAACTACACTGGCAAAGGCTTTACTAAATTTATTTTCCATACAGACATTAATATGGAAAACATGTATGTTTAGCTATTACAGAATAAGCACTAAGATTCTGACTTAGTATATATACAGATCCATGGACAGGTGATTTTTTGTTAATGAAGACTGCGATTTTTTAAAAAAAATTAAGAAGTTCAAGATAGTCATGCAATGAGTATGTGTAACCCCCACACCTATGTGTGGTTAACTGTCCCATATAGTGGTACCTAGACGAAGTCACAAAGAAAGAATAAGTGTCCTCTACAGCCTAGGCTGAGAGCCAGCTGGCCTTTAGTCTGAGCTGTAGAATCCCCTGCATTAAGCGACAGAGGTCCTACGTTTGAGCCTTCCTAAAGCCAGTTACATATGGATAAGAGATGTTAATGAAATTTTGAATGGAAATAGTAACTGGTAAAGCTAATTTCTTAAAACATAGTAAAAATTTATACAGTAAAAAAGGCTTTATAGAAATCATCTTCTGGGAGCTTGCTGCAAGATTGTAAGTGAAAAACAATATTCCCTTATTCTTCTTCCTGTCCTGTTGCTGGTGGCCAAAGGCATGGAAGGAAATGTAATCCTTTCCCTGCTCTAGGGCCAGCTCTCTGGTCGGGGAGATGGGCAAGGAATTACAGTTCCCAAGGTGCGTTGGGTTTCCCCATCATGCCCTGCATGTTTCCCCCTTGCACAGTGCAGCAGGGAAGAAGGGACAGAAACCTGACCTGGGGAAGTGGAGGTGTTCACACCTTCCTGCATATGGGCCTGTTATACATTATATGTGGATGTTTTAGTGCTGATTATCAAGGGATATGTGTGAAAGCTGTTGAGATTCTGCTGGTGTTGATATGATTTCAAACATCAGACTTACTTAAAGTTTAACTGCTAAAAACATTTGCCAGATTTTACAGTGAGAGAGAAATGGAGAATTTGCTTAGTTTGTTTTTCTTTCAGTTATAAGGTTAGTGGCCATCAAAATTTCCTTTTTGTAAGAAGTTACAGATGAAGCCATATGACAATGTCATGAACTGTGGTTGGTGAAAGCATATGCATACTTTCTAGCATAGATTGGATTTCAGTGAATCAGTTCAGAAATCCAGTTTACTGCCTTTTTAAAGTACCCATTTTTACTAGGTCACCTACTCTTTGAAGAGTGTGGTGTCAGTTATCTTCATTGACTCTCTTTTTTTTTTTTTCAATGACCAGAAAAGGCTATTGTGATCATCTGGTTTGACTTTCTGCTTAACATAGGTGATAGAACTTCACCTCATAAATTTAAAATTAGCACGATTGAACTAGAACATACCTCCAAACGTTGTTAATTTGATTTTGCAGATAATTACTTGGACCTTCATTCAATAACTCCTGGATGTTGAATCTAACAGGCCAACTAATTCTATAATATTTCTTCGCTTTAATACAGGTTTTAAAGAGGTCGTATTGTCTGATGTGAAATGCTTTGCTCTCCCTTATACAGTTGAGCAGGTGATGCATGACTAATGATTCCTAAGATGAAGTGAAAGCAGTAGCAGAAAGGAAAACCTATATCGTTGCCTGCACTTCTACTACCTTGAGTTATGGCCTTATTAGAGTTCATGGGAGCTGAGCAGGACCATTTTGTGGATAGGAAAAGACATACCATGAAAAAATGATGGAGGACGAAACTAAAGGTGAAAATATATTAATTGCCACCAGGCAGAGCAATAATTAACAGGATAATAAACAGTTGAGGACAAGGAAACCCCTTTATCCCACCTGGTTACAGCTAAGGATGGGATTCATTAAGAATGTAATAAATCACATTGCTATGAATGCCAGAGTGTTACCAAAAGGTCATGTATCACATAAATTTTTATTAGCACTGGAGAGAAAGTAAACACTGAACTTGATCAATTCACATAGTTAATGTTAGCGAATAAACAAGTTGACGGGGTTAATAATATGGTCACTGTAATAAAAACCAAATAAGCTTAGGATTTATGTAGATCCAAGGGATTTTGTATAAGGCCATCAAACTTGAGTGCTACTTTATAACAACAGTTGTGAGAGTCGTGACTAGACTTCAAAAGGCAAGAGTATTTTCAGTTTTGGGTGCCAGCCAAGTGTTTGCCAGCTCCAACCCAGTATAGAGAGTAAAAGCTTACATCTCCGGCTTCCCTTCTAGTACAGCCACGTGAAAGGGAATTAAATGAATGTTAAAGGGTTCCCTTTGCAATGTCCTTAGTATCTGAGAAGTAACAAAAACAATGTATCACAGAGGTTTGAGGAACTAGAGGAGGCTGAAGTACTTGTTACTGAAATGCCAATAGGGGGGTGAAAAAGATCAACACCACAGCCCAGGACGACGTCTTGTTCTGTGGAGTGTGAAAGAAAAGAGCCATAAATTTAACAGGAGGTTTAGCTGTACTGGCCTGGATGAGGTCAGTTGTGTAGGGCACAGACTCAATGACATTTTGTTGCCAAGTGATTTAAGCTTTCAAGACATAGATTAATGCACAGCTGAACTGTTTATTGGGTTGGGAAAGACATACAGACAGTTACTTGGCTCTGTTCATGACTATGTTTATGAGCAGAAAGAATTGGAAGTTGAACTAGCTTATTAAATACTGGAAACCATATTAAAGGCAACCACGGTGCAAAGTGCTTCCTCAACTTTAAAAAAAGCTCATGACATTGCAGCAGCGGGGCTAAAGATATGTGACACACAGATCTGGTAAGGCTCTTCACAGCAGGCACAATACAGGGAAGGGAAAGGAGCAACAGGATGAAGTTCTAGATGTAAATATGGCTTGTGTATTACCCATTACGAAAGCAACATCTGATGTCCTCAAATGAAAAAATTGTCATAGGCCACTTTATTCACCACACACTGGCACGTCATGAAAGATCCATGGGAAAGAGACCTCCTTATGTCTGTGGAGGCCAGACAGCTGCCACCATGCAGGGGTCCATTGCTTTCACCTGGCCAATGTGAAAGTAACACTTTCCATGGCATTGTCTGTAAACCATCACTGGGACTCTCGGGGGTGATCCTCCATCTGGGCATGATGGGGGAAGAGACTGCCTGAGCATTTGTGTTCTGGGTGTGGAATAGTCATATGGAAACTGAGTCAGCTGTTGCTGGACTAAAGCTATACTAAATCCAATGTTCTGTCCGCAACTACTGTTTCATAGCCACAAGAAGATCCAATCCATAGCTAACAGCTCTATAATAAATCCGAGAAAAGCCAGATGACAAGGCAGTTTTGTTTAATAATGTGTGCTGTGTTCCAGGGAGTTCTCTTCTCATGGCTGTTTAATAATTAAATAGCTTTTTCTAAAGGGAAGGAATAATTGAAGGGATGATTGTTGCTGAATTCTTTAGGGCAGCAGCAAATTCTCACTCTGTGTGGCATCCCAGAAGGGCTGTATTTAACAGAGGTACTTTGACTGTCATGTCAACTGTGGTGTGGAAGGAGGAAGACTTGCTAGAACATAAAAAGGCTAATCATCATACCAGTGGTTTCCATGACTCAATTAAAAATGTTTAAAAACAGAGGGGCTTACAGTTACCTTCAGCCAGAAGTCTGAATAACTTCACAAACTCTGTCAAATTACAGCAGCCAAATTTATATTGCTTCACTTAAGTCACCCAAAAGACAAACAGGAATCTTTGTTAGCATAAATCCAAAAACCATCACTTCTGCTCTGTGGGGATGCTTTATGCTTCTCTCTCTGGAACCTTTATTAGGAATTACAATTGCCTTTTTAAAGCCTGGGATGAAAACCCAGTGGTGTTTCCTTTAGATTTAGTTAAAAGATTGGGATCTGTACATCTTTAAATTCTGAAGCTTTGATCTGGATCTAATCTTTGCTGATGTCATTGTAAGCCAAACCTTTGTTTCTGTGATAGGTGAAATCAAAACCGAGGATCCAGAGACTCTCAAGTTTGGCAGAAGTGCAGATAGAAATCTGACCTTTCTGGCTCGGTGATGTCTACCCTCTTGGGCAGCACAACAGAGACTGAACTGGGGACCTCCAGAGGTACCATTATGTATTGTTATAGCCAGTGAGGGGGAGGGGTAGCTGACAGCCTTGCCAGGCCCCTGGGCAAAGTAGGCGGGGGCTGGCTCTGTGCACCTGGCAGGGGCAGGGCCTTGAATGGAAGGGACAGGGCTAGGGACAGCCAGCTCTCAGCACCACCCAGACCATGCTGCACTATGCCTCTCGCAGCCAGCCCTTAGTGCCACCCAGAGTGCACTGTGTGGGGATCTGGCAGTGATGTCAAGGGTCATGGGCTCCAGCCACTGCCACTGTTGCAGTGGCAGCATCCTGGAGCCCTGGCTCTTTGGAATCAGGGGGTCCTGCGGCAGCTGTCCCTTTTGCCCTACCCCCATCAGAGGGACTGGCTACAGCTGAACTTGAAGGCTCATGGCTTTGTAGCAGGGGAGAGTAACTCTCAGCTGCTAGTTTGGAAGGACACACTCACAGCCTCTCATTTGGAAGAACACACTCAACATTTCCACCTCCTTTTGTGGAAAAATGAAGCTAATGACAGACATTTCTTGTACAGCAGTTGTAGACAGCTTTCAAATACCCTTAGTGAAACAGTGATTTTACTGTATGTATCTCTTCATTCTTATGTCAAAATTGTGCATCTTTTCATTGGCATCCTACACCACAAAACAGAGTGACAGCTGCAATTTCTGCCATATGCCTGTCTCTTACAGCCAAAAGGCATACATATTTCTCTTCAGTTTGTCAGCCAAGATACATTTCACCAAATCCAGATGTCTCAGTGAAAAATGAAGTTGTGAAAGAAACAAGACACAATCACTTTTAGAGATGTCTTGCTAAGAATCTTTGAGGGTGTCCATGGGTTCCCCTATATTCTGCTGATGCAATAGCCATGGGGTGAGAGGGCATGAAAGCCTCAAATGCAATCTGAACCACAACACCTACACTGCTAAACTTAAAACACTAGATCAGACCCTGGTTCATCTAACCAGCCTGGGAAACTCCCTACCAGCTGCAGTGTAGCCATATCCTATAACTTTAGAGTGTAGTCTGGTTTTTATCATCCCTATGTTACTAACAGACAATTGCTCCCACCTCCAAACTAGAGGCAAACAGTGGTGTCACTGCAAACCAATACCCAAACATTAACTTGTAATTTGTTAATTAAGATAATTTGTTAATTAGCCTACAGATTATTGCTCACGCAGGCAGAAACTCTATTCCCTGCCATTTCTCTTGACAATTCTTAATGTTTTTAAATTTCCATTACAGAACAGGACAAATAATCCACTCCTTCAGGAACAAACTTGAAGGAAACATTAATTAAACTTACATTAAGTATACCAGCTATAGAATTGGAATTCCTAGACACCCCTCATTACAGAAGGAGAACTGTATGTAACACATGAGGGTATTGTATAGAATTATAAGAATGTGCTACCTTTTCAGCAATATGAAAATTAAAAAGCATGTGACAGCACAATGGGACCTAAGGACATTTTGAGCTACAAGACAGGTAAAAGCAGAAGGCAGCTACAAAATGGCTACTGTAGGGCTGAAGCTGTATGTTTCTGCCAAATTTAATGGGCCAGCCCCAGAATGACAAGTTGGCCTTTAGGCGAGCAACCCTATGTCAAGGAGAGTCAGAAAGGTCAAAAAGAAATGAAGGAAGGTGTTCTCAGGGAAATGTGTCTGTGTATCATTATATCCCCAAAGCATTACCAGCAAAAGTTTGAGCAGCATTACAGGTAAAACCAGAATATTTGGACTTCGGATAACTGGCAAGAACAATTAACCAACACATGCTCTGGTGTAACAGGGAGGGTTGCCAGGGGGCCTGGGGCTGGCTGCCCACCTGGGGCCATGGAGCCAGCTGTCCATCTAGCAGGGCTGTGGCGCTGGCTATTCAGCCAGCAGCAGTGGGTCTGGGGCCAGCTGCCCAGCCAGGACCACAGGGCTGGCTGGCTGGCTGGCTGACTGAAGCCACCTGCCTAGCTGGGGCTGCAGGGTTGGCTGTCCAGCCGGTGTTGACTGTCAGCCAGCAGAAGTGGCAGGAGGACCCTTGGAGCAGGTCCAGCAGCCCCACCCCAAAATTCAGCGCTTTTGATTATCCAGCACCCCGGTTCCACACGGGTGCCAGATAATACAGCTTCTACTGTATTCAACAATTGTGAACAGAAGAACAAATAGACAGATTACTCTGGATCTGAATGACTTTGTCATTTCCCCTAGTAGTTAAGATACTGGGGGCTTTGCTGACACCATGGGGAAGTCTCCCTCAGTGGCTAAAGGGCTTGCTGCTGCTGCTGGGGGAGAACCACTTCAACTGGTTACTCATTGTTCCTTATCCCCGCCCCCCAGCCCCATGCCACCCCTTGGCCCATACCTGGGGCTTGCTGCTACCTGGGGAAAACCAAAAATTCTTTTTTTCATGCATTTTTCTATCCTCTTTCTTCTAACTTTAAAAAACAGTCCGGGACCCTGCATTGAGTCTCCCAAACACCAATATAGTGCATGGGGAAACCCTAAATTCTTTCTTCCTACATTCTTGTCAATGTAAGAAACATTCCGGGCCCCGTATTATTTTCAGGGATCATATTTCTGCCACGCTGGGAGATGGGACACTCAGTGGATGGCCAGTTGAGAGCACAGTTGTTGCACAGAAGCCTTATGGTGCTCTGGAAAGACAAATGCCCTTCCATTAACAACATAATGAATGGGGAAACCAAAAATTCTTTCTTCCTGCATTCCTCTCAAATTAAAAAGCAATCCAGGCCCCTGCGTTATTTTCGGGGATCACATGCATGCAATCATCAGTGTATGTTCAGTTGAAAATACAATCGCTTCACCCGTGTTGGCAATGTAATGTGGGGGGGGAACCAAAAATTCTTTCTTCTAATTTTGAGTTTTTGGCATTATTTCCAGGGATTGACATGTTTTCAGGGATCAGGAGGAGAATGAGGAAAAATGCAATGGGAGAAGATGACATCAAGACTGGTGAACATACCCGGAATGCTATGGGGATGAGGGAACTGTGGGATAGCTTCCCACAATGCACTACTGCAACAGTTGATGTTAGCCAATGTGCATGTGGCAGCAATGACTCGACTTTGTGGGAGCATGGTTTGATGTGAGAATGGTCAAAATTGAACTTATAAATTCCAGAATTACAAAATCGATATAAATGCATTTGAATTTCTCATAGGGTAGCTGTAGCCTGTAATATTACCATTAGTATTTCTGATTATTTGTATTATAATAGTATCCAGGGATCACAATCATAGACTATGACTCTATTGTGCTAAGCATAGAAAAAGGACAAAATGATATTCCTTGTCCTGAGAAGCTTATAGTCTAAGGATGGCCAAGATGGCTTGTTAAATGGGAAGGTCTCTGGGGGCTTTATAGATCAAAACCAACACTTAAACCTCTATCACAGTTAACATATCCACTGGTGAGCACAGCTAGAGATTTTTGAATAAATATGCTTCCCCACATTTCTTTTCTAGTATCAAGGGTTTAAATACACCTGGGTATCCAAAGATAGTGTTCTGGCTATCCAAGATTTCCATAGTCACACGCTATGTTTGAAGTCCACACATGGTACCTTTCTTTTCCTTCCCAGCCTCCTCTTAAATCCAGTCTGTGGCTGTTGGCTCATGGAACTTTACAACTGAAAAGTGAGTGATGAATCATACAGCAGGTGACATACTCATCCTTGAAAAGTGCAAACATTGATGGAATAATTGGGCTTAAAAAAAGAAGAAATGGAACTCACTGGGGTATTTCAGTCTTACAGCCTGGACTTGCCAATCGCCTCTGGTAAATTTATTGTGCTATGTAGACCTTGGTGGTGTTCTTCATGTGGAAGGATCAGACCCTATTCTACCTCCTGCATGGCTATGTAGGGTCATGTCCCTGCAGCTCTGAGTCTGGTGGTTGGGGTGGAAGAAATGAAGGATGAGTGACTGATATTCCACCCCCTTTTTTCTTGAAAAGGAAGGAGGAAAAAAATGGGGGAGAAATGGTTGTATCTCCCCATCCCCCAACATGTTCGTCAGTAATGCTGGCTGAACATGACGGAAGAAGGTATCCTGTTGCTTGGCTTATAAAGGCCTAATACTGCATACTCTCGCAACAGTAGAAAAGGGGAGCTCTGGTGATATTGTTAATTCAGGGGGGCATTTTTCTTGCCCTCCCACCATGGCACTCATTGGTCTCTGTCCTCTTCTCAGGTGTCTACACCACAAAAACCCTCTCTAACAAAAGGCAGTTTGTCAGCAGTCCTGACACAGAGGGCAAAAAAAAAGCTTGAAATTGCTTCCCACCTGCAGAGCTGTTGCATGCAGTACATTTATCTGTGCCAGAGGTCTGACATCTTTCCACAGGGTTAAGTGTACTATAGAACAAACACAGCAAAGCAGAACCACCCTCCCACGCCATATGCACATAACTGAACTTTCTGTGGAAGAAGATTTTACAAAAACCACTCAATTTTTCACAGTTTTAATGAGACATTAAACAAAATTGTTATCAGGCTAAGCCAATTTTTCTGGCGGCATTTCAGATTTTTATATAAAAATGCAATATTACTGGCTGTCAGTAAAATGGAGGAGAGTGGTAGGTGCAAGGGAGGCATGAGAAATAACAGTTGTCAGCAACCCACACCCGTTTGTTAGTTACTACAAGGACAAAATCACTACGGACTAGATTCACCAGGGAGATTTAGGCATCTTACTGCCCCTTAGGCACCAGTAACATTCACAAAATTCCCTCAGCTGCCACCTAACCCTACAGGAGCCCAATATCTTTGTCATTGGCCTATCCACTGAGGAAGGCCCGTAGGCACCTGCATTTTGCAGATGTGCACACGTACAGCTATCAAAGTGCTGCCATCACTCAGTGCTGCTCTATTTTCAACCCATTCCTAATGTCTAGCTTGATTCACAGGCTAGATATTGCCCTGTCTTCCCTGCTCAGGAGCAGGAACTTGAATTTGTCTTCCAACTCCTAGATGAGTGCCTTGACCACCTGCTCCATGCTGACAGGAGCCTTTCTGGAGATGGATGGTCCCTCACAGGCAACCTGAGCTAGGCGCTTGGTTTTTGCTATGTTTTCAGTGGGGCAGCACAAGCCAGGGAGCTGGCAGAAAGCCCCTGAAGGGACCGTGTCAACTGGTCCCTCAGCTACATCTTCCACCCTATAGAATGAGCCATTGTACCACAGCAAGCTTTAGGAGGTTGGCTTCCTTTCAAGAAAGAACTTTTTGTTTTCTGTGCACAGAATTGTTTCCATTATTATTTTCAGTTCAACCAGTGAATCTATAGCAGGAGATTTTAAATTGGATTAACCATTAGTCCATAGCTTTCTTTCAACCAGTAACACTTGGGAAAACAAGATGCATTCAAATGAGCACCTTTGCTTTTCCTCAAAAGCTTTAATAAATGACAGAAGAAGGCTATCTCAAACTCTCATCTGTTCCCATAATATTTTCAGAGATGATGTTTCATCTGCTTCTTGTAAAATCTGTGATAATTCAGTTATAAAAGCAAGAGATTTCAGTTAATTTGGCAGTCTTTGCTGAGGCTTTCTTTCCAATCTTTTCTTTTGGCAAATTCCTTATCAAAAGGCTTGCTTAAGACAGATCATACCATATAGTGGTTTCAAGGCGGGAAAGTAGCTGAGGGACCATTTGGCATGGCATAGGCACCTGGGTGATTCCAGAGCGCATACACATTGTGATTTCCTACTTTGCCTTCTTTCCTTCTGCAAAGAATGGCCACTTGCTTTCACCGGGAGGGGAATGAGGGCAAGGTGATGTGGGAAGAAGACATCATATGCCTACAACCACTTGTGAGACATTTTTTTCCCATCATGTACCAGAAAAAACCAGAATGCTTTGGGGCTGAGGGAACTGTGGGATAGGTTCCTAAAATGCACTACTGCAACAGTAAATCTTTGGCAGTATAGTGTGGCAGCACTAACTTGACTTTGTGGGGAGGTGATGATACACGAATTCAAATTTATAAAACCCAGTATTAAAAAATTGAATTTAATAATATCAAATTTCTCATAGTGTAGACATAGCCAGAGATCAATTTTTCAGCTTTGTGTAGGCATGGCCCAACAGGGCTTTATTTGCAGAGGTGTTATGTCCATCTGTGCATGTAGGCTGCATCTAAGTTAGAGGGTTATGCTGACATAGTTATTTCAACATAGACTCTGGAATGTAGATGTACCTTCAGCTTTTGCATGAAAAGTGTTTCAAGTCCCCAGGTTTGCAGAGAAAATGCTGAAAATATAACTTTATGCCTCAGAAAGCAAAGGCTCATAAAAAGACCCAACATGAATTATTTGTTTATATATTTATTTCTCTTTCATCATTATTTTAAGCCAGTCTCATGATTTTTTTATTTGGCTCATGATGTTGCTATGCCTGAGGTTGGCTGTGGTCCCAGGTTGAAGGATTTTGCATTGATATAGCATCTATTGGAGGCTAAGCTTCATTTCTGCTGCTCCAGAAATTCAAGGAGGCAGGAGCTAGCAGGAGACTACAGAATTTGTCAAAGCTTGTAGAAATCCTGGCTGAGGCAAGTGATACATAGAAACAATATTTTTGCTCCTGGGTAACAGGTGTCTTTATACACAAGTATGTACAAATAAGCGTATGGCCACTCGGTGCAAGGGATGCTGATGTTCAGTAGGTATACCATGCAACTGGGTTTTCCTGGATATGACCTCATGGTCCTCCAATCTCCTTATGGACTGTTGTCTAAAATACAGAACACTTCCCTGAGAATCTACAACCACTGCAATGGAAGTTGTAGGAAAGGGTCTGCCAAGAACTACTGGCTGCGTTGGATATGAGGAGTCCGATAGTGCAGTGTTTCTCACACTAGGGGTCCCATCCCAAAAGGGAATGTCAAGGTGAGTGCAGGAGGGTAGCCGTGTGTTTGGCTTTTCCCAGACATGACTGCTTGTTTAGTCCTCCGATCTCTGCCCAGGTGGACTTTGGACATAGGAAAAAATGTCCATGATTTTTCCTTGCTGTCAGAAGAGGATGGCTGGAGACAGCTGCTATCAGCAGCCCAGCCTGGAAAGCATTCTCATTTGCTGCATCAACTCAGAAGGAAGAATGGCAATACCATAGCTTGCTTTGCTTCCTTCTGCACTACTGCTGGTTATGACTGACTTCAGATGATGGTTCCTGGTTTCTCTGATCGCCCAGCTTGGAAAGTAGAGTTGCCACCTGCAGCAAAACTGAAGGAAAGGTGGCAATACCATGCCATACCATGCTTGCTTCTGTGCTGCTGCTGGCAATAGTGCTGCCATCTGAGATGGGCCCCACATGAGAGGCTGTGGCTCTGTGGCCTCCCCCCACACAGCTCTCAAGGCAGCCCCACCAATAGCAACAGCGCAGAATGAAAGGCAGCAGGAACATACTATGCCACCCTCTCTCCTGCACTGCCGCCGGTGGCCACGTTGACTTCTTGAACTACCAGCAATTGCTACTCTGTAGTTGTTCATCTTGGAGAGCAGTGCTGCCCCGAACAGTGGCACACAAGGAAGTGTGGGAGTAGCAGACTATGCCATTCTTGCTTCTGCACTGCTGTTAGTGGCTCCTGCACTTGACACCCACTCTCCCTTGCTGCCTAGCTTAGAAGTTAGAGCTGCCACCAGCAGCAGCACAGAGGGAAGGGTGGCAATACCATACCATGCCTCTGTGCTCCTGCTGGCAATGGGGTTGCCTGCCAGGTTGGGTACGTCAACAGTTGCCAGCATTCCAAAGTATCCCCCTTAGAAGGCTGTGCTGCCATCAGCAGTGCCATAGAAGGAAAAAAGGCAATTAGCTATCCAGCACCAAAAATACTCCATTTTCCCTTTTTAATCAGGAGGAAAATCCCCATTTTGACTCAAGCATAAAGGGTGAAATGCATCAGCGCCTCTCTATGTATATTTTAAAGAATTGGCCACTGCAGCCAACAATAAACAAAGTCTTCCCTTTGGCAAAGTCATAAAAATGTCTCTTCTTTTGGATTTATTTCAAAAGAATTCTTCATGCCTTTCCGAGATTTCTTTTGGATTTTCATTTGCAATTTCAGTATTTGTGAAAATAAACTTTTTGTAATTATTTGAGAACTTATTTTTTACGTTTCTAATTTGCATTAGGAGGAAGATTTTCTATTGTTAAAGCCTTGGCACTTGGGCCAGAAATTATTACCAGTGTTTATTTCCACATATATATACTTGGAAGTCGCATAGACTGTAATGAACTTAGTTTGTCCTGGCATGAAGTGTACAAACTCTGAGGAATTCTGTCTGTGAGCTCTAGTCTGGCTCGTTTGAACTAGTTAAGCATACCATATTTTCCTTCAGCAGATCTTTGGCACAATGTCATGAGGCCATTGGTGTCATAACATTGTTCCAAAGCACATGCGAATATGTCGTTGGTTTGGAGTTCTTTCAAATATGGGAACACTGGATTCCATTTCTTCACCATGTGGAACAACACAAATCCTAATACACATGATCCATTTTTATATGGTATTCAATGGGCAATGGACAAACTGCTCAGCTTTTTATGGGGAGATGACTGGTAGCAGAGTGATAACCTCTGAAGATTCAAACTTCTTTTAATTAAGTCCACTGTGGCAAATCTTCCATTTCTCTCTCACTCTGTGACATCACCACCCCTCAAGGTCTCAACTCATGACAAACTCCTTCCTCTTTTTCATCACATTTGGATATGGCAGTTGCTTTTACCACCCAGTGCCACACTGTGAGCTCCATTCTGATGGTGTAATTTCTGTGTAAATGCAGAGCGGCTCCCAAACACCTGGATGAATGCTTGATGCTCTTGGTTCAGTCCAGATGAAAAAGCTGTAATGCATGTTGGCAGGAGGAAGCATTTTTGAAGTTGACAAGAACTGCAACCAGATGTCAAACTGAGGGCTGACATGTATATCTGCCTGTCGAGCCAAAGGTACAATCTCACGACCCACTGCAATGGGCTCTGATGGGTCAGTTGTTAGTCCATAGTGTGAAATTCATGTGAAACTGAATTCCATGTTCCACGAAGGCATGAGAGGAACCATCTGATATGACGGCGCATTATTGGATGCTTTCAGAATCAGGAGCAGCGTCAAACAAGGATGCGTGCTTGCTCCGACATTGTTCGAGATCTTCTTCGCACTCCTCCTGAAGCATGCCTTTGGATCTTCAACAGAGGGCATCTTGCTGTACACAAGATCTGATGGGAAACGGTTTAATCTTGCAAGGCTGAAAGCTAAGTCTAAGGTGCGGGAAGTCCTCATCAGAGGACTCTTCGCAGACGAAGCTGCTGTAGTGTCTCACACAGAAGACCAGCTTCAAAAACTGCTGGATCAGTTCTCCAAAGCGTGCAAGGACTTTGGGCTTACCATCAGCCTAAAGAAGACCAACGTACTCGGTCAGGATGTTGCTGAAACCTCATCAATCAGCATTGACAACTATATGTTAGAGGTTGTCCAAGTTCGTGTACCTCGGGTCCACCATCACTGACACCCTGTCGTTGGACACTGAGCTAAATAAGAGGATCGGAAAAGAGGCCACAACTCTGTCCAGACTCAGGAAGAGAGTGTGGAATAACAACAAGCTGTACACTCACACCAAAATGCAAGTCTACAGAGCCTGCATCCTCAGCACCCTCCTTTATGGCAGCGAGACTTGGACCCTGTATGCCCGCCAGGAAAAGAGGCTGAACATCTTTCATTTGCGCTGCCTCAGGTGCATCCTTGCAATATCATGGAAGGACAGAGTGACCAACACTGCCATCCTCGAGCAAGCTGGAATCCCAACCATGCACACCATTCTCAGGCAGCGTTGGCTCCGCTGGCTTGGCCACGTCCACAGGATGAATGATGGAAGGATTCCAAAAGACATCCTGTATGGTGAGCTAGCCTCTGGCAAAAGACCTCCCAGACGCCCCCAGTTGTGCTACAAAGATGTCTGCAAGAGAGACCTCAGAGAGGTAGACATCGAGCTGGACAACTGGGAAGAACTAGCAGACGACCGCAGCAGATGGAGGCAGGGGTTACACAAGGGCCTTCAGAAGGGCAAGATGAGGATCAGACAGCTAGCAGAGGAGAAGCGAGCGCACAGAAAGCACAATAAAGACTTGCCAGACACCCACCACATCTGCAAGAGATGCAGCAAGGACTGTCACTCTCGTGGGGGTCTTCATAGTCACAGTAGACACTGTAAATGAAGTCCTCAATTGAAACTATAAAGGGTGCGATCTATAGTCTATGCAGACTGAAGGATGCCTACTATTACATTTGCAGGATAGTCTCAGAGTCCTCTTCTCTAGCATTCACTCTCCTTGACTGTCTGTTAGATCCTGGAATGTTACCACTTTAGTAAGGCATCACTCTGAACTGTATTTCACACACACACACCCCTGGGAGCAGTCAATAACTCCTTCTAGATTTCTGTGTCTAGATATGCACTGACTTGCAGGTGGCAATGGGTTGGGAGTTTGAGACCCCTGCTTTAGATAATATTCTAGAATGGGTTTTGGAGGATGGGAACTTTTCCAGGAAAAAATAACTTGAGTTGCTTACTTCAAAGTATAACTTCAAAGTAAGCAACTTCAAAGTTGAGGGTCTACACACACCCTACTTTGAAGTTAAACTTCAAAGCAGGGCACTACTCCACTCCTGGGAATGGAGTAAGGAGTTCAAAGTTGGGGAAAATGTGTGTATACTCTGCTGGCTACTTGGATGTAGTGCCTAACTTTGAAATTAACTTCCAGGTTAGTTCCTAGTGTAGACATGCCTGATGAGGGGTCTCAAACTCCCAGGCTGCAGGCCATGAATGGGCTGGAGCAGGGGTTGGCAACCACAATAGCAGGAAGAGACTTTTTTTTTTATTTGGTAAAATACTTAATTCAAGCACCACAATGCATGTGAATATGAGATGGTCCTTAACAAATAACTTCAAACAATACTTTCTGTAACCCCTGTTTTAAGAACAGCACACACAATGATTTGTAATGTGATACATATTTACTGTAGGACATTCACTGTTTATTGCAAATAATCGAGGGTGTTTTTTCACTTTGCAGTTATAGCGGAGGGGATCCACAAAGAAGTCCTTGAAGAGCCGCATGGGGCTCTGGCCCTGGGCTGGAGCATATTTGCAATCTGGCCTGGGGAACATAGTGGCCAGGAGAGTGTGGGGGGGCATGTCTGAACCCATCCTTAATTCCCCCTCCCTTCCTGTCACTGCTCCAACCTCTCCCTCTCCACATGACACCCCTCTCCTGATGGTCAGAGCCTAAGCAATTGCTGGGAGAGCCTGGAATGGGGCAGCAGCAGTGGTTGGATCCCTTGCACTTGCTGAAGTGGCAGGAGCCCACAGGGAAGTGAAGCATGCT
This sequence comes from Carettochelys insculpta, assembly GCF_033958435.1. Taxonomy (NCBI): domain Eukaryota; kingdom Metazoa; phylum Chordata; order Testudines; family Carettochelyidae; genus Carettochelys; species Carettochelys insculpta. The sequence continues at coordinate 145,753,202 of NC_134139.1, read as the reverse complement.
TGATGTCCCTTGGAGGATGGGTTCAGACATTCACTCCTGGCTGCTGGGCATCCCAGTGCAAATATGCACTGACTTGCAGTTGGCTATGGGTCGGGAGTTTGAGACCCCCTGCTTTAGATAGTATTCTAGAATGGGTTTTGGAGGATGGGAACTTTTCCAGGAAAAAACAGTATTCACATGTCCCACATTTAGGATTTCTTTCATATTTTAAATACACATACACACTACAGTAATGAGCACTTTATCTGAAAAAATAAAAAGCCTCATTACATTAACCATATTAAAATCAAACTTCTTTTTAAGCAGAGAAAGGTATTATGTGGTCCAGGAACTAAGGCGCACATTTCTAACTGAGAAAGTAACTAAACAATGGAATAATTTATCCAGGACTGTGTTGGGCCACTTTAAGTCAAGGCTGAATATTGTTGCAAGAGCTCTGCTCTAGAAATTATTCAGGGGAAATTCTATGGCCCGTGTGAGACAGGAGGTCAGATTAGATGATCGCAACAGACTTTTCTGGCCCTGGGATCCATGAAGTTTCCTGCTTCCTAACAAATGCTGCCATCACATCTATATGTGCATGGCCAATATGTGCATGGGGGTGAATGACTGAAGGTGGATAAGCTGGGTTGTCATATTGATAAGGAGTTCCCTTCAAAGGTGACACTACTGATGACAAGCAACACAAATCAGTAGTTGCTTTATGAATCTGCACAAGAGAGGGCTTGTGCCAGGGCTAACTGACTGAGGCTGAAGAATGATTAAATGCTGGCGGGCTGAAGGAAGACCATGGACTGCATTGGCTCAGTGGGGCCAACAGCTGTCACAAGCACAGGGACATGATGGCAGGGGGGCCCAGGGTAGAAGGAGCAGGGCTTAGGGATGTCAACCCTGCCGCCCTTCCCCACTCTACTCCCCCTCCCTCCGTTGCTCAGAGCCATGCATGGAGTGTCCGCGTAGCCCTCCGAATCAATTCAGAGGGGCCTAGAGCTTCAACCAGTACCACTGCTGCTTCAACCATGGCAGTGCCTGGTATTCTGGCCCTCCTGTGCCCTCCCCACCCATGGGCACAGTTGTATGGAAAATCACTTACTTAGAGAAAGACTTCTCCAACATCTACAACTTGCCAAAATCTATACCTTACACTTAATGAGATAACTATGATTCCTTCTGTGAGGCTAGCTCATACTATAACAGATTTAATTAGGAGTGGCCAGGCTGAATTGTTTGATTTGAAATAATGTCGGTCAAAATGTAGCCATACTCTGTTTGGCTTTTCCATTACCATTAACCCAGTCTGTTGGTTGTCCTACCTTTTCAATGACTCATGACTTTCCCATAGTAAGTCTGCACTTATTTTATCTTAAAAGAAAAATGGAAGCTTCCTTCATGGACATATTAATAGTGATACTGATTGGTGTCTTTTCTTGTGCCATTTACCTTTCATACCTCTGAAATTTGGCCTATTATGCTGTTTGTGCTCCATAGATGATCCTTTAGCATTTCAGATAAATGCCTCTTTTACCCATTAAGTAGAGAGGCAAGTTTTCAGTCCTATTACAGGAAAAGTTTGTCAGCACTTACTATTTAGAAGGAATTACATTTTAGTAACACTTAACATAAGTTGTAATAGTTAAATTGCCATTGTACTGGATACAAGAGAACTTTTGCTTTGGATTTGTCCCCTTTCTTTAGCTACAGTATTCAATATTTTTTTCAATAATATTGCATTATGATCCAGCTTCTGGGCTACAGCTCTGCATAATCGTGTTTAGCTGTATTTACCATGCAGTGTGCAGTTTGCACTCATGGTACTTAAAAGATGTTGATCCTACCATCTTCTCCCATTATTTCAACTACAAATTGCTTTTAAAAATGATGTTTCCTTTCCCTATTGGACCAAAAGCTGGACTATGTCTTGACCTATGTTCACCCTGACTACTTCTTTTGTTATTGTGTGTTTTGATGCCCGGAAAAATAATTAAAATAAAACAATGCCTAACTCACATGGCAAAAGACAAGATGCAGTGACATAGAGCCCTAAAACTGGGGGACCAACCTGGTACAGCTATCAGAGCAAAGCTCAAGTGTGCTGACTATTACAGGTCCTTCCAAGAGGGACCAATGCTCGATAAATAGCGATACCATATTACTGATATATATGTGGCAGTCAACTACAGTGAGAAACAACAGTAAATTCAATGTGTGCACTTCCTAAAATGTATCTAGTGAAATCTTCTGTTGACTTCAGTGGGGCCAGGTTTTCACACATTAAATATGAGGGGCTGTGTTTAGGTACTGTGTCTCGTAGCAACTCTGTGGATGTGTTTACAACATCCAAGAACAGTGGTTTGTCTGGCACAAGCATCGCTTAAATGAGACTGACAAGGGGAAGTGAATTTCACAGTTGGCAATGCACAGAACTCTGGGCCAGAGTCAGGAGTCAGTAAATCACACAAGCATCTGGCTGCAACCTCCACAGCAGGAACCACAAGTACATATCCAATGCAAAAGTTGTGCGGATGTGACAACAAAAAATTGATTAGACCCAAGAGCCCAAGGCCTAACTAGAGCTATAATTTTTCACACTTACAGAATATTAACTGATGCTCAACCAAATAATCAGGTATGATGAGGAGAATAATGGAGACTTGGTGGGATGACACATAACTGGAGCACTGCTGTGGAAGGGTATAAACTGTTCAGGAAGGACAGGCAGGGGAGAAAAGGAGTGGCTATTTATGTGAGAAAGCAGTATGATTGCTCAGAGCTCCAATGTATGGAGATAGAAAAGACAGTTGAGGGTCTTTGGGTTAATCTTAGAAGTGGAAATAACAGAGGTGATGCTGTGTTTGGTCGCTGCTATAGATCACCAGATCAGGGAGATGAGGTAAATGAGGATTTCTTCAGACAACTAAAAGGGGTTTCCAAATTACAGGCCCTGGTTCTCATGGGAGGCTTTAATCACCCAGACATTCACTGGGAGACCAATACAGCAGCACACAGACAATCCAGAAAGTTTTTGGAGAATGTTGGAGATAACTTCCTGGTACAAGTGCTGAAGGAACCAACCAGGGGCCATGTGCAGCTTGACCTGATACTCACAAACAGGGAAGAATTAGTAGGAGATATAGAAGAGGGAGGCAACCTGGGCTTCAGTGACCATGAGATGGTGGATCTTAGGCTGGTGACAACAGGAAGAAAGGCAAGCAGTAAAATACAGACCCTTGATTTCAGAAGCTCAGACTTTGACTCCCTTAGAGAATTGAAGGGCAGGATCGCCTGGGAATCTAATATAAAGGGGAAAGGAGGTCAGGAAAACTGGCGGTACTTTAAAGAAGTCCTATTAAAGGCACAGGAACAAACCATCCCGCTACACAGTTAGAAAAAAAAATGTGGTAGGCAACCAGCTTGGCTGGCAAGGGAAATTCTTGGTGAGCTTCAACTCAAAAAGGATGCATATAGGAAGTGGAAACTCAGACAGATGACTAAGGAGGAGTATAAATATATGACTGGAGAATGCCAGGGGCAGGGGGCAGGAATAATCAGGAAAGCAAAAGCACAATTGGAACTGCAGCTGACAAGGAACGTGAAGGGCAACAAGAAGGGGTTGTACAGGCATGTTAACAAAAGGGCTATCAGGGAGGGTGTGGGGCCGTTACTGGATGAGGGAGGTAACTTGGTGACAGATGATGTGGGAAAGGCTGAAGTACTCAATGCTTTTTTTGCCTCAGTCTTCACAGACCAGGTCAGCTCCCCAGCTATGGCTCTAGGCAATGCAGTATGGGAAGGAGGTGGGCAGCCCATGGTGAGGAAAGAACAGGTTAAGAGAGATTTAGAAAAGCTAGATGCACACAAATCCATGAGTCCAAATTTAATGCATCCAAAGGTCCTGAGGGAACTGGCAGATGTCATTTCAGAGCCTTTGGTTATTATCTTTGACAACTCGTTGAGATTGGGAGAGGTCCTGGATGACTGGAAAAAGGCAAATATGATGCCCACCCTTAAAAAAGGAAAGAAGGACAGTCCAGGAAACAATAAACTGGTCAGCCTCACCTCTGTTTTTGGAAAAATCATGGAGAGATTCCTCAAGGAATCCATTTTGGAAGTACTTGGAAGAGGGGAAAGTAATCAAGGTTAGTCAACAGGGATTCACCAAGGGCAAGTCCTGCCTGACCAATTTGATTAGCTTCTGTGATGAGGTAACTGGTTCTGTGGACATAAGGAAGTCAATGGATGTGATATATCTTAACTTTAGCAAAGCTTTTGACATAGTCTCCCACAACATTCTTGCCCTAATTTAAGGAAGTATGGATTAGATACATGGACTATAAGATTAACAGAAAGCTGGCTTAATGGATGGGTCCAAAGGGTAGTGGTCAATGACTTAATGTCTGGTTGGCAGTTGGTTTCAAGTGAAGTAACCTAAGGATCAGTTCTAGGGCCAGTACTGTTCGACATCTTTATTAATGACCTGGATGAGGGAATGGATTGCACCCTCAGCAAATTTGCAGATTACACTAAGTTAGGGGGTCAGGTAGATACATTGGAGGGATGGGATAGGGTCTAGAGTGGCCTAGACAAAGAGGAGGATTGGGCCAAAAGAAATTTGAGGTTCAACAAGGACAAGTGCAGAGTCCTGCACTTGGGACAGAAGAATCCCAAGCACCTTTACAGGCTGGGGACCAACTGGTTAAGTAACAATGCAGCAGAAAAGGACCTGGGGATTACAGTGGATGGGAAGCTGGATATGAGTCAACAGTGTGCCCTTGTAACCAAGAAGGCTAATGGCATATTGGGGTGCATTAGGAGAAGCATTTCCAGTAGATCTAGAGAAGTTATTCCCCTCCACTCAGCACTGGTGAAGCCATATCTGGAGTATTGTGTCCAGTTCTGGGCCCCCCCAGTATAGAAAGGATGTGGATGCATTGGAGAGGGTTCAGCGGAGGGCAATGAAAATGATCAGAGGGCTGGAGCACATCACCTATGAGGAGAGGCTGAGAGATTTCAGTTTATTTAGTTTGCAGAAGAGAAGACTGAGGGGTGATTTGATAGCAGCCTTCAACGTCCTGAAAGGGACTCTAAAGAGGTTGGATAGAGGCTGTTCTCAATGGTGACAGATGGCAGAACAAGAAGCAATGGTCTGAAGTTACAGAGGGAGAGGTACAGGTTTGATATTAGGAAAAACTATTTCACCAGGAGGGTGGTGAAGCACTGGAATTTGTTACCAAGAGAAGCAGTGGAATCTCCATTCCTAAAGGTTTTAAAGTTCCAGCTTGATATCATCATGGCTGGGATGATTTAGTTGGGGTAGGTCCATCTTTGGGCAGGGGGTTAGACTAGATGACCTCCTGGGGTCCCTTCCAGCTCTAGAATTGGATGTTTCTATGATTATATCTGCCACTGCTCTTGAGGGTGTGATTTACCCTGAATTATTATTGGAACCCACCCCTTAGCCTCTTCTCTAAGGAAATCACAAGAATTAGAGTAAGCCAAGTATGCAAAAGAACCCTTATACTGACGCAGAAAATTCCAATCCCGGTTCAAACCACGTGTTAATGTGTCAAATTTGAATATAAAAAAAGTTCAGCAGCCTCTCTTTCAAAACTGTTGTGAAAGTTCCTCTTCAGTAAGACACAACCTTTTAAGTTATTGAATGCCCCACTCCATTAGAATGCTGGCTGACCGGTTTGTGGATTAAGAGTGTTTTTATGTCTGTTTTGTTCCCATTAACTCTTTGTCTAAGAGAGTTTGAAGTCTGTCCAAAACACAAAACATCTAGGCATTTTTGGCACATGATGGCATATATGATGTTAGTTGAGGAACATAAGAATGTGTCCATGATTCTGTGAATAACCCGGTTAGGGTCCAGTGATGGCACTTCCAGAATAGACATGTGGACAAAGCCAGCAGCAGGCTTTGCTACAAGGAAAAGTTCCAGGACTGGTGTTCCTGCGGTATAGACTGTGTTTGTGGGTGAGAATCCTCACAAGGTTGGGAGGTTGTCCACAGGAGAGAACAGGCCTGTCACCCAGGGCCTTCTGGAGTGTGTAATCCTGATTAAGGATAGGTTGTAGGTGTTTAACAATGCATTACGGTGGTTTGAGTTGGGGGCCATATGTAATGACCAGTGGTGTTCCGTTCTTGGCTTTTTTGGGCCTATCCTGGAGTAGCTGGTCTCTGGGTATTCTTCTGGCGCCGCTGATTTGTCTTTCTATTTCTCCTGGTGGGTAATTCAAGTTTATGAATATTTGGTAAAGATCTTGTAGTTTTGGTCTCTGTCAGTAGGATCAGAGCAAAAGCAATTGTACCTAAGGGCTTGACTGTAAACAATGGATCTAGTTATGTGTGCAGGATGGAAGCTAGAAGTCTGTAGGTAAGTACGGCGATCACTGGGTTTCTGATAGAGCGTTGTCCTGATCAGGCCATCCTTGATTTGTACTGTAGTGTCCAGGAAATGCATCTCTCACATGGAGTAATCAAGGCATAAGTTGATGGTGGGGTGCAAATTGTTAAAGTCTCTGTGGAATTGTTATAGAGTCTCTATACCATGAGTCCAAATCATAAAGATGTCATCAATGTATCGTAAGTAGAGGAAGGGTAATAGGGGATGAGAGCTGAGGAATCGCTGTTCCAGGTCAGCCATAAATATATTAGCCATACGGGTGCCCATAGCAGTTCCACTAATCTGGAAGTTTAAACTGTCCCCAAATTGGAAATAATTGTGGGAGAGAACAAAGTTACAGAGGTCAGACACCAGATTGGCTGTGGTGACATCAGGGATGGTATTCCTGATAGCTTGTAATCCATATTCATGTGGAATATTAGTGTACAGAGCCTCTACATCCATGGTGGCAAGGATGGTGTTGTCAGAAACTTTTCCAATGTTTTGTAATTTCCTTAGGAAGTCAGTGGTATCTTGGAGATAGCTAGGAGTGTTCATGGCATAGGGTTTGAGAAGGGAGAACATATAACTGGGTAGTCTGATGGTGAGGGTGCCAATACCCCAAGTGATAGGGCATCCAGGTTTCCCAGGTTTGTGGATTTTTGGAATTAAATAGAGTAATCCAGGTTGGGGCTCAGATGGTGTGTCTGAGTGAATAAGGTCCCAAGTAGCATCAGGGAGTTCCTTAAGTAGTTATTGTAATTTCTTTTGGAACACCAAAGTGGGATCAGAGGAGAAAGGCCTGTAGAATGTGGTATTGGAGAGTTGTCTGGCTGCCTCCTGTTCATAATCCAACTTATTCATGAGGAAAAGAGCACCCCCTTTGTCAGCTGGTTTGATTATAATGTCTGGGTTATTTTTATCAGAGGGGTAGCCGTGTTAGTCTGTAGCCTCGAGAACAACAAGAAGTCTTGTGGAACCTTGTAGACTAACAGATATTTTAGAGCGTAAGCTTTCGTGGGCAAAGACCCGCTTAAGGCTCACATCCCCCTGTCTGATCTGACTTGTTTTTTCCTCTTTTGATAAGTGCTGTTGATACTGGGCCATTTCCACCTTGCTGAATAGACCTTGTCAGCTCTGGCCCTCCCTCTTACTGGGACTCCACTCTTTAAATACCCCTCTGAAACCACCACCCCCCACTCATGCATCTGATGAAGCGGGTCTTTGACCATGAAAACTTATGCTCCAAAAGATCTGTTAGTCTATAAGGTGCCACAAGACTTCTTGTTCTCTGGTTTATTTTTGAGACTCTGGACAGCATAGCGTTCAGCATGGTTGAGATTGTGTCTCATTTGCCATTGTTTGCATATAATATCAGTCTGTTCACGGTTGCAGAAGCATTGTATGTAGAAATCCAGACTTTCGCTATGACCATCAGGTGGAGTCCACATAGAGTTCTTCTTCTTTTGGTGTTGGTAGGGGGGATCAAGAGAGTCAGACTGTTGTTCATAGGTGTGTTGTAAGAATTCATTTAGATGGAGGTGGTGAAAGAAGGCTTCGAGGTCACCACAGAATTGTATTAAGTTTGTGGAGGAAGTAGGGCAGAAGGAATTTTCACAACAGTCTAGAAAGAGAGGCTGCTGCACTCTCTTTTATATTCAAATTCAACACATGAACACATGGTTTGAACCGGGATGGGAATTTTCTGGATCATCATAGGGGATCTTTTGCATACTTGGCTTAATCTAATTCTTGAGTCCCCTCACCCGCCTTCTGCCCCTCCACTCTCTGATTTGCTCACCTTGATAATTTTTTTCTGATTTGTCAACCTTGATTACTATTTTGGTTCTCTGTGCCTTAAATATTGAGTCTGTTCTGGTATGGCTATGGTCTGAAGAAGTGGGTCTGTCCCACAAAAGCTCACCTCATAAATTATTTTGTTAGTCTTTAAAGTGCTACTTAACTGCTTTTTTGTTTTCACAGAAACAGTGTGTGTGTAATTCTGGTTAGCCCATTTAAATAAATGATGTATCTTCCTGTAGTTACGAGGCCAGTGTCCTACAACCTGCATGTGATGATGGTCGGTTTCTGGAAGCATTGTAGGACATAGGTTTTGATCTATAAATCATCTGGCTTGAGACCTGTGTTCCTGTCTCTCTTACTACATCATACCACCTCTAATTCCAGTGTCTGCACTGACAGTAGATTCTGCCAGTTCTGACTAAAGCCACCAGCATGCTGTTCTCCAGGAGGGACTTTGCAATTTACTCTCCTCACTTCATCTTCAATAGCTTGGGTTGGTTCACCTTCAGGGCATTCTGCAAGGTCCATTTAGGAATGCAGGGGCACTCTTGGATAATATTTATGGGTGAAGCTAGTCTGGCTGGGCTGACTTTATTTCTGTTTGGTTATGTCCTGAAGATAGAAGAATGAAAGCATCTGGTGTATTTCGCATATGATTGCATTTTTAATTCACATCAAAGCACCTAAAAAACAGGGTAGATATTTTAAAATAATGACTATAATATAGCTGCAGCAAAGTGTCTGGTTACCAAAAATTTAGCAGGCATACAATAGGTGTCTATATTGTTCAAGCAATTTTTTCTTAAACAAATAAATCTTGTCTTGCTTTTCCAAATTACCACAATTAAAAAGGCCTCCTGTTACTTTTCTCTGATTTTCCATACCTTGTCTTCAACTCAGCGGCAATTACTTGACAATCATCTCACAATTCAAGTAAGGCCTTAAGAGTTGCAAATAAACAAATTAATAAGACAAGTGTGTGTTGTAACCAACAGAGAGAAAAAGGCAGCTTTACTCCAGTACAAAGAGAGAATGCCTTCCTACATATTATTAATAGAAGATGAAGAATGATCTGTGAGACAGTAAAAATAGTTTGTGGACAATGTTCCAGATTCTTAAATTAGGGTTAAGCAGATTTAGGATAAGCCTTAAAATAGTACTTCAATGATTTAGGAGCCTGGAAACACATTTCAGCCTACCAGTTAAAATATAAAATCTGTGGGCATTTGCTATTAATTATTACCACTGTGTAGTCTGATCGCTGACCATTGATCTCTTTAATCATATGGAAGTCAATGAGTCTCAGGTTACAGCCATGCTGCAGTGGAAGGGTTTCGTTTTGTGCATGACCCCAGAACTCCTTGAGAGAGGTGAGGAATAAGAAAGGTCAATGGGACCATTTCTCCCATTGACCTTCCTCCATGCATACAGGCATGGAAGTTGATCACTGATACATGAATTTTAGCTATGCAATTGATGTAGCTAAAATCGGCTTATCAGCCGTGAACTTCTGTGTCTAGTGTGGACATAGCCTCAAGCTCTTAACCGTGCCTAATCCACTTGAAATTTTTACCCTTCACATGATGATTTCTCTCTACAGCAATACATACAGTGAAGCAAGCAAGAGATCTGTTGCATTTTGCTTTGTGCCTTAAACCAAGCAAACTATCATCCTGTATGTTAATGGGTTATCGTTCAGTATTCTGTTGCCTTACCACTGAACTAAGCCACTGGGATAGTGTTGCCTGAGGGTTTCTAGTGTAATTAGGCACATAAGCCAGCAGAGAAAAGTTAATTTTCTAATTTTGCAGAGCATGTAATTTATCCTATAAACTCATCAGGCCCAATAAACTGTTTTGTTATTATTTAATATATAATTTGTCTACATAAATGTTCTTCATCTGGTAGTTTAGGGATACAGAGCTGTATTCAATCTAAAAATGCGTGGGCCTAGAGGCCAGAACTGTGAAGCATTACAAGAGGAACATGGGGCCAGATTTTACAAAAGACGTAGAAGGATGAAGTTTCAGATAGGTATCTAGAAGTTTCAAAGGAACCTAAGCATGTTAGGTGCCTTTGAAATTTCCACTGAGGACCTATTTTAATATTTAGCCTCCTGAATGCCTTTGGAAATCTGCCCCAGACTGCTTATTCTGCATCAATTCATAAAGCCAAAATTAGGCATAAGTTAAGAACATAAGAATATAAAAATGGTCACATGAAGTCAAACCAAAGGCTCAGTATCCTATCTTCTGACAGTGGCCACGGTCAGATGTCCAAGAAGAATAAATGGAACAGGTAATCATCAAGGCTGGGACTACACTTGCCCCCAGCTTCGAAGGCGACATGGTAATCAAGAACACGGGAGACTACTAATGAAGTGCTACAGTGAATACACAGCACTTCATTAGGTTAATTTTCCCCCCTGGCAACTTCAAATCATCACACTTCAAAGTGCCAGCACGTGCGTAGCCACAGGAACTTTAAAGTGCCCGTGATAGTTCAAAGTCCTTTTACTCCACAAAATTTTGAGGGGTAAAGGGACTTTGAAGTAGCATGGGCACTCTGAAGTGCCCACAGCTACACACATGCCGGCACTTCAATGTTTGAAGCTTCGAAGTTGCCATGGAGGAAAATTAGCCTAATGAAGTGCCACATATTCACCGCAGCACTTCATTAGTGATCTCCCATCTCCCTGATTACCATGCCCCCTTCAAAGTTGGGGGCAAGTGTAGACAAGCCCCAAGTGATCCATCCTTTATAACCCATTCCCATTTTCTGACAAATAGAGGTTTGGGACACCATTTCTACACATCCTGGCTAATAGCCATTGATCTATCCTCCCAGAATTTACCTAGTTCTTTTCTGAACCCTGATAAAGTCCCGGCCTTCGCAACATTCTCTGGCAAGGAATTCCATGGGTTGACTGTGTGTTGTGTGAAGAAATACTTCTGTTTGTTTGTTTTAAACATGCTGCCTATTAATTTCATTTGGTAAACCCTAGTTCTTGTTATGTTGACATTTGGTCACCTGTCCTCTTAATTCCTTCTGAAGCACCAGGCTTTGGCCACTTTCAGAAGACAGGATACTGGGCTGGATAAACCACTGATCTGATACAGAATGGCTGTTTTTACTGACAATTCAATGTAAATGAACATAAAAAGGGGTGACAATGAAATGCAGGAGTCAGACTTTGCAGCCATAACAGCAGCTAGCAAGGGTGTGCAAGAAGGCAGAGAGTAAAGTAGTTTGGTCTCTTGGTCACACGCCTTCTGAAAAATGACCTACAAACCACATATTTAGCACAGAAGGAGGAGGAAGAGAATATCTCCTGTTTAAGAGAAAACAGCTTGATCACAACCCCAAGCTTAAGTCACATCCTTTCCTGGAATCTTGCCACTTTGTACTGCAGCCTCTGGTAAGGCAAAGGGATTGGAAAACATTGTCATCTAAATTATTAAAAAGTAGGCACGAGAAATTGTGGCAATAACACATTGCAAAAGAAACTTCACTTTTCAGTTGTTCTCTTTGTTATGAACACATCTGTGCAAGGACCCCGTAGTCATATACAGGCCCATTGACAGCGGGAGAGAAAAGGGGCATTTGCCCCTGACCCAGCATTTCAAAGGGGTGCAGACTTCCAGCTGCTGCCTTGCAGAGGCAGCCAGCATTTTGTCCCCTTTGAGATGCCACGGAGCACTGTCCTGCAACCCTGCACGGGGTTTGGGGGAGCCTCAGGGCTGACTGCCTTAAGCCCCACCCCTCTAGTCTTGGCACCACTCCTTCCAAGGGCAAGGAGCTGGGCCCTCAGCTGCTGTTGGCGCCACTGGTCACATAGGTCTGTAAGGTTCTTAGCATGTAATTGGTGCTTTAAATAAATGCCAACTTTATGTGTATAGCCGGTTAAGCAGCAGATATAGGAGTAAATTTCCAGGGGATAGCTGGAAAACAAAGAAGCAGTGAAATGTGGTGTCCGCGAATGTTCGGTTATTCTCAGATGAGCTAGTTCACTGTACCTGTGGCGATAAGTATTGTAATTTATTGTCAGTGATGCAAAGGACTTGATTACACAGAATATGAAGTTCCATATCATGTTTTTTATTCTGCAGTGCAGTATGAAAATGCTGTCCCCTATTTCCATGTGGAATCCCATTAAAGGCTGGCCAGGTTCCATGACATCAAATCACATTGCAAGATCAGGGCCTAAAAGAACAGATCATTGCCAAAATAAACTGCATATTCTTTGTTTCTTGGGTCATGTTCCTATTCTCTCTTGATAAGTGGGACTGAAAATTAAGAAGGACGGCACAGACTCATGCTGGGAAATAACCTACTCTGACCACAGTTTTTTGTTTCCTGTTCATTAACTTGAAACGAACTAATTCTGGATGGTTCACCCTTGGAGAAAGAGTGCATGAAGAAAGAATGTAGACAAGTTTTCAAAACCTTACTGGCTATTTTGCCTCAAAGGGTCAACAATAACATAAGCAAAATTGTTTTGGCTACTAAACTGAAAAACAGGTGTACATCTATCCCAAACTGAACTTTTGACACAGGGACATTTCTAGGAGAATCATGTTTCTGAAGATACGACATGACAAATTGTCATCGCCAGATGTTTGTGCTTATAAAAAGATGCAATGCCGCTTAATTAAGGACATGCTGGTGTACAGTGATAGCTTTCTCCATAAATCTTAAATTGTAACTTAGCACACACACCAATACATATAATGGTCAACTACTGTTTCAAGCTTATTTCCCTTATTATTTATTAATTTTAGTGGGGTTCAGAATCCTTTACTTACGTACATGGCAAACATGTGGAATCACACAGGTAAATCCTGAAATGCTGAGCATAAATATAACCAAACTTTACTTCTTTGTTTTTAACTCTTCTTCCTGGAGTAGCTTAGTTTTACATTTAAAAAATCAAACTTCTGATCAAAAGAGTGGCTATTGATCCGTGTTTCGAGATCTGCTTTGTATTTAAGCAGCACTGTGTACAGGACTCAGTAAGTAGATGGCTATTCTCAGAAGGATTGGGTGATCGGTATTATTCAGCTAAACCTTTCAGTGTTTGGATGCTTTAAATAAACCTTATAGGAACTCTCAGACCTCTCTGAAATTGAAATATGTTTTAGGAGACAGAAAAACTCATCAGGTTAATATTTGTTATTAAAGGAAAAATGCTGTCCATCATAACTCTGCTAAACTCAAACCAAACCCATGGGTCTACATGAGTGTAATGCACTGCAGTAGATTTAGGGAATAGTGATGAGATGGACCTGACTTTTCAAAAATGGTCTCCAGATTTCCACACGCAAATCCAGCTAAAGTTGTTGGTAGAAACTTGAGGGCCTGTTTGAAGTTGTTTTGACTGTTGAGACCCTGAGAATTACACTGTATAGAACACAGGAAGGAAGATTTGAAGATTCATTAACAACCATCTCTGGCAATAGGTGGGCTGAATGGAAGTCTGAGTATTTGTTATGATGCTAAAAAGCTAACACACAAAGTTACAAACTCTACAAGATACTTTTTGTCAGCTGCATGGTAGGGAAAAGCAGAAGGCCTGCGTCTTTTTGATCTGTCCAACATTCATCATTGTAATTTTTGTTACTGTGTCTCAAATGACACCAAACTTGTGTGTTCTAGAATATGAGAGGACCTTGACCTTCCAACTCACAGAATTTTACATCAGGACCTCAGGAAGGACTTGTTCTCTCCACATAAGGCCCGGTACCATTGATTGGCTAGATTATTGGACTTTTTCAAATCCCAGGGAAGGCAACTGCAAAGTTATTCTTGAATTGGAGGCATTTTACAACAGTCCATGTCGGGGTGAAAGGGCTGGACTGGGAGAGAGAAGAAGCAGGACAAGCAGAGACGAAAGCACGAAGTGTGATGCTTCTAAAGGCTTCACATGGAAGAGGTGGTGCATTGGTCCAAATAGCATAAAACATTGAAATATAGTGTGATTCCATAGATAAAAAATTAAAATATTGCTTAAACATCACACGCTTTTGCCCACCTTCCCGAGGCCCAAGACTCTCATGCTATTATAGCTCTCAGAGCAGCGTGCCCGACAAACATTTTTTATTCGACTCTGAAGAGACATGGACAAGTCTTCTCCTCCACCCGTCCCCAGCCAGTTTTACCTCATCATTAGCTAGTCTGTTGTGTGTGTGTGAAACTTTCTAGTTTGACTGATGGGTGGATGCTCTATACTGGCCTCACAGGGACAAGGTTTTCTATATAGGAAATCAGTTGGACTATTCTCATGTGTCAAGTGTAGTGCAGTGGTGAGTAACCTGTGGCGCAAGGGCTGCTTGTGCCCCATTGGGGTTGTATATGTGGCTCACAAGCCATTTTGTGTACCCTTGTCCATGCTCAGTGTTGCCAGAATCTGCGGGTTTCCACCCACGTAGGTTTTCTTCCTACCAGTATTACCAAAGTGAGCCACACGGCGAGCAAGAGCACAGGACGTGAGATGCATGCTGACTGAACACCACATTGACTGTGAGAGCCATGCACTCCCTCTGCATCCAGTCAAAAGCTGCTTCGGCTCAGTCAGCACACCCTGCAAATGCTAAGTACAGAAGAGCAGTTTGTAAAACTATTCTGTTCAATGAGGCCATCTTGGCTGCAACAGTCATATGGACCACTGAGACGGAGAGTCACTCATTCAGCCCACTCACTAGCCTACCCTGCCCACCACTGATGTAGTGGTTAAAGACCCTGGCTGAACAGGGATGAGCTGCAGAATTGGACCATGATGGATTGGAGTAACCAACTATGTTGCGGTCTTCAAAAGTTTGTTCAGACAAAAGCCCTTATGTCTCTTTGCTTTCATCCACTTTATTTCTGGCTTTTCCGTTAGGCTGTAACTAGATCTGAGTGAAATGATTGGTCACAGCAGCCTGAAGTTATGGAAAACAACAGATTTTATTTTCCAAGTTAAAACAACAGAATATGGATCAGTTGGGTTTAACACCCAGAAATTCTGCCCATCAGATCACTGTATTTGCCAGCCATTTTGGGATATCTCTTTCCAGTCTGAGGATGTATCATGGCATGAGCTATGTTCATTAATGGCAGTTAGTGTTGTCAGTAGAAGGGGAATATGTTTAAACGTTAGCTATTTAGGGGGGTTTCTTTTTCATTTCAGAATAGTCAGACCTTCTCTGTACCTTACTAGTAGCTACCCTAAAGAGGGCTAATTTTTCAAATTGGGTATCATCATATTTGTAGCAGTTACACTCCAAAAGGAGACCATCACATCTTGCCCATGTTATTGATCTTGTACACTTCAAAAACATAAAAAAAGAACCAACCAACCAGGTAAGGGTTAATAAATAAAATATTGACCAATTTTATGGATAAAGCAAAGTGTCTTAGACACTTTCAGGTCTGTGTTTCCTATGTGGGGTAAAGCAAAAATTGCACTGGACTATCTATGCAGAGGGGAAAATGTCAGAACTCTAATTTGCACCCACAGGTATATACAGGCTACATATATATGCTGAATTTAAGGAGCAAAATACATTTCATCTGGAGAAGGTGTAGCTGGACAGTGATTGCATGTTGAAATAACCATAAATGGAAAATCTGAATTTTTAATCCATTGGCAGTGGGATATCAACATACCCTCCTTAGGAACGTATTTTTGTGTCACAAGCCATCCCACCTTCCAGAACCCAAGACTATTCCTGAAATACTAGCCAGGGAGCATCTTTTTTCTAAATTCAGAAACAAATGTAGATCAATACCTTTTGACTGGCAGGAAAAACACCTTTAGCTAGGGCTGCTTTAACTAGTCCGATTAGCCCCTGAATGATTTCTCCTGCTTTAACCACACCTGTCCTCTTCGTTTAATATACTTATATTATTTAACTACTTAACTAGCCCTTAACAAGACACCCCTTCAATATTTAATGGTCATTAAACGTTTGTTAGTTGTTGAACAGCTATACTTGCCCCTGTACTGAAAAGAAAAGATGACATAAAGGTCTAATTCTGATTTCGCTGTGATTGGTTTCACGGTGGTGTAATTCAATTGACTTCAATGGTGCTATTCCAGATTTGCACCTATGTGAAATTAGAATGAGGTCTACAATGCCTATATCAAAAGATATAGCATTCCGACTTAAACAGGCTTTGGCATGAAGCTCCTGGCTTTCCTGTCAATATCTCACTTCCTCAAGGAACTCCTGATTTTTTCCACAATATTATATTCCAAAATTTGAGGTATTGGTGGATTAGTTTATTCATCCAGCTCTCCCCATCTCTGTAAATCTATCACCTGAAAGGAATGGAGAAGCTGAAATTGGAGGAGCTGAGAGACTTGGCCAAGCACAGAGAGAGTGAGCTTACCTGTCAGTCTGCTCTGCAGCTTCAGATACCGCTAGCTCTGTTCCAGTCTTCCCTGTATTACACAGACAAATGGGGGGGAGAAATCATGGAGAGTGTCCCCAGAATGTCACAAATATAGTGGTGAGACAAGGAAACTAAGAAAACACAAAGTTCCTCGGCAGTGGAGTAACTGGGGAGAAAGGAGAGAAGGTCCGTGTGTCCAACGCAAAAATAATGGGAGGAGGATTTACAAGCAGGTTGCCAGCACTTCACTAGAGCCCTCAGAACAACTGTGTGATGTGATTGTGATTTCTAGAAACGAACCACATAGGTTATAGTTCCTCTTATTTTCCTGCCTGCTTCAATGATCTCATTTACTGCGGAAAGGGACTCCAAAAGAGAAGTTTTACCTCAAACAACATTAAAATATATACAACCTGTTTTCTTAATCCATTTGTCTGTAAGCTTTATCTAGGGCTAAGGAAAAACAAACTAAGATCCGTTCACTGATAGCCACAGAAAATCATATCAGAGTATTACAGTACTGAGGAACTCTGCTTTATGCATGAAGAGCCAATCACACTGAGTACTTGAAATATACTTAAGCTGTTATGATTTAGTATTAGCAGGTTTTCCATAAGAAAGGTGATATTTCTACTGGCAATTTCCAATTGCAAATAAAATTGCGAGCCTGGAAAAATATACCTACTGGAATTCACAAGATTCCCGTGAAAACAAGAGAGGAAGTCTTCCCTTAGCTTGACACTGAATATGGAAAAGACATTAGATATTGTCATTGTCTGAATTGATGCCCGATATCTTTACCCGGTGACTAATGTGGAAAAACAGTAACTCAACAGGTTAAAAAAAATAATGCTTATAAGAGCAGTCTTCAGCTTTTTATTTCAGCTCTTCAGGCTTTGGAATGTTAGGTACCCAAGTGAAATGCAGAAGCAGCAAATATGGTCTCAAAATGCTACTGTTAAGAGAAAAAGGGTTGGGGCTGATTTTGCTGGTCAACCTTGTACATACTCCTTGCTCACTTTAAGCAGAGTTGTGTCACCGTAGGTTAAAAAAAATAAAATCAACCCTGTATTTTCTGAGGCAAAAAGGCTCCTGCGGGGACAGGTGAGTAGGTGGGGAAGGAGGTGAGAGCAAGATGCCACAGAGTCACATGGATATAGTTCAGCATCTCAAAGATTTGGATAAGCTTTAGATAGACACTGGCATTTTATTAGAGCTCTCCAAATTTAGACCTCCAACATTTTTAGGTTTCGCCCATCAGTCTTGGTCAAGTTTCAATATCATGCTCAGTAAAATAGAAAGAGAAAAGCCCACACAATAATACAATTTGTCAATAGCATTCCCTAACCATGTCAGAAGACTTGCCAAGTGTTTTAGGAGCAATGCTCTACATAGAGAACACTGTGAATAAGTGCTGTCATCCAACTGCCAATCCTACTTGTTGACAATCCTATACAGAATATGTCTGAAGTACAATCCCGTTTTGAAGGAGCTAAACAAGATAATCCAGACAAAAGTCAATTAATAGGCCCAACCTCTATGGTTTGTCATTGCCTTCATCAGACCAGAATTTGTCTCATGTTCTTCAACTGGATTAATTAAGACCACTTGTGACAACAGACTAGTATTCCACAATTCCAGAGGTATTGCAACTTCCTCTTCATTAATGAAGAGGAATTCCCAGTTCAGAATTCCAAGGCAGGATTATTTGCAAAGACTGTAACTTCAGTCTCAGTCCAACGTGCCAACAATTTCTAGTGTGAGAAAGAGTACGAAACATTTTCTAATTACAGTTCTGCATTGAGCATATAATTGTTTCTACTTGCTTACCAGAGTACGTCTGTGCTCTTTTAAACTCCAGTGTAACGTACATTTAGTTTAATTAATATATACTAACCCACAACTGGTAGTAACCTTGTTGACTGCATTTTGCTTAGGTTCCAAATGCCTACTTCTCAAACCTACTGAAGTCAAAGGAACTTTTCCCTCTGATTTTAGTGGTCTTTTGTACAGGATTGTCAGCAAGTAGGATTGGCAGCTTATGCACGTGCTAGGCCTTCTTCCAGATGCCTGCTTGCAGACAGCCTTTAATTTGGATCCAACCAGCAAAGCCTAGTGTAATAGTTACCAGGGGAGAGTCAGTGGACAAAAGTGGCCTAGACAAAGGCTCTGCAGGGAGATCTTTTGTTGGCTTCTTCTGTTTTCTAACCCATGCCCCAGGCAGCATGTCAGTACCTGAAAACAGCCAACCCAGCTGCTTTGTGGGGCTCTCAAAGACTCTAGAGCTGTGTGTGACTCCATGTGGGCTGACTGAGTCTGTTGGCTTCCAGAATTCCTCAGCAGTTACTTTTCTGACAGGGCCCTGACAAAATATACTGATCTCCAGCCTTCAGCAGTTCTGCTGGGGGGTGTTTCCATACATCATCTCAAATTGATAGGACATGTGACACACTAATCATCCTTCAGCTTTTGAGTACGATAGGATGACAACAGTATCTGGCTAGACCAAGGGAGACAAGCTATGTGTGCCTCCCAGCTAGGATTGTCCAACAGAGCAGAAGATTTTAGAGGCAAAGGCACTAATGGGCATTAACTTTCTCCTCTCCTGCTTGGAAGATTTTTAGTGAGAAAGTACGTGCAACATTTGCTTGTCCTGGCTTCAAATGCCCAATAAAGTGTTTCCAAGTGTAAGGCCAGCAGACCCAGGTTATTGGCAGGAGGAAATGAACCTACAAACTTAGGGGTAAAGCCATGTGCTCTACCACATTAGCATAAAGACAGCTCCCTCTCAACTAAGGTTGTAGAGCAGATACTTCACTCTCCCTTTTCAGTGGTCTCAGTCAGGCCTGCTGACAGGTGTAGCCAGACAACCCCCACCTTCCCTTCCTTCCTACTTCAAGGCACAGATGTGCTAAGTCATCAAAACCTTGAGAAGCAGAAGAAAATAGATGAAGGGGACAAGCAGGCTGTTCCTGGAACGGGGGACCTTGGGCTACCCTTGAACAGTACTGATAAGTGATATGCCCACATAACGTTCCAGGAGAGAAATCCTACACCCCTGTGAAAAGAATGTTCTGTCTTAATGATTCAGCTACCATTCAGCTATTTTCACCTAACATGCAAATTAAACTAGTAACTGTCTTTTAAGACTGACATCACTAAAACATACCAGCACAACTGGTGTCTTCAGATAAGGAAGATATGTACATGACCCAGTGGGGTATAAAGTAAGGCCTGGCAGCAGATACAAGCTGAGCTGCAATTGCCTAACCTGCAGGTCAGGACGGGCCTTTGCCTCCTGAGGTAAGGGGATGCCCTCCTCATACTCGTCTTCCCGAGGGATTCAAAACAAAAAAGCAGTCAAGCAGCACTTTAAAGACTAACAAAATAATTTATTAGGTGAGCTTTCACGGGACAGACCCACTTCTTCAGACCACAGCCATACCAGAACAGACTCAATATTTAAGGCATAGAGAACCGAAACAGTAATCAAAGTTGACAAATCAGAAAAAAATGATCAAAGTGAGCACATCAGAGAGAAGGGGGCGGGGGGCCACGGGGGTGTAAAGCATTAGATAAAGCCAAGTATGCCAAAGAGCCCCTATAATGTCCCAGAAAGTTTGAATCCCTGTTCAAACCATGTGTTAATGTGTCAAATTTGAATATGAAAGAGAGTTCAGCAGCTTCTCTTTGTAAAGCAGAGCGGAAATTCTTCTTCAATAAAATGCAGACTCTTAAGTCATTAACAGAATGGTCCACTCCATTAAAATCTAGACTAACTGGCTTGTGGATCAGGAATGCTTTGATGTCTGTTTTGTGCCCATGGTTATGGTCTGAAGAAGTGGATCTGTCCCACGAAAGTTCACCTAATAAATTATTTTGTTAGTCTTTAAAGTGCTACTTGACTTCTTCTTTGTTTTGATAGTATATAGACTAACACAGCTCCTTCTCTGTTACTATTCCCAAGGGATTGAGTGACGCTGATAACGCCGGAGTCAGACGATGCAGGGGTGAGAATTATACCTGCTAGGTGTTCTTTTTGCGCGCATTTAATATGCTAGGTATATTGAATTGATGTTATAATCAAGTTGTTGTTGTAACCAAAGTTAAGTTTGTATTGTGGGAACTAAAGTTAAGCTTAGTAGTCCAAATCACCTGTAAGTTTACGTCTCTTACATGCTAAACCTTTTGTTATACTAAATCATAGTAACCATTATGCATATGTCTGATTCCTCCAGTAATTGCGTCGAGCCAAACACAACCAAAGAATCTTAGCTGGCATTGACTAATTAACCCCTTGGGGTCAGTGGTACAAGTGTGCTGGAAACTAAGAGGTGAGTTTGGCCGCCTGCCAAGGGACAGACTCCTGAGGCATCCGTCAGCCACCCTGGCTGCCCGCTGCAAAGGGACAGTCTGGCCTAGCAGTTAAAGACTCAGATGAAAAGGGACTCCCTCCAGCACTAAGTAGTACCCTGACTGGCCATCCTCATCTGACAACAGGGAGGGGGCAATTGTCCTCAGGCCCAGCTTTTTAAAGGGGGTCAGAGCGCTGGCCACTGCCACGGCTGAAGCCCTGGGCACCTTTGAAATTCCGTGGAGCAGATGGCTGAGAAGGAAGTGGGGGTGGGAGGCAGGGGTTACTGCCCAAACCCCATCACTTCCTCCCTTGGCCCCAGCCCTTCCAGGTGCAGATAGCTAGGCTCCCCTTCCACCTTACTACCAGCACATCTCAGTGCTGCTGGTCTCAGTACCTCTGGGGTTACACACTGATTATGCAGAATTATTACTGATCCAGCACCCTCAAAACATCACATCAAACCCAATCCTGAGCAACATGCAGGCCCCTCAGCATCCATTGATTTGGGTGTGGAGAGTGCTCAGTACCATATGGGCCTGGGCGTTGTACAAGCCAACCACGGTGGCTGATAGTCCTAGCAAGATAAGGCACTTTTCAATCAATTTTTGTGGGTGTTTTATGCTGTGGCCACTCAGCAGCGATCAGTTGGTTCATACATGAACTGGCAAGTACATTCATACTGGGAGGAGCTAAAGGTTTCTGAACCATCTTTGCCAACATGGTACATCTTAAAAAGGGGAGGAACATAAGCAGCTAGCAGCTTTTAAAACAAAGGTGATAGGTGCCTCCAGACAAAGGGCTCTTACTGACAAGACCTGTTGGACAACAGGTCAATTTTTTCCAACCACAGAGGATTTGATAACAGGCAGCAATCTGAGGATCAGTGTGAAGAGCCAAATGCCTTTCAGGCATCTTGAAACAAGTTAAATCAGGGGTGGAAGTCTTTCTGTCCTATCTTTGGTTACAAGAAGGCTGAATCCAACAGCAGCAAGAGGGCCAAATTAAAATTGAATGACTTTAATTTCTCATTTGTCAAGACATGTGACTATCTTTCCCTATATTCTGGAAAGGGTCCAGAAAAGAGCAACAAGAATGATTAAAGGTCTAGAGAACCAGACTTATGAAGAAAGACTGAAAGAATTGGGCTTGTTTAGTTTGGAAAAAAGAAGATTAAGGGAGGAAATGATAGTGGTTTTCAGGTATCTAAAAGCGTGTCATAAGGAGGAGGGAGAAAACTTGTTCTTCTTGGCCTCTGAGGATAGAACAAGAGGCAACGGGCTTAAAGTGCAGCAAGGGAGGTTTAGGTTGGACATTAGGAAAAAGTTCTTAACTGTCAGGGTGGTCAAACAGTGGAAAAAATTGCCTCGGGAGGTTGTGGAATCTCCATCTCTGGAGATATTTAAGAACAGGTTAGATAAGTGTCTATCAGGGATGGCCTAGACAGTACTTGGTCCTGCCATAAGGGCAGGGGGCTGGACAAGATGACCTTTCAAGGTCCCTTCCAGTCCTAGCATTCTATGATTCAATGATTCTATGATTTATTCTAGTGTCAAAGGTTTCTTTTTCTGTATGTTTCCAGTAGGGCCTGTCCTTTACCGGATGAAAAATATCAGTGGTGCAAAGTGACTGATTTATAATTAAAGACACTTTGGAATGCTTTCAGTTCATTTTCCTTTGATTCCCCCTAATCCTCAGATTCAAAGTTTAAAGGGGAAAAAGCCAGGATTTGGCATGCATTTGTGAAAGGCAAAAAGACACGCAATGAAAAGATCGGACTACAAAGAGAAACTTGGGCAGAAATCTCAGACCTTAGAGGACTAAAGAACGAGACAAACTTGTTCTTGCTTTGCAATTAGGCTCTATGGGCCAAAATGTCCCTTACTGCATTTATACCTACAGGGCAATGAAGTAGGCTCCAAAAGCTGCATTTCACTGGATCTTCTGAGCTTCTCTCTGTCAAGAGACGTAAGTAAGACAGGACTAGTGGCACACTAACTGCAGTCCTTGGGACTCAGGAGGGGCAATTTCAAGAGAATCAGATGCCACGCTTCCTTCCTTGAAATGGGCAATAAGCTACCATTGATCATTTGTGCCTGTGCAAACTCCACTGAACTGATGGGACACAGGCACAGAGAACAAAGACAAAGCTGCTTTCAGAAATACTAACCTTGGTAGGGTGAGGTGTCTCCAGCACCTCTTGTGGGGAGAACATCATGGATGCCTCCTGAAGGACATCTGAGAAGTGCTCACCACCAGCCTCAAGCAAAGCAAATTTTTGGCCCTGTTGCCCGGGGGCTTGCCTCAGCATGAGAAAAGATGGTAGAGTCAGGCCCAGGCTCTACCGTTTAAAGGAGGGTTTTGTTAATCAAATGCCCAGCTATTAAACTCTGGTCTGTTTTTAGCTCCAGAATTCTACAGGCAGTAATGGCACTATGCAACCCCCCAGCCTGCATTCAGATCACAGCAGTATTGCAGCCCAGCCTGTCAGTAGAAGGCATTTGGAAGCACTACCATTCCAAATCAAGCCCCTATTGCAAGCTGAACTAGCATCTTCTCAGAGCACTACTGCTGAAAGACTCCCAGCCCCCCACAATAGGCTTTCAGATGCCTCATCACTGTGCACAGCTCCCCCTGCCAGCCCTCGAGCCTGTAATCTTCTTCTCCCTCACCTGCAACTCTGGTTGTTACAAGCTAGTGAAAGCTCCTTCCCACCCTCCCTCACCCCCTAGAACTCATGCCTATCCTCTGGCCCAAGAGTAGCTGGACTGGGCTCTGAAAGTGTTACAGCTGCATTCCATGACAATGAAAAAGCTCACAGGGCTAGATTCATCTCTGCTTTATCTCTTCTATCCTTGAGCTAATTGGGCCCTGGAGCAGGTTAGACTAGACTTGCCATAAAGGCTGCCTTAACTCATGCTCTGGTGAATGGGAGTTCAGGGCCAACTGCATGGTGGCCGTTTCCCTGAAGACTACTTCTTCTCTCCAGCCTCCTGCAGTTGTAGCCCCACCAGGTGCTTGGGGATTTCCAAAGAGAAAAATAACACAGAGGTAGGCTGTTGTGACAGGTGTAAGGTTGAGAGACGGAGGTCATAGGCAGGAGGGAATGAACCTGCAACTTTAGGGGCTACAGCCATGTGCCTTTACTGCCCAAGCTAAAAGACAGCTAGTTCTCAGCTAAGGCTGTACAGCAGACTTCACTCTCCCTTGCCAGTGGTCTCAGTGCCTACATGGTTATGAATGTTATCATAGAATCATAGAATCATAGGGCTGGAAGGGACCTCAGGAGATCATCTAGTCCAGCCCCCTGCGTCAAGCAGGATCAACCCCCAACTAAGTCATCCCAGCCAGGACCTTGTCAAGCTGGGACTTAAAAAACCTCTAGGGATGGAGAATCCACCACCTCTCTAGGCTCAAAATAACACCCAGCAGCCTCCCTATTCATCCTGGGGGTGATGTTTCACACAACACCTTTTTAGTAAGGTGATCTGCTGCAATTCATTGTTTTGTCCAAAACTGCGTATCATTAGTGTGTATGGAATTATGAGATGTTGCTATATGGTTGTTATTAAAATGCATTGTTAGTTTGAGAGACACCCACTGCTAGCTCTCCAGTGATAGCAAAGGCAGTGATCCGCATCCAAAGGGGTGTCATGTGGACATCACAAAGCGTTGCTCAGCTAGGGAACTGCAAGCAAGAGATTTACACTTGTGTGGTGTTTGTGCAATTACGTCTGATACAATGGGGATAGCTCAACTCTGGAACTCAGTAAGACCCGCCAGGATGTGCCCACACCAGCATCTTCCCAGGAACACGAATTGACAGTGGCACCAGGCAATCACCTCTCTCCTCCCCACCTATGTTGAAGGCAACAAGAACACTGGGAAGACAAAGGTTTTGAACTGAGAAGACAGGTCCCGGGCTGAGAAGGAAATTCAGCCCAACCTGCCTGATACATCCAATAAAGTGAGAAAAGCTGTTTGATTCAAATTATGCTTAGTCTGAAACTTTAGGGTTCAGAATGTGTCTACTTTTTATTTTCTTAAGTAATAATCTCTGGCCATTATCCTTTTTCCACCTCTTATCACTGAAAAGCTGTCTTTCTGTACTTAATAAACTGATTTTAGGGTTTTATTCTTACCAGTGGGTTTTTCTAAAGTACTTGGGTTATCTGCTCAAATTACCAAGGCTGGTGCATGTCCACTGTCCTTTGACAACATGGTGAACAAATTAATGAGCTCAAGAGAAAATCTTGAACAGTTGAAGAGAATACATTTCTGGGGGTGCTGGGATCTCTCTCTGTTTGGGTCATAAGTGGCTTGAAGATCATGCATGCACCTTGGCTGGGCATGTCTCTGTATGCTGGTGTCTGAGTGACAAGGGCATGTAGAGGGGGTTGCTGCTTGTTGCTAGTAAAACATTGTGGCTACGTCTACACGTGCACCCTACATCGAAGTAGCTTATTTCGATGTTGCGACATCGAAATAGGCTATTTCGATGAATAACGTCTACACGTCCTCCAGGGCCGGCAACGTCAATGTTCAACTTCGACGTTGCGCAGCCCAACATCGAAATAGGCGCAGCGAGGGAACGTCTACACGTCAAAGTAGCACACATCGAAATAGGGATGCCAGGCACAGCTGCAGACAGGGTCAACGGGCGGACTAGCGCTTCCGGGGCAACAGCTAGCCACTCCCTTAAAGGGCCCCTCCCACATACACTCAGCCTGCACAGCACGCGGTCTGACGAGCCATATAGGCACACAGACCCCGAGCGCCGCAGTCATGGACCCCCAGCAGCAGCAGCAGCAGCAGCAGCTAGAGGTCCACCCAGCCCTCCCGGCAGGAGCAGGGCTTGCCCTGGCTCTTGTCATGTTGGGGGCAGCGGAGCACCTTCTTGCCCCAGGGGAGGACATGCCCCCAGGGCAGCAGGGCTCAGCCCCTACCCTTGCAGCATCCCGCACCTCCCACGCCAGCGGCTGTGGAGCTACCCCACCAGCACCGACTGGTGGGAGCGGCTGGTGCTTGGGGAGTGGGACGACGACCACTGGCTCCGGAACTTCAGGATGACCCACCAGACATTCCTGGAGCTGTGCCAGTGGCTCACCCCCGCACTCAGGCACCGGGACACTGCCATGCGGCGTGCCCTCCCTGTGGAGAAACGGGTCGGCATCGCTGTCTGGAAGCTGGCCACTCCGGACAGCTACCGATCCGTGGGGCAGCAGTTTGGCGTCGGAAAGGCCACCATCGGGGCTGTCTTCATGGAGGTAAGAGAACCCACAGGGGGAGGCCAGGGCAGGCCAGGGGGGCCAGGGCAGGGCAGAGCAGGGCAGAGCAGGCCAGGGGGGCCAGGGCAGAGCAGGCCAGGGGGGCCAGGGCAGGGCAGAGCAGGGCAGGGGGGCCAGGGCAGGGCAGGGGAGGGTACGGGAGCCAGGGCAGGGCAGGGCAGGGCAGAGCAGGGCAGGGGGGCCAGGGCAGAGCAGGGCAGGGGGGCCAGGGCAGGGCAGGGCAGGGCCATGCACACCCTGCTCACCCCTCATTGGGGCTGTCCCATATGCTTTCTCTGCAGGTCGTGCGTGCCATCAACTCCATGCTCCTGCACAGGCTCGTGAGGCTGGGGGACCCACAGGCCACTGTCGCCGCCTTTGCCACCCTGGGCTTCCCCAACTGCTTCGGGGCTCTGGATGGGACTCACATCCCCATCCACGCCCCGGACCACAGTGGAGGCCGATACCTCAACCGGAAGGGCTACCATTCAGTCGTCCTGCAGGCCTTGGTGGACAGCCGGGGACGGTTCCAGGACATTTACGTGGGCTGGCCTGGCAGCACCCACGACGCCCGGGTGTTCCGGAACTCGGGCCTCTGCCGCCGGCTGGAGGCGGGGACCTACATCCCCCAGCGGGACATCCCTCTGGGGGACACCACCATGCCCTTCTGCATCATCGCGGATGCGGCCTACCCCCTCCGGCCATGGCTCATGCGCCCCTACATGGGCCACCTCTCCGCCAGCCAGGAGCGCTTCAACGGGCGCCTGAACCATGCGCGCCAGGTGGTGGAGCGCTCATTTGGCCGCCTCAAGGGACGATGGCGATGTCTCCTCACCCGCCTGGATGCCAGCCCCAACAACATCCCCCAGATTGTGGGTGCCTGCTGCGCCCTGCACAACCTCGTGGAGAGCAAGGGGGAGAGCTTTCTTCAGGGCTGGGCCGCCAAGGCCGGCAGGGCACACCTCCAGCCACCTGCTGCCCCCAGTCGGCAGGTGGACCCAGAGGGGACCCGGGTCCGGGAGGCCCTGCGGGCCCACTTCGACAACCAGGCCGCGGGGTGAACTGTGCCCAGGCCCCCTACTGCCCGCCCCTTCCTCCCCCACACTCCTGCCCCAACGCCCACACCATGGAGCACCCCACCGCCTCCCCCCCCACTTGTCCAGGAGAAATGACAGCACAAACTTGTGGGTGAACGTAAATGTTTTTTTTGTCCTCACGAATTTTTTTTTTTTTTAAATAAAAAAATATATATATGTGAGACAGAAACCAAAAAGGAGGGACAAACATTCAACAAAACCAAGATGGGCACAAATAAAACTATGTACAACAATAAAAATGAAAGCACTGTGCGCCATCAAAAGAAAAACAAAAAGCAGGGAGGAGAACGGGGAGAACTATGTATAGGGGGGGACGGGGCAAACAGGGGAAACACCCACACCACCCACCCAGTCCCCAAACTCTGTCCAACAAGGGGGGGGCCACGTCCCGGGCCCCTCGCCCCTTACAACCCAGCAGTGGGCGTGCCCAGCCAGGAGCTCTGCCGGGCCTGCAGTCTGGTGCGCGGCTGGGTGGGAGCGGGCTCCACCGGAAGGTAGCGGCGCCGGCGAGTCGCGGGTGGCTCCAGGGGTCCCTCGGCACGGTGGCCCTCGCGGGGAGGTGGTGGGGCGACGGCGGACGGCCCGGCGATGGCTGGAGCAGCCGGTGGTGGGGCTGCAGGAGCGGGCATGGCGGGCGGTGGCGCGGCCGGCGCGGCATGGGGGGCCAGGGAATCAATCAGCCGATTGATGGTATCCAGAAAGGCCCCCCATGCCTCTCTGCGCCAGGCCAGCGCCTGCTCCTGCAGCCGGAGGTGCTGCTCTGAGACCTCCAGCTGCCGGCGGTGGATGGCCAGCAGCTGGGGGTCTGTGGCCGCCGCCGGTAGCAGGCGCGGGGTCCGCCGTCTGGCCCTCCGCGGGGCCGGTCGTTCCTCGGCCAAGGGGCTGGCCTGGAGCGAGGGTCCCGGAGGGGTCTCCGGGACGACCGATGCCTCGCCGGCGCTCTCTTCCGCTCCTTCGGATGGTGCAGGTGCAGGTGCAGGACACAGGAGAGGAGGGGGGAAAGAAGAATGGAGACAGGCGTTAGTGTGGGCCCCGAGCCGTGGCCTTTGTCCCCCCCACCCTGTGCTGCAGGTTCCCCATCCCCGTCCCCGGGAGATGCTGCTGTGATGGATGGGGTTCAGGGGTCCCCCTGCCCTGCACCCCGTCCCCTGGTGAGAGCGACTCTTACTTCACCCCGCAGGGTCTGAGAGCAGGAGAGGTTTCTTAGGCCACAGATGGCCAGTTTCTGGCAGGAGTGACAGCACCAGCTGTCGGAAGAGACAGTCCTTCCAACCCGTCGTGGGGAGAAGACCCCAAGGGGGGCCCCTCTGGGATGCAGCTTTCCCCCTCCTCTGACTGGCTGCCTTCCAGCTCTCCCTTCCCCTAGCCTCTACCTGTGGCCCCCGCCCTCGCCCCCCAATTCCAAGCCAGCTCGGCTCCTCCCTCCTGTTTGTTCAGGGCAGAGGTGTCACCTGCCAGCTGTAGCGCCAGGATCCTCCTTTGGCCCTGGGAGCTCCTCGGCTCGGGTGGCTCATATGTAGCCTGAGTCTCCCTTTGGCACTCCCCCCACTCCATCGCATGCTGCTGCTGCGGGGTGTCCGACCCCCTCCGCCCGGGGATCCCTCGAGGTTCCGCTCCCCACTGGCCCGGGGATGGGGCATGGCACTGTCATGCAGGGTGGCGGGGGGCAGGGGCTGATGGCTGCAGTGCTGTGAGGGCCATGGCCCTGGTGTCCTTGGGGCCATGGCCATGTGAGCGTGTGGGGGGCCCTGGACACATCTCTGTTCCCCCCGCCCCTCAAGCCCCGGGGTGTCCACCAGAGAGGGGTACCTACCTGTGGGTCCGCTCCCACGGTCCGGAGATCCCCGGGGGTTGGAGGCCCTGCTGCTGCTCCGGGATGGCAGGAGGAGGATCTGCAGGCTGGAATCGGTGGAGGAGGAGCCCCCCTCCTCCTCCTCCTCCTCCTCCTGCCGCAATGTCCCGGGGATGGCCCCTGGAGGGGGGCCCCCGGGGTGCGGGGCTTACCTCCGGGGCGGAGCCCAGCTGCAGGGCCTGCTCGGGCTCGTCAGCCGAGGTGTCAAGGGTGGCCGGAGGGGAGGAGGTGTGCCGGGAGCCCAGGATGTCCCTGAGCTCCCTGTAAAAGGGGCAAGTGACGGGGGCGGCCCCAGATCGGCTGGCCGCATCCCGGGCCCAGGCATAACCCTGCCGCAGCTCCTTCACCTTACTCCGGACATGGTCCGGAGTGCGGGCAGGGTGACCCCGGGCAGCCAGGCTGTCGGCCAGCTGAGCGAACGCATCCGCGTTCCGCCTCTTGCTCCCCATTACCTGGAGCACCTCCTCCTCGCTCCAGAGCCCCAGCAGGTCCCGCATCTCGGCCTCCGTCCAAGAGGGGCCCCGCTGCCGCTTCCCAGACTGCGTGGCCCTCTGGCTACTGTGGCTCCTCTTGGGGGGGGTCCCCTGGGGGCGCTGGGGGGGCTGCTGGGCAGCCATGGCTGCTGTCAGGGGCTGAGGGCTGTGCAGGCTCGCCGCCGCGTGTGCAGGCAGGAGCCTGCACGTTGCCTCAGCCTCCTGCAGTCAGGGCGGGGGAGGGGACCTTTAAGGGGCCGCTCCACGCGGCTACCAGTGAGCTGCGGGGCTGGAGAGAGCGTCTCTCAACCCCCCAGCTGATGGCCGCCATGGAGGACCCGTCAATTTCGACGTTGCGGGACGCGGATCGTCTACACTGTCCCTACTTCGACGTTGAACGTCGAAGTAGGGCGCTATTCCTATCTCCTCATGAGGTTGGCGACTTCGACGTCTCGCCGCCTAACGTCGAAGTTAACTTCGAAATAGCGCCCGAGCATGTAGACGTGACGGGCGCTATTTCGAAGTTAGTGCCGCTACTTCGAAGTAGCGTGCACGTGTAGACACAGCTTGTGAGAGACAACTCAGGCTGGAGCGTTAAAAAAGCACATCTGTCCCACAGTCCTAGGTTGTACCCCCATATCCTTGACAAGTGTGCCACCTTTCCTTTGGGCTGTCTCTGTTGTCATTGAGGGCCAATGTGGGTTTTGTCAGCCCACTCATTCTCTACGTTGAACTGTCCAGCCTGCACCACTGGACCAACAGAGAATGAAGCAGACCCCGTCTGATACAAAAGGGAGAGTGATCTGTGGACTGCACCAGGCAATGGGAGAAGACAATACCAATAACTGAGGCCAAAGTAAGAACTCGCTAATTCGTGACTGGATTTGACATATCTCTGCTTCTTTGATTAATTAGCCAGTGACAATTTTTCCACTGGATCTACCCCATTGCTTTGTTAAAGTTTTAGCATTTATGCTTTTGGCTACATTTATAAAAATTAAGTCTAAATTTTTGGTTCAAGATTAAATTGTCCTCATTGGATATTTTTAAATAGGGACATTCTTATTGTTATGTAGAACATGGCAATTACATTTGGGAAAGAGTATAAAATGCTGTACTGATGTAATCAGTCTATTATATAAATATATTTTAATTGATTTGCTTTGAACTCCATCTGCCACTTAGAGAGCTAATCAGTTCTAATTTGATCAAATTTGTACATTGGTTGCCAAATTTTTGGTGAATGCCTCCCTATTTTTTTCAAAAATGGCAGGGATGTGGCCCAAGTTTCTGCAACTGTATTACTTTTTTATTTATGTAACGATGAAGTTAGTATTTACCACTAATTATATTATGTGGAACGTTCCAGTTTATATGAAATTAAAGCTAAACCAATATGCTGTGAAATATGTTGGCACCACAGTGGACACAGACAGGGGAATTCCATTCCTACTTCTGAACTGCTTGCCTTTTGTGGGTTTAAACCACATGTAGACTCACCAAGTTTTGGCCCCTATGACACTTTTACATCCATACTGGAAACCTGGAAAATAGGGGTTTATAATGGAAACACAGATAACCTCTAAACCATAGCACATAGCTCACATGCTCAAAGGGTACAATCACGGGCTTACAACAGAGTTTCAAATTGTTCTATTGACTTATGAAAAGATCTATTATTAGTTTCCACCAACCTTGTTATTTACAGCAGTTTGCAGCGATTAAACTACTAACAACTTTTGTCTAGAAACTGCTTAGCATATCAAGATTTTTCAAACACTGTAATTTGATATATTAAAGAGATAATGTTCATGGAACAAAACAGTGTACCAGGCTAAGAGGTTCTTGCTGCCAGTTTAATGCTGAGGGGTTGTTGATTTTTCATGATAGTGACTTTATTTTTAGGAAGAAATGGACTCTAGGTTGAATGGCTGATGCAGCCTCTGCAGAATAGTTCTGTGGCTAGTGTTTGCTTGCGAGGAGAATTTCTGACTCTTATGCCCCATGAATCTGGACAGAAACCCATATATAAAGATAGGTATAGATGTACATTACACACATACACACACACACACACACAATGCCAACCTGAATTCTTCCTACAGTTTTCACTGACTAAAGTATGTGTCCCTTTCTGCTTTACAGCTCTATGTAGTATTGCTGTACACGGGTAAACACTGGTAAGCAGTTGCTGTATTTCAGCCCCAGAGGTGGTTGTACTCTGGTGGGGGAAGCAAAATGGCTGCACTGGGTTTGTACTACTGTATGTAGTACTTGCAGAAAGAGAAACACATACCCTTCCGTGCCTGATGCTGCAAATGCCATATTGCTCACTAAACTCACAGACTCATAGGGGAACAAGGGAGTTGCATTATTCACGATGAGTTTGTTGTCAGGTATTTCAGTTTTAGCCTGTTATGGCTTTTGTGACAGTATTTTAGAAGAATTTCAATCTTCGGATCCATTTTTTTTTTGCCATTAATATCAGATTTCCTCAAAGGAAAGTCGATATTTTTAAGTAGATGAGCCAACCTCTATAAGAAAAAGAGTAAGCTCTTTGACTACCATCCAGGGAGAAGCTCTTTACGGTAGGGACTCTCTATAGATGTTTATATAGTGCCTCATACAATGGACCCTCCACATTTATATTAAACGTTTAATATAAATAACAGTCACAAAGTCAAATTCTCCCTTTGGACGTTTAGGTGTGTTCTCCAGGCCCTCAAGAATTTTGCCTTTTCCAACCCTCTGGTTCTGCTCCAATGACCTCATCCAATGCCCACTGTAATCAAGGAAAAGCTCTCATTGAATGTAGTGGGCTGTGGACCGGGCAATTTACATTCATGTAGCTGTGAACAGACCTGCCAAAAAGTGGGGCAAAGGTGGCAGTAGCCCTCAGACCTGGCATTTCAAGGGCCCCAGAGCTCCAGCTGCCACTGCTACTTTGGCAGCATCATCAGCCTGAGCTCTGGGCCCCTTTGAAGTGCTGCAGCAGCACTGCTCCAGCTGCACGTGGCTGAGGGAGTGGCTGGGTGGGGCAATGCCATGGGCTGGGTAGTGCTGATTGCTGACTGCTCTTGGCCCCACCCCTTCTGCTCTTAGCCCTGCCCCTTCAGGGGCATGGAGCCGGCCCCCCTCCCACCTTGCCCTGGGGCCCACAGTGGCTGCTCAGGAGGTAGGACCCTCCACAGGAGAGGAAATTGTTCCATGCAAATTTCAGCACTTGTCTTAGTAGCAGGAGTGAAGAAGGAAGGAGAGATCTTTGTTAATCACATCTGTGCTGTTTAAACAGCATATCCCTTGGTCAATTAAATTCCAATTTAAAGACAGTTCATTGGTATGTATTGCTCATTTGTGAGCATTAACTACAACTGAAGTGCAATTAAGTGCATTAACTGTAAGTCGTGTATATCTGAAACCATATGGGATAGAGGACTACATCAAACTAATGCATGAAGCTAAACTTTAAGCGCTTTAAATATTGCACTTTGATGTTACAAAGGCTTTGGATTTTTTTTTCCCCACACAGAGGATTAAGGCAAAGGAGCAAAGGCAGATCCAATCGTAGGAGCACATAGTACTACATGGAAAAGTCTGATTTGGTGCCAGTTACAGACAGTTGTGGATCTTTTTGCAGTACATGTAAATAAAATAAACAGCTGGGCATGCAGCCAAGCAAGCCTCCTAACTGGTAAGATCTGGAGCCGAGATAATGAAATGTATACACTCATTATGCATTCCTCTGCTTCAAGGCACTAGGTGCTCTATGACAAACTTGCCTGGGGACTATGTCATTAAAATGTACAAGGGATTTACAGGCGGATAGCTTGTTTGCAGGGACAAAGGTCAGATGTCCTGTGTAGACAGGACAGTTGGGGTCTCCGGTGAGGAAGCATCTTGAATAAAAATGACCACATTGGATAAGACCAAAGCTCCATTTAGTGCAGCACCCCATCTGCCAACACAGCCCAGTGCAGATACTTCAGAAGGAATAATCAAAACAGTGCAATTGTAGGTGATCACAGTCCCAGCTTCTGGCAATCACAGATTAAGGGAGACTATAAGAATGGTAATTCTGGGTCAGATGGATGTATCCTGTTGTCCAACAGTGGCCAATGCAAGGTGCTTCAGAGGGAAGGAAGTGATCCTTCCCCTGTTGCCTATTTATGGCTTCTGACAAAAACAGGATCACGGGGTTGCATCCCTGATCATATTGGCTCCTAGAGAGTGATGGCGCTAGCTTTCATGACCATATATAACCCTTTTCTGAGACCAGTTATCCTTTTGGCCTTCACAACATCCCATGGTAACTATGATTGTGTGAAAAGATGATTACTTACCTTTCATAACTGTTCTTCGAGATGAAGAACATGTCCATGTCCATTCCAATAAGTGTATGTGCGCAGCCATGTAGTCTCCAGAAAACTTTTACTCTAGCGGTACACATAGGGTGGGCTGTGGAGCCCCCTGGCATGGCACAGACAACCTCCCACCCCTACTGTCTCAGTTCCTTCTTGCTGGTTTGTTCTGAGGGAAGGGAGGAGGTGCAATTTTAAATGAAAATGAGCAACACATCTCAAAGAACAACAGTTACAAAAGGTAAGTAACCATCTTTCCTTCTTTGAGTGAGTTTTCATTTGCATTCCAATATGTGACTTACCATCAGTAGCCATGGAAGAGGGGGCAGAGGTCATCTAGTGGCCATAACGAGGACTTCCCAGATGAAATGCTGCATCATCTGGGAGGTCATCTAGTGGCCATAACGAGGACCTCCCAGATGAAATGCTGCATCATCTGGGTATGCTGCACGATGGCGTAGTGTCACGTGAAGGTGTGCACAGACATCTATGTTGCTGCCCTGTTGAGCTCCTGGCTTAGAATACTCTCAGGGAATGCCACTGAGAGGGCCTGGGCTTTCGTGGAGTGGGGAGTCCACAAAGGTAGTGGCACCTTCGCTAAGTCATAACGCATCTGGATACAGGCTGTGATCCGATGGGAGAGTCATTGAGAGGAGGTGGAAAGACTTTTCATCCTCTCTGCCATTGCAATAAAGAGTTGTGGTGAATTCCTGAACTCCAGGGAGTGCAGGACATGCTCCTTGTCATTGGCATGCCTCATTTTCTTAAAACAACCTTTGAGTAGGAAAGCTGGGTGAGGCCATAACTATACCTTATGCCTATAAATACAGTATATGGGAGACTCCAAAGTGAGGGTCAAAAATGAGGAGACTCTTCTGGTAAAAGTTATAACTACCAAAAAGGCTACCTTCCGTGACAGGAAGGAGTGGGGGCAGGTAGTCAGAGGCTCAAAGGGAGGGCACATTAGTTTGGAGCACACAAGATACAAATCCCACTGGGGAAGGTTCTGTCTGACCTGAGGGCAGAGCCAGTCAAGACCCTTAAGGAAACAGGCCACCATAGGGTTCATAAAGACAGATGGCCCTTAACAGCACACATGGAAGGCAGAAATGACCTCCAGGTGCACCCTTATATAGGAAAGTGCTTCAAGCACATGAGGCAGTCTAAGATGAGAACGATGGGAGTTCCTAGGACCTGGATGCCTTTTTGCTGGCAACACAAGGAAAAGTATTTCCACTTGGTTAGGTAAGTGGCCCTGGCGGATTGCTTCCTACTTCACATGAAGAACTCTTTAACTGGACTGTAGCAGCCTGACACTGTGGGGTTCCACCACAGAGCATCCATGACATGAGATGGAGGGACCCTAGTTTGGGGTGATGGAGCCTGCCATAGTCCTGAGTGGTGAGATCCCTGCAGCTGGGAAGGGTTATGGGAATGGCTCTGGAAAGACTCAGTAGCAGGGTGAACCAGTATTGCCTGGGCCATGCCATAGCTATGAACATGACCGAGGTCCTGTCCTCGATGTTGAGAATGACTCTGTAGACTAGTGGGAATGGAGAAAAGGTATAACACATCTGGTCTGACCAAGAGAGGAGAAAAGCATCTGACAGGGAGTCAGAGCTGCTGCCTAGGAAGGAAAAGAACATGGGACACTTGCATTTGGCCCTTTTTGCAAATAGGTCTCCTTGGAGAAACCCCCACCTCTAGACAATGGGTAAAAGAATATCCACTCAGGTTAGTATTACACTTAACCCTAATGCTGGCAGCTTGATGCAAATCAGCAGTCTCGAAAATGCAAAATGACTGCTCATTTGCACATCCAAGTGGTTCATTTGCATATTCACAGCAGAAAACACACAGTGAAAAAAATCAGGGATAAGGGCTGCCAACAAAGGGGTTTTTTGCCGGCAGAACCCTGTCTTCACTGATTTTCTGCTGTGGCTATGCAAATGTGTTACTTGGATATGCAAATGAGTGACCTTTTTGGATTTTCAAGACTGCTCATTTGCATCAAGCTGCCAGCAGTAGGGTAAAGTGAAGTACTAGCCTCAGAGATTTGATCTGAAAATGAGTGGCTGAGCCAGTGCAGCGGTTTGTTGCAAGCCCCCACCAGGAATGAGGCTTACAGGGTTGTGTTTTTAGTGAGCCAGACTTCACACAACACCAGGGCTTCCTGGTACAGGCAAGAGGAGCAAGCATGACCCGGACCGTGGTGGTGTTGTCCATAAACACTTGAAGGCACATGCTCTGCAGGTGGTCTCAAAAGACCAGGCAAGCCAGACAAATGCCCATAGTTCTCGTACATTTATATGAAGGCTCATTTAGTTGTGGTACCACAGACTCTGTGTCTACAGCTGGCCCAGGCAGATGCCCTACCCTAGAGCAAATACATCCATTACCAGGGACCATAAGGGGTTTGGCTTGGAGAAGGGCACTCCTTGACAAACCACCTGGCACTAAAGCCATCAGCTGACCATCTCCAGGACCTGGAGGCAGGGCAGAACAATCACTCCATCCAACAGGTCCTCACCAGATTTGTAGAACGGTGTTAACCAGGCCTGTAGGGACTAGAGACAAAGGCAGGAATGCTGCATGACACACATGCACACTGCCATGTGTCCTAGTGGCTGAAAGCATGTCTTGGCCATAGTTGTGGGGAATTGTTGTAGATTGTGGATGACAGAACTGACAGCCTAGAAGTGTGCATCCAGGAAGAAATGCTCTTACCATTGTGGAATTCAGTATGAACTCTATGGCTATGTCTACACTGCACAGTTTTGTAGACAAAACGGTCAGAACGTCTACACACAAAATGTGTTTTGTCAACAGAAATTGTCAACCAAAAAGCTGTGTAGATGCTCCAGGGGGCCCTTTTGTTGACAGAGCACATCAAAAAATCAATCAGGTTTTATGTGTAGGTGCCTTCTGTCAACAGAAGTTTTATTCGAACATCTCTTCCAACAGTAACTTCTGTAGACAGATGCTTCTAGTGTAGGCGTAGCCTATGTGTTGAGTTGGAACCAGAGTGGAATTGGGAATGCTGAGGATAAGGGAGATCACCTGGCTCTCCTTGAGTATAGCACAGAATTAACTCCGAGGCTACGTCTACACGTGCAGCCAACATCGAAATAGGCTATTTCGATGAATAACGTCTACACGTCCTCCAGGGCCAGCAACGTCGATGTTCAACTTCGACGTTGCTCAGCCCAACATCGAAATAGGCACAGCGAGGGAACGTCTACACGCCAAAGTAGCACACATCGAAATAAGGGAGCCAGGCACAGCTGCAGACAGGGTCACGGGGCGGACTCAACAGCAAGTCGCTCCCTTAAAGGGCCCCTCCCAGACACACTTTCATTAAACAGTGCAAGATACACAGAGCCAACAACTAGTTGCAGAGCCTGTATATGCAGCACTGACCCCCAGCTGCAGCAGCAGCAGCCAGAAGCCCTGGGCTAAGGGCTGCTGCACACGGTGACCACAGAGCCCCGCAAGGGCTGGAGAGAGAGTATCTCTCAACCCCCCAGCTGATGGCTGCCATGGAGGACCCCGCTATTTCGATGTTGCGGGACGCGGATCGTCTACACGTCCCTACTTCGATGTTGAACGTCGAAGTAGGGCGCTATTCCCATCCCCTCATGGGGTTAGCGACTTCGACGTCTCGCCGCCTAACGTCGATTTCAACTTCGAAATAGCGCCCAACACGTGTAGACGTGACGGGCGCTATTTCGAAGTTACTGCCGCTACTTCGAAGTAGCGTGCACGTGTAGACGCAGCCCGAGAGTCCTGGGGCAACCATTCTTGAATTTGTCCAACATGCTCCGCGAATCATAAGCGTACTTGCTAAGGACTGTCAGCTGGTTTGCCACCCACAGTTGCAGATGGGCAGTGGCATAAATCTTCCACCCAAAGATGTCCAACTTTGGAGGTTCCTCGGGCTTGGGCTCAAGGCCCGCCTGACCTTGGCAATTTTTTTTTTTGGTCACATCTACAACTACCATACCTGGCTGCGAGTGCATAAAGAGGTACCTGTAGACCTTTTGGAGCACAATGTACAGATGTTCAACCCCATTTACAGTGGGTGGGCTGGAGGTTGGCATCTTCCAAGTAACTTGGTGGTCATATTGATGGACTTAATGAGGGGCAATGCCATCAATGGAGGACCCTCAGACATGAGGATATCCACCCTGGGATCCAAATCCTCTATCATGCCTCCACCTATAATTGGAGGTTCTGCTCTACCCTGCTCAGGAGGTACTGGTGGGCTTTGAGGTCCATGGCTGGGAGATAGATGGAGGAGGAAGAAGAAGCCACCTGAACCATAATTTCTCTTTCACCCACCTTTATGGAAGGGAGCTGTGCCATCATCACCCTTGGGGACTGGAAGGATGAGAGCTTGCACTGGCTTGCAATCCTGGCTGCACTGATACTGTGACAGGTAGCACCAGAGGGCACTGCTCTGCCTCTCTGGGTGGTGCAGGACCCACCATGGCTGAGGAAGGGCCCCTGGATACCAGCACCACTGATGCTAGATTTGACTCCAGACTTAGGCTAGCAGTAGGCCCATGGGGGCCAAAAGGGCCAGTTCATGGGTGCCTGCTACAGCAGCCAGGATTGCTGCAACTGTACCTCCTCATGCCAGAGGTGTTTGAAATAGCACCAGGATTGCAAGCCTCACTGGCTATAAGAAGATGCCAACTTCTCCTTTTCTGACTCCAAAAATTACTTGGTGCCAGACAAGGGGAGTGCTGACCCCAATTGTTCCAGGGACCAGTACCTAGGAGATGCTGAATTAAGAACAGTTCCAAGCACAGAAACACTTTTTTGACGTTACTTTTCTGTTCAAGCAAGTGCCACGGTTGTCACAAAGGTGTCATGGCTGAAGGAGAGGTGATACATTAAGTCACAATTGAAAGGGAAGGTTATCTAGGAATTGAAGACAGGACAAAGTGTGAGATTCTCTGTAACAGGATGGCCTTCACCTTTAAGGACCAGGGGACTTGGGATGGCCATCCCTATTCAATCATCAGACTCAGTTGGGAAAGGAATAAGTGGTTATAAAAGCTGCTGAGGGCTCAGATGAAGGGCCTGCTGCAGAAAGACCACTGGAGCCTCTTACAAGTACAGGAGAAGGCAACTCCTCTGCAGGTAACTTGAAGAGAGAGGACAGAGGAGTAGCAAGAGGGAGATGAGAGAAGCAGTGCAGTAAACTCCTTGGAACAGTAGACCAAAGCGAGCAGAGGAACAGTTTTGTGTTCCAGGTTTTACCTGCATTCTACATCTGGGAAATAAATATGTGTCAGGAAAGAGACTGAGTATGTGACAGGTGACAGGGGAACATCTACCCTGCAATAAAAAATCCACAGTGCTGAGTCTCAGAGCCTTAGACAACTGTCTCTAGGATCTAAAACCCAGGTTCCTGTGTGAGCTTGGATGTCTATCCTGCAATTTTTAGCCCCACATCCCAAGTCAGCCAGGCCAGGCTCGGAACAGCTGTGACACAGTATTTTTATTGCTCTGCAGATATAGCCAGTGAGTCCCTCACAGGCTAGGAAAACAGGAAAACCTTACACACATCCTGTTAAAACCTGTTCTTCCTACTAGAAAAGAGTTTCAGGATCCCCTCCTGAAATCCCTATTTAGTCTTTCCTTTCTAATCATCCAAAAGCTAGTGCTTCCCCTTTACCATTTCTACTTTAGCTCTGATTCGAAGGACTCCACCATTCTATTCATTGCACAAAAGAAAACTAAGAACAGATAATTTAGCTCGATGTTAACCTGTTCACAGGCCCATGATGTCTAAAGTGGCTGGCAATTTTGTATCTCTCCATTTCTGGGAACCCCCAAATAGAGTAAGTGCTCCATAGAGCTGATCACCCTCATTCCCAGTCTAAGTCAATGTGCGTTTGGAGTGTACTACATTCTAGAAAGCCTGGACCAATATGCCTCCTAGCTGGACACTCCAAAACTATGGGAGACCTATGTCAGGAATGTACTATAGCGAAAGACACTGTGTAATTGTTGTGTCCTGTGCTGCGAAAAGCAGCACAGGAAGCTCCTTGGGGCTCTGAATTCCCCAGAAGAATTTAGTTGTTCTGCCATCAGGGCTCTGATGACCACAAATGTAGATCAGTTGGAATGATCACTTTCCGAGATAATTGGACCAACAACTGTTGGCCATGTGACCTGTGTTCACAAACAAGTGAACTGTAAGCACACCCTAATCAGGGTTGACTATAGTTATTACAATAAGGTTCCAATGAAACCACATTAGCACATGACCAGTTTTGCTCTTATTGGAGCTTATCAGATGTGTGTAAATGGCTGTCTATAACATGATTCTAACCCGGGATGCCTTCATCATAGTCAAGGATGATACCATATCTCCACAGGTTCACAACATTGGTTGTGGGAAAGGAATATATGTAGATCAATTGGATTGATCCTTATTCTAATAACCTCATTCTAATAACGGAACTTTGTTCTAAGAGAATCATAGAATCATAGAACAATAGAGCTGGACGAGACCTAAAAAAGCCATCAAGTCCAGCCCCCTGCCTGAAGCAGGACCAAACCCAAAAGATCAGCCCCGCCAGGGCTTTGTCGAGGCGAGACTTAAACACCTTCAGGGATGGAGACTCCACTACTTCTCTGGGTAGACTGTTCCAATGCTTCATCACCCTCCTAGTGAAAAAGTTTTTCCTAATGTTCAACCTGGGCCTTCCGAACTGCAACTTGAGACCATTGTTCTGTGTTCTGCCATCCATGACCACTGTGAACAGCCTCTCTCCAGTGTCTTTGCAACCTCCCTTCAATAAGTTGAAGGCTGTTATCAAGTCCCCCCTCAGGCTTCTCTTCTGCAGACTAAACAGTCCCAATTCCCTCAACCTTTCTTCATATTTTGGTTGCCCTCCGTTGGACCCTCTCCAGTGTATCCACATCCTTCTTATAATTGGGGGCCCAGAACTGGACACAGTACTCCAGATGCAGCCACACCAAAGCCAAATAAAGAGGAACAATCACTTCTCTGGATCTACTGGCAACGTTCCTCTTGGTGAAACCTAACATGCCATTAGCCTTCTTGGCTACAACGGCACACTGTTGACTCACGTCCAGCTTCTTGTCCACTACAACTTCCAGGTCCTTTTCTGCAGA
This sequence comes from Carettochelys insculpta, assembly GCF_033958435.1. Classification (NCBI taxonomy): domain Eukaryota; kingdom Metazoa; phylum Chordata; order Testudines; family Carettochelyidae; genus Carettochelys; species Carettochelys insculpta. The sequence goes on along the minus strand of NC_134139.1, from coordinate 145,712,082 downwards.
ACTGCTACTGAGCCAGTTGGACCACAGCCTGTAAAAATGCTTAGGGTTCTTCCTCTGCACTTGTCCTTATTGAACCCCATCAGATTTCTTGCAGCTCAGTCTTCCAATTTGTCTAAGTCACTCTGGACCCTAACCCTACCCTCCAGCATATCTACCTCTCCCCCAAGCTTAGTGTCATCCGCGAACTTGCTGAGGGTGCAATCCAACCCCTCATCCAGGTCACTGGTAAATATGTTGAACAGAACAGGACCCAGAACTGAACCTTGGGGCACTCCACTAGAAACCAACCGCCATCCCGACATTGAGCCATTGATCACTACCCACTGGGCCTGACCTTCTAGCCAGCTTTCTATCCATCTTACTGTCCATTTATCCAATCAACTTTCATTTAACTTGCTGACAAGAATATCGTGGGAGACCGTATCAAAAGCTTTGCTAAAGTCAAGATAAATCACATCCATTGATTTTCCCCTATCCACAGAGCCAGTTATCTTATCATAGAAACTAATCAGATTGGTCAGGCATGACTTGCCTTTCATGAATCCATGCTGACTATTCCTGATCACTTTCCCCTCCTCCAAGTGTCTCAAAATGACTTCCTTGAGGAGCCCCTCCATGATTTTTCCAGGGACTGATGTAAGACTGACCAGCCTACAGTTCCCTGGATCATCCGTCTTCCCTTTTTTAAAGACAGGCACTACATTTGCCTTTTTCCAATCATCAGGGATCTCGCCCAATCTCCACAACTTTTCAAAGGTAACGCCCAAGGGCTCATCAACGACATATGCCAACTCCCTCAGAACCCTCAGATGAATTAGGTCCGGGCCCATGAATTTATGTACATTTAGCTTTTTTAGATAGCTCCTAATAACTATAGTCAACCCTGATTGGGGTGTGCTTACAGTTCACTCATTTGTGAACGTAGCACACATGGCCAACAGTTGTTGGTCCAATTACCTGGGAAAGTGATCCATCCAACTGATCTACATATACTCCTTTCCCACAACAAGCGCTGTGAACCCATGGAGATATGGTCTCGTCCTTGGCTATGATGACAGCATTCTGGGGTCGAATCACCTTATAGACAGCAGCTTACACACATCTGATGAGTTCCAATAAGAACAAAACTGGTCACGTGCTAACGTGGTTTCATTGGACCCTTATTCTAATGACGACAAATGTATCCATTTTTCAACATAGCCAGCTGTTGGCCAGAGCTATGCAGGACCAAATGCATGGAGGGTGTTTAAACCATAGGGTGAGACTGCATCACCCAGAGCAGGATCATGGGGCAGCAAACCTACAAGGCGGCTGAGTTTAGCATCCCAGAAATAATTATTCTGTGTTGTTGAAAGAGAAGCAGACATAGTAAGGGATCATATTCTGTTTCCGATGTGTATAGCAGCAGCGGAACCGAAAGCCACCTTGGGTCCTGGGGCAAGGTGGGAGGGGGATCCCGGCTTTGTGCCCCCAGAAAGGTCAGGACCAGTGGCAGAAGGGGAAAGGCCTAGGGCCCTTAGTGTTGCCCTGACCATGCAGCGGTGGAGCTGTGCTGCTTTAGCTTTTCAAAGTGGTCTGGCGCTTCAGCTGCCACTGCTGCTGCAGCTCCTGGCCCCTTTGAAACAGCACGGCCTGGGGCATCTGTCCCATTTTCCTCCCTTTGTGGGCAGAAGTTAGTCTCAGCACTGAAACACAGATGTGGCTTATGGTGCTTTCACGGCTCATCTGGAGCGAAAAACCCCTGAGCAGCACTGTTCTGACACACTCCCAAGTGCCTATAACTGACAGCTCCAGCTATATGTGGGTTCTACTGCTACTATATAGAACAATACAGTATGAGCTGCAGAAGTGGACAGAGCCAAACATACCGAGTTTTACTGAAAAACAAAATAAAGCATTTTGGCAGTTTTATGATGACAAGACCAGATCCCCACAAACCTCTGGCAACAGTGAGGAGTACATGATGTTCTGGAAAATCAACGTATAGCTTGTGTAGGGGATCCTGATGAGAACACTCAGTTATTTAGGTTGGAAATTGCTTATTCCCAGAGTCGTAAAACCCTTCATTGTAGGGGCCCTACATACCCATGACAAGGAAGGAACTGGGCATGACGTAGGCTCAGCTTCATGCCTCAAGAAATATCTTGGTTTGTTTTTTTCCTCAAATGAGCTTGTAGCCAGGGCAACTTTTAGGGTATGGCTGCTGAAGTTGTCTGCTCCTCTCCTGCTGACAAGGAAATGTTCCCTTTTCCAAGTTTGACCCATCAAACTCTGCTCAAGATCTCTCTTCTCCTAGTCCCCAGTCTTTTGAATTATTCCACCCTTTGGCCCCGTTACCCCTCACCCCCAAAACTCCAAAGACCTAGCACTCTACAAAGCTGTCCGGCACTTGGTTGAGGCTCGCCTCATTCCCTGTTTTGAAAATACATAAGCTTGTGGAGGACTCCAGGAGGCTTAATTTACAATCCCATCTCTGAAAGCCTATTTGAGCAGAGAAGACACCCAGCCAAGAAGAAGTGTATCCATTCAAACTTGGATTTTCAAAGCTACAGAAGGAAATTCGGGGTCCCGCACCTATGAAAATTTAGCAGGAATTCAGCACTCAAACACCTTCCTACATCCTTGATAATCCCAGCTTTAATTGCCAAGATGGCTGCAAATTGCTGGAGCCTAAAGGTTTAATACTAGTGTGAGCCTCAGGCCATGCTTCCCTTCTGATTTTTGAAAAAGGCATTGCAGTTTTTCAAGGCCAGTTAATCCTCTCTCCCATATACCATGTCAGTCATCAGTGCAGCCTGCTAATCGTTTTACACAGAGAACAGTTAAAGAAAGAGATGTACTATGCAGCATGAGGCTACCGTTCAGCCAGGTGTTTGTTCATGTGCCTGGAAAATTAGCAGTTCCCAGAAGCTGAGTTTACTTTCTTAAAAGGGAATATAGGTTCACTCATCATTACAAAAAGTGCATTCAGAGGAGCACTTAAATGTATGAGCCTTCCGAGCAAGGAGCTGTGCCCAGGCGAGTGTAGTAACAATATATGTACTGAACAGCCTTTAGTCAACACTTTTTTAGAAGGAGAAACGTAGCACTTTAAAGACCCACTTCACGAAAGCTCATCACCGAGTAAATCATTTTGTTAATCTTTAAAGTGCTACGTTTCTGCTGCTTTGTGTTGTTGGAGTACAGACTAACATGGCTACCCCATTACTTTTTTTAGAAGGGTGTCAGAGAAACCCTGTGATTTTTTTTAGAAGGGAGGGATTATTGCGATAATGAATGTAAACTAAAACCTAGTACTGTCATTATCATTATCAATTAACATTTTATTTTCCCCTTGAAGTGCTTTTTTGGGAAACCAGTCTTCAGTATCCAAGGCTTTCCACCACAAACACAAAGTCCCTCAACTAACAGCAATGGCATCACAAAAAAAGTAGCATTTACATAGCATCTGTAGAAATAAAGAGATTGAATCAGAGTCCCAGATCAAATAGGCACATAGATTCCAGAACACAGAGAAGTTCTATTACTTAAGCCAAAATTCTGATACCCTTACTCCAACTCCTCAAGTTTCCCTAGTAGAGTGTTTCCCAAACTTTACATAGTTAGGACCCGTTTTTTTTCCAGCACTTTTTTTTTGCAGCCCAAAAATATAAACACATATAATAAAAGAATGAAAAAATTAATAAGTTTCACTGTTTATTATTTAATCACAATAATAATAGGACATAGCAATAATTTGTATATTTTTCTAAGGACCAGTATTTTTTTTCCAAGGATTGGTACTGGGCCATGGACCACACTTTGGGAAACGCTGCCCTAGTGAAATCAATGGTAACACATAAGGAACAACGTATTATTCACCATCATTACAGGCCTTAGTTTGTGTGCTGTTTTGAAAACATTAAATGGTATGTATTAAATATTACCAATATTTTCACCCAAAGGTCTACAAAAGGTGGCAAATGATTTTTTGAGGACCTGGTGCTTCAAAACTGTTAGTTCAATGGGGCATGGATTTTAAGGTAACTTGCATGGCTCTATCAGTGTTCCACCAAGTATTTTTGGCATCAGCCAGCGAAGTTCTTTCGTAGCTGACTGAACCCAGTCAAAATTGGCTGGCAGAAGGCAGGACTCTTTCAAATTTATTGTGCACCAAACAGAAAGCTGCTGAATACTGGGCTTCTCAGAAAAGTGCTGCCCTTGTCCTTTTTAATGAAAGCTAGCAGGTATTCATTAGGAACAGGCCAGAACTATTTCAGACACTGAAGACAGCAGACACAAATGAATAGAAAAAAATAACTTCTTTTTATTTACAAAAAAAATCCAAATATTGGATGCTGTAAACAAAATTCACAATCTGTTCCCTCTAGCACTTCAGCTCTCAGAGTCTGTTTTCCATCAGCTCTTTTGCTGTCTATGACAGAGCCTATAGTCAAAATGTTCCACAAGAGCAATCCAAGGAGCAATTTGCTGCAACAGGATGCCTCACAGAAGGCAACACTTGTATAGAATTCTGAGGGAGATCAAATGTGCACAGCCTCCTACAGACTGCAAGAGTTTGCAGTGCTTCAGCCAAGCTGAATTGGAATTTGCAGGCCTTTTTGTGCTATTTACTTTGTTAGCAAGCCATGATTACAACAGCAAGATAGTACATGGATTTTCTTTCCTGCAGTGGAAATGGTCTACTAAAAGAAAACCATACAAAAGAATATATTCAAATAGATGCTAAATATGTCATTGCATTTTTTTCCATGTTATCATATCTGCAGTTTCACCCTACACCCATCATCTTCTCTATGAAACAAACAGCAACAAAAATCCTTTTTTTGAACTGCCATGAACCTCCAACATAAAATGTTTCATATGCACAGCATTTAACAAGATGTGTTTATAAGCTTGTCTGGAAGGACTTTGTGTAATATAAGCAACCAATTGTTCTTAAAGCACACAAAAAAGCAGTTAAGAAATATACAGTGTGAGTTTATTGGTGTTTTTTACTTCCCTTTCCATTTTTAAAAGATGGGTCTTGTATTTGAGGGGTTTTAACCATATCAGAAAATAATCTGATTTCAAAGCTCTCAGATGTTTTAATATAAACATGAGGAAACAAGTTTAGCTCCTTGTTGATTACCAATAAATCCAAATGTCCCACAACAGTTTGCCTATAATCAAGTCAACCTTTTTAATCAGCTCAGTATTTTAAAGCGGTACTGTTTCTTCAGCAAGCTCTAAGCTGAACTGCCTGATTGGATGGGAAAGTGAATCCTTCAGAATACCAGGAGGATTTTGTTTCCCCTGTAAAAGTACTAGTGTACAGAAGTGCATGAGAGAGAGAGAGAGAAATTCAGATGTTATGATGAGGAAGGTGTGCAAACCACAGAAGAAATCCAGCTTTGAAAAGATGCTCTTATTTTACTCTTGGCCTGAACTCATGGCTCCTTCCCATAGCTAACTCCAGACACCACAGAAAAAAAAACAAAGCCCCACCAGTTCCACCACTTGTTCATTTACATATGCAATATAGGTCTACAATACCGATATAATATACCCAACAACATATTATATATGTACTGAAAGGTACAGTAGGCTGAGCCCTGCTGCATGCACAAGATGAACAGCTGCTGTCACTCATTTAAAAAAAAAGTTGGAGCCGAAAAAGGAAGTAAAGCAAAACTGTTTAACAGCAATGGAAAAAGGCTGCCCTCCAAAGGAAAAGTACATTGTCCCATGTATTATCAGCCTTTTGTGGTTGTGGCGCAGCAATAGATCCCAAAATCCCTTTTAAATCGTGGATGACTCATTTATTTGCAGCAAATAGTTGTGGTAAGAGAGGACATACCACATCACCAGCTGATCCTATTTCCCCAGCCTCCCCCCCACCCACCTTGTTAGCTTAGAAAACCCTCCCAACAGCTACAGGGAAAGCTCTGATTTTGACAAGTACAGCTCAGTTTTGATCTACAGCTTGAAGTAATAGGTCATGGGAAACAAACCCTTCCTTTTCGTAATTAATCAAGAAAGGCCTCACCCCAACGAAAGAGGAAAAAACAAAAACAAAAAGACTGCAGCCACTGTGGAAGGGAAGCAGTGATGAGAAGGTGGAGACAAGAACTCCCAAGTAAATACAACCAGTGGTGATTAAATAGATTTTACATATCCTGCAGAACTCAAAGGAAAGGTGCTTCAGTAAACAAATCAGGTTCCTGTTAAACTTGCCGTCAAAGTACAAAGTGGGGTAAAAACAAACTTGTCTTAGTACCTCTGTAATGACAAGGGGATACCACCTTGCCAGAATAGCAGTTCCCTTTACAAACACACACTTTTAAACATAATCTTCTTTTACCTAAAACATAAATGATGCAAAAAAATACTGCACTAGAATTTCAAAACCAACAGCTGGAAGAAGAATTACCCAGACACCCAGCCCTCCCCCAGGAAATGTCACTGAAGTGAAAATAATGAAAGGGTTGATATCTCTTCCCTTCCTCCCCTGCTCCCCGCCCTGTCTCCCCCACTGGTCTCTGGATTGAGGAAATGAAAGTGAATGGTTACAATTCCAATGTAAAATGATTCAATTTAAATAAAGTACAGTACTAAATTTGTAAATGCAGTGTGACAACCAGATCAAAGATGTTTAATATTTGCATAAAAATATAATATATATATATAAAATATAATTTTAAGCAACCGTGCAACACTTTTAAAAAGGGTTCATTTCACATTTACTAAAATTCTAGTGGTCCTGGAATGCACAAAGCATTCTATTAAAATACTCCTTTAAATATTAACAATTAGTGTTCAAATGACCAACTAATACAATATTCTTTAGCTGTCAGGGGGTTTAAATAGCCTATCTTTGATCCACGTTCCACTGAATTATACATCATGGAGGTATGCAGTCACAAAATTAGTGGGTTAAATGTCAAAATGGTATTACAGTACAAAATGTGTAAAAGAACTCAGCTAATCAAAATGTTTATCCATCTGTGGAATTATTATGGCTCACAAGCAACTCACTGAATTACTGTAATTGTTGTTCCTGCAACCAAAGACATTATTTGAATCCCACCTTAATCCTGGTTCATTTACTGCAAATTTTCATGTACGGGTTATAAATTCACTGCAAGATGCCCACTGTCCTATGACATCCTGTTGCAAACTGGAAAACACACAGTACTTTATTTAAACATTCCTTAATTGCTACATTTTCTTAGACCACATTTAATATATACATTGTGTGTGTGTATATATTTATGCACACAAACATATGTATATATTTATATATGCACACTGACACACACACACACACACACACACGTACAATATTAACTTTACACAAGTATTTGCCGAGGAAAAATAGGGCATTTTCTCCACTACTAATTCACAATCTTGGGATTTTGTTTTTGTTTTGTTTGTCTTTTTGCATCCCTGATAAAATAAAATACATGGTAAAAACCACAAAACTATATTTCCTCATTTCAAATTGTCTGAAGGCATCAGGCACTTTTGATTAATATTGGTGTGTACAAATATAGTCACATCTTTTTATAGTCTACTTCACCTTCCTTGCTTGGTTAACTTTATTTGTGAACTCTTTGGTCCTTGAGCATATTCTGTTTGGTACAGCTGTTCCTGCATCTCCACATTTTTTAAATGTGAAGCTTGCGTGCAGCTGGAAATAATGGATTTCTGGTTTCATGACAACTGTACCAATCTCCTACTGTTCATCTGGAAGAAGCTGTTCCTGTTAAAGCATTCTATTCAAGCAAGCTATACATTCTACACAATCATTTCACAGACAGCACTTGTTGCAAGCCCCAAATGCAGAATTGAAATATACATTTTATTTCAACTTATCTCTGCTTTATGCCTCTACTTTTAATTCCTGAATATATTTAAGCAAATTGTTTTTTGTTTGTTTTCTTTTTTCCCTAGTCTCCCTTTTGCAGATCCCATTCTATAAAAAAAGCTTTCCAACCTTCTCTATGCCAAAGCTATGGGAAGCAGGTATTGCCAACCCATATTGTCATCAAGCATTCCTCCCTTGTTTATTTCAGGGAAAGCTATTTGCTTTTAATGACAGGCCTCTTGTGCTCTGGAGTAGAATCCAATTATTTCTGCTTCTTTTCTAGATCATGCTCATATAATTTATTAAGAACCACAAGCTTTACCAAACTTGAAAGCTAGAGCAGATCATTGCACAAAGCACCCCATTTAAAGGAGTGTATCACCCCTTTGTGTTTGTTAGAAAAAGTTCTCCCCATCAAGTGTCTTAAAATGGTCCTTAATTGCAGGGCAACCAAGTTGAGTATGTGTGCTGCTGACAGGTGAATACCGGCTGAACCTGGGCAATATAGTAATTGCTAAAGTTGGCATCTGCTACATACGGGGCTGGCTGGTAATAGCAGGTGACATTGGCTACATTGGGGATGATATTTTGCTCAGCAAGGACCCGGATGGCCAGCATGGTGATCAGATTTAGAGTCTGTCTCCTCTCATGTCCCATCAGGCACACTGTGCTCTCATTCACCACACCATGAAGGGTCATGAGATAGTCATACTTGCGGTCCTCTAATCCCACAAAGTGATTCTGCAAGTAAGACTCCAACTTTCTTTGCTGTTCCCCAATGTCTGAGAAGTCAATGAAAAACCTGGAACACATATATCTCTGAAGGGACTTAATCTCAGATTCTGAGGCAGCCCTAAAGCCCCTTACCAAAAGGTTGCAGTACTTCAGAAGGCCACCTCCTCTGATTTCTTCTGGGTTTCGGGTGGCAATTATCTTGTTGCAAAGGTGATCAAAGGCTTCTTGGAAATCTCCATAGACACTCTCACCCATGATGGTCGGGTGAAATGTTTCTGTCATGGGATTCTCTGAGCATTCATAAAAAAGCAGAAGGGAGTCTAATTTGATTTGAAAGGAGTCTACACTGAACTCAAACTGCCGCCTCAGAGAGTCCACAAACTTCAGCTCCACGTTTTTGCCACTGTTGTTGGACAACGAGATGAGACTCCATCGGTCTGAGTCATTGCACACTTTTACCATTTTCTGTACATAAGCCTCCTATAATTTGAAAGACAAAACGAACAGATGAAGAAACCAATAAAGCAATTCTTCATCACAGCCTTCACTGGCATTCTCTCCCACCACCATCCTGTGCCCTCTTTTTGCAAAGCATGTTAAGAAGTCTGAACAAAGCTGGAGAAGTTGTATTTGACACAGGTGGTGGCAGAGCTGCACTTGCAAAGGGTAATGGGAGAGAAACCGCTTTTGCTAGTGTATTTCTGAAGCCCTTCTAAACATACATACATACACACGTACGTATATAATACACACCATAGACACCATACAGAGAAAAGGTTACACAAAAAGAAAGATGGCACACATAGCATATAGGCACACACACAGTCTAATACATAGGTTTATTCCTATGGATTTTGAAAATCACTATCAATATATAATACAAGAATGTTTCTATAGGTTCCACAAAATAACAAAAAACAAACAAAAAAGTCCACATTTTCAAACAAACCAAGCACAGCACTTTCAGCACAGCTACCCTGCCGAAAAAAGGAGCGCACGGTTTTAAAAATGCCCCCAGAACACACAAACTAGATGTGTGCTATTTGGCATGGCAATAGTAAACTCAGAAAGTGTGTCATGTTTAAGACATGAAAGTCTGTTTAAAACAAATAAGTATACAGTTTCTCCACATGTTTGGGAAAAGTACTCACTGTCCTGCAGATACATATATATTTTCAACCAGGGTGTGTTCCGTTTAAGTTATGCTTTTATGTCTCTGAGTGACTCCTTGTAAACTCCAACTTTCTAAACAAATGTACTCAACCCCATAAACTTAATAACAAATGGGGTGTGGGGGTTACTAATCCCAGCTCCTCCCCCTCATCAGCTCCTATGTATCCCCCCGATGGATAGCTCTGCTGCCAGTTAAACTCTTTCTGGTTCAACTGGGGTGCAAAGTGACAGAAGAGGCCATTTTAAAAACATGGTAGGTGTCAATTTCACCGTACCCTTTCCATCTTCCCAGGCCACCAGTGCTGGAACCAGGGGTGCTGCAGCCCCCCTGGCTTAAAGGGGTATTTTCCACTGTATCCAATTTGGTTGAATGGCTCTCAGCACCCCCCCCCATATAAAATGGGTCCAGCGCCCCTGGAAGTGCTCCTTCCCCCGCACAAGGGGCGGTTTACCTTGAGGGTGAGCGGTGTGATCTTCTCCTTGTTAACTCCGTCCGGTAAGAAATCCAAAAGGCAGTCCAAGACCACGTCCTTCACAGTCTGAAACTCGGCTTCCCCTTTGAGGTCTGCGCAGAAGATGAGGTCCAAGTCCTTGTAGCCCAAGCCACTGTCTTGGTGCAGGATGTGGCTGGCCGCCGAGCCGTTGAGCCGCACGTCTCGGAGCCCGATGCACTTCTCCTCCAGGCGGCTCCGCACCACCTTCACGATCTGCCGGGGCTGCATCTCCAGCGTGGGGAAGTTGCCCCGGCCGTGGATGGGGATGGTCTCGCTGAGGATGCGATCCAAGCGCCGCACTTGTTCCCAGCTCAGCACGTTGCAATGAGGGGTCTCGCCGCAGCCGCCCGGGCAATTCCCACTCCCGCCGCGGCTGGGGCTGCGGGTGTTTTCATCATCAGCCATGGTCCGGAGCCGTTTCCTCTTCTCGGGAGCCTGACACGGGTCTGCTCCGTCCTCCGGGCGCGATGGGCGCCTGCTTGGCTCTGAACGCAACAGGAAAGCGAGCAATCAGCGCGGCGCCTGGCAATGCCCAGGGGGCCCCTTACACACACCCCCCTCCGGCTCTGCACCCCCAGGGGCTCCAGCGCCCAGCAGCTGGGCGGCCACCCCCACGCACCCACCCACGCAGCGCCCCGGGAGCCCACGCACCCCCGCGCAGGGATAGCTCCGCTGTTAGCACCTGGAGAGGGGCCGGCAGCCGATTACAGAGCGGCGCTGCGCCTCTGCCCAGCCGGGAAGCGCTATTCCCCACCCCGCTGGTGCTCCGCCGGCCGGCTCGCTGGGCGCCCAGTGGTGCGCTGCTGTGCCCGGCCGCCGCGGGTGCTGCTGCCGCCGCCTCTGGAGCGTTAGTAGTTCTGCCCGGGAAACGTCCCCAGTAGTTTTTATACGGGGTTTCTCCGCTCTTCCGGGGCTCCGCTCTACGCGCTGCCCACGCCCCCTCCATTTGCATGGCCAGCCCGCCGCAGCCCTTGGCGAGGCTCCCCCGCCACGCCCACCTCGTCTGCATAACCAGCTGTTCTCGGCGCTCTTCCAGCAGAGCTCCCAGAGTCTCCTGCGGCCCCGGCTTCACCCGCAGCTCTTCCAACGCTGCCACTGCTTGGCCCCAAGCCCCCCACCACTGAGTTCAGCCACTGCTCCTGCGCCAAAGCAAAATTCGGACCCGCGGGCACCCCACCGCGGACAGGCTGCCCAATGCCGGCCTGCAGCAGCGGGGGCCAGTCCAAACTTGCCTCCTGATCCCCGAATTCAAGCGGCTAAACAGGCAGTACGTGGAGCCGCTCCGACTGCGCCAGAACCACACAGACCCTGTAGGGGGGCGCCACTAAATGTCAACACAGGCGCGCGGAGCGGAAGGGATCCAGGCAGGTTTGGGCCCTTACTTCCCCGCGCCCATGGAATCGGCAGGAAAGGGCCGCAGCAACTTTTACCGCACTAACAAACGCGCTCGTCTTAGAACCGCCAGCCAAAGCCCTCTTCTAGGAGTCATTCACATGTCTGTACTGGAGCCCCTGTGTCCTGGTGTTCGCACGACCCGGCTGGGCTAAGCACCGGCACGTTTCTTGCCGTAGCACGGGAATTTAGCCATGCTCGGGGCGACCAGATGGCGTGAGCTCATTATTGGTGGGTTTAGCTGAGCAACGCGTGACCCAGGTTTTCAAAGCAGTTTACGAAGCGGCGACGCATCTCTTGTAATAATACGTTTCAATATGCGTCTCGATCTCCAAGACTGCTTTGACACTCGATGCACTGGCTGCATTAATTGGATTGGACAGATTTAGCGGAGGTAAAAGGATGGCGCCCTTTGCTAGTTATCTAACAGGTGAAAACATGGATGAATGGGGAAACGGGTCAGGTGGTATCACCTTTGTAGTGGGCTAGGACTCGGTCTCGATGCAGTACAAGATAGGTCTGCAGTCATCACGTGCCGTATATTTTGTGCATTATATTTGCGTCAGGAAGAGTCTGAACATGCATTTTCTGGTCAAGTACGATCAGAAATCTGATGGGACAGTACAACTGCGGGGCTTAACCCAGCAGGCTCCGGGTGCTGGCTTTGCAGTCCTATTGAGCAGGGAGGTGCACGCGTGGGTTGGGTGCGTTGAGCGGCACTCACGCGCTGCGCTGGGGTCCGGTATTTTTGCTGCAGTAAGAGCTGAGGGACTTGTGTGCGTTTTGATAGGGAAGCAAGAGAACTTCGGGGTTCAGGGCCAAACACCGACTGGATCCATCAGTCCGGATTTGCTGCAGCAATTTATGCTAGGTGGTGCACGAACTACGGTCCTCCCTTCGCTCCCCTTCTCTCCCTCTCCCCCCCCAGCACCCCCCCTTAGGAAGCTTGGGGCCAAACGTCCGCACAATCCTGAGAGGGATTTAACAGTATAGAGACAAACAGTACACAAGCACAGCAGAATAAAACGCAGATCGCACAGCACAGAAAGCACGAGCGGAGCCAGCCAGTAGGCGCACGCATTACTTAAAAAACAAAAACAAAAAATACCTAACTTCCTTCCTTTGTGTTTGAGGCTAAGCTTTCCTTCAATTAAACATGGCTAGTGGGCTGCTTTACATATTTGTGATGCTTTAAATTGGCCAGAGATGCGCTCCGCCTTTGCCGGGGGTAGCTGTTGTAGCGACAAGACCGTAAAAAGGCAACTCACTCGTTTATCTCTAGTATTAGCTTCCCTATGTGCTACCGAAATACGACGCGACAGCTGCACCTGTGCGCTGCCCGAGGTGGGGGGGGGGGGCTAAACTAGGGTTTTTCAAGAGGCTCCTGCTACGCAGTTCCGCTTTCCCGGAACCTCAGGGGCGTGCTCACGGGCTGGTTGGCGCATGGCGGCAGCCGTGGCTGGCACGTTCCTGGGAGACAGGCGGCGAGCAGCCGCTAGTCCAGAAGGAGCCGGACGGGACAGAACGTCACAGATCCGGACATTCCAGCAACAGCTGCGGGGCGATTCCACAGGGCGGGGCGGTGAGAAAGGCTCCGCCAATCAGCGCCGGAGACGGCTTTTCCCTCCCCTTTGGGTCTCTCAGGGCGAGGAGCCAATTGGATGAGCAACGGTAGGCGGGGCTGTGCCTGCTCCGTGTAAATGAGCCGGGTGGAGATGAGCGTTTGTACCAGAGTTGCTGTTTGCAGTCGCTCAGCTCCCGAGCGCCTGGGGTCCATTCGTCGCCCCGAGGGTACAGCGTGGCTCCCCCGTACTGGCTGCAGGGTGACTGCCTCGGGGCTGGCTCCCGGCTGTTCGACTTGAGAAAAGGCGAGGCGATCGGTGGGCAGATTTCCTAGCGCGCGCGCGCTATACACAGGGCCGGCTGGGACAGGGCTCTTCCTCCCCTTCCCCAACGCGCAGCTCCCCGCTGCGCCTGGGGCCCGCCCTGGGGAAGGAGCTTGGCGCCCAGCTAAGGAATCCCCTCAGTCTGTAAGCCTTGTCTGCGGGGAAGGCACAGCTACTCTTTGCTGCCCCATCGCTGGCACTCCGGCCGCCCCAAGCTGCGGGCCCAGCTGCTTCTGCACGACTTCCCCCCACCCATGTGACCCCTCCAGTGCGCCGGCTGCAGATGAATAGGAAAGAGCAGCGGCAGCCCAGCCTCGCACCCCGTGTGCTCTCGCCGGGGTTCGCCTGGCAGCGGGGGGCCTAGCGGTGTGGCAATGCCGCCCCCTGCCGGCCGCTGGGCACCATGTGCCCACACACTGAGCCCCCGGCTGGGACCGCGCTTGGCCCCTAAGAAGGGTGCGTCTGTTTGCAAGGTCCTTTTCCGGGCTGCTGTTGGGTAAGGCGCTGCCGGCTGCCTGGGGGAGGGGAGCCGCCATGGGGAACTAGTTGCCTTCTGCAGCCCCACGTGTATAGTCACTTCGTCCATAACTTCATGTATCGTTAACAAAGCACCATTGCTTTTGTCCCGCAGTGGACTCAAGCAGGGCATCAGCATTAACACTGACAGACATCAAGTTAGTGGTCCACTGACATTTCTAAGCACCTTTGCAGAAGTGTGCATGCCATGAAGCAGCAGGCCATATGGCCAGACTTCAGAGCCAACCTTTGGGGGTAGTGGAAATCCTAACCTGGACCTGGTCTGAAATTTGCAAATAGCACCCCCCCGCCCCATTTTTAAATTGGTTAGCTCCAACCGCAGTTCTAACCCCTTCCACCTTTGGAAACTCTCCCAGCCTTTCCATGTATGTCCCACAGACAAACTGTGGTAGAAATGTAACAGAGATAGCCATGTTAGTCTATATTCTATCAAAACAAAAAAGCAGTCCAGTAGCACTTTAAAGTGGATTAAAGCACTTTAAAGTGCTACTGGACTGCTTTTTTGTTTTGTGGTAGAAATATCAGTTTAATTTCATTAATACACCATCTCTCAGTGTTCTAGGCTTATGTAAGTAATTCCTACTCACAGATTACCTTGAAAGTTGCCAACCTTCACTCCCAGAGGGGAACCGGTTCTTCTGGCCTGTGGTAAGGAAGTACTTCCAGCCTAGCTCAACCCTGCCTTTTCCAGTACTAAACTGGCTGAGAAGGTGCCATATGTTCAGTGTAATTTATTTGTGTGTGCACGCATATGCAAATTTTTATGGTCTTTGCAAAACTGCAGTTTCGCTTTCCAAATCTGTATGGAATCTTTTATGTACAAGGTTCACAGTTGAAAAGGGCCTGCTGGATTACTCCCAGTAAGCCTGGTAATTAAGAGAAACTGAGGTCCATATTCTCAGATTTTTTTTCTTAATTATGGAATTTAAAAAGAAGTTGAAAGATGGGCCCACAATAGCCCCGCAAACTAAAACAACAATTGGTTGTAAAAATGTATACCTGGGGAATGGAGCCTTCGTTAAGATTGTTCCCATCCTCTCACACACAATATATCGGAGTCTACTTCTTCCAGTTTTGCTCATATTTTGTCCAGCAGAACTTCTGGATTATCAATCATTTTTTCCTGAATCTAAAGCTGGATTAATTGATAAGTGTTTCTGTACATGACAGATGTAAAAGGGCACAGGACACACATCACCATGGAAGTGCTAGGGTTTGTTTCTTCGTTAACTGAGTCTGATCCTACAGCCGCTGCACGTGTGACATTTCACTGTGAATGCACTGGCTCAGTGGTTTTCAAACTTCATTGTACCACAACCCACTTATGACAACAAAAATTACTGTATGATCTCAGGAGGGAGAACTGAAGGCTGAGCCCTATGGCCCAGGGTGGGAGGGCCAAAGCCCAAGCCCTTTAGGGGGCTATAACTGAAGTCCAAGGGCTTCAGCCCTAGGCAGAGGGCATGTAACCTGAGACACACTACCTTGCATTGAAGTCCTTGGACTTCAGCCCCCGGCAATGACACTCAGGCTTCAGTTTTACCCCCAGGCTCCAGTAAACGTAAGCCAGACTTCTCAACCCCCCGTTAAAATGGGGTCACAACCAGTGTTCCTTCTGTTTGTTTCCATCTGTGGGTGGAATAAATTTTATATGCACCAAGGCATGTGTGGATGTGCATCACCAAGAGAAACACATGCTGCTGCTAGTGGGCACTCTAGTAATTGGCTGGAAGGCAGCTGCATCTCTCTTGGGTGCCCACCCAAGCACTCAACCTACAGGGAATACTGGCCATAACCCACTTTGGGGTACCCACAGTTTGAGAACAGCTGCCGTAGTTGGATGTCTGAACCTAAAATCATATGCTTTTCAGGCAGAGCCTGAATGCACAGCTTTGAGAGGCAACTGAATTGGCCTTAAAAAGAGGATTCCTGGTTACTACAGCCAAAGTATTTATTTTTCAAAAGGACAGTTTTAAATCAGATTATGTAAAAGTGAATGCAGCTTGCAGGCAGCTGTGATAGACAAGGCATCTGAGGCAGTTTGAACAGAGTTTGCCTGCTCAATTATTCATGAATTTGAAATAGATAGCCACCAGTCTCCTGGAGTGAACTGGAGAGTGAGTGCCACCAACTTCAGAGTTCCAGACACAACAACTCATTGCTTGCTGTTCTCCAGCAAGACACTTAGGCCAAAATCCAGCAGGACAAAGAGCAGGCCCTGGGGCAAGGTGGGAGGGGGCCTGGCTCTTTCCCCCCGAAGGGGCGGGGCCAAGGGTGGAAGGGGTGCGGCCTAGGATATATTATTAGGGCCGCCCAGCACATGGTGTTGCACCCCACCTCCCTCAGAGCCCAGCAGAGCAGCGTTGCCATGACACTTCAAAGAGGACCGGAGCTCCGGCCACTGCCAGAGTAGCAGTGGTAGCAACCAGAGCTCCAGGCCCTTTGAAACACTGGGACCTGTGGCAGCTGACCTCTTTGCCACCACCCTCCCTGGCTCTGAGCCTGCCAGAATCTTCAAACCTGGTACTTAGGTGCTCATTGATTTCAATGGAAGTGGCATGTGCTCAGCTTCCCTAACTATCAAGCCACTTGTTTAAGTTTCTAAAAGATTTATGTACCAGGGTCTGTGTAAGGGACAGGCACCACGGGCAGTAAATTTTTAGAGGCAGCCCTAACCTGGCTGTCTCCTTCCAGCCAGAATTGATCTGCCGAGGACCACACCCTTATGAGGCTCTGTCTCTCTATTTCTCTCACCTATAACCAAGCAAGAGTAACCCGTTATCTACTGCTCTGATATAGCTTTGGCCTGTTCAACTAAGCAGGGAGTCTTTTGCCTTCATTATGGTGTCATCGTTACCTCATCTGTGGTGTCAGAATGTCCTGGGCCAGAACTGTTAGCTGCCAAACTCTAGGCACCTGAATTTGCAGCTGTTGTCCTCACCCAAGTCCACATTTCCCCATACATAAAATAGGCATAATTTGCTCCCTATTTAACACACATGTTATTACTATAACAGGCTTCACAATCTGGATTATATCTAAGCAGGGCTTTTTTTTGCGGTGGTACCAGCACCTCCCCACCAATATTCCCCCCAGCCAGGGTTCCTGTGGCAGGGTCTGCCAGCATGGCTCTGTGCTCCAGCCAGCTCCCAGCCATGGGTTTGCCAGAGACCCCATGGCAGATTGTGGCCAGGGGCCAGGAGCTGGAGCCCACGCTGGCCCTGCAGCAGCGCTGGGTCAGAGCCAGGGCCCTTGCTGCCCTGCTGGTAGTCCCAGCTGCAGAACCCTGGAGAGAGGGTGGCCGGGGGCGAGGAGCCAGCTCTTCGTTTTTCATCAGCTCTTCTTTTTTTTTTACCAAAAAAGCACTATACATAAGAATGTTCAATTTTGTAACTTCCATTCTTTAAGAACCGGATTCTGTTAGTTTTACTCATATTCAGTAGTACACTTGTCAGGCACAGTCCCATTGATTTCAGTGGGCCATCAACCGAACAAGGTACTAAATGCAATCAAAGCTTGTAGATTTGGGTGTCTAACTATTCC
Source organism: Carettochelys insculpta (assembly GCF_033958435.1). Lineage (NCBI taxonomy): Eukaryota > Metazoa > Chordata > Testudines > Carettochelyidae > Carettochelys > Carettochelys insculpta. Next base: position 145,694,473 of record NC_134139.1, on the reverse strand, counting down.
ACATCCCTGTGACATAGAGAAATTTCAGTAGTCTCATATTATGGTTAGGAAACGGAGGTAGAGAGGCCAAAGTGGCTTGAGCAAATTCATAAAGAAAATCAAAACTGGGAGTAGGGCTCAGGAATTCAATTCTTGACTGCTCCCCTTTTGTTCAACCCATCCAATCACATGCATTGTCTCAGGCCCAGAGGTAGCAAAGGAAGTTAGCGCCTGCCTATTTTAAAGCATAGTAGTAATCCCATTGAAGTCAGATGCTCAAGTAATTTCTGGGTTGGGGCCTAATAGCAGAAACGCCATTTCATCACAGATTAAGTGAAGCCATCCTAAGGAAATTTACCTGATTTATTTCACTTTCTGTGTTTTCCATGACAGCCCCCTAATATTGTACCAGGACTTGAAATAATATATGTGTTTTCTTAAATTTATATTGTTTCGTCTGTAATTCTTTTGCCAGGTGGAGCCAGCAGCAGCCAGGGCCATGTTCAATTTCTAAGAGTTCCTTTCCATCACTACAACACAGAACTGGTTGGAACCTCAACCCAATAACCTGGGAAATTTACATACCAATTCAAGCACCTTCTAAGAGGCAACACTTCTCCACTCACAAGCACAGAATCTGACTATAGAAAAGAAACTTTCAATAACATGGAAGGAAGTAACTTGCCATTAATTTGGGAAAATGCCTCAAATAGGGCTCATAAACATGAATCATGAGTAAAATACCACCCCAAGTAAATTAGGCAGTGTCCTTTTCCCCTGTGGTTCCTATGTCCAACAACCTAATAGTGCCTTTCATATGTCCATCCCTTCTCTGTACCCCACACTCCTAAATGCAGCCCATGCTCAGCACAGACTCAGTGTTTAGAAGTCCATCTGCAGATTCCACCTCCCCTGCTTGGTGGGACAAAGAAGCACCTTAATTACTCCACTACTCAGCCACTTGCTCACTGCCCCTCTCTGCCAGCCACCCTGCTGACCACTCTTGCTGGACACTCACCGCCTGCTGTCGCGGTTCCTCTCTACCAGCCACCCTGCTGGCTGCTCATTGCACCTCTGCCACAGCACTGCTAGTTGCTTGTTGCATCTCTCTGTCTCTCCAGCCACTCATTCACCAGCTGGCTGCCAGTTAACTTCTGCTGTAATCCTTGTACGTCAATCTTGCAGGCTATATCTAAGATGGCAGATTAAAATTCTGGCAGTTACAGTGCTGGTCACGGAGCACTTCAGGGAAACTGCTGCTGCGTGTTCACTTTGTGGTCCTTGGAACAGTGGAGCACATCTTCATGCAGTGCCCCAGAGAGCAGTGCATTGCAGTCCTCATCCCTTCATGCAATGGCCACAAGATGCTTTTGGAAGGGTTTTCAATGCTGCATGGGGCAGTCAGCATCACATGATGCATGTTTCCCAATCCCACTGTTCCATGGTCATCCAACTACATGAACAGCTGCTTTTCAACTGACATCCAGGGAGAGGGGAGAGTGTGACAGGCTGTGCTTGTGACAGGGAGGGGGGAAACCAGTGTGTTTCAAGGATCGAGGGTCATCAGCATGCTGTCTTGTAATGTCAGACAGTGATAGGAAGCAACCCATCCTGAGATGGGGGACTCCCTGACATCAGCTCCTCACCTGCCCTGGCACATGCACACATACACTCACCTCTGTGTTTAACACCACGAGCATTCCACCTGAATGGTTCGCTCTGTGTCTCCTAGCAAGTCAGCACAGCATGCAGGCTGTCTGAAAGGGAGCTCTGAAAGGGGTAGGCATATGCTTGCAGGGCAGCCAGCCGAGTTCAAAACCATGAGCAGAGTGGCCACTGCAGGGATTATGGGCCATTTCTGGAGGGCAGTCAAAACACAGCAAATAATTGAAGTGTCCACACAGGCACACCAGCTCAGTAGCCACTGCACAGGAAATTCTACCCCGGTCGTCGGGATGCTTTACCTAGAGTGCAGCAAGCATGGAGTTAATGTGCCCTAAGCACCTTGCCACTGTGGACACCCGTCGTTATAGCACTGAGAAACTGATTTACTGCACTGTAACTTGCCAGTGTAGACTTGGCCTTAGTTATTCTCAGCTCTTTGCCTGCTGGGCAGAAACAGTGTCCCAGCTCAAGTGATTTCAGCTTTCATTGAGCATTTAACATATCAAAGAGGCTCCTAATGAAGCCTGTTAGCTCTGTTCCTTGAACAGTGGGGATGACCAGGTTGAACCCTTGGTGAGGGCGTGTAGCCTGCTGGTTTGGATACCTACCGACAACTCTTACTTTCACAGGCCTTTGATACTCAAATACTGTCTGGGCTTAACAAGGTTCTTTCAAGTGAGGGTGATCCCTCCTCATTTGAGACAGGTTACGCACACTCCTGCTTTTCTGTATTCCCACAATAATGACAACATTAGTAAAGGTATTTCACCACCCCTGTGTTCAGTGCTAAAGTGATTTGTACCCAACACCAGCCACAGCTGATCACTTTGACACTGCTACATTTGCTGAATATGTAAGCAACGCAGGAACAAACTGTATATACATAAATACACCCAAGTCTCTCCCCACCCAGCTAGCTGTCAGGGAAAAATTCATTCAGACCCTGTTACACACAAGATTTAATTCTATTTCATAATTATCTTTTTTCTTTTCTGCAAAAACATTATTTTAAGTCTGGCTCTTCTAACTTCTCCCCCCATATACCAAATTGAAAAAAAAAGCCTCAAAAGTTCAGTTCTTTGCTATACCATTTTTGTTGTCATTTAAAAAAAAGGTGAATATTATTAATTGAGGGTTCCCTTTAAATACCCTTTATTTGTTGCATGGAAATGCTAGTCAATACCCTTAGTTAAGTGGTCAGCAACCCCCAGCATAGGTGCTAAGTGTAGCACCGGAGCCAATTTTCATCAGCACACCAGGTGGGAGCTCAGCCTCGCCCCTCCTCTTGCTCAAAGCCGTGCCACCTGTGGATTAAGAAAAGACCAGCTAATGCTACCAACCACCACTTAAATGGTACAGTCTGCATCGTGATTTATTTATGAATGAAGCTGTTGTAAGTAGGACTATTAGTGCCTTTAAAAAGTATCACTGGCACTTGGACCATACACAGAGGTCAAAAGGTCAAATTTCGGCACTCTGCCTCAGAAAGGTTGCTGACCCCTGCTTTAGTTCATGATGCTTTTCTTACTGCGTGACACCTGCAGTTTATAACCTCATTCGCGTCAAACAGTGGAGAAAACACTAGCTATTTACACATCAAGGAATAACATTTGCAATTATGTTTGTTAGTTTAACATATAACAAGGGGGATAGCTTCAGGCTGTGGGGTGCAAATCGAGCAATGTTTGGACAGGACAGAAATTCCTGACACATTTCTCTTCCTCGATAGTATTCTAAAGGTGGCACCCTTCCCCCTATGCCCAGGCAATCTGAAATAGGCCACTTCTAAAGACAGGATACAGAACAAGACGAGACCTCTGCTCTGCTTCAGTATGTATGCTGTTACAGCCCTCTCCAAACTCAATGGCTATGTCTACTTCGAAGGGGGCATGGTAATCAGGGCTACAGGAGATTACTAATAAAGTGCTGCGGTGACTATGCAGCACTTCATTAGGCTAATTCTCTCCTGCGGCAACTTCGAAGTGTCAAACCTCAAAGTGCTGGCATGCCATGTAGCTGTGAGGAGTAAAGGCACTCTGACGTAGCACAGGCACTTCTAAGTGCCTGTGGCTACATGGCATGCCGGCACTTTGAAGTTTGACACTTTGAAGTTGCCGCGGGGGAGAATTAGTCTAATGAAGTGCAGCACATGCATCGCAGCACTTTATTAGTAATCTCCCATCACCCTGATTACCATGCCCCCTTTGAAGTTGGGAGCAAGCGTAGACATAGCCAATGAGTAATCAGGAAAGCTCATGCTCAAAACTTTTCTGTTAGTCTATAAGGTGCCACAGGACCCTTCGTTGCTGTTACAGATCCAGACTAACACGGCTACCCCTCCGATACTTGACAGGTTGATAGTGAGAGAGGTAGGTAGGTAGATTAGTGGGGAAAAATATCCTTTTAAAATCTCTTAATATACACTATGGGCATGGCCACACTAACCCCTCCTTTCGGAAGGACTATGGTAATGTGGCACTTCAGAATAGGCTTATGAAGTGCAGACATGAATATGCAGCGCCTTATTAGCATAGCGGTGACCACTTGCGCTTCAAAACGACCAATTTTGAAATGCACACCACCCATGTAGCCGGGGGCCTTTCAAAACTACCCCCTGATTTCAAAAGCCCCGTCTTCCCAAAACCAAATGGGAATAAAGGGCTTTTGAAATCAGGGGGCTGTTTCAAAAGGCCCCCGGCTACGCAGGTGGCAAGCATTTCGAGACTGGCAGTTTCAAAGCGTGTGCAGCTGCCATTATACTAACAATGTGCTGCATATTCATGGCAGTGCCTCACTAGCATATTCCAAAGTGCCACACTACTATAGCCCTTCTGAAAGGAGGAGCTAGTGTAGCCATGGCCTATTAGACCATGTAAAGTTTGTGAAATCACTTTCAAGGAGATGAAATGGCCAAGAATAGCAACAACTAACTTAATTTAGGCTAATTATATTGCTGGAGATTTGGAGATATTTCCATAGGTTAGGCAGGTCATCTCAATTATGACTGACATTGCTTCCCTCCCAATTATTATGAATAGTAATTCAAGTCATGAGCATACATCTCTATGTTTTAATTACAGATACATTTACCTGAAGGAGAGTTTTTTAATCAGTCAATTTGGACAATAATCCAGTTGAGAGTAATTTATGAATGTATTAGAAAAGTACAATATGAGGCTAATATGCTAGTCAGATACATTATGGGTTCTCCAATCTCTTTTCACTGCAACTGCCTTCTCAACAAAAGCTATTACATGACCCTCAGAGAGGGCATTGACACCTGAGCTCACATGAGCCCCACTGTCAGGGAAAAATTAATTCAGACCCTACTTACACATAGAATTAAATCCTATCTCATAACATCTTTATTCCTTTATGAAATGTTGTTTTCAGTCTGGCTCCCCTAACTTTTTCCCCATTTAGAGAATTAAAGAAAAAAATGGGACCAAAGATGAGCCCTGATGACACCAGCTCCAGGCAGAGGGACCAAAGCCGAAACCTCAGAGCTTGAGCCCCAGGACAGTGGGACCAAAGCTGAAACCTCAGGGCTTCAGCCCCAAATAGAGGGACCAAAGCTGAAACCTCAGGGCTTCAGCTTCAGATTGGTCAGCCAAAGCCCCAGGACTTCAGTCCTTGGCAAGGCAGGCCTGTTATCTGAGTCCTGCTACCCAGGGCTGAAACGCTGGGGCTTTGGCCCCAGATGGGTGGGACGGGGAGATCAGGTTTCAGCTCACTGGGGTCCCAGCAAGTCTAAGCCAGCCCTGGTGACCCCATTAAAATGGGGTAACCTCCTGCTATGTGAGGACCTCTGGTCACAGCTGATCTCAGTTGACAGGAGTGCAGAGACGAAGGAATAAAAACTCTTTAGGTTGTATAGTATGATGGATTCCTGTGTAATTTACTACTTAAAAAAACCTTGATTATATTACTTGAGTGTGAGTAAAATAAGCTGTCCTAGAATTCAAACTTAATAATTGGGTGAGAACTTTTTAAAGACTGTTTATCTCTGTGTATGTCACAGAGGTTTAATATTTCACTTCATCTACTCATATAGGAAGACAGAGTCACAATGTTTCATGAGTCATACTTTTATGCAGCTCCATATGCATATGACTGATAGGGTTTATTGCAGATTTTATTTTTCCATCTTTTGTTTATCCTCCAATGCACTGAGCTCATGTGGGAATACTACACTGTATCTAAGTGTTCTACTTTTTCACCAGCAGAACCATCAATTTCAGATCTAAACAAGCCGTCTGGTTTTGGAACAATGAACTAGAGTATAAAAAATGTCGTATACTGACAGGGAAACTGGGTTTATGACTTATTCAAACAACTAATTAATGGATTAATAAATGTTAAGGCCATAAGAAACCGTCATCATATTTTAGTTTGACCTCCTGCATAACACAGGCCACAGAATTTTGTCCAGTAATTCCTGCATCAAGCCCAGTAACGTCTGACTAAACTAGAGAATATCTTTTAGTAAGACATCCAATCTTGACTTAATGGCTTCAAGTGATGGCCTGCTGGATGACATGGGGCAAGTCAGTGTCATGTCCTGTGCCTCAGTTTCCCCATCTGTCAAATTGAGATAATATGATACTGATCTTTTGTGAAGTTCTTTGAGCAATACATATGGAAAATGCTTTATAAGAGCTAGATATTGTATTAGCGAGGTAGCCAAGTTGGTCTGTATCTTCAAAAAAACAAGAAGTCCTGTGGCACCTTTTAGACTAACAGATATTTTGGAGCATAAGCTTTTGTGGGCAAAGACCTGCTTAATCAGATGCATGAGTTGTGGGGTTTCAGAGGAGGATTTAAAGAGGGAGTCTCAGTCAAGGGAAGACCCAGAGCTGACAAGGTCTATTCAGTCTATTCAGCCCATAATCGGCAGTTAATGTGGAGTTATGAACATCAAGAGATGCTGACTGAGACTCTCTCTTTAAATCCTCCTCTGAACCCCCCCTTCCCACTCATGCATCTGACAAAGCTGGTCTGCCCATGAAAGCTAATGCTCCAAAATATCTGTTAGTCTAAAAGGTGCCACAGGACTTCTTGTTGCTTTTGAAGATATTGACAGGTCTCTGTTTCATCTTCCATCCATGGATTTTATTGAATTTTTATTCTGATAGATTAAAAAACCCTGTATTACCAGAAGTCCCTTCTCATTTACATATTTACAGGTTGTAATCAAGAACAACAAGAAGTCCTGTGGCACCTTATAGACTAACAGATATTTTGGAGCTTAAGCTCTCGTGGGCAAAGAACCGCTTCATCAGATGCATGGGGGGGTGGCTTCAGAGGGGTATTTAAAGAGTAGGGTCCCAGTAAAAGGGAGGGCCAGAGCTGACAAGGTCTATTCAGCAAGGTGGAAATCACCCAGTATCAACAGTACTTATCAAAAGAGTTAAAAACAAGTTAGATCAGACAGGGGGTGTGACCCTGTGTCAGAGTCTAATGGAGGCTCTGACAAAGGCTCACATCCCCCTGTCTGATCTGACTTGTTTTTTTCCTCTTTTGATAAGTACTATTGATACTGGGAGATTTCCACTTTGCTGAATAGACCTTGTCAGCTCTGGCCCTCCCTTTTACTGGGACCCCACTCTTTAAATACCCCTCTGAAACCACCCCGCCCCCACTCATGCATCTGATGAAGCGGGTCTTTGCCCACAAAAACTTATACTCCAAAATATCTGTTCATCTGTAAGGTGCCACAAGACTTCTTGTTGCTCTTGAAGCTACAGACTAACATGGCTACCTCTCCGATGGGTTGTAATCAAGTCACCTCTTTTCCATCTCTTAAACTTAATAGATTGAACTTTCCTTAGTCTTCTACCACAAGCTCCCAACCCAATCCTCTGGCCCTTCACCCCCTTTTCTGCATTGGCCCTAATCCCCCACACCCCTGCTCCACCTCCCAGCCCCATCAGCCCCAATCCTCCAAACACATCCCACCTGCTGACCTGCAGCTTCAGCGGGCTGTGCCACTCCCCATTACACCTGCTTCTCCTCCTGGCCCACAGCTCCACCTGCCTGTGCCACTCAGCCTGCCTGCTCCCTCACGAGCCCCCTCGCCCATCTCCTGCCCAACCCCCGCAGCTCCTGCCCCCAGAACACAGCCCCACCCCATGGAGTGGCTGCCCCATCCTTCCACAGGGATAGAGGGTATAGGTTCTCAAGATGTGTGGGGCACCAAAATCTTAAGGACAGCCCTGTTGGCTACTTAGATTTTGTAATTTTTTTTTAATCACAATGGTTTTGTTTGGACCCAAATTTGGTCCAATCAAACTAGGACCTCAGTTCCATACTTACCTATTTGTCCCAAATTGAGAGATCAGTTAGAGTGTCTCAGACCTCAATTCCAAAATCTAAATCCAATCTATGGTTTTAATTCTGAGCTGGACCTGAACCAGCAAGAAATCTTTTTCCAGATCTGCCTTGGATGTTCTCCATAATAATCCTGATAATCTTGTCAAAACAACTGATTTACCATGGTTTATATCATGCATCATTCTGTTGAGCAAGGTTTGCAAAATTGCATCACTGAACATGAATTCTAGTTCAGCCTTGATGCCTAACCTAACACAGTCCTAAACTTAATCCAGTCCTGAGTGCAGTGGGGCCAATAGCCACTATGGGCCCGGCAAGATTGGAAGACTGCCCAGCTCTGTGTCCCTAGGGGGGCAGGGCCAAATGTAGAAGGGGAGGGGCCTAGGGTAGTCAGGACTTAGCACTGCTCAGACTGCAGTGCTGTCCCTCCCTCTCAGAGCCGGGCAGAGCAGCATTGCTGTAGCATTTCAAAGGGGGCTGGGGCTCCAGCTGCTGCCACTGCTGCTATTACCCTCTTTGAAATGCCACGCCCTGGTGCAACTGTCCTCATTGCTCCCTCCTTTCACCCCCTCTGCTGTTGGGGCTTTCCTAAGTGCTAGCTTAAACTTACTCTGGATTCAGTTGTGAATACTGCTTCCCTTCAGCCCATTTTTATAGTACCTGATATTGCAAGCCCAAAGGTCATAGTTCTGGATGATAAATAGATGGAACCTGAATAATACAATAAAGTTGATCCTCCTACTTCTCTTATGGAGCTCTATCTTGCCACTCAGAACCAGTTCCCAAGGATTCTCCTATATCAGTACAATAAATATAATGTTTTGTTTCACTTTCATTTGAAGTTACAGATACGCTAATGCTCAAAAGACATTGTGTTCTGTATAGCTTTTCAAGGAAAGCCCTCAGCTTTCCTGCATGTGCCAAGATATATTCTCATTGGTACAAGAGAAATAGAGAGAGGATTTTGCCTCAGAACACATAATATACAGAAGAATCTAGATGGGTCTAAGCAAACTCCATTAGATTTCCTCCCTGAAGTGCTGTGGAATTTGCCTGCCATGCAGAAGGAGGGGCTCAACCCCAGAACCCAGCTTTCACAGAAGTCCACTGGAGTACAGAAAGATCTGTGAGGAGGCCCAACACCTCCATGGCACATCTTGGCTCTTTGTGACCTCTCCCGGAAAGACTCACCATGCCTGCTACTGCTTCTGAACCTCCTACCACCTAGCTAAAAGGATATTTCACAATATAGAAGGACTCTGCATTACTAATGGAAGGTTATAAACTGTTTAGGAAGGAGAGGAGGGGGAGAAAAGGAGGAGGAGTTGTGCTGTATGTGAGGGAGCAGTATGATTGCTCAGAGCTCCAGTATGAGGAAGGAGAAAATCCAGTTGAGTGTCTTTGGGTTAAGCTTAGAGGCGGAAGTAACATAGGTGATGTTGTAGCTGGTGTCTGCTATAGACCTCCAGATCAGGGAGATGAGGTAGAGGAGGATTTCTTCAGGGCAGCTAAGTGAAGCTTCCAAATCACAGGCCCTAGTTCTCATGGGAGACTTTAATCATGCGGACATTTGTTGGGAGAACAATACATCAGCACACAGACAATCCAGAAAGATTTTGGAGAATGTTGGAGATAACTTCTTGGTAGAAGTGCTGAAGGAACCGACCAGGGGCCGTGTGCAACTTGACCTGCTGCTCACAAACAAGGAAGAACTAGTAGAAGAAATAGAAGTGGGAGGAAACCTGGGCTGCAGCCACCATGAGATCAAGATTTCAGGATCCGGACAAAAGGAAGAAAGGTGAGCAGTAACATGCAGACCCTTGATTTCAAAACAGCAGATGTCGACTCCCTGAGAGAATGGATGAGCAGAATCCTTTGGGAAACGAAGATGAAGGGGAAAAGAGTTCAAGAGAACTGGCAGTATTTTAAAAAAGTCTTACGGAAGGAACAGGAACAAACCATCCCTCTGCATAGTAAGAAATGCAAATATGGTAGGCAACCAGCTTGACATAATAGGGAAATCCTTAGTCAGCTTAAACTCAGAAAGAATGCATACAAGAAATGGAAATGTGGACAGTCGACGAAGAGGAGTACAAACATACGGCTAGAGAATGCCGAGCAGTTATCAGGAAAGCGAACACACAATTGGAACTGCAGCTGGCAAGGGATGTGAAGAGTAACAAGAATGGTTTCTACAGGCATGTTAACAATAAACGGGTTATCAGAGAAGGCGTGGGGCTGTTACTGGATGAGGGAGGTAACCTAGTGACAGATGATGTAGGAAAAGCTGAAGTACTCAATGATTTTTTTGCCTCAGTCTTCACGGACAAAGTCAACTTCCACATCATGGTCCTAGACAGTGGAGTATGGGAAGGTGGAGGGCAGCCATCGGTGGGGAAGGAACAAGTTCTGAGCTATCCAGAAAAACTAGATGTACACAAATCCATGGGTCTGGATTTAATGTACCCGAGGGTACTGAGGGAATTGGCAGAGGTTATTGCTGAACCTTTGGCCATTATCTTTGAAGACCCTTGGAGATCGGGGGAAATACTGGATGACTGGAAAAAGGCAAATGTAGTGCCCATCTTTAAAAAAGGAAAGAAGGACAATCCAGGGAATTATAGACCGGTCAGCCTCACCTTAATCCCCAGGAAAATAATGGAGGGAATCCTCAAGGAATCCATTTTGGAGCACTTGGAAGAGGGGCAAGTGATCAAAAGTAGCCAACATGGATTCACCAGGGGCAAGTCCTGCCTGACCAATCTGATTGGCTTCTATGACGAGGTAACAAGCTCTGTGGACATGAGGAAGTCAGTGGATGTGATATGCATTGACTTCAGCAAAGCTTTTGGTATGATCTCCCACAACGTTATTGTCCATAAGTTAAGGAAATATGGATTGGATCCCTGGACTATAAGATGCATAGAAAGCTGGCTTGCTGGTCAGGCCCAACAGTTAGTGGTCAGTGGCTCAATATCTGGATGGTGGTTGGTTTCAAGCAGAGTGCCACAAGGCTCGGTTCTGGGGCCAGTGTTATTCAACATCTTTATTAATTATCTGTATGAGGGACTGGATTGCACCCTCAGCAAGTTTGCAGATGACACAAAACTAGCGGGGAGAGGTAGATACATTGGAGGGTAGAGAGAGAATCCAGAGTGACCTGGATAAATTGGAGGACTGGGCCAAAAGAAATCTCATGCGGTTCAACAAGGAGAAATGTAGAGTCCTGCACCCGGGGCGGAAGAATCCCAAGCATTATTACAGGCTAGGGACCGACTGGTTCAGCAGCAGTACGATGGAGAGGGACCTAGAGGTTATGGTGGATGAAAGGCTGGATATGAGTAAACAGTGTGCCCTTGTAGCCAAGAAGGCTAATGGCATACCGGAGTGCATTAGGAGGAGCATTTCGAGCAGATCTAGAGAAGTAGTTATTCCCCTCTATTCGGCACTTGTGAGGCCACATCTTGAATATTGTGTCCGGTTTTGGGCCCCCCAGTATAAAAAGGATGTGGATTTGCTGGAGCAGGTTCAGCGGAGGGCGACAAACATGATTAAGGGGCTGGAGCACAAGACCTCTGAGGATAGGCTGAGGGATTTGGGCTTGTTTAGTTTACGGAAGGGAAGGCTTAGGAGTGATTTAATAGCGGCCTTCAATTTACTGAAGGGGAACTCTAAAAAGGAGTGTGAGAAACTGTTCTTAGTGGTGTCAGATGGCAGAACAAGGAGTCATGGTCTGAAGTTGAAGAGGGAGAGGTGTAGGTTAGATATTAGGAAAAACTACTTCACCAGAAGGGTGGTGAAGCATTGGAATGCATTGCCTAGAGAGGTGGTGGATACTCCATCCCATGAGGTTTTTAAGTCCTGGCTTGACAAGGTCCTGGCTGGGATGACTTAGTGGGGGTTGATCCTGCTTGAAGCAGGGGGCAGGACTAGATGACCTCCTGAGGTCCCTTCCATCCCTATGATTCTATGTAATTATGTAACATGCTGGTTTCACTTGAAATGAGTTATACTTGGCTATCATTTTAGGGTAAGTATCAGCAGTATATTTTATTGCACTTAATTGCTCTGAGAATTTGTACTTTGATTGTCAAGTAATCCTTGCACTATAAGTGTTGTTATACCTTGCACTGTTCCAGCATTTTCCTACATAAAAGTATATCAATAAAAATTTTAAACGAGCTGATTCCCTACAGGCAAAGTGACAGGCTTTTCTGTTAATTGAAGCATGCAGCTTTTTATCACTCACCTATCTTCAATGGCTTTAATTCATGCTTTCAGAAGTTTACTATTAACTGTATTGCAGTAGTGCCTACAGATCAACCAGAATCAAGGTCCACTATGGTTAGTACTGGACAACCACAGATGTGTATACAGTCACTGCCTTGAAGAGATTATAATCTAAGTAGACAAGACAGAAAAACAGAAAGGGATAGAACGGTGGTTCCCAGTCTTTTCATTAATTTGGACCCCCAAATAACTCCCCCAAACTGTGGAACCCCAGTCATCCCCCATAACATTCACGGGCCCCCATCAAAACCAATTCTAGCTACTTTGTATATTTCATTAAATGAAAAAGAAAACCACAGCATAGATTTTCCAGACTGCAAACAATAACGTTATTGGAAGATGTTTAACTTTAAAATAATAATTGATTGTGACATTGCAAATTATTTAAAATTTATTTTCTATCATCATTTTTATGTATCTTTTATTTTTTTCATGGACCTGTTGCAATACCCTGACGGATCCCCAGGGATGCGCAGACCCCAGATTGGGAACCACTGGGATAGAACGTAGAAGTAGAACAATCACTGCAATGGCAGCAAATGTCATGTTAGGGCCACATTTAGAGGGAGAGAGATTTTGTTCAGAGGGATAAGCTAAATCAAAAAACCAGGGAAGAGTGAAGAGGAGAGATCAGGTACAAAGAGGGAAAGGAGAACGGTAGAAGATGCAAGAACAGAACGATGTTGAGGTAGAAAGAAGGAGGTGGGGGCAGCAGTGGGTTGGAACAAACATCTGATCAACACAGGACAGAAAAAGTCCATCCAAAACTACAGAAAATATTATCAATGTCTGTCCCTGCAGAGGTTGTTTCTGTAGCTTCTCTACCCAGCTACAGTCTCAGGCTGGGTCCTCCTTGCAATTTCTTCCTCAAAGGCCACATGCCCGGTTCCTCACCATGCTTATAACTACTTACAGTAGCTTTCTCTGATTGTTACACATGCACCAGGTAAAGCACAATGGTCACAAATGTCCTTTAACACACCCCACTTGGTGAACTCACGAGGAGTAGGTTTAGTCAGCATTACTTTCAGTACTGACAAACAAATTGAAGTAATGCGTCAAAACCAGAGTAGATGTAATTTAGCCATTTCGATGCTAATGAATTGTAATCCCAAACTGATTTGGCTTTAAGAACTTATGGCCCTACTCCAAAGAGCGACATGTGCCAGAGATCAGATATCCACCTCCTCTTATGTCTGTGTCACAGCCGCCAAAGAACCGTTAAACAAGATCATCCCACTTTACCAGGCATGAGATTATTTGCTGGCTTGCAAAATGAAGAACACAATTAAAATTCACTTGTACCAACAGAATTAAAATCCGAAGAATAATGGCTGGGGGGCCGGGGGGGGGGAGGTTTATGCTTCATTTATAAGCACATGAGTTCCAAACTTGTTTGTTCGGCAAAGGCCTACTGAAGAATGCTTACTGGGCACAAGCTTTCTCTGTACTCAAGTGAAAGATCCAAGCATGGAAAAGGAAACGACATAAGGAAAAGGTATTTTTATTGGACATCACAAAAGTTAATTGCTTGTTTGTACAATGACTGCCATACCGGGGCCTCAGAACCTCTAAGCAATGCTATGACATAGACATTCAATAATACAAAAACTGAGAGTGTATTTTGAAAGACAGAGAAGTGTGTGTGTGTGTGTAAATCCCTTCCGATTTTATTCCTCATGCAACCCTATTAATCATATCCCAGGCATCACACACTTGAGATTAAAAAAAAAATGACATACCTTATACCATGTCACAGGATGGTGCCATAATACAGCCATGGTCCATCAAAACTGGCAGGCAGCATTGGCCTAGAAAAAGGGTGGGTAATTCATCCCACTGATAGTGCAGTGCTGTAACCAGGGGGAGAGGGAACTTGTCACAGCATGTACTTGCTGGCAATTTCTTTAGTAAGGTTGTTTAATTAATTTACCCGCTGTATTAGTTTTTAAATTTCATCATTTAGTGAAGGCACTGATTAAGAAAGCAGCTTTAGTGATCTTTTAATAGCTTTTACCAGCTATTAGAGCAGGAAAGCGAGATCCAGAATAGGAAAAGCATACATTCTTCCTCCCCTAGTTCACCATTTTAAATATGAAAACCATTCTTGCCTCAGCATATTCCATATTCCTCAGTCTTTCCAGAACAGACTTGACTCTCCCCTTTCATCTTTAGGCAAACTCCACACATTTCTTATGTATGGTACATCATTCCTCTGTCTCTGCTAATCAGGAACATGTTGCACTCCTTAAACATAGGCCAAGCAAACTAAAGTCATATGGTAGTTGAGATTGCTCACATTTCTTCATGCCTCTCTGATTTTTATTCTTTTGGCTCTTTCCCTAGTATAAGTAGTTTTATCTTTCTGTAATAAAATGGGACTTCCTACAGTTCTTCAGGCCAATTTTAATTTAAAAGGTAAAGAGAGAGGCTTACTGTTCAGCTGACAATTTGTCTCTACCGCCAGCAAAATGCTGCTCTTTATGCTTCCTTGGAATACCTTAAACAGCGTTAATAATGAATCATGCAGAACCTATAATTTAATGTGGCATGTTACAAACAGACTTTTGCTATACTTAATTTCATATCGAAAGAATCATTAGCTTATTTCATGCTGCTTAACTACACAATTAAGGGACTTGTCCTTATGTATGGGGTAAAATTACATAACACTGTCACAGCATGAGGTGCTAATGAAGAAAAGAAGATGGTATGCCTTTTACTGGAGCTGATGCCCCATTTTACTTTTTTCTTGCTCAATAACTACCTGGTTTCCCTTAATCCTGCTAAGTAATGTGCTGCTTGTTTTGGTGGCTGTTCGTATTAGTCTGTTTTTTCAGGATCTGCCTATTTGCCATGGCAAGCACAATCACAGTGATTAACATTAAAAAGCTTAGCATAGTATCTGAACCAAAACAGACATTTCCTATTCCAATTACAGGGAGATAGCTACGCTGCAGATATGTATTTTTTAACGGCAACCATTATGCCAAGAGGGCTCAGTGGCCTAAAACAGAGTCTCAGTTTTCTAAGCATTCTATCTGACTTGGCTCTTTAATCTATGCTGCCTTCCCTTTTCCTGCCTGCCTCAACCTCAACATTAAGACCAAACTTACACTGCCACTACCGTATAAACCCTACAGCTGGGGATGGAAGCAGCATCTCTCAGGCCTTCACTCTAAAAATCAACCAGTGTCTCTAGGGGGGAGGAAGAATAGTGGTATAATTGCAGTGGGTGCTGGAGACACTAACAAACCCATTCAGAAAAGAGCTATGAACCCCAAAATACTATGTAGAGTGACATACGTACAGCACTGAAGGACTATTTCATCCATCTTGGGCAAAATGCACACTGTGGTACCCATGCTCCCTGCCACATACATGATTTCTTTCAACAACATACACTGGGTGATTTTGGAAAATTTTGTTTTGATAGTATGTAGACTAGCACAGCTTTCTCTCTGTTACAAAACTAGATTGTTAGCCTTGTAAATGCTTACTTTTCTTGGGCACGGCTTCTTAACTTTGGTCACTTAAACAGCAATAAAAATAGGGATCTTTTAATAAACATTGCTTTCCTCTGTTCTAATATATGCCCATCATCAGGTACATTCTGCATGTTATAGCATTATCTGAGGTCATTCGAAAACAAAAGAGGTCTGCTGGCTAGTCAAAAGCAAACAAAATCAGAAACTGATATACTGTACCCATATATGAATCCTATGCGCTCAAATCTTCAGTGCTAGCTGGCCTTGTGAAATGACCCCTTGGCTCAGGCCTGACCAGCAGGATTTAGTGTGAGTGCAAAGCTGCCTGAATATTGGAAAGACTGGGACAGTTTAAAGTGTTAAGAAGCACTCTGATGGACAAGACAGCACTGGTGTACTACAGCTGTTTGTCCCCCCACCCCCCTTCTCTCTCTGTCTCTCTCTGTCTCGTGCCTTTACATCAAAGCAGTATTCAGGGGTCAGGGAGCTGTCATTCAATGTAGTAATCTGGTGCCAAGCCTGAAAAAACTTCCTTTTAACAGAGATAAGATAATGCAGGCTAACAGTTCTTTAGCTCAATAGGATTAATTAGCAAGAAGCTGCCTATTAGTTCACTGCTGATCTGTAAAACGCAATGAAGAAGGAGGTCACTGGAAATAATAGCTCTATTTAGGCGTTCAGGGCAAACTCTAATCATAGATCACATTGATATAATAATGTCAAGGGGATAAGAAAAAGCTTTTTGTTTCTGAGATAATCTTAGAGTTTTCTCTAGACTCAATTATTTGTACATTCCAAAACGAACAATTGCAACATCTAAGCCATCAGCATCAGTGAGCACTAGCCTTTGACATTCAAACACATCAAGTTTTCCTCCTCTTTCCCTGTGCCTTTGTTATATAAACTCTTTTTTTCTGATCTGAAGACCTGACAGGCAGTCGGTCTTACAGGACTCATGCTTTCATTCTCACCAGTGTATCGGAGCCATCACATCTCTGCATATATCTTGCAT
This sequence comes from Carettochelys insculpta, assembly GCF_033958435.1. Lineage (NCBI taxonomy): Eukaryota > Metazoa > Chordata > Testudines > Carettochelyidae > Carettochelys > Carettochelys insculpta. Next base: position 145,677,706 of record NC_134139.1, on the reverse strand, counting down.
GATCAGCTTAACAGTGGATACAGTTAAGACAGACAAGAAAAAAAAAGAAAATCAAATCAGATTTTCCACACTTTTCCAAAGCCATCTGAAAGATTTTCTTTTGCCTTCAGCTCCCATATATTTCTCCACTTGCATTACTTTCCTTTGTTGTCTATGGCAGGTTTCTTCAAATTATACAGCACTATTTTTCTAGTACTATAATGTACACATCTATGTGTGTTGAATAGTAACAGAGAAGGAGCTGTGCTAGTCTATACACTATCAAAACAAAAAGCAGTCAAGTAGCACTTTAAAGACTAGCAAAATAATTTATTACGTGAGCTTTCGTGGAACAGACCCACTTCTTCAGACAGTGGGTCTGTCCCAGGAAAGCTCACCTAATAAACTATTTTGCTAGTCTTTACAGTGCTACTTGATTGCTTTTTGTTTTGATCTATGTGTGTGTGTTTCTGCAGGACACATCATATGGCTCTGCAATTTATCAGAATGAAAAAAAAATTGAAGTGTATGTATGTAACTATTCTTGGAGTTGGAGTACTAGTGATAGTTGCTGTTAAAACTGGCTAAGTGTTTACTGTTAACAACACAATAAAGTCCTTGTAAGCAGTGCAGAATCACTTACATTATATTTATTTCTCACCTTTGGGCACTTCCCTAAGGTTTTGCCTACTAATCCATTTCTCATCAAGTCTGAGCAGCTTAAAAGCAGCCATTTGAAAACTCCACCTCTCCCCAGTAAAAACTCCACTTTCCAACACCAACCTGCCGGAGAAGTTATTCCTGCTTTTGTCCCATAAGCCTCTGATTTTTGCCTCAAAATTATATCCAATTCTCTCCCCTTCTCTTTCATAGTTAGGAGAAATCAAAACCAAGCAATGCTACCACTCATCTGTCTTGTTCCAGTGTAGCACAGGCAAAGAGGTCAATACTCAAATAGGTAGATCCAAAGTCCGTCATAGTGATTTCAGTACGATCACAGACTCAGAACCCAACAAGTAACCAGCATAGATTATGCATTACTGATATCAAAGACTTCCTTATCAAAGACAAGATGTACCTATTACTAAATAGTTGGTAGAGTGTTGTATTTAGACTATGAATAGGCATTAGAATCTTCCATGGTGTTCTTATTTCCAGGGTAGACGGTTACTCCTAGGATCTCCATTCAAAACTGCAAAGCTTTTCCTCATGGTTTTAATTTTTATTGTTCCTTCCATCTTCAAAGCTTTCATGAAGCACCCAACCAGACTCAAAACTTTGCTTTCCAGGGAACCCACAACATATCCCCTACAATGGCCAAATAGGTCATTCTTCTTTGTATAAGCATCTTCAGGAGCTCTGCCCATTATGTTCCCATATTTCCTACCTCTGCCATTACACTGACCTGAGATCTAGCCTCAATCACCTGAAATGTGCAGTTTTATATCTCAACTCTCACCTGCAAAAGAGCACAGAGCAAGTCCAACTCTTTTATTAAATATACAGGGCTAGATGCTCAGTTGTACACATCCAATGTAAGTTTATTCAGTCCCACTGAAATCAGCAGAGCTATGCTGATTTAAACCAGGTGAGGACCTGTATCTATGGCTACGGTTACACTACAGTGATCTGTAGACAGAAGTCACTGTCAGAAGAGATTTCCCAACAAAACGTCTGTTGGCCACACACAAAAGTCAGTCAGGAGAGCGCTCTGTTCTGTCGTCAGAGCTGCCGGACTGCCTGGCCACTCTCTTGACAAAATAGGCACAACAGACAGGGCTGCCCATTGTCCTGGACATCATGTCTATCTAGAGAAGACCCCCCCCCCAGAGCATCCACACAGGTTTTTTGTCAACTGAACCTGTCGACGAAAGGCGCTCTTCCTCACCTGCGAGAGGCAGAAGGTTGTCGACAGAAGTGCCAACTTTTATCAACACACTGTCAACAAAACACATTTTGTGTGTGGACTTTCCACTAGTTTGGTTGACAAAACCAGGGTTTTGCTGGCAAAACTCATTAGTGTAACAGTAGCTTATGTGAATGGCAGGCATCTTGAATATTGTGTATAGGTTTTCCAAATTGAGACATTCTCCCTTGAACATACCTCTAGAAAACCTCATCATCTTTCTAAGGATTTTAGGAAGAACTAGTCAGTCAAAATATATTTGACAAAAAGGATTTTAATGAAACTGACATATGGTTTTAACTTCTCAAATCCTTGGGACTTCTAGCAACATTAATCAAAATAACCACTACTGTACAAGCAAACAGCCAACATGATGAATAGTTCCTCAAAGACAATTTTCATCTCCTGGCTGGTATTACTTTCATATATCAAACTTGTACGCGTGTTTGGTGGGAAGAATGGTTATACCTTTAAAACAGACCTCAAACTTACTGGTATTCTCATTAGTTCAACATTTCCAAATGGGCAGATGATTCAGCAGCAGAAAAAAAGTCTAACCCCAATCTGTTTTTATAGGGAACTTTATCATGAGCAAAAAAATACTGCATTGGAAGGAAAGATTGTGCATGGGAAAGGTATTGTTGAGTTTTACTGAACTGATCCACCTTCTGAACTAACAGGTAGGAACTAGATGTCTACACTTTTAAACCAGTACCATCAAGTATTACAAAATCTAAAAATCCACCTGGTTTGGCCCCATGGAGATGTTCTGAGTTTTGCAAGTCTCCCACTTCTTTGGTATTTCAGTAGCACTTTTGAGCGTGAATGGCATATCACTGGCAAATAACATTTAATTGTTTTTGTAATCTGTCGCTGCAGCTAGTAGAAACATTTTTTAAAAGTACTGTTACGCTTACGGTAAGTAAACAAGTACACCTACACTCTCCCTACACTCTGACAAGCGATGCTGATAAGCTCAATTTGCAAGCACAGTTTGTTTACTTTGAGGCTCATGCTCAGTATTTCTACTGACTTGCAAAACTGAAAGACTTACTCTCCCACCCTAAAATATAACACTCTCTCTTTCTTTCTCCTGGGAATAGTAAAGGGCATGGTGAGTGCATTATCACAGGTTTGAGGATATAGTCTAGACAAATGCTTCAAATGTTATCATATGATGAGCTATTCAGTGGCCTATGTGAAATGTACTGGTGGTCACATCTCAGTGCAGTTATTATGGAAAAGAGAGCAGACTGCAGGGAAACAGCATCACAGTTACCATCTTGTTGGCAGTATCAGCAGGCTGCACTTTCCCCTCCCTCTGTACCTTATATGCAAAGTGGGAGTGGAGAATGCTCCTGGGCGCCTCTGCCCAGCTCCAAGTGGAAATAAGTAGGTCACATCCTGAAGACGACAGGCAGGAAGAGATTATGGCTAAACTGGACCTCCTGCAAACTAAACCTTTTTTGGTGGTTTGACTCCATACATGCCAACACACTGCAGTTAAAAGGGATGTCCTTGTCCCCGCTTTTACCACTGAAGCTCTCTCTCACTCCTCATGTTATTTTTTAATACTACTGCACAGGAGGAGTAACATTTGTGTGTTTGGTTGGCATTGCGTATGTAATTTTTCCTTGCAGTTTTTCCCCTCATTCATCCATTTTCCCCCAGCCCTCTCCTTTTGTCCTTGGTTATCTAGTGAACTCAGAAGCTAGGAACTAACACTGTTTTCAAAAGTTATGGTACTTTGTGTGCTATGGTAATTTTTTTAAACTTTGAACAGCTGTCTACAAACATTGTGGGGGAGTATTCTTGATAGCATAACAGATCGTGTGGGGAAAACATCCACGCTCTTCTCTGCTCCTGAATAGGTTCATTTGATTTAATATGTTGGAGCTTCACCTCTTCAAAGACCTGACCCTACACAGAAGTGCTCAGCACTGTGGAGAATTGAGCTCCAAATTAAGGATGGATTAGGATTCCTGTAGTGACATGAGTACAGCCTAAAGTGTGTCTCATAATATTTCATCACTGTGCACCTGGACTGTGAAAAACTATTTCTCTCCAAGATAGCCTTGAATTTATCTGGGCCATATGCTACAGATAAGTTGCATGTTGGAAAACAGAAACCTTTGAATACATCATCCAATCGGCTCCAATTTCAATACAATTTTTAAAGCCATTCTTTTAATATTGGAAACTTAATGGAAATTGGTAAAAAAGCCAACCCTCAGGACCTGGCCGGACCTGGATGGGAGAATTTGCCGGCCCACAGGAGGTCAATATTGTCTACCACATTACCACCACTTTCACTACTTACTGGGCTCCTAGAAGACATTTAAGGGTAAACAACAACTAAATAACAGCACAGAACACTGAGAGTCAGGACTGGTGGCTGTAAACAAACTTTATGGGACCATGGGAAACTTGGCCTCAACCATGAGAAGCGGTTGTCCGGCTAACTAAAATCATGCCGGATTACAAATGTTACCAGACTGGAGGGCTCTGGATTAGAGATGTTCAACCTGCAGTTTAAAGTAAGGTCCAGCTGTAAAGCAAAAGTCTACTCCCCTCATTCCTTCAGAAATGGAGCCTGCTTTCCAGCTGTCCCATTGCTAGGCACCAAACGTTAAGATGAATATCTTCCTCCATGAATATCAAAACAAAAAAGCAGTCATGTGGCACTTTAAAGACTGACAGAATAATGTATTAGGTGATGAGCTTTCATGGTACAGGCCCATAAATGTTGCAAAGAACATATGCTTCAATACATGGCTGTGGAATAAGCTGGTCTGGGTGCGCACCACTGTACTGGAGGCTGATATGTTAACATGAACGTTGCCTTGTATCTCAGCAACTATTCTGCAAAACTAATTTGTAGAGATGAGCAAACCACATGAATTCTAGCAAAACTGCACAGCTAACATTCAACCATCTTTCGTTCTTTTATTTGCTTGTTTATTCAGAAGTACAAAGTGCAAAGAAATCATCTGGCATGAGGCATGAATCCCAAAGAAAAACCGAAGGACAGATCTGGTGTGTGCAGAAGCAAATATGAGGTTTAATTCCTACGTATTTGACTAAGAATAGTTTATTTAACCTCCAGACCCTTTCATGGAGGTGCTCCATATTCTGCTTTAGCAAAAAAATAGCAAATGTGAGCTGACTAGTAACAACTTTTATTTTAGTGTAAATCTTTCTTTTGGGTACAAATAACTCACATGCCTCAACCCCTGCTTCTCCCCCTCTATCAGGCCTGTTGACGGGGTGGGGAGAGGGACAAGAAAATGAGGCAACTGCCTTTGGGTCTGCTGATTCGAAAGAGCCTGGGGATCCTGGCTGCCAACACAACTGCAGCAGCCGCAGCAGCCAACACCCCAGGCGCTTTAAAATGCCACTGAAGCCCTGAGTAGCACACTCCAGGCAGCTCTAACGCTGCCTGTTACAAGCTAGCCACAGGCCTGCCCTTCTGCCTGAAGCCTGACCCTTTCAAAGGTCACGGAGGCAGCCTCTCCCCTATTTTGTCCAGGGGTCTGGTGTGGCTGTCAGCCCTATGGCCCTGCACATACACACACCGTCTGTAACTGCTGTAATATACAGGTTCTTTTCCAGTCCTGTAATTTAAGATATGGTTTCCCCCAAAACCAACAAATTATGTGGCAAGTACATCTGAAGAATATTCTGTATTTGTATCTGCTCCTTGCTATTCACTGACCTGATCCACAATCCATCAACAAGAGACTTTCTATTTGCTGTAATCAGCTTCAGATCAGGCCCTATCCACCTTTGTCTTTTTCACTGATGCCCCTTTCTCTCTGCAAAGAAAAGGCCAGCTTGAAAACTGATGACTAAATGGCCTGAAAATTACAAAGGAATGGTTCAGATTAAGTAATAGCTTGGGTACTCAACTGGTTCCATATACTTGGGTTAATGAAGACTAGTCTGCTGGTGTTGCCCTACACCAGTAGATGTTTATGGTCTTGAACAGAATTATTCTGCTGCATTGGATGGCTATTTCTTTTTACTAAAATACGTGCTCTGAAAAGGCCTATTGCTATTGATAAGTACAATAGGGTTTGGGCTTTGTGGAACCAGTAATGGAGAAGAAGATATAGGAATTCTTCTGACGATATACAGTCCCTTGCTCTCCTATGACTTTCTTTATAATTCTGCAATGATTTGTGTTCTGTCATACTGGTGAGGGCCCCCTACTCTATACTTTCAGGCCAGACAAATGTTCACATTGGGGAGGGATATATTTATACTCCATTATGCATGCCATAAATAGGATGAAGACATACAACTGTGCTTTTGGAACTGAAATCATCCTTTGCCTGATTGCTGCTGCTGCTGCTGCTGTTTTGTAAGGGACAAAAATGAAAAATAAAACAATCAGAACACAGAAAAGCAAATGGCCATTTCAACCTGAAACTTATCCGAAGAATGTGAATCATGCTCTGGACCAGGACAGCATTGGGAACAGCATTATTTCACCTGAAGTTTTTCGGTCAGTCTTTTAAATAAATATTCCTTCCCTTTCTGCACTAGAACAGACTAACATGACTGGCCGTTCTGTGCACTCAGCCCTGAGGAGGACTGAGAGATTCTTTTTTGGTAAGTTACCCCTGACTCAGCTGGCTGACTCAGGAGGTGCATGCTGAGTTGTGGAAAGTCAACTCCAGCTAACCCGCAGTGGAGGCAGGGTCACCTCAAAGACAGCATGTACAGGGCTGTACTCATGACTGTGTGCACCACATCTGGTAATCTCACCGAGCTTTTACCATACCAGTAACAGTCTCCATATGCCATAGGGAACAGTCACGTATAAGCTATTGGGGGATGCAAGCCTGAGCCAGTCAATTGTTTGTATACTCCAGTAAGACTACTCTGTCCTTAGTTACTCTGCTTAAACTTGCCAACAAGACTAACAATTGGCTCCAAGTGAGATGGTAATTTTAGAAATGATGGATGTCTGTCTTCTATTGGTCAGAGAGAGGAACCTCGTTTCTTGTACTGTATTCAGAATGCTGTGACTTTCTCTGCAGGCAGATGAGAGAAAAACAGGGAGGGTTCCCCCCGCCCAAAAAAAACCCCTTATATTTCAAAATAAAATTTACAGAATAAACCACTTATTTTAGAGCTATCTGTGAAGTTCTGGAATTATCCCCAAACCCCAGTCTCCCATCTTCTTTCCTCAACCCCAAACCTCTCTCCCTCTTTCAATTGGCTATAATACAATGGCAGACAGGTTTGTTCAGCAGAAGCTGTTTTCTGAGCAGAAATGCAAAATCAAGCCATTTGCAGTGTGAGAAAAATGATTTGCTCCATTTCCAGTTCATTCCATTATGAAGGCTGAAGAGCCACAGCCAGCAATTTCACAATTCGTGGCAGTACTGTAGGCATTTGTTTCAGTGCAAACAACTCATTTGCTTGTTTTGTGGAAGGATTTTTCCCCCCTTCTTGAAACTGGTCACACAGCTGTCCATGAGCTTTTCAGACTATGTATTTTTGTTCACATGGACAAAGGGTGTATGTCAGAATTCGCTGCCCTCACCAAAAGATTTCTTCTCATTATGCGAAGGCCTTTCATTTTATGTTTTTTAAAAGTTTATTGTGTCTTGACTCCCTGCCTCACAATCATGCTGGATTCTTTTATGTTCTCTAATTTGCATCTGGGTATGAGGGAAACCATACAACTACAACCTGGAAAAGATAACACATAAATCAAATTATATGGCAACAGAGAGCCATAATGAAGGCTGTCGAATCAGCCGTCTGCGTCACACCGTTGTTTAAATTGGATCTTTGAAGCAGAAGTCAAATGGGTTCAGATTTGAACCAAAATGATTAAGCAAGGTAAGAACTTTTCATTAGAAATGGGTGCTTTTGTGGCCGCTCTGAAAATTGCAACTTATCTGACAGAATTCCCTACCACATCTCCAAGTTTCCTGGATTTTTACTTTAAAAGGTAAGTCTACAATTTAGGACAGAGTTGCCTTTTGGGCATTGTGTTTCAGAGCAATAGTGCACACTTCCCTGAGCCAAAGCCTTGGTTTATAATATACCCAAGCTAAACTAACATAATTCAAATGTGTTATCTGTTATGCATTTGTTTAATGTTGTGGACGGTGCCTCAGTCAATCAGGCAGTGAGCCTTTGGAGGGCTGGGCTGGCTCCCTAGAGTTTATAATGCTATCAAAGAGCTCTTACATACACAGAATTCTTGGATAGTCAGTAATCCATTGCATGATTGCAGATTCTAAGCCAGGATTTAGGCAAACTCCTCATTCATGAAGCTGTGCAGAAGGACCTACTGTTCTCAGACCTGATGAAATTCATTCCTGTGAAGAAGACCAGGATGCTACAGAGGGCATGTTCGGCCAGCAGCTTCAATAAGCACTCCCATTACAACCAAGTCCTCTCTCTTCACCACTACAAGGGACACAGTCTCTGCTTCAGGGGATATTTATTTTGTTTTTGAAACAAAATCTAAAAGAACTGAGCCCGGCTTCTAACACAGGGCTGTTCTAAAATGATTGAATGACATATTATAGAGATGGATCTAAGCCATAAACATGGGATTGAGACTCAATTCTCCCCAAAACTCTGGAGTTCTCTGACCCAGGGTTAGTGGTCAGACCTCCCTTATTAAGAAACTGATTCAATGCAAAATATTTATACTGTAAATCCACATCACAGCTACCTGAAGAGAATGTTTAGGCTGCAAGGTTAAGTAGTCGAAGTTAAATGTACTGACTCAACTTGCCTCTTTCTGATCCAAGCAATCTTGAATTATATGGTTGTAGTTGTTTCTCAAGTAATACAATATCAGCCCCTTTCCTCCTTTTCAATTTTATGGTCTGATTCAGTCCTTTGGCCCCTCTCCTGAAACTGCCAGCAAGGTTCAATGTCAGCAGTGGTGAGGGTTTTGTCACTTTTCTAATAGCTACTAGATTCAGAGATCAGCAGTTCCCCCCACCCCAGGCCACCAATCAGCCAGTTGCAACCCCCCACATAAGTCAAATTTCCTGTGCAACTCAGGGGGAGCCAGGAAACAGATGAGGGCACCAGCCTTGGTCAGCTTCCTGGGTCCAGAGCATGGAGGGGAGCCAGGGACTAGGTAGCAGCCTGGCTCCCAGCTCCCCTACCCTTGCAGAGCCAGGAAACTGACCAGCACTGGTGCCCTCATCAGTTTCCCTGCTTCTCTCAGTGGTGGCAGCTAAGAGCCTGGCTCTCACCTGTCACCACTGACAGGAGCAGCTGCCACTCCTGACAGGAGTGGGGAAACCTGTCCTGTCAGGGGCAGCGGCCCAGTCATTGTCTTCCCTAACAGGAGCAGTTTCCCCGCTCCTGTCAGGGGTGGCAACCGCATTAACCCAAGACATGCACAACACGGTTGCACATATATCAAGGGTTTGATGTATTGCATACACACTAGACCACCAGATATGGAAGCATTCATGCCTTGATAATGTTGTGTCACTCTTTATTTGCTTTTACTAGACGTAAAAAGGTGCCCTATATGAAATAAGTCTCTCTTTTAATGGAATTTTATGCTAATGTTAACGGAGAAATCCACTTTTTAGAGCTTTCTTAGCCTTGTAAGTTAGAAAGATTTCTCCCCTAACATTTTGAAAAGAATACTATTAATTTATAAATAAATACCGAGCTTTTGCTCTGAGTGATAAATGTATAGCTGTAAGCCACACTATGACCAGAATTCCAGAGGAAAAAGTAGGACACCTATTTTTCCCTGCTTGGATTCCAAGATCGACACTACACTAGAGCATGAGCAAGGCCAAGTGATATGGGCAGGGTAAATAACACTGTAGTTTTAGGCATTTCTTTTCTCCAAAAACAGCCTGTTTAGTCTAAAAAATGCAGAGTAAATGGAAAAGCTGAACAAATACAGAGTCATTGGCAGATCTACATGCAGATTGCCCCTAACTCAGGGGTCTGCAGCCTGCAGCTCCAGAGCCACATGCAGCTCTTGAAGGACTTCTTTGTGGCTCCCAACACTGTAATAGCAAAGTAAAGAAAAAACAAAAAAACTTCTGATTATTTTCGATATTTCATTGAACATGTAAAAGCTCAACAATGAACAACTCATCTAAATAGCAAACAATATGTGATCCTGAAACTCTGGATAACTCCCCCCTTTAATATGTGCCATGCATTGTGGGATACATGTGTGTGTGCTATTCTTAAAACGGGTTGCAAAATGTATGGTTTGATGTTATTTATTAAGGACCATCTCATATTCACATGCATTGTGCCTCTTGAATTATTGAGGGGTTTTTTTTCACCAAATTTGAAAATTTTGCTGTTTTTTTTTCTTTTTTGGCCAATCCCTGTCCTAACTAATTAGCAGTGTAGTCCTTCAACCTTTACTCATGTGACTAAGCCACATTCACTTGAGTGGGCTGAATAACTTCAAAGGGAGTCCTTTCATATCTGATCCAGATGCCATTGATAGGGCCCTAGCTAATTCGTAGTCTGTTCTGGTCCATTTCACAGTCACAGCATTTTTAAAGTCTTGAGTTTCATGGCTTCACATATTTAACTCTTAAATTTCACAATGTTGTAACCATGGGGATCTTGACCAAAAGTTGGTCACAGGGGAGGGGGACATCACAGGGCTTTTATACGAGATCGCGGTATTGCCATTCTTACTTATGCAATTTGTTCAGAACATGTAGGCAAGGGAGCGGCAGCTGCTGGCCAAGAACCCAGCTCTGAACACAGCGCTGGCAAGCCACAGTGAAGAAGTAAGGGTGGCAATACCACACCAGGCCATCTTTATTTCTTCCTTGCTGCTGGTTTCAGATCTGGGTTGGTGGGCTAGGCCCATCACTTTGTAGTCAGTCCACTCTGTGGGCAACACAGAAGAGTGTCAATACTGCCACTCCCCCTGCAGTAACCAGATTTCTTGGTGGAAACCAGATTTCACAGTCGGTGTTGCATTTTTCCATGCCACAAAATGTCCACTTATGTCATTGGGCTTTAGAACAAGCCAGAGAAGGTTACAGGACTGGGCCCCAAATCAGTATTACTAGGCCAACGGTGGGCAGTAATTTTTGATGGGACATCATGCCAAGAATTGGGTAAGAATTTGCTATATTAATGGAAAGGGTGCGCCATCTGGGAAGGAGTTTGGGTACAGGAGGGAGCTCTGGGAAGGGGATTGGGTTGCAGGAGAAGTTGTGGATGCTGGGAGGGAGTTTGGGTTCAAGAGGTGATTCTGACCTGGGGCAGGGCTGCAAGAGTGGAGGGCAGCATCTGGGAGGGAGTCTGGATGCAGGAAGGAGTTGTAGCCTGAGGCAATGGTGCAGGTGGGGTGCAGAGGATGTTGGAAGGAAGTTGTGAGCTGGAGCAGGAAATTAGGGTATGGGAGAGGTGCCAAGTGCAAACTCTGGCTGGGAAGTGCTTACCATAGGCCACATCCAGCCAGCGGCCCACTGGGACCCTCAGGCAGGTTCTCTGCCTGCTGCAGCCCAACATGCTGCTCACAGCAGCTGGCTCCTGGGACCAGTGGGTGTGTCTCTGTGTGGCATGCCCCTTGGGGAGGGAGCAGGTCTCTATGCCCTTCATGTGCCCACAAACACTGCCTTTGCAGCTCCCATTGGCTGGCTTTCAGACAATAGAGGACTGCGAGGATAGTGCTGGCGGTGGACACAGGGTGCAGAGACCAGTGTTTCCTCTTTGTTTTTTTCCATCCATGTGCGGAATAAATTTTGTTACATGCACGAAGGCAAGTTCAGATGTTCTCCACCAGTAGAAACACATGCTTCTGGCTGTGGGCACTCTGCAAACCAGCTGGCATATGACGCTCTCCTGGGTGCTCACCCAATCACTGGAAACAGTGGTGGAGACCCTGCTCCCCACATGGGATGTGTGCTGCACACACACACACACACACACACACACACACACAATGCACGCACATGCGCACACGCTGGTAGCAGCTGACAGCTTTCAGCAGCATGTTGCACTTTGGCAAGGCAGGGAGCCCACCTGAGGGGTCTGCTGGGCTGCAGGGGGCTGGATTCAAAAGTTTGGCAGACTGGAGGCAGCCTGAATGCCATATGTCACCCAGACCTGTACTAGGCTCATTTCACATGCTGGGAAACTAGAGTGATTAAATGGCTTCCTCACAAAACCTCTAATGGAGTAGACAACAATAGCCTCTCTGCTGGAAACACAGTTTCGTATCTGCTTCTCTTGCACATGCTTCTTATCCACTGCACAGTGTGAAATGAGAATAATGTGTTTGAATTGATTCAAGCTTTACTGAGCAAATGCTGTTCTAACTCAGCGACACTCATTGATTTGGGTTCACAGGGGCTCATAATCCTGCACTGTGGTTTGTATTTAGGAATAGGATAAACTCAGAAGCTCAGGCAAAGCCCAGTTTTCAGCTGAGTTTTCAGGTTTACTTAGGCGATGTCTGGACTGCAGGGCTTTGTTGGCAGAAGTTTGTGTCAGAAGAGATCTTGCGACAAAACTTCTGCTGACAGATCACGGCCAGACCACAGGGCGGATCGAAAGAGCAAACTGCTCTGTCGAGAGAGAGCAGCTGGACTGCCCAGCTGCTCTACTGGCAAACAGCCACATGGAACCACAGCAGACAGGGTAGCAGGTCACCAGTTCCTTCCCGGAGCCCCAGTGAGACACGCCCTTAAAGGGACACCTCCCAAATACCCATTTCCTGCCTCTGCTGCAGAGGTGTCTACCTCCTTGAGGAGCAGCACAGCTCAAGAAGGGCTTCACATCTTTGTGGGCAACACAGCTGATTCCAGGGAGCCATGCTACCAGAGCTGCCTGTGGGCTTGTGCTGGCCCCACATAGAGATGCTACAGCAGTTTCCAAACCTCCTGATGGCCAGTCTCCTCTTCCTCATGGAGGGCAAATCCAAGACCACCTGCGAGGACGTTTCTGGAGCTGTAGAATGATCACACCTGCACTCCTCCTCTCCCTCAGATGCACAGGGGCTCTGGAGGCACTGCATCAGTTCCAACTGGTGGGACCGACTGGTCATGGGGCAGTGGGACAACCAGCAGTGGCTCTAGAACTTCTGAATGTGGAAGGCCACTTTCCTGCAGTTCATGCGCTAAACTTTTCTGTTAGTCTATAAGGTACCACAGGACCCTTCATTGCTGTTCTAGGACCATGATGTCCATAGCAACCCCCCCAACACACTCGATGGACTAGAGGGCAAGGTGGATGTCTAGCCACGGCGTGGTCCCCTTATGGGTGACAGGTGAGCTGGGAACAGCTGTTCCCTCCCTGGGACCCAGACAGACACCTAGAGCTCACAGTGTGGTCTGCAGGAGCAGGTACTGCCTCTTGTCTGAAGCTTGTCCAGCTCCCTGTGAGGCTGGCAGCAGGATGCTGGGTCCTGGTGGGGCACACTCCCACTGAATGTGGTTCCAGATGCTGGGATTGTAGCATGAGGTCCTTCCCGGGCCAGCTGAGCAATGCTCACCGCATCCCCCATCTGTGCCCACCTCCCACACCCAGGGTGTTATGTGCAGGGTACTCACCAGAGGGACCCTTGCCCAACTCTGAGGGTGCCCAGGATGGGCCTGGTTGCTGGGAACCGGGTCCAGCACCTGGATAAGGCTGCTGGCCTCAGAATCTGGCTCCAGTTCCAGCAGGGGTTGGGGCTGGGATGCATCCTCCTCCTCAGCCTGCGGTAGGTAGTTGTGTGGTGGGGGGTCCTCGAGCACTATGTTGATGCTCAGGCATTGGGAGGATATGCCCCCCCCCAGGGTGGCATTGAGCTCCCTGTAGTAGTGGCAGGTGGCAGGTCCTGCCCCACAGTGTCAGGCAGCACCCCGGGCCTGGATATAGCCCTGCCTTAGCTCCTTGACTTTTGCCCGGACCTCCTCCATGGTGCGAGGGGTGGGAGGTGGCCCCATTTGGCCAGGGCTGTGGCTATCCTGTTGCTATTGGAGCATTATGTTGCTTGGCCTTGTGGTCCTGGAGGGTCTCCTCTCCCCATGGGTCCAGAAGGGTCTAGACCTTGATCCTAGCCCAGGAGGGGCCAGCCTCTTACTGCTTCATGGTGTCTCCTGGGACACTTCAGGCTGGTCCCTCAGGGGCCCACAGGGTCTCATGCTCCTTCTTGCTCTGCCATGGGGGAATACTGGCTGGAAAGGTGTGGCTGTGAGGGCATTGCACACAGCAGCTTGTAGCTCTGCTGCTCACATGCTCTCAGCTCCCTGTGGCTTTAAGAATGGCCAGAGGCAGGAACCACAGCATGCTGCTTGCTGTGGTCAGGGTGTCCCTTGGGGCCCATGCGCAGTGCCCCAGAGGCCTTTTCGGTGGACAGAAGGCCCTCCAGAAGGTCCAGATTAATGATTTGTCAACAAATCTCTATCAACAGTGGCGTTCTTCCTCATGGCAACTGGGGAACGGTTGTCAACAAAAGCGCTGTGTTCTGTTGACAGGACATAATATGATACACATCTCATAGAGCTGGATTGGACCTCTGGGGATCATGGAGTCCAGTTCCCTGCCCTTTTGGCAGGGCTGAGCACTACCCCTCTGCCTTTTGTTCAAAAAAAAATTATTTTGCCCCAGATCCCTCAATGGCCCCTTCAAGGATTGCACTCACAACCCTAAATTTAGGGAACCAATGCTCAAACCACTGAGCTACCCCTCCTGCCCCTGGATTGCTTGGCAATCTGGACATTCCACAGGTCGTGTTGCCAAAAAAAGAAACAAGGCTAAGATTTAGTCAAAAAGCTCATGAACTTTTCAACAAACCTGGAATATATTCTAAATGGGCAATAGAATCAGGAGAGTTCTGCATGGGGTCAGAAGAATAGTCACACAATGGCACAAATTTTGCACACCCAATGTACATAAGAAAGGTCTAATAAACCTTCCTTTCAATAAATTACAGCAACAATACTGTCTAACAGCTCATGGAACTCATATCCTCCTGGTTTTCCATTAAATGATTGATTTAGGTAGAAAGTCTAGAGAACTGTTTTTAAATCATATCGATTCTGCTCTCCAGCATTTTTCAAAGCACTGCCCATGTGACTCCCATTAAAGTAATTCAGAACTGTCTGGCATAACTGTTTGAAAGTTCCCCTTTGCCTTTTTGTTTTCTCTCCTCCGGTTTGTTTGACTTGTTATCTTATTATTTGCCTCTTAATAGTCCAACTGACTGTAATTATGGCTTGTTAGATTCCCACAATTGCCAAGTTTAACAAACAAAACAAGATTAAAAGCAAATTTCCTCAACAGGGCCCATTCCCCTCACAATAGCCAAGTTTCACACCAATCCACTGTAAAAGTGTTGCAATAGCAGTAGAGGTTGAAATGGAAATCTTTACACTTAGTATTTTTCTGTATATCATGTCTATAATTTATAGACCTATTTATTATTAGTTGAAGTTTTAACTCTTATTTTTACAATAGTTAGAGAACTTCCACACAAATGAAAAGCAACTATCACCTATGTACTTGTGGCTGAGTCTTAAAATCCTTTTTCAGTTAAAAATCCCTTTGACGTCAATAAGAGTTTTGACGAATAAGGCCCACATAACTGAGAGGTGTGGCCTTCGGTAAATCTGCCACTATGTAGTCTCTGAAGGCAAATTATGGTCATTGTATGTAAAGTTGCAATGTATGTGGTGATATACTTTTAATACTTTTGACTACCTCAAAATCAACCTCGGTTAATCAAAGAATATATTTAAATCCATAGCAGGCAGCTTTTGTTAAAATGTGGCATTTGCAAAAGGGGATTTAAACTGATTATGTTGTACTTAAAACAGTGTAAAATGTGGCAAACAGCACTTGGATGAGAAAGACATAATACCATTGTAAGAATGTGCTGAGCCCAAGAGGCAACATTTAAAACCAACACCTCTTACAGTTCATAGGGGTACCTTATTTGACCTTTCCAAAAAAGAGGACACCCCTGACAGGGAGTGTATCTGTATCAGTATCTACCAACTCACATTGTATTACTACACTATATATCAATGCCTTTTTTTTGTAAAAAAGGAAAAGAGGAGCTGGTATTCAGCCAGCTTCCCAACCCTCCCTCCCCAGTCAATGCCATTGCCACTGCTTCCGAGGTGCTGGTACTCAGTACCGGCAATACCTACACAAAAAAGCACTGCTATATCTACTATAACATTTTAATACAGCATGGGTTGTTAGATACTGATAAGATAACCTCCCTCTCAAGAGTGTCTTCTTTTTCAAATGTCGGAGGGGTAGCCATGTTAGTCTGGATCTGTAACAGCAACAAAGGGTCCTGTGGCACCTTATAGACTAGCAGAAAAATTTTGAGCATGAGCTTTCTTGGAAAGACCAGCATCTGATGAAGTGAGTCTGTGCTCCCAAAAGCTCATGCTCAAAACTTTTCTGCTAGTCTATAAGGTGCCACAGGACCCTTTGTTGCTTTTTCAAATGGTGACCTTAAATGGTTCAGCAGTTCAGTTTGTATAAGTACCCTGAAGTTCAGATCATTCTTGTGCATGCAAAATTGAGTTAGAAATCTTATGAAATACCAGATGCTTCCTGCTTTCACTGAGGTTAGAAAATATCGCACAGTCAGCAAGGCAACCTTCAGCATATTAATGATAATAGTGCAGCTCATCCTAGGCTAAGGACAAGTTACACATCTAAAACAACTTTCTTTGCAGGGTGCACTGATGGAGGCAGAGAACCAAAATAATTGGAGAAAAACAGTTTTATTAAAAATCCAACTTTGGGAAGGTACAACCCATTTTGCTTGTGGTTTGTTTTCTTTGTTTTGGAATGACTGTGCAATTAAAATATGCAAAATAGGTGTAGTCCCTGGGATTCCTGGCAAGAAGGTAACTATTCTGAGCAATCCTCAACGTTTGCACTTTATGCTTTGCCACCCACATAGTCAGTTTGCAGCCAAAGGTTATTGGGAAATGCTTAGCAAACCTAGAAAAGTTAATCTGAGAAAGCGGATGGTGGCTTCGCAATGTGAGGCGTTCAGCTCTCTGCAATGTTTCTGAATCAGCCGCTCTTTATGCGGACCTTACTCTGGGGGCAACCTACAAGCCCTGATTACATGAAGCAGCTCATAGATTTGTGCCAGCAGAAAGATCTGCAGGTTAGCTGGGCACTGTTCCCACAAAAACTGTTTCATAATGTGTTTGATAAATAATGAAGCTGAGTGTGTAAGGCAACAATACTTCCCTGGAATAGCAGAGTGCAAACAGGGTCATGCTGAAGGGCAGCCTGCGTCTCCAGGATATGGTGCTCCATTTCAGGATTCTGTCTTTTCCAAGCGCTAAGCTGACTATTGAGCAACCAGTAAATGAGAGAAAGTGTGCCAGCTGCAGGAATGGGCTAGAGAAAATACACTCATCCCTCGCTATACGAGCACAACTGGTTCCCAACTCTCTGCTCGTAGGCGAAAACTTGTAAGAAGGACACTAAATTACCATTACAGTACACGTAAAAGTCTCTGATTGGTTCCTAGTGCTCCTAACTCGGGGAAGGAGTGGCAGCAGGTGGTGCTGCTTTTGAAAGGTAAGTGAACCTTGGGCTGGGGAGTTGGAGAGGATTAAAGGCTGGGGGCAGTTTGGGGCCATGAGCGGGAGGGAGGGTTAAAACCTGGTGGTGGCTCTGGTGAAGGAGGTGGCAGCTTGTACCTCTGGGTGCAGCAGCGGTACCTCGCGGGATTCGGGGCCGGGCCAGGGTGGGTGTTGAGAGTGGGCCAGGCTGGGGGTGCGCAGGGAGCTGCAGGCTGGGGGAGTGTTGGGAGCGGGATGAGTTGGGGCTGCGGATCTCTCCACCCTCCAGTCAGAGACCCTGCGGTGGAGCAGAGCCAGCTGCACAGTTGCAGGTCTCCCTGCCCCACAGCCAGGGACCCCACCGCTGGCTCTTATAAGTGGGGGAAGTTCACTCACATAGTGAACAAAAGTAAGTGTGCGTGTCCCTTGTTTTAGCGAGTACTCGTAAGGAAAGTGCTCATTAAATGAGGGATGAGTGTACAACAGGTATCTGAGAATCACTGCCAGCCTCTTCTTGTATGCATGTCCAGAGCAAGTCTGGAGAGATCCCAGGGGATGAAAGCACAAAGCAGGAGCTTCAGTCTATTTTGGCATGCTCTAATTTTGTCTGGTTTCACTTTCCACTTCCCAGTTTGCTTGTGGGCATACCAGACAAATCAGCGTGGCCCCTGACAGAGTGCTTATTCAGTACACTCATTGATATATGCAAATATATAACTGGCACCAGCGTATCGTGCTTTGCTTAGGCTCTCTTTCAAACCATTGAACGCTGCTCTGCTCTCATATTGTCACAGCATTTCATTAAAGACTGGCAAGTACCACTGCTGATGTCAATAAGGAGAATCCTAGCTGCTTTTCTGGACTCAGTACAAGGTCTCCATAACTGGACCAGTTAATATCTGACCATTTCATCTTCCCTTTCTAAACCACACCTCTTTTCTCAGTTTGTTTCCTCAACCATTTTGCGTAGTTGATGACTTGAGCCCCTTTTGTTTAAATATTGATTTTAATGCTTTGCATAGACCAGTACCCTAAATGCCTAGGATGTGGATTATATAACATTTAAAACGTTTTAGAAGCAAGTATAAGGAACCTTTGACTGCTGAGCATCAAACAAGTGGATCTTGCTGTGGCTGCACTAAGGGTTTTCCAGACAGTCTATGGATAAACAAATAAAATATATTTATAATGTGTCCAAATAGGAGATGCAGTTAAGTGAGTGTGTCTCAAATTTTTGCACTGGTGACCCCTTTCACGCAGCAAACCTCTGAGTGTGACCACCCCCCTTACAAAATAGAAACTTTTTTTATATTTAACACTATTATAAATGCTGGAGCTGAAGTGGGATTTGGGTGCAGGCTGGAAGCTCACAAGCCCCTATATAATAACTTTGTGACTCCTAGTTTGAGAACCCCTGTTTTAATGGGAATTACCCTATAAAAGGAGACCATGCCCCATGCAATTTACATAGTAAGACTGCCATAAAGTAGTTCTTCCCTGTATAGCTTCATAACTGGGCACGTGTTCCATCGACAAATGGTGCAGGGAGTGAAAGTAATTCTTCTGCCAGGTACAGCAAGTAACAGCCAGGGCCCAGTTTAATATCTAGGGATTCCTCTCTGTTGATTCAACACAGAACAGACTGGAGTTCACCCCCGCATCCACCCCACCTCAGTAACCTGGGAAATTTACACACCATCCCTGGGCACTTCTAGAGGCAATTCTTTGCTCACTCACAAGCACAGAATCTGACTGTAGAAAAGAAAATTTTAATGAATGGAGGAAAGTAACTTGGCATTAATTTGAGAAAACACTAGAGGTGAAAAAAATACCCCAAAAGTTACATGAGTAAAAGTACAGCCACTTTCACTCTGGGTACTTGAGTACAATCTAGATGTGATGTGTGTGCATCTAATTTTTCTCAAGTAGTTTTCCAGAGGGACACACATGACTTGTGCTTAAGTACATTCCCCCAAAGCATCTGTACTTTTACTCAAGTAACATTGTGGCCGTGTCTACACTAGCCCCTACATTTCAGCCCCGCTGAAATACATATTCAGTGCCTCATTAGCATGCGGGTGGCCGCAGCACTTCGAAATTGACACGGCTCGCCACCGCGCAGCTCATCCCAATGGGGCTCCTTTTCGAAAGGACCCCGCCTACTTCGAAGTCCCCTTATTATAGGAATAAGGGGACTTCGAACTAGGTGGGGTCCTTTCAAAAAGGAGCCCCGTCAGGATGAGCCATGCAGCGGCGAGCTGCGTCATTTTCAAAGTGCCGTGGCCAACCGCATGCTAATGAGGCACTGAATATGCATTTCAGCGCTTCATTAGTAAACTTCGAAATGGCCATTTGCATGGCCATTTTGAAGATTGGGGCTAGTGTAGCCATAGCCTGTGGGTACCTCTTCCACCTCTAGAAAACACCACAAACTGGGTTCATAAACATAACCCAGGAGTAAAAATCCCATCCTCAATAGGTTGGGCAGTGTCTTTTCCCTCTCAAGTTTTTGAAACCAGAAACCAAAAGTGCCCTTCCATGCACACTTCTCCACTCATGCATCTGATAAAGTGGGTCTTTGCCCACAACAGCTTATGCTCCAAAATATCTATTAGCCTATAAGGTGCTACAGAACTTCTTGTTTTTGAAGATACAGACTAACTCAGCTACCCCTCTGATACTTACAGCCCTTCTGTGCATCCCATTCACAGTTGCTGTCCTTGGTCAGTGCAAACAGAGGGCTCAGAAATATATCTCCAACCCCCACATAAAAAGGCATTTTATATGCCTCGCTAGTAATTTATTGCATTCCTCTAACACAGGAAAAACAGGTTACACAAGTCTTGCAATAAGCCCTTGAAACCATACAACTTTCTGACTGAAAGCCCTATATTTTTATCACACTTTTACAAGTTGCTGACATTCAAGCCCTTGCCCATCCAAGGCCCTTTGAAGTGAGAGTGACTTCCCCTCATTTGAGCAAGTTTAAATCATCTGTCTTTTCTATATTCCCACAATAATTACAAGCATTAGTGATCATATTTCACAATTCCTGCATTTAGCACTAAGATTATTTGTGACTGTACATCAGCCGCCTTGATTACAATGAGCAAAACACTTCTCCATCTCCTGACTATAGTGAAAATCTAAGCAAATAGGAGCAAACAGTATTTACATAGACCATCCCCCCTAGGGTCTTTCCCTGCTTCCAGCTATTTGTCTGGGAAGAATTCATTCAATCCCCTTACATGGTCATGAAAAGACACTGGATCATTCCAGTTCTTTCAGACAGGTTATTGGAGAGAATGAGTTTACAGTACCCAGACAAACAATATCTGAGAAGTTATGGGGTACCACAGGATCTCCAGGGGAGTGCTGCTTGTTGGGTCTATTTTGTTTATTCATTGCAGCTGGGTGGAATAGCCCAGATAGGATGAGAATTAAAATCAGAAAGAAGCTGGCAGTTTTAGTGAGGGAGCAGCTGTCTGTCTGAAACTTGCAGAACTATAAGAGTCAGCTAGATGCAGCTTAAAACCATAAGGTCATCCTAGTTTAGAAGGAGTTTTTGTAGTCAAGGCTGAAAACTACCAAGCACCTAATGACAAAGGACTCATTTCCTGTGAGGCTGCTTCAGGCTGTCAAGTTTGGTACTTGAGTGTCTAGAATTTATCGTGCTTTCCCATTTTTGTGTATTTGTTGCATTGTTTTGTCTTGGTGCAACAATAAACCGCCCAAGTTTGTGAAATGATTGGAATCCTGAAACATGCATCGTGAACAGGAACCAATTATTGAATATCCTCCTACTAGTAAGGAGAACTATACTGGCAGATCTAGTCCACGCATCTTTCTCAAAACTAATGTGCAGCTGCAAAACACAGAAGAATACCTCTGGGCTGTATTACATATGGTCTGAATTTGAAGAAGGGAGTAGTGATTTTGGGTGCCCACCTTGAGAGCTCAGATTTTTCAAGGTCAGTTGCTCAACCCTTTCTGAATATCAAGCTCCTGTAAAGTGCCTCAAACTGGACAGCTAAAATCACTTGTCACTTTTGAACATGTAGGCTACAGAGCAGGGGAGGGCAATAATTTTTGCAGTGGGGCCACCCCAATAATTATGGTACCGGTCACAGGCCAACTTTGGGCCCCTGCTAGTGAAACAGTGAAGAAGACAACAGAGAATAGTTGTCTTTCACCACCCTGCTAGTGAAATAGTTTTTCCTAATATCCAGCCTAGACCTCTCTCACTGCTACTTGAGACCATTGCTCCTTGGTCTGTCATCACGGAGGAAGCAGCCAATCTCTCACCTGAAGAAGGTGCTTAGCCATTTGTCTGTCTCTGCCACGGCAGAACATGGGCATCAGTCCCACTGTTTCTTGCATGCTAAGTCAGCCCTCTGCTGCTTGAGCTAGTTCACCTGCTGGGTACAACATAGTGTACAACAGACTGGGTATGTGTGACAATGACACAGATTGTGCACACTGGCTGCTGCTGGGTAAGTTTCTGAGAGAAGCTGCCCTCTGTCTCTTTAATGGAAATTTGTCTCTTCCTGCTGTCTTCCCCCTCCTCTGCGCTGCACCCCTGAGTGAGCCACTTACCATCCATGATTCAGACTGGAGCAGCTCTGCTGTCTCACTCCCACTACCAAATCCATGCTGTGCAGACATGGGATACAATGGAATACCCTGACATCAGCACTACCCTCTCTCCTCCATCCCCTCTGCACAGCTAGTAGGAGAATCCTAGAAACAGCTGGGCCGCAGATGGAACAAGGACTGGGGAGGGGCAGCTGAAAACATGCTGCTGGCTATAAGTAGGCAGGCTCTGCTAATCAGCTGGGTGACTGGATGGGAATGCTTGGTGGGCCAGATCCAGCCCTCAGGGCTAATTTTGCCCACTCTTGCTGTAGCACAAACAAGGATATACCTACACAAAGGCAGTACACCTGGGGAGCTTCCGTGTGCAAGTCTGGAAATACAGCTGACGAAATTATTTGCGACCCTTTCAAAGAAAACAGCCATACTTTGCAAAATGTAAGTGATGTGAATCAGAATTAAACTGCCCAGAAAACTGTACTTGTTACCAGCCAACCTCAGTCTGCAGTGACAGGCTAAAATTATTGTTTAGCAGACTGCAGTCAAGCAGTTAATTGCTTAACAGTGCAATTATGTATGTACAGAGTCCACTGTACAGCTCTCAGCTCGCTGTTCCATTCCAAGCAATAATGTTTCTGCTGTGGCTGCAAATTGCATTTAGTGCACAACAGCTGAAGCTCTGTAAAAGATACCCAGTTAACAGCATGGGAAAGCAGAAGACTTCACCAAATCATGCTGCAGTGCTAAATGACAATTAGGCGCATGAAGTCATTGTCCTGGATAGAAAATTCAGGCTGTTGTGTTCATTAAATTCCTTTTAGGGCACTTTAATCCTACAGGGCAGCCACACGCCCATGAATTTATGCTAGCTGCTAGCTCAGATGCACCAGGTCTACTTAAATCTAATTGGCTATAGTCAGGCCCACTGAAGCAGTGGGCAAAGACAGCAGTTTCCTCAGGGCCCAGTGATTCAAAGGGGTCTGGGGCTCCTGGCCACCTCTGCTGCTACTGTAGTAGCAATGGCAGCTGGAGGCCTAGGCCACTTTGAATTGACATCAGCGTGCCAGAGTGTCGCGCTGGGGCTGGGGGAGGGAAGTAGTTGTGCTAAGTTCCAGGTTGTGCTGAGGGCTGGCTGCTTTGGCCCCACCCCTTCTACTTGAGGTCCCACCCTGTCCATGGGCATGGAACTCCCCATCCCCACCTTAACCGAGAGCCCACAGTGGCTGTTGGCCCCGCTTCCTATAAGGTTTCAGAGTGGGCAGGGTACCTATCTGGCCCTGGATTTGGTTGTCGTAGTGCACTACTGAAGCATGGCGCTCCTATATCTGCAGAGCTCTGTGTTGTGAAAACTTCAGGCCACAGCTTCAACTGGGATGGACTGCAGCTACTCAGATTGACACCACCCAAGGATCTCCCCCAGAATAGCTCAGCTATTTCAAAGGTACTTATTTCTGTGGTATCGAAACCCTGAACTGAAATCTCTATGCAATCATAGGGTTAGATAGGACCACAAAGGTCATCTCGTCTCATTGCCTGCCAAGATGCAAGATTTGTCTTGGCTAAGACATCCGCTCTTGACTGGGCCTCTGGTGTTCCTCATCTTATGTTAGCGTGAGTAGATTCTTTACCTTGTGTCACCCTCACTTACCCTCTGTGTCACTGGGGTGGGTACAGCCCAGCTGTCTGTGGAGAATTCCTGCCTTAGGCAACCACACAAGGCAGCTTTACATTCCTGTTGTCAGGTGGGGAAGCCCCATTCAGAACCAGAAGCAACAGCATTGCCAGGGTGGACATGTGTACTGGCAATGAAATGCAACAAGACAACAGCAATGTCTGTGTGACTACACATAAATGCCTCGTCTCCAGGCTGAATAGCAGGTGGAGGGTGATTTCTTTTTTAGTGATTTGTGAAAAGCTTGGGGAGGTTTCCTAAGCTGTTCATTGTTTTTAGAAGACAGCTGGTCTCCACACTTTGTTCCTGTCCAGCTACATTTACTTTTATTGCATTAGAGTACATAACCATTAGCACAATTTTAAAATACCTGCATGTGTAAAACCTCTCGTTCATCATACCGTCCTCTACCCATGTATTGTGACCCATGAAATAATGCAGTACAGGAGACCCCTGACTTACACAATTTCTACTTACGCGTTTCTTGTATTAATGTGAGTTGAAATCAACAATGGTAGGTGGAGGACATGGGGAAGCGGCAGGAAGGGAACCAATGACAATTGGCAGCTCCAGGCAAATGGGGCTGCGGAGACTGAAGCAGGAGCCAGCCATCCGCGTGGGGTGGGGGTGGGCTTCCTGGCTGCTGCACATTCCTGCTTGGCTCTGCTCCACCCCCAGGCCCCCTCCTCTCACTGTTGACCTCTGGCTCTGCCCATCTGAGAACTCTGCACCGCAACAGATGCTGCAGCTTTCAGGGGCTCGGCAGCTGCAGCAAAGATGGTGGCAGCTCCATGTGCCCACTAGCTGGTGCAGCGCTCACACTCAGGGCTGCTCCTGTGCTCGCACTACAAACACTGGTAGTGTGTGAAGGAGCAGAGGGTCAGCGGCCATGAGAAGTGAGACCACGGCAGCAAGAGCAGTGAGCACTGGAAGACGAGCTGTACTCCATAGCAAGGTGCTGGTGGGTGCTGCCGCCCCCTCTGCCACTCACCGCCCCAGCCTGGAGGAACCCAAAGGCAGCAGGGCACCCCGCTGCCTGGGCTAGCTCAGTGTTGGGGTAACGAGCAGCGGCGGGTTGGCCACTTGCAAGTGGCATGTGGGCTGCTTCTTGCATCTACAACCAACTGGGGACTGGCTAGCTGTGGAGGGTGAATTCCAGGATCCTGGAGCTCCTTGGAGAGCGGGAAGGAGGAGAGGAGAGAGAAGATCTGCCGGGAGAGGAAGTTGTATAACTGGGCATCGTGAGTGGACTTGCAAGACTCAGGCCTTTTTGGAGAAACTTTGGAGCACAGAAAATCCCTCTGCCTGCCCCATCCCCATGTAGCCCTCAACTGACACAAAATTTGCCTTTTGCATGCATGGCTGCACAGGAACACAACCTGCACGTAGTCAAGGTTTTACTGTATATAAATCTTATTCAGAAAGATACCTCAACAATGTGAAACTGCCTGGGTCCAAATGGCTTCTGGAATTGGAGACTATTTAGTATAGTTCTGGAAATGTAAAGGTGGTGTACATCTAAATTAAAATATTTATTTCGGTTGTCACTGTCAAGAGAACACCGAGACACATTTTGCATTTATAGATGACCATAAGCAGAAATACAGCAGAAATCACCAGCTACAAACATGTTCTCTCTGGACCTAAAATACGATGTGAGTTTAGAAGCTAAGGCTATGTCTACACTAGGGAGAGAAAGTTGATTGTAGACATGGAAACCCAGCTATGACAATTGCTTTCACTAGAATTGATGCAGTAGATTCACGGAAGAAGATTGATGGGAGAGTTTCTCCCATCGACCTCCCTTACTCCTTATGTCTCATGAGGAGTACAGGGGCTGATGTTGACCCCTGATAGGGTGGTTTCACACGTCCCTACCAGGTGCACAAAAATCGCATCCCAGAAGATCGATCCTGAGCGGATCGATCTTCTGGGCTAGTGTAGACATAGCCTAAGATCCAAATTCTGCTCCCAAGGACCAAATGGGTGCTAAGTAATGCAACATAACTCCCATGGAACCACAGGAGTTCTAGCTATATGACACTGGAACTTAGACCAGAATATGAAACTCAACATAAAAAGCATTTTAGCATCCACCACAAGTCTGGAAGCAGCGGTGTGATTCCATCTAGCAAATGGTAACAAGGCCAAGGAAATTGCTTCCTATACTTTAGGAGGAAAAGAACTTTTTAAGATCTAATTTTAGGCAGGCAGAGTGCTTTCAAGCTTGCATTCTTTCTAAACAAACCCTCCCTTGCTCTGCCACACAGGAAAAATAAGATGATACATTTCCCCTGAAGGAAGGCCAGAAAGATGACTCCCTTCCTTTCTCTCTTCCTAGGGGAGTGTTGAATGCTCCTGTACCAGCCAATGGCCCAAGCCACATTGGTTTGTAACGGTTTTCTGCAAGAGACCTTACACCCTTCCTTTTCTGCTGTCGGATGACAGAAATCGATGGCCATTTTTCTCTCATAGAGTTGGTAGGCACCAGTTCCCTCTGTACTGCTGCTCTGAGCTCTATACCATACGACAGAGATGTCCCCAAGTGAGTTGGGCCTAAGGGAATCCCCATACAGGCCCCCCCGAATACAGTTTCTCAAACTGGAATTTGCTCAGGCCATCACTTTTAAGACCATTACTCATGCAAAAAGTGCCGTGTGAATGTCAGTGGTCACAACTGGTCAGGCAGTAAGTTTTAATTTCATACAAACTTTGGGCCAGGCTTCCGAATCCAAGAGGAGAAACGTCAGAGGGAGTGGGAGAGAGGAGCAGGAGTCTGGGAAAACGAGATCTTACATAAAAAGAAGGAGTTCAAAGTCCTGATGACATTCTGGGTTTTCATTTTAAATTGCCATCCCTTTAAACTGATTGCCTGGTATAGCTGTATCTGCTATAATTGCAGAACCATCCACTATATACATACTCTGTTATTATGGCATACGTACACAACATTTCCAGTAATTTAGGACAGTTCCCTTGGAACTATAGCGGTTATGGAGTAGCACTTGATCTACTGTAGCACTGTAGTTATGTTAGAACGTTATGCCTATAGCTATAAGTAGTTTTGCCATCTGTCTGGTCCCACAAACCCAAGTACCCTTGCCCAGCCGCTTCTGTAAGGCTCTGCCCCTGCTCAGCCCCATCACCTTCCCCTCCCCACCATTGCTTGCTCTCCCCAACCCTCACTCACTTTTACCAGGCTGGGGCAGTGGAGGGGAGGGATTGAGGGGCACAGACTTAGCATGGACAGCCCCTGAAAGCTACGGGCAGTGTCTCCTAGGAGCGGGGACCAGAGGGAGGACTTGGGCTACAGCTATAGAGCAGCTTTATTTTGAAATAAGATATTTTGAAATATCTTGTTTCAAAATAACACACCCATACACAAAATGCATTTGGAAATAGCATTTCCAGGTCTGTAGTCCTATTTCAAAATAGTGCCATTGGAGCCCATTATGGCTTACTTTGAAATAGAGCTATTCCATCCCTTGATAGTGCCTATTTCGAAAGAGCAGTTTTGAAATAGGCACTGTTCCTCATGGACTGAGGTATACCAGAATCCAAATAACGCACCCGCCATTTCAATTTTATTTTGAAATGGTGTGTGCATTGTTAAGACACTGGCTAAGTTATTTTGAAATTACTGCTGTTATTTCAGAATAACTATTCCATGTAGACACAGTCTGGGGTCTCCACACTCCACTGCCTTTATGTACCGTTGCTGCAGTTCCCATTGTCTGTGGTGCCTGACAAATGGGAACCACAGAGTCAGCATTTGGGGCAGGGCAGTGCAGAGAGACCCCAGGCCTCCGCTAGGGGCCACAGGGACCTGCTGGCTTCTTCTGGAAGTGGCAAGAGTGGACAGGGATTCTGCCTTAGCCCCACTGTGCTGCTTGACTGTTAGCACCCAAAATCTCCCAGTTTGGCTGACGTAGCCTCCAGGAAATAGGGCGTGATTCCAGGAGACTCCCAGTGAAACCAGGAGGGTTGGCAACCCTAGCTATAAGCCGACAGAGAAGACTGCTATGCTGCAATTCAAACAGCCATTTCTTTCACTGGCTGTCATAAAACTAGCCCATTGAAATAAAAAAATAAATACCCAGCACTGTGCATGGACAATTAAAAATGACACAATGTTGGTATTTTTTGTCAGAGAACTGCATTGCTAGTTCAATGAACAGAGCTCACATCTAGTTCATTCTTTGAAGGAAAAGCCTCTTTTCCAAAACCACCATAAACCAGGTATGGTTCCATGATTTCTTTCTCAGTAGGGGACTATCACATGTTGAAAGGCCACATGGTTTAGAGGAATGAATAAGTGGCTAAGCTGCAAATCTCAGGGATCTCTGTGTCATCAGCTCCTGTGATATTTGACCTTTCTTTGAAACCCCAGCTGTCGGAATTAGCTTTCATGTAAAAAAGAAAAAGTGCTTCCGGGCCTCACGGTGGCAGAGAAAAGCTTGAAAACATGAAGCAGGTTGATGCTAAAGACTCAGAAACCAGAAGACGAATAAAAAGAATACCAATTTGTTTGTTTGTTTTGCAATTTTTTTAACTCTCATGATTGTAAAACCAGTTTCATGATTTTGGGGGATCTGATTCACACGTTTTCAAACTCTTGGCGCAAGCAGGCAATATTTTCTTTCAAAAGTGGAAAGGGATTAATTAGCAAATGTCTGCCCAATGCTTTCAAAATGGAAAGTGTTATTTGCCGTAAGTGCCAAATATTTTTGGCAGTTCTGTATTCCCTCTTGATTTCTTATTCATTGTAGTACAGCAGAGCCAAGACGCCTCAAGTAAGATCAAAGACCCACTGTACTTGACACTACGCATAGTAAGACACAATCCCTGCCCCAAAGAGCTTCTAGTCTAATTTGATTAATTAAGTCTAAGTCAAAGCATGAATCTGGCTTAACTTTTCCTTGCTCTTGAAGGGGGTGCAAGTTACAGTCTATCCAATCAGGGCCCAGCACGGGTCATGAGGCAGACACAGGACAGCAGCTTTAACTCGGAGCCCAGTCAGCATGAGCTGTGCGTGCATGTACTGACTCTGGGCACCCTCAGCATGGTCAGTTTGGGGAGGACTTAACGGACTGGTTTCAGGTACAGAGTGTGTGTGGGGGGAGGGGGGGGAGATCATTAAGTGTAACCCACACACTCTCCCTCGGGGCACTTAGACCACTTGTGGAGGAAAAGAATGAACCTCTTCTACAGACTTAACTGAGAGCCAGTCTCAAGCAGCCGAGACTTATGCACTAAGCCCCAGGGGTCCAGGGTCTGTTCCACCTGCTGGCATTACGTAAGGTCTGCATGTTCTCTCCTGCCAGAGTTTCCACCA
The DNA here is from genome assembly GCF_033958435.1 of Carettochelys insculpta. Taxonomy (NCBI): domain Eukaryota; kingdom Metazoa; phylum Chordata; order Testudines; family Carettochelyidae; genus Carettochelys; species Carettochelys insculpta. The sequence continues at coordinate 145,648,700 of NC_134139.1, read as the reverse complement.
CTAGACAGGATCTGCCAGGAGTTCTGCTGAGAAAATAAATACATCAATAAAAAGCGGCATAACCCAGGGCTCAGTGAAAACTAGCACGCGAGAGCCCTCTAGCCATCGGAATGACACAGGGTGGGATCCCAGCCACTCTAAAGTTCATGGGAGTTTTGCTATTGATTTCACTCATGAATTTTAGCCAAGTGGCCCTCAGCCGTAAGGGCAACATGAACATTCAGTCAACTCTTCTGTAGCCGGCAGCCTTGGGACCATGAGGCTTCTGGCTATTGAAATACTACAGATAACGGATATCAGAGAGGTAGCTGTGTTAGTCTGTATCTTCAAAAAGAACAAGAAGTCCTGTGTCACCTTCTAGACTAACAGATATTTTGGAGCAGAAGCTTTCATGGGCAAAGACCCGCTGCATCAGCTGCTTATGCTTACAGATAACAGAGGGGATCCCTTCACCACCCAGGATCTGCATCACAGTGTTGCTCCTCTCCCCAAAGCCATCGGCAGCCTGGGCCCCAGAACACGGCCTCTGCCCACACAGCCCGCACTGCACTCCCCACCAGGGTTCAGCAGCTCTCAACGGCTCCAGCCCCAGCCTGTGCTGTCTCCCTGTGCTCTGGCCACCCATCCCGCCACACTGCCCTGCCAGGGATAAGCAGCTCTCAGCAGCTCAGTCCCTGGCCCGTGCTGCCGCATGTGTTTGGGAGGGACCTGGCTCCCCATGCTCCAGCCACCTGTCTTGTCACCCTCTCGCAGGGTTCAGCAGCACTCAGTGGCTCAGGCCTCAGGTTGTGCTGGAGTGCCGGGGGGTGGGGGTGGGGGAATGCATGGTGGCAGGGGCTGGCACATGGCAGAGGGGCATTCTCCCCTTCACCCTCGCCCCTGCCACAGGCAGTGCTTGCCAAGCAGCCCTGGAGCCTCTGCAGCCAAGGCCCAGGGAGGGAAGTGGAGCAGTGGATGCAGCAGCCTCATCTCGGCTCCCCACCCACGTCCCAGCACCAGCCCCTGCTGAAGAAAGGGAAGCAGCGTCAATGGCTTGGGTGGTACGGGAGCCCTCCAACTCCTGCAAGCAGCACAGCTGCCCTGGAAGAAGCAGCCTAGGTGCCGGGATAGCTCCTGAGGGCAGGGCTGGCTGTTTGAGAGTACCAGTTGACCAAATACCCGTTAAAACAGGGCTTACTGTATTCTGCAGAAGCTGGGTCACAAAAGACAGAGCCATGCTACCCTTCCTCCCTGAGCTCCTGTGCCCTAAAAATACCTAGAATGTGGAAAAGACTTGCCATCACCACCAAGTGAAGAACAGGAGGAAAGCTAGCTGTGCACACTCTTCATTGACTTCAGCTAATGACATTTTCAAGAGTTCTGCGGCTGTTAAGTGTTTAAAGGTTTCTCATTTCCCAACAGCTCAAAAACCATTCTTAGCGCGGGAGCAGCAAACCAGATGCTCGGTAATGCAGGCGCTCCTGGTAGAGGCTGTCATCTGCTGAGCCAGGAAGGTATTTATTTATAGAATAGCCCTTTGTATAGACCACTACTGTTTCATGCAGTAATAACAAGTTACAGTGAATTCACAGAGTAACACAGCCATGCATTATGTACTCCACTTTAAATGGCCCAAGGAAAAGCCTGTAATTTAGAGAGATTTCAATGGCAAAAACTTGGTCATTATAAACAGATATGTTTTCAGGGTGGGTTTTATGGAGATGGTGAAAAAGGAATAGGGGATGGAAGTTGAGCAGTGTGTACAGTCATTGATGCTACTTAGCACTGAAACCTCACAAAGTTCAACCACCTTGAAGATATATGAGCCTTAAGATTTACTGTTTGTGCGGGAATAAAGCTGTAATACACTAAAAGGGGTGTTTCCTTTTTAAGGGGTCTGTTCTCCCTTTGTGTGGAGTTCTTAGGCTCCTGTAGATACAGGTGCCCAGGTGCTTGGCAGCCCTTCTCTCACGCCAGGACTTACAGGGTTTCCTGGGTGCAGAGAACAGATCCTGGGCAAACTCCCACAAGACTGGGAATACTTCCTCCATTCCCTGCTTCCCTTTGGGCAGTAAATTACCAAATCCAGGAAAGTCCCACCCGATCACTACTGGGTAGGGAAGCCTCGGGACCATCCCCGCTGCCACCCTTACCATATTCCCTTGGACCTCTATCTGGACAAGGATGACTGGGTAATAGGATACATCCCCATGTGCACAGGAGACCCCGGTGCACTTGGCCCAGGTCAGCTGGTCCTGCCCCACTAGTTGCCTGGAGACTAGGGTGACTGCACTTCCTGAGTCCACCAGAGCAGTGGTCTCCACCCCCTTCATCTTAACTATCCAAGTATATGGGTGGGGGTCTTTTGCTACACCCACCATGTGTATCAGGCCACAGGTCCCCACCCCGCCTGCCAGGCCACACTGCATGGGCTCCTTGATGTGTGGACACTGGGCTGCTATGTGCCCTATCTCTCCACATGCATATCACTGATATCCCATACACGACCACCTACTCTTTGGGCTACCTGGCCTCACCTCCTGACTCTCCTTTTCAGTGACCTCCAGTCCCTTCATGGCCTCTGATTGCTTTCCCATCCGCTGCCCTACCCAAGGTTTCAGAGGGGCAGGCCTCAGGTCCAATTGTAGCTCGTTTGACTGTCCAAGCGTCTTCCTTGGGAGAGGGTCTTGAGAGGCTCCTGGTAGACAGCTGTCTCTCCATAGGCACCACCATCTCATCGTAGGAGGAAGGGTCATTCTGGCTAACCCATCCTTGCAGGTGGGTTGGAAGTCCCCACATATATCGGTCCAGTACAATGATCTCTACAATCTTTTCTGGCACATAGGCCTTGGGTTGTAGCCACCTTCAAGCCAGGTGGATTAGGTCAAACAGCTGGAACCTCAGGGTCTTCCCCTCTCAGCACCTCCACTTACAAAACCACAGGGCTCTAACATCTGTGGTCACCCCAGAGTTGGCCAGCATTTCGGTCTTCAGTTGGGTATATTTTTGGCAGCTGCCTCCTCAGGCATATCGAAGTAGGCCTTCTGGGTCTCCCCACACAGGAACGGTGCCAGGATGCTGGCCCACTGGTCTCAGGGCCAACCTTTGAGTGTAGCTGTCCTCTCAAAGGCCAAGAGCTAAGCCTCCACATCATCCTGTCCCGTCATTTTCTGGGGGAAGTTACCGGCCAACCGGGGGTCGGGTCCCATCTAAGCTGTGTACTCGGGCAGTCAGGGTTTTCAGCTGTAGGACTACCTCTTCCAGGGTTGCTTGGTCCTGGGTAGCCTGGCTTATCAACAGCTGGTTAGTTTTTTGCTGCAGCCACAAGGCCTCCTGCTGCATGCCTGCATAAGCCCAGGTGGCTCTTGCTGGGCCACAGTAGCCTGTATGAGGGCCTTCACTATGTCTTCCATTGTGTCTGTCTTACAGTACCGACAATGTGCTGTTATGTTTACTTGTTTGTTTTGCTCTAGGTGGGTCTGTTGCTGGGTTTTACAGCAGCATACATCCCACTGCTAGCACCATGTGTGGGAGGGTCAGTCTCATTCCTGGGTCCCATGTCCTCTGATCAGTCCACTGGCCCCACCATTCAAACCCCATTATCCCTGCTGGGGCAAGGGGTGGTCTGGGGGGAACTCAGTCCCCACCCACTCACTCCAGTTTCTGGCCCAGAGCTGCTCCCCGTGAGGGCTGACTCCCGTTGCCCTGGCCCCTGCAGCTCTTCTCCCTGGGCCAATTTCCCCAGTCAATTCCCCCTGGTACCTCCTTCTGCTAGTCATAGCCATGGCAACAAGTCCCCTCCTTTGTTTGATTCCTCTGGTTGACCAGTTCCCCCCTGCCCACAGTCTCTAGTTGGGCTTCAGGCCCCCTGGGTTGGGATAGCTCAGCCCCCTGGGTTGCTGAGTCGAGTCTCGTCTCGTCTCGTCTCGTCTCCCCTCCTCTTTTGTGGGCTCTGGTGTTCCTCCCAGTCTCCTTCTCTCTCCTCACTCACCTTCCAAACTCTCCTCCCCCTTTGCCCTCTGTGGAGAAGTGCTTATGAAGGTAGCCCTGCGTGGGATCAGCTGACCCCACTGGATTTAGGGCAGCCTACTCCTCAGCTGCTCCCACTTCAATTGTCAGTCCTGTTTTTTACTCATTCCTTTCCCCTCCTGGCCCCACCCTGCCACACATTAAAACCCTATTTACTTTGCAATATTTTGTAATATTGTAGATCCTACAATATTAGGCTGTAACTGCAATTTTGATTTTAATCAATTTACTTTGCACAGTCCACAACTTGGACTATGGCTTTACATTGCTTCCTGGAGTAACTAATTGGCCCCATAAGAATCAGCCCTTACATAGTTGAGGAATCAGAATCTAGAACATAAATGAGTATTGAGCCATCTCTTTTCAGAAAAGCAGAATTCTGAGAGCAGACAGTAAGTCAAACTATGGTATTTCACATAAGTTGTCAAAATTATGGGCTTACATATGTTCTTGAATGGTAATTATCCCTATAGTGTAAGCATGTTTGTAATTAGCATTTAGTTTTATGGCAGAAGACAAGTTGCTGGGATTAACTGTATTTTAAGAAATGAACCACTCGTCTAGGTTCATTTTGACTGGTGTAGGTTAAATAAAAAATGTGACAAGAAACTGCAGAATCTTAAATTACATGTAAGGGGACTACAAGGGGAAAGCAGGATATGATTAAGCAAAAGCCCTTGACACTGTGGCCTCTAGCAGCTGAAAATAAACTGCAGTGTGAATTATGTGCTCTGAACTAAAGGCAAGGGTGTCTGGGGCAATTACATACTAAAGTGCATAATGAATGGTTCTACTTGTTTTAAAGCATGCTTTTTTATGTTTTGTTTTGCTATTAAGGGTCTAAACTAACGGTCTTATTGTCATGAAGTAATGTTGGATTTTTTAATGAAATATTAAATGTACACTGGAACCCTCAGACTGTGTACCAAGAGTTTGAGACTATTGGAAATGCAATCTTGTTGGCAGAGCTGCACGTGCAGGTCTTTGCTAAAACAAGGAGCTCTGTGGCACCTATAGTCTTTAAGGTGCCATATAGGACTCCTCGTTATTTTTGCTGAAACAGACTAATTCAACTGCCCCTCTAAAAATCTATAGTACCTGAAAATTCCAATTCAACAGTATGGTAAGCCCTCACTTTTATGGACCCTGATTTAGCAGACTTTGGAAACAATGGACAACTCCGTTGCTCCTGAAGTCCACTGGGGTCCATAAAATCCAAACATCCCTTCCCCTGCAAAAAAAAAAAAAAAAAAGTTAAGGCACTTATCGCTGCCACCTGGAGGAGCTGCCTCCTCCTCCTCCTCCCCTAGAGCCACACATGGCTGCAGGCGCCCTGCTGTGCACCACTGGAGGCACCTCACCGCACACAGCTGGAGGAGCAGCCATCGACATCAGAGCCGCCATGTTCTTCTCCCACCAGGGGTGGAGCGCGTACACAAGTGCCGTCAGCTCAGTCCAAAATCCGGTCTGGCAGCTCCATCTGTACAGCAGGTTCTGGCAATTCCGGCTCCAGAATTGTAGGGGGTTGGGAACTGTGGCTGGGGGAGCCTAGCGGGAGAGGGTGGGTAGTAAGCCCTCGGATTTAAGGGACTTTTAGTTTTAACAGACAACCCTCCCCTGCATTAGGCTGTTAAATTGGCGGTTTATTGTATAACAAACAAGCTTTTTGCACAGTTTGTCTCCACTAATGGTCTAAGTCAAAACAGTTTAATTTGCAAAAATCTTTCTAGCTTACCTCTGGGTGAATGTTGGTCTTAAACACCCCGTATACACACACATATATAAGTAACAAAATGATCCAAGGCACCGTTGTCCAGCTGTTTCTTAATAAGAAACTATTGTGAAATGCTCAAAGATTCACAGCTTACACATCCAGCCTTCTGAGGTAAAACAGAAAGAAAAATGTGCATGGGTTTGGCACTGCTAGTGATTCAATGTCTGTGTGTGAAATATGGATCTTATTTACAATAAATCATTTAGTGCATATGTAGAACTTCTTTTAAAAAAGTGTCTAATTGCCACCAGGCTGCATTTTCAAAAGCACTAGTTTGTGGGCACAAGCTTGGTCAAAGAGGCCCAAAGTACTTATCTGAATAGTGGGGTTTTTTTTTAAATTAACAGGGCCAAAACTTTGAAAATCAGAAATGCTGCCTGCTGGACGACATGACTGAAGTTGGCACAGTCACAAAAACACATTTAGGCAAATGTAGGCAAGTATGGTGCTCACACCTGTCTGTCTGGCCCTCACAAGCATTAGTGAATGTTTATCTTTACAGCAGCCCAGCTAGGTAAAGGAACATTAGCCCCATAACAGATGTGTCCAGAAGCACAATGTAGATTCAGCAACATGCCCACAGTCAGAAAGGATTATCTGTGGTCAAAACAGAAGTTAAACCTGTGTCTCTCAAGTCCCCATCCAGTGCCCTGTCCACCTGACTGACACACCCACCCAGTACCATCTTCTGGAATCTGTGTGATGTAGGTAGGATAAATGGCTGTACAGCAGTTCAGCAAGGCCAAGGACCAGAAGGCTTGCCAATTGTTAGACGTTTCTCAGTGCTCCTCTTCTGGCCACTAGGAAGAGAGGGGCCCTGCAGATTATAGGGGATACCATGAAGTAAGAAGTAAAGAACCCTGGGGATATTCAGTTGTCATCTCCTTAGTAGCTCAAAAGCAGAACCAAATGATGGATCTCAATAAAAGATCAGCTGCCTCAGAAAGGAGCATGTCTCAGAGAGCAGATAATTCAGAGCAAGTAGCCAGGAAGTCTTTTAAGAGAAGCCAACAGGAACTCAGCCTGCTGGGTCTGCTGAGAGTTCCACTGTTAACCCTGAAAAGAAGAAACAGACTGCACCGTTAACACAACAACTGGCTCCTGCTGGAGTATCTCTTGCTCAATGTCAGGCTAGCAGTCCAGAACATACTTTCCCAAGGCATTCCATTCCTGTGCCAGACCAACAAAAGGAATATATACACACCTCCAATTTTCATACGCTCTATAACCCCTAATATTGCTCTTTGTTTTACTATGGTAATCTAAAAACACAAACCACATAGGCTATTGTGGTCACTGCATAACACTAATCCTTTTCCTGTTTTTTGTTTGTTTGTTTGTTTTGTAATTTTTTTATTTCATAAGTTTTAAAGGCCAGAACATGGCAATAATATCATAGTTTTTCTGCCTAACATTGGCCATAGAATTTCACCCTATAATTCCTGCATCTAGCCCAATAATTTGAAGTTGAAATAGAGCATAACTTCTTGAATGACTTCCAACAAGTGATACTTCAATGTGTCAGTCCCTGCTATTTTGTTCCGATCATTAATTACAATCACTTAAAAACATGTGTCTTATTTCCAGGCATTGAATCTGGTTTTCTTCCACTAGATTAATTAACTCTCTCCTAATAGATATCTTCTTCCCCTATATAGGCCACCATCAATCAAGACTACTTTATATATATATATATATAAACTCAAATATTAAATGGTGACAGAACACCATCACTGTTGATGCTGGTAGACAGACAGAGAGTATCCAGCATTTTAACCTCCTATAATCAGTTACGATAGAATAGTACGCATTTCTGCTAACATACTCATGGGATTGCTGGGAAGAGAATACAGAGAATGGGCACATGGACTCCCTCATTGGCTTAGGAAATCCAATCCTGTTTAAATCCTTCATTGATCTCTGGCACATTAACCACACTGCACATTCACAGCCACTTGTAATCAACACAGCTCCATCCAGAATGCACTTTCCAGTCGATTGTACTTCTGGCTGTCCTAGATTGTTCCTGACCACCACACTTTCTTTCATGGTGAGCAGGGGTCTCATCCTGGCTTGGCATTTCAATGGCAGCTTCACCACAGAGGTGCAGAAAAAGCCTGAATCTACCTCCAAGTTCTGTGACCACTTCCTGACTCTTCCTGAGATCAGAGCCAATTCAGTCCTACTGATTTGTGAGTGTGGTGCCTACCCCAAACAACTTCACCCATGAAAGATCATCCATAGCTCCAGCACGCTTGGGCAGCCGTGTCAAATACTCTGTGAGCGGCTGGTCTGATTCTTCCTTTCTAAGGTTCTGCCAGTGGGCAAAGTCCTTAACTGAAGTAGAATGTCTAATGTGACAGTTACAAATGTTGTAGCCTGTGGATCCAACCAATAACAATACAAGGCTGTGACACAGAGAGAGCTTTCAGGGCTTGCTGCTGCTTTCACTGATTGCAGTAGCAGCTGAGCAGGCCTTTGCTGCGTGGACATGCCTGTGTTGTACTGTGTTCCCAGCAACCGGCATAAGGAGTTGCGTTTGTTTTGCAGAGAGGAGGCAGTAATTGATGAAGTTTCCAGTGAGCTGGCACAGACATGACACAGTACAAACCCATTTGTCATTTATGCCCCAAATGCAACATGGTAATTGTGTCATAGTCATCCGACAGGTTCCTTTTTCAGACGCATTCAGATTAGGAGCATGTGTTGTGTCCCACTCTTATGCATGCTGCCATTAGCTTGCTCCCTACACCTATAAAAGATGATGAGGCCCATACTGCTGTGCTGCAGCCCCTTTTCCCACTAGAGGAAATGTACATCAGGTCGTCTTGGCACAGCATGGCATGAGCATCTTGTGGGAGAGTTTGGGCTCAGCCACTGTTCTCAAAGCATAAGCAGTGTCTCTGTGGTTTCCCATTCCCAACTACCAGCAACAAGGCCTGGGTTTGTAGCATCCAATGTCGTCTAACCACCTTGGCACTTGCTGCTATTGCTGCTCTCCTGGGGGAATCTATCATAACAAATAACTTCTTTCACGGCTCTGGCTCCACTCTGGGTAAAGGGCAGAGGCAGTGTGGCTTGTGCCTGAGCCCTGTGGCATCCCGGGCCCTGACATCTGTCTTCCTTTGTCTTCCCCTTGCACGGGACTGTCACCTGCCCCCACATACTTAGCATTGCTCAGAAGTGTGTGGATTGCCACCTTGTCTAGTAACTCCTCGCAGGAAGATCAGCTGCTTTTACGGCCACCCCTCCCCTCAGAGCTTGGGGTTGGTTCCAATGTTAGGTCAGAGGATTTGGATTTTGCAGAGCCAAGCTGCCACAAAGTGCTGCCAGCTGACTGCCTGATTGATTGTTCTTGCTGCTGGCTGTAACAGGACTGGTCTAGTGATTCAGTGCAGGGCAGCTTCTGGGCAATTGGTAGGCATTCCCAGGGGCTATTTCTGGACCAAGAGTTTGAGTATGCAGTAGCCAGTGGGGGACAGCTAAACCCAGGGTTGAGAGCTCAGTCCTTGAGGAGGCCATGGTCTGGGGCAAATAGATTAAAAAAAAAAAAACTGTCAGGGACAGTGTTTGGTCCTGCCAAGAACGCAGGAGACTGGACTCAATGATCTCCTGAGGTCTCTTCCAGCTCTATGAGGTGTGATGAATCAGTCGTACCCACTTCTGTCATATGGGTGTATTTTCCTGGCCTGCTTCACAGGACATCCTGGCAGAAACAGCTTTTGGGGGGTCCACAGTTTACTTGCACTCCAAGTGAGCTCTCCTTTGAAAATGATCATAGGGCACAAATTTAACTTCTAGTTACTTTTACAGATGCAAAGGTGCAGTTTAATATCCAAAGCCCTTGGGAGTATAAGCCACAATATTGTCCAGCTAGGCAAAGTTACCAAATATAGCCATTTTACATTGAGGTGACTCTGTTCCAGTTATACCGTTGTGTATCGGAGTTGTGACTCAGGCTCTAAGACGGCACCTGGCCCTCTGCAAGTTTGCAAAGTGAGAGGAGAGTATCCAAGGCATTCCCACTTTGCTGTGTAGGAGCAAACTGAAGTCCAACAGCAATTGTATTATGAGTCTCACAGGGCCATTGATACCAGGTTCCCAGGAAGACGGAAGAGCTGAGCTGCAGGAAAGCAGAAGGCACATCCTTCTAAAGGGTGGAGGAGCTCCAGAGATGGCCTGTGTTCTACTGCTGTACCTAGATTACTGACTCATTCAATTTGACTGCCTCCAGCACCCTCAGCTTCTTTTCCCCCTCCTTCCCCAGACCAGGGCATCGTGTATGCACACTATGGGTGTGTCTACGCGGGCACAAATCTTCAAAATAGCCATGCTAATGGCAATTTTGAAGATTACTAATGAGGCGCTGAATTGAATATTCAGAGCCTCATTAGCATTATGACGATTCTGGCACCTCATTAGTAAACTTTGAAATATGGCTTTTTTGAAGATTTGTGCCTCTGCGGACAACGCCTATGTGAAGGGATTTTAAACCTACACTTGTAAGCCTAAATCTGCTAAGGTAAAAACATAAGAATTGTGTGTTCTATTGTAATTAGACAGGCTGCTAAAGTATGTGTAAGTAGCATTGGAAAAATCTTAAACTGATCTGTCCTGTTAGCTAAGAAAATTCCAGACACTTCACTTGATGGTGGTATTCTCTTCAGTCCTTCCTGTCAAAGGTAGGGGCCCAGGCAGAGACAGGCGCATCCTGCAGATGAATGCCTGGCTGCGTAAATGGTGTCGTCAGGAGGGTTTTGGCTTCCTCGACCATGGGATGCTATTCCAGGAAGGACTGCTAGGCAGAGATGGCATTCACCTTTCGAGGAGAGGGAAGACCCTGTTTGGACATGGACTGGCTAACCTAGTAAGGCTGGCTTTAAATTAGGTTTGACAGGGACAGGGAAGCAAAGCCCACCGGTAAGTAGAGAAGATGGAGATCTGGGAGATGGGCTGGAAATGGGAGGGAGCATGGGCTATAAATGGCAGAGAAAAAGGAGGGTCAGGGCAAAAATGGGAGGCATGATCAAATCAGTATCTTATATGCCTATATACAAATGTAAGAAGTATGGGTAATAAGCAGGAAGAACTGGAAGTGCTAATAAATAAATACAACTATGACATTGTTGGCATCGCGGAAACTTGGTGGGATAATACACATGATTGGTATGTTGGTATGGAAGGGTACAGCTTGCTCAGGAAGGATAACGGGGAAAAGGGAGGAGGTATTACCTTGTATATTAAAAATGTACATGCTTGGACTGAGGTGGAGACAAACATAGGAAATGGATGTGTTGAGAGCCTCTGGATTAAAGGGGTAAAAAACAAGGGTGATGTCCTGCTAGGAGTCTACTACAGGCCACCTACGCAGATGGAAGAGGTGGAGGAGGCTTTTTTAAACAACTAACAAAATCATCCAGGGCCCTGGATTTGGAGATGATCAATCAATCAACTATCCAGATATATGTTGGGAAACTAACACAATGACACACAGACTATCCAATAAGTTCTTGGACTGCATTGGAGACAACTTTTTATTTCAGAAGGGTGAAAAACCTAGTGGGGGGAAGCTGTCCTAGATTTGATTTTAACAAATAGGGAGGAACTGATGGAGAATCTGAAAGTGGAAGGCAGCTTGGGTGAAAGTGATCATGAAATCATAGAGTTCACAATTTTAAGGAAGGGTAGAAGGGAGAACAGCAAAATAGAGACAATGGATTTCAGGAAGGTGGATTTTGGTAAACTCAGCGAGCTGGTCCTATGGGAAGCAAGACTGAGGGGAAAAACAATGGAGAGGAGTTGGCAGTTTTTCAAAGGGACATTATTAAGGGCCCAAAAGCAAGCTATTCCTTTGTGTAGGAAAGATAGAAAAGATGGCAAAAGACTGCCTTGGCTTAACCAGGAGATCATGTGTGATCTCAAAATAAAAAAGGAATCATATAAAAAATAAAAACTAGGACAAATTACAAAGGATGAATATAGGCAAACAACACAGGAAAGCAGGGTCAAGATTAGAAAGGCAAAGGCACCAAATGAGCTCAGATTAGCTACAGGCACAAAGGGAAACAAGAAGGCTTTTTATAAATACATTAAAAGCAAGAGGAAGACCAAGGATAGGGTAGGGCCACTGCTCAGTGAGGAGGGAGAAACAGTAATGGGAAACTTGGAAATGGCAGAGATGCTTAATGACTTGTTTCGGTCTTCACTGAGAAGTCTGAGGAAGGAATGCCTAACATAATGAATGCTAGTGGGAAAGGGGTAGGTTTAGAAGATAAAATAAAAAAAGAACAAGTTAAAATCACTTAAGAAAGTTAGATGTCTGAAAGTCACCAAGGCCCGATGAAATGCATCCTAGAATATTCGAAGAGCTCATGGAGGAAGTATCTGAGCCATTAGTTATCATCTTTGGAAAATCATGGGAGACAGGAGAGATTCCAGAAGACTGGAAAAGGGCAAATATAGTGCCCATCTATAAAAAGGGGAATAAGAGCAATGCAGGAAACTACAGACAGGTCAGTTTAACTTTTGTGCCAGGAAAGATAATGGAACAAGTAGTTAAGGAAATCATCTACAAACACTTGGAAGCTGGTAAGCTGATAGGGAACAGCCAGCATGGATTTGCAAGGAAAAAATCATGTCAAACCAATCTGATAGCTTTCTTTGATAGGATAATGAGCCTTGTGGATAAGGCAGAAGTGGTGGATGTGGTATATCTTGATTTTAGTAAGGCATTTGATACGGTCTCACATGATATTCTTATCAATAAACTAGGCAAATACAACTTAGATGGGACTACTATAAGGTGGGTGCAAAACTGGCTGGATAACCAACTCAGAGAGTAGTTATTAATGGTTCTCAATCCTGCTGGAAAGGTATAACAAGTGGGGTTCTGCAGGGGTCTGTATTGGGACCGTGTCTGTTCAATGTCTTCATCAATGATTTAGATATTGGCATAGCCAGTATGCTTATTAAGTTTGCAGATGATACCAAGCTAGGAGGGGTTGCAACTGCTTTGGAGGATAGGGTCAAAATTCAAAATGATCTGGACAAATTGGAGAAATGGTCTGAAGAAAACAGGATGAAGTTTAATGAAGACAAATGCAAAGTGCTCCACTTAGGAAGGAACAATCAGTTTCACACATACAGAACGGGAAGCAACTGTCTAGGAAGTAATATGGCAGAAAGGGATCTGGGGGTTATAGTGGACCACAAGTTAAACATGAGTCAACAGTGTGATGCTGCTGCAAAAAAAGCAAACGTGATTCTGGGATGGATTAATAGGTGTGTTGTGAACAAGACACAAGAAGACATACTCCTGCTCTACTCTGTGCTGGTTAGGCCCCAATTGGAGTATCGTGTCCAGTTCTGGTCACCGCATTTCAAGAAAGATGTGGAGGAATTGGAAAGGGTCCAGAAAAGAGCAACAAGAGTGATCAAAGAATGATCAAGAATGAACGTGACTTATGAAGAAAGGCTGAAAGAATCAGGCTTGTTTAGTTTGGAAAAAAGAATATTAAGCGGGTGAACATGATAACGGGCTCCTGAGGATAGAACAAGAAGCAATGGGCTTAAACTGCAGCAAGGAAGGTTTAGGTTGGACATTAGGAAAAAAGTTTCTAACTGTCATGGTGGTCAAACACTGGAATAAATTGCCTAAGGAGGTTGTGGAATCTCCATCTCTGGAGATATTTAAGAACAGATGGTCTAGACAGTACTTGGTCCTGCCATGAGTGCAGGGGGCTGGACACAATGACCTCTCAAGGTCCCTTCCAGTTCTAGCATTCTATGATTCTATGATTCTATAAAAAGTTGAGGTAGTTAATTCTCCAGTGAGACCTGTTATTTTGTAATAAGTTGATTAGTCATTTGACAGCCACTTCAGTTCAACCTAATCCACAGAATAGGATGGATGGAAGTGCCGAAGTATGTCCTCTATGTGGAAAAGTTGTTTCCAGAGATAAGAAGAGATGAAAATAAGAGTTAACAAGAAACAACAGAGAGAGAGAGAGAGAGAGAGAGAGAGAGGGGCTGACAATGCCTTGCTATAAATAGTCCCTACTAGCTGAAACAAGCAGTAATTCCTAGTAGTTTTAAGTCTGCTGAATCTTGTTAGTATGCTTGTGCTTTGACTTAAAGGCTGCGTCTACACTAGCCAGCTACCTCAAAGTAGCCGGCACAACGTCGAAATAGCACGCGTCGCGTCTACACGTGCCATGTGGTATTTCGACGTTCAAATTGAAGTTAAGTGGCGAGACGTCAAAATTGCTATTCCCATCAGAAGATGGGAATAGCACCCTACTTCAACGTTGAACGTCGAAGTAGGGTGTGTGTAGACGATCCATGTCCCACTACTTTGAAATAGCAGGGTCTGCCACGGTGGCAATCAGCTGAGGGGTTGAGACATGCTGGCCAGCCCCTGCAGGGCTCTATGATCTCTGCACCCAGCGGTTCTTAAAGCCACATGGACCCGGAAACCCCATAGCAGGAAGCTGACAGCGTGCAGGCAGCAGCCGTGCCATGAGGTGTCCCTGCATAGCCCAGAGGGACACCATGGCAGCCAGCCAACCTCCTGAGCACCCCCAGAGCTCCCCCTCCGGGCCATCCCAGGGATCTCAGGCCTCCAGCCGGTGGGGTAGCGCTCCTGGCTATCAGTGAGGTGGCCTGTATAGGGCCGCATAAGCCAGGGCTGGAGGGGGTATGCCGCATCCCCCACAAGGCAGAGGGGTATGGTGGTGGCATCCCCCAGAGGGATCTCCCTCTGGGGGATGTAGGTTCCTGCCTGCAGTCGGCGGCATAGTCCCGAATTCCAGAAAACGCGGGCATTGTGGGTAGAGCCGGGCCAGCCCACGTAGATGTCCTGGAAGTGGCCACGGCTGTCGACCATGGCCTGCAGGACCACAGAGTGGTAGCCCTTCCTGTTGATGTAGCGGCCACCACTGTGGTCTGGGCCGCAGATGGTGATTTGAGTCCCATCAAGGGCTCCAAAGTAGCTGGGGAATCCCATGGCAGAGAATCCCTTGATGGCCGCGTCCAGGTCCCCAACTCGGGACGACCCTCTTTAGCAGCAGGGCATTGAGTGCATGCACCACCTGTGGGGAGGGAACATGGGTGCCTGTGAGGGTTTGCAGAGTGTGACCCCCCTCACCCAGGCCCCCCTCCCCAGGGGGTTCAGCCCCAGGTCTCCTTACCTCCACGAGGACAACCCCGACTGTGGCCTTTCCCACTCCAAACTGCTGTCCCATGGAGTGGCCAGCTTCCAGACAGCTATTGCGACCCTCTTCTCGACGGTCAGGGCGTGCTGCATCCGGGTGTCGTGGTGCCTGAGTGCGGGGGTGAGCCACTGGCAGAGCCCCATGAAGGTCTGCTGGCTCATGCAGAAATTCCACAGCCACTGGTCATCATTCCATTCCCCCATAACCAGGTGCTCCCACCACTTGGTGCTGGAGGGGTAGCTTGAGAGTAGGCGGGGCACCCGGAGAACGGGGGGGAGGGCCCAATCGTCAGGGGCTTCTCCTGGTGCTCCTGGGGAGGGCTCCCATTCCAGAAGCTGCTGGGTGGCTGCCCAGGCAGCATCTAGAAGGGCTCCTGCTCCGCGGGAGGTGGCTTGTAGGGCTTCCAGCTGCTGCTGGATGTCCATGTCTGTGGGCTCGAGGTCTGCGAGGCTTGTATCACCAATGCAGGGCTGCTCGTGCGGTGCAGGCCGTGTGTGTCTGGGAGGGGCCCTTTAAGGGAGCAGTTTGCAGCTGCCCCAGAAGGGCAAGTGTGCTCTGTGACCCAGTCCGCGGGCTTTCCTGGCCCCTTATTTCGAAAGAGGGGGCTTGTGTGTGTGGACACGCCGCACTTCCTTCCAGGGCGGCTCTTTTCAACGTTCCCCGGCACTACTTCAACGTTGAACATCGATGTTGCCAGCCCTGGAGGATGTGCAGATGATAATCATTGAAGCAGCCTATTTCAATGTTCTTACTTCGAAATAGGCTACTTCGACGTAGTGTCCTAGTGTAGACGTAGCAAAAAAGTTTTTGTAGACAAGTAAATGGGATTAATGTTCAACAATAAATAATTAGTATGCTGTCTGGGTGTTCACAAAGGGTATGTCTGCACAGGATAGTTATTTCAAAATAACAGTTGTGTCTACACTTGCATTCCTCTTTTGAAAGAGGCTTACAAATGAGAGAAATTGAAATCCTGCAGATTTATATATCTGGCACCTCATTTGCATATTTTTCTTTCAAAAGAACAGCAGTGTAGACGTGGCTTTTTCCAAAGTAAACCTCATCTTCGAAAGAACCTTTCTTCCAATTTTTTTGGGAAGAGCAATGACTATACTGTTTTTCTTCTTTTGAAAGAAGAATATGCAAATGAGATACCAGATATGTAAATCTGCACCATATTTGCACTGTCAATTCCCTCATTTGCATTCCTCTTTCAAAAAGAGGTGTGCAAATGAGGTAAATCAAATATGCAAATGAGTTATAAAGGTGTATATTTGGCACCTCATTTGCATATTTGAATTTTGAAAGAGCTTCTTTCGAAAGAAGAAAGCCAGCATAGATGCTCTTTCGAAAGTAAAGCCCATCTTCGAAAGAATCCTTCTTCCCATTAAATAAAGAGAAGAAGGATTCTTTCGAAGATGGGTTTACTTTCGAAAGAGCAGCATCTACGCTGGCTTTCTTCTTTTGAAAGAAGCTCTTTCGAAATTAGAACATGCAAATAAGGTGCCAAATATGCAAATTTATACCTCATGTGCATTTTCAATTCACCTCATTTGCATACCTCTTTTGAAAGAGGAATGCAAGTGTACACGCACCCGTAGTGTCTTCAGGATGCAACAGCTATTTCAAAATAAATTTGAAATAGCTGTAGTTATTTCAATATTAGTAACTCTTATATTCTACAAGGAACAGTGCCTGTTTTGAAATAGCTATTTCAAAACAGGTGCTGTTAGGACTGTTGTTACAGTTGTCAGTCAACGTAATTCTGTTTAGAGTGCAAGTTAAATACTAAAACTATGCCTACACTTGCCCCGCCCTTCGGAGGGGACATGTTAAAGAAGCAGTTCCAAAGATGCTAATGAGGCACTGACATGAATTTGCAGTTTTTCATTAGCATAATAGCGGCCACATGCAATTTGAAAGTCCAGCTTTCATAATGCTGCTCCCCGTGAGATGGGGGTTTTTTGAAAGGATCCCTAACTTCGAAAGCCCTTTCTTCCTAAAACCAAATAGGAAGAAGGGGCTTTCGAAGTCAGGGGGGTCCTTTTGAAAGACCCCCGTCTACACCCACAGTGGCGCTCTGAAAGCCGCACTTTCATATTGCGTGTGGCAGCCATTATGCTAATGAGGTGCTGCATATTCATGTCAGCACCTCATTATCATCTTCCAAACTGGCTCACTAACATGCCCTCTCCAAAAGGAGGGGACATGGGTAGACACAGCTTTAGTTTCTTAAGCTTTGTCCTAAAATTTGATTTGAACAAATCAGAAGAACCTGTTAGTTGTAGCTACCATCACCTATTAAAGTTCCAGTCTATAAGAGCACAGAAAAATATCAGAATATACCAATCTAAATCAAAACAAAAATATATCCAGTGAAACCATGACACCAATCTCCAGATTTAAAGGATTTTGGTGCCCAGAAAGATATTCCATTGGAAAGGGCAAATTTGGTTTGAATCTGATTTAGAGTGACCTTTGAAAAAACACACACACACACTTACATATGAACTAAAACATCAAAGATATTCTGTCTAATAATATTTTCAGATGAGAGTGAGTTATTGTAACAAAAAAAATCACAGGCAACTAAAACTGCCTGCTCTTATTTTTATATATTATAGAATCATAGAACAATAAAGCTGGAAGAGACCTAAAAAGCCATCAAGTCCAGCCCCCTGACAGTATATAGCAGCTCACTAGTAAACTCATTTCTCATCCTGCAAAATAAAAAAATTCCTGTCCAGGCCCTCATGCACCCCTGCCGCAGCTCCTTCACCTTACACCCCACTTGTTCTGGTGTCCGGGAGGGGTGGCCATGGGCAGCCAGGCCCTGGGCGAGGCGGGTGAAGGCTGGAGCGTTCCTCTGGTGCCCACTGGTGTCCTGGAGGACATCCTTGTCGCGCCAGAGCCCCAGGAGGTCCTGGAGCTCTGGCTCAGTCCAGGAGGGGGCCCTCCAGTTTGGAGCCTGGTTGGGGTCTTGGCTGCCCTCGTCTAGTTTCCTGGGGCTCCCCTGAGCCGTGCGGGGTGCTGGCCTGCTGGACAGCTCTGTGGGTCGGGGCTCGCTGGGCACTGTGGGGCCTCAGGGGAGTGTGGCAGGCAGCCCTGCACATGTTGTCTGTCTCACACTCTCAAGCTTCCTGCCACAGGTTCTCCGGGTCCTTGCAGCTTTGAAAGCTGCAAGAACCTGGAGACCATAGAGGCCTGCTGGGAGTGTCTAGAGAAGCCCCGCTCTCCAGCAGGCTGCCGCCATGGAGGACCACTTCTTTCAGAAGAAGCGGTCCTAGAACATCTTCATATGTCTTCTTCTGGAAGATTCTTCCAGAAGAAGGCCCTCTTCCCAATTCTGAAGTGGAGTACGGAATCTGGAAGAGGGAGTACCTTCTTCTGGAAGAGCACCTTGCATGTGTAGACGCTCCTTAGATCTTCTGGAAGAAGGCAACATTCTTCCAGAAGATCTTGCCTGTGTAGAAACAGCCTTAGTATTTACAATTAACAGCTTCTATCCATCCTCTAATCCTGTGGTTTTGTTAACACACACATATAACTTACAGTTATTGTACAGAAATTGGACTTTGCATGTCTTGCTTCACAAGGTATCATTAAAATGTTCCACGTATTGTAGTGTACCATGTTAACTAAATACTAATATGCTGACATAAGTGGGTTAGATTTTTAACTCAGTTTCATGTGAAACCATCAAAACTCTGGCCCTGATTTGCTGTGTAATGAGGAGTAAGTCAAAAGAAAATTTCCGAAAAGGAGCATTGAAATGGTGGGTCTTTGGACTCCCGGCATCTAATTTTCAGCTGTTCTTCCCTCTCTCTCTGCCTGGGGAAGGGTTCCAAGTCTTCTTCCTCTGGCAACCAACCTGGTGGCAGCTCTGGCTCAGGCCCTGCATGTGCCAGAACCCACTCCTGCCTCTTGGCTGGTCAGGCTGGAACTGGGCTAGCTTCTCCCCTTTTATACTGCCTCCAGAACTGACACTGGCTGCAAGTGAACCAGGGTGGGGCTAATTGGGCGAACAAGCTCTGTTTAACCCCTGCCTTGCCCAGCCTTCCCCTTCGTCCCTTACAGGCTCCAATCCCTTCACCAGTTATTTGGGTATAATACCCTTCTCATAAAGGTACTGAAAGCTTTAGCTGATGTTTATAAAGCACTTTGAGATCCTCAGGTTAAAAATAAAGGGGGTATTCTTTGAGGAAGATCTTGTGAGTAGATGCCAGTGTAGCACAAAAATAAGAAAGTTAATAGTGGCGATAAGTGTTCCAGCTCTGACATTTACCCATTTCGTTTATATAGCATCTACCTGAAAAGTTTCCAAATTTGCCATTACAAGTGTTAAATGTGATGTTCTTTAGTGATAAGAATCACTAGAATAAAAATCAATTTCACATCGTGATCAGAGCCATAGGACAAAAATCATTCTGCTAGCATTTAAAATACCCCACTGTAAAAATGAATCATATAATGTGGGATGGATGTGATACTTATAAAAGAAGTGCATTGTAGCTACAAAGAAAACTAGTGTTGACGTAAAGCCATAAATATATTTGCATCGGGGATAAATTTGGTGCACTTGTGCCAAATCCATTCCTGCTATAAAAGAAAGGTTTTTAACCCTTCGTGAAAAGGGGCTCGTGTGGCAGTCATCCTGAAGAGAAAATGAAAAGCATTTCCATAGCCCTACCTCTCCAGAGGTATAAACATAGATAGTACTCACCTGCTTTTGCAAGATCCTGGTTCCAAAGGCTCACCACCTCAGAAACATTGGAGAGTAAGATGTATATAGAAGCCAGGAACTCAGCTAAACTAGAACTCATCTGCCACACCCTTTTTGAACATTTTCTTAAAACTCAGACGAACTTTTTGAGGTTTAAAATAGGCTGGCTATAATTCCCCCATTATTTTTCATTTGGGCATGACTCTGCCCTGTGGATTCCAGCTGGGACTGAAAGCACAATATGAGAGGCTGTTTTCTCACTATGTCTTGTCTGACGTGAAGTAGTAAGTCCCAGAACTCTCACAAAGAGCTGCTTTTCAGGAGATTCCCAGCCCAGTTTCTCAAATAAGTAACCATTTCTTCTCTGAATCAAACCACCAAGCCTTATGGGGTTTGTCCACTTGTCCACCACTATTTAATATTTATTTTTCCCAGTTTTCAGTGAAATGTTACTTGGATAGAATTTTTCCAGTCTGCTCCAATGGAAACTCTAAAGTCTTCTACATTTCAGTATTCGTTCAGCAGGGCACTGAGAGATGTGCATGGATTTTATTACATGATGGCAGGGCTATACAATGAAACATGCATACAGTAGAAGTGCATGATCCTACCTATTTGCCTTGGTGAAACTGTACAGGAAATTAATAGTATAAAATAGGATGCAGAGAAGCTGGTTATTTGCTGAATTCCATTCACAGAAGTACTTGTTTTGTGTTTATCAGGCACAGAAATTAGAAGCTGCCGATAAATCTACTTCTCCATAGCTACAATCTTGTTTTCACAGAGTGGGAGGGACTCTAGCTTTTCACAAATATACAGTCATTACCTTTCAAAGACATGCTTTTTACAGTATATCAAACAACTGCCTAGGTCGCTGCCAAAAATATCAAATGCTTTGGAGACATTATCGGAGAGCAAATTTGTTCACAATTGCGTCACAGGTGTTCACTTACATTTGCAGGTATAAAATATACTATCTGCAGACACCTGTAATCAGACCTGTATGACCTTTTAGAAGCTTTCTCCGCTGTGGAAACACCCTTTATTACAGGCAGTTTATCTTTTCATGAGAAGTGGAAAAACTTTATTGTTGTATAATAACATTAGAGCGTACAGATGTAGGTTCCATAACATGATAGGAAAAGCAAGTCAAATCTCCTCCAGGATGTAGGAACACACCTTTGGTATGTTTAAGTTGACTCACCAGGCTTGCAGTGTCTCACAACACAGTTCATTAGGACTGGACAAGTAGGAGGAAGAGTTTACTAAAGTACAGTCAAGGCTTGTCTCCCCAGTTCAATTAAGCACTGCCTGCATCTAGGGCTGTGCTGCTGAACTCTGAGATCAATCTGTGAGAGATTGTTATACCCACAGCATGCAGTAGGTTCTGAGCTAGCTTCTCTTCATCTGTTCTTTAAAGGCTATGAAGGAGCACTTCTAATTATAGCTGGGCATTTTGCAACCTCGAAACAGGTCTTGTATTCATGACAATACATTTATTATTCGAATGTTTGGTCTGAACACTTGATAGCTCAGAAATTCACACTAGGCTTTCAGAATGATAGATGGCAGGGAAAAAGTGAAGAGAGGAAAGGTGCCAAGACAATTTGTGATGCAGACAAGGATTTGCAGCTGTACGTTTCGCAGCTGGGATTCAACCTACATGTAATTATTACATTGGTGCTGTCATGCTTGCAAACAATCAAAATAGGGACATTTGACCATTGCATTTAGCAAACATTAAACTCTTGTATATGAACATCAAACAGACATTCTTCCAACCTGCATCAGCCTCCCTGTCTCCATTCCACGGGGCCTGACAGTGAGGTAGCTCATTCAATGAGATGGAACCGGATATGCAGCCACAACCTTTGCCAACGGGACTGCACACATACATGCAAATAAAGCGTGACAATGGACAAGTGAATGTGAATTCTCCTAGACAGCCAACAAATCTGCCCTTTCTGTGTCTCAGGAAGAAATCCAGATTTTTCTTAAAGTTGTGCAAGCGTGGGAAGGTAGACATGTTTGCAGATTGGTCTTTTTAATAGAAAAGGAGAAAGGAAAAGGTTTGAAGTGACCAGATTACAGGCCTGGATTTCTTTATCTTCTGATCATTCTGTGTTCCTAAAACCCTCCCACACTTGCACAACTTAAACGAAAGCCCGGTTAGCTGATACGGCACCACACTGATTTAAAATATAAAAAGAAAAAAGAAAAAAAAGCAAGGGCACTCAATCAAGTAACAGAAATATAATAATCTATTCTGCTGCAGCAGGGTTCAAGCAGCTCAACATTGGGTCCCATCCTCTGCTTCCCCTTCCTGGACTCCCCAGTAGCCACATGCAGGCTCTCATGCACTGTATAATACCCCTTTCTGTTGGAGCTAGTATAGTAATTAGCTGAACGTCAACTTAAAACCAGTCTACCCACAACTCTAAAGTTCCCTTAAACCCTTGCTGGGCTCAATAGCTCTACCCCAAAAACCCAGGCCCTATTGCTTTCTCAAGGTCTAGTGGCTTCTTCCTTCTACCTTCATGGAAGTTGGGTCTATCCAGGTTATTTCATGTGGCTGCTGAGAAGACCCCATTTTCAGGTCCTCTGTGACACAGGCTTCTCCCTCAGGAGGCTTTCTGCTCCCTGCCGCATCCTCAACAAGCTCCCCAAAAACTCTCTGACTGAACTCTCAGGCTGCCTTTACATTTCCCTGCACATCCGTTTGCCAACAGCATGGTCCCATCCCTTGACACCTGGAAAGTAAACTGGCCACAGGGAGGCTGGACCCTGGACTCCCTTAAAAGGCCAGCTCATCCTGTGATGGTGATCACATAAATACCAAACACTACAGCAAAGAGATCGCACAGAAGCCACATGCCAAACTTCATTCCCAGAAAGTCTCTGACCAACAGTCGTGAAAGCATTGTTTGTGTGTGTACAACCTGTGAAGAGAGAAAGCGGGACAAATGTGAGACATATACTATGACTAGTTTCATGTGCTCTACTTATAGGCCAGATACGCACTCAGAATCCATCCTTCTCTAAGCAACTACCTTAAATTCTCCACGGTCTTGTGTCAGCTGGTGTCAATCAGAATAGCTCCAGTAAAAACAGCAGAGTTACGCTAAGTTACTGCAACTGAGAATCAGGCCAACAGTGATCATTTAGAGAAAATACCTTAGGAAACCCTTCCACCTTCAGATATGATTATGCACAAATATGAACAAGGAATATTAGGCTAAGCTATTCCAAGGCCATGCAGGTGAATTTCAAAATACTGAAAAATATTTTTTTATACACTAGTGAATTGAAGGATAACATGGAGATATATACATATCTCCTAGAACTGGAAGGGACCTCCTGAGGTCATCGCATCCAGTCCCTGCACTCACAGCAGGACCAAACACCATCTCTGACAGACTTTTCTTTAAATCTAACCTGCCCCAGACCCTTGAAAGACCCCATCAAGGATTGAACTCATATCCCTGGGTTTACAAGGCCAATGCTCTAACCACCAAGAAGGGTCTTGCTAAAACCACCTAGGCACCCTCAGTTAGTCAGCAGGAATTCCAAGGACATCTGGCATAAACCTCTCTCAGAGGTATCATGGAACACACTGCTGACTGTGGAACCCAGCGATAAGAATTCAAATATAGAAAAGGTTAACTAGAGGTATAGCTAATCAAAATTCCTTGTTCTTGGGTGAATGAGCAGTCCTGAACTGCTGAAGAGTTATCCAAGAATATGAGAAAGGTGTGTAGGACGGGATGGGGCAGAGAGGAAAACAAAGAGGACAGAGATGAGATGGTCAGTCCATTTAGTTTTTAAATTGTAAAACTTCAGTGCAAGAGCTCTCACTAAAAGAACGTGTCAACCAAAATACTAACCCTTTCATTGCCATCTCTTTAATTTCAAAAATGTACTTAGGAGCATAATCTGTGCACAGCTCCAATGACTTAAATGGAATGAGAGTGAGATACATTATCTAACGATCTAGCTAAAAAATGTAATCAATAATTGTGCTAAGCATCCTATTGAAAATGCAATAAAAATATTAAGGGAAGAGTTTAAAATCCCATGTGTATGTTTTGTTAACATAGGACTTCAAAACAAAATCAGAAGTCCTAGTTGGCTTGGATTTTGAAGGAATTTAATACCCCCTTTTTAACAATGAGAACAGGCTTTTCATGTTCATGGAATTCTGCAGACAGAAAAGCATCAAGGCACATATTACCACTTCAGAACTTTTAAAGGAAATCTGCACAGAGCTGTTACCAAGTATTACTGAATTCCAAAGACACTATTTTAAAATAATAATGCTACCTCACTTACAATAATTTGTTTAAAGGGGATTAAATGAAAAATCAAACCCACAGTGACTCAGTAGGGTATATCACAGATACAGTGTTCAATTGACACTGTGTTTTAATAGATTGAAGAATGTCCAGTAAGCCAAACGCACCGTTGGCTCGTTAACACCTGGGCTAAATTTGGCCCAATGTATTTACCCTAGGAAAGCACAAGGCTAAAAGTGGAAACACTAACACCTCCCATGATACACACTATGCTCAGCCTTTTCCTCCTGCTGCACGTATTGAAAACAAAGGGTAACAAAGTCAAGCAAAAATTAAAGTGACACAATCTACCTGAAATCTAAAAGTGAATGAAGAGTAGTTTCAGATACCACAGCTCTGCTGGAATCATCCTGATAACGTTGGTGGTTTTACAGTCACTGTTCCCAACTGTACCCCATCCCAGTTATTAAAAATGTTTCCCTCCTTTTTTTTTTTGCTGTAGGAAGGAGCAACCACCACAAACACAAGACACTGACTGAGAAGCCATCTATAAACGTCACAGCCAAATACACAGAATACAAAAAACAAAAGGTATTTCCTCTCTTCTTTCAGCCATATTAATTTAATTGGTTACTTGTAACAACAGGAGGTAAAAAACACTTTCAGACAGAACCGCAATGGGCTTTTCTAGTTAACAGTGTCCCATTAAGACTCCCTATGGAATTTGAACAATGCTGAAGCAACAAAATCTTAGCACTGAGTTCTTTCTCATTGTAAAGCAAGATTTAGCTTTTAGTAGGTGAAGTAAAAAAAGCAAGTCCTCTGCAGACAATGCACAATGAAGGAAAAAAGAATATGTTTGTCTGCCACATGGCAGCAAAGACTTGGAATTGTTTATGGCAGTGGTTCCCAACCTGGGGTCCACAGACCCCGGGGGGTCTGCAAGGGTGTTGCAGGGGGTCCATGAAAAAATAAGAGATTGATAAAAGTGATGATAGAAAATAGAATTGGTTTTGATGGGGATCTTCAAACGGTGTTGGGGGGATTATTGGGGGGTTATGCACTAATGAAAAGGTTGGAAACCACTGGCTTACGGGAAAGTTGAATTAAAGCCCATATAAGAGTCTGATGAACAGACAGAGGGTCCTGCGTGTAAAGCATCTCATAAAGGATCATTTTGCACCACTTTACTCTCTACTTTCACAAAGTTTAGTGTATAAATTCTAAACAGACCCTTCAAGCAACAAGATCTAAATCACCCTCTGGCTGAATGCCTATGAATGAACTGGCTCTGAGCAAGAAGGCAGACCTCCCTCAACCCTGGAGAGTGGGCTCCTCCCTCCCTCTCTTTCCCCTGCCTCTCCCTCTCTCTTTTTCCTGCTCCTTCCTCCTTCCCTCCCCCTTCCCACCCCCTCCTCACCGCAAGAGGAAAGCCCCCAAACCCTGGATGTGCCTCTCTTCCTTTATCTACAGTACAGCCTCCTTTTAGTCCGGTCACAGTTAGTTATGGCTTGTACGTACTGAAATATAAAAGTACTATGGCCCAGCTTGCTCGACTGCATAAATGAGCAAGGGATCATAAGGCACCTCCTTAGAGTAGGGAGACACAACAGAGCTCCTGCACAACCTGTGCAGAGCACTGTTGCTCTCACACCTCATCTGGACAAGACAGAATGGGCTGTGAGCCAGTCCACCACTGCTTCTCCCAACATCAGTCGGTACATATCTACACTTCCGCTCTGCCAAAGGGGTGGGTGAAATGTATGGTTTGCCAGGTATAGATCTGGTGTGAGGAAACTGAACAAAAGGGAACCTGGGCAGCTGACTATTCCTCTCAGGTTATGTCTATACTAGACATAGAAAGTCGACCACAGATACACAATTCTAGCTGCCTAAAATCACCATATCTACGCTCCGCTAACGTGTTGGTCTACACAGGGGAAGGTCGATGGGAGAGTATTTCCCTTCGACCTACCTTACTTCTTGCATCTCATGAGGAGTACAGCAGTTGACTATGACCCCAGAGAGATCTTCTGTAGTAGTATAGATACAGCCCCAGAGTCACCCTCTTTCTTCCAGATGAGGGCAATGCCTTGCTCAGAACCTTACAGCAAAGCCATAAATTAGCTCTATGTAACTCCTAAGTCAGAGATTGGCAAACTTCAGCACATGAAACACTTTGGCTGTGTCTACACTCACATTCCTCTTTTGAAAGAGGCATGCAAATGAGGGAACTCAAAATGCAAATGAGGTGCATATTTACATATCTGGCACCTCATTTGCATATTCTTTCAAAAGAAGAAAATCAGTGTAGTTGCAGCTCTTTCAAAAGTAAACCCCATCTTCGAAAGAACCCTTCTTCCCATAAAGAAGGGTTCTTTCAAAGATGGTGTTTACTTCGAAAGTGCATGGCATGCAGATTGGGAGTGAAGAGTCCTGAGATCTAGTCCCATCTCTGCCACTGTCCCCCTGCATTGTATTGAGCAAGTTACTTAGGAGGTATCGGTTATAAGCTCTTACTCGTTTGGCGTAGAGAACGAGCTCCGGGGTTGCTTCCGATGGTGGGAGAGATCATTGCATCTCATTGGACAGTCACCGCCTGCCTTAAGCTGGGCAGTCCCCAGCCAGTAGGGTACTGTCTTGCCACAGTTCACTTGCTTCACTGGGTGCATGAGGCTTAAGGTTCCCAAACCTGACAAGTGACTGAAATGAGCACCAGGCAAACCAACAAGAAAATTATTAAGAAAAGGAAATCATCAAAGTTTCAAGCTTGCTTGCTGGAATGTACAGACCATGTTGACCGGTTTGACTGAAGATCTTCAGGACATCAGTGACACCCGAAAGACCGCTGTAATCAATGAGGAACTGAAGAGGTTCCAAGTTGACATTGCTGCTTTGGAGGAGACACGACTCGCAGCTTCGGGATCCCTAACGGAAAAGGACTACACCTTTTTCTGGCAGGGAAAAGCCCAAGAGGAACCCAGGGAGCACAGTGTCAGCTTTGCCATCAGAAACACCCTTCTGTGAATGGTGGAACTAGTCATGGGCAGATCAGAAAGACTCCTTCAGGTCAAACTTCAAACCTGTGCCGGTCCCATCCACCTGATCGGCACTTACGCTCCAACCCTGCACGCCACACCAGAAGCAAAGGACAAGTTCTATGACAAGCTCAGTGCCGCCATAGTGCAAATACCTGCTCATGAACAATTGTACATTTTGGGTGACTTCAATGCAAGAGTTGGAGCCGATCGTGACTCATGGCCCTCTTGCCTCGGTCATTTTGGTGTGGGAAAAATAAATGACAATGGACAGCATCTCCTTGAGCTGTGCACGTACCACAATCTGTGCATCACAAACACATTGTTCCAAACCAAGCCACAGCACAGAGTGTCATGCAGACACCCACACTCGAAACACTGGCAACAATTAGACTTGGTCATCACCAGATGCAACAACCTTAAAAACATCCTCCTGACACGCAGCTACCATAGTGCCGACTGTGATACAGATCACTCCCTAGTCTGCTCCAAGCTCAAGCTGAGACTCAAGAAGCTGCACCGCTCTAAACCAACTGGAAGGCCCCGCATTGATGCCAGAAAGACGGCAAACTCGGAAGAAGCCGAAATGTTCAGAGAAACCCTTGAGGAGAATCTGCGCAGCAGCCCTGGGGATGCTGATGCGACATACAGATGGCAGCATCTGAGGGACACGATCTACAATACGGCCTTGTTAGTGTTTAGAAGAAGAGCTGGAAACACAAGAGACTGGTTCGAAGCTAACTCTGATGAGATGATTTCAGTCGTCAAAAAGAAGCGCGCTGCACTTCTGGAGTACAAACGCTCACCAAGTCAGAGTACCCAGCAAGCACTCAGAGTAGCCAGAAAAATAGTACAGCAGACAGCCAGGCACTGTGCCAACAACTACTGGCTTAAGCTATACAGCAGTATCCAGACCTGTGCTGACTCTGGTAATCGCAGGGGAATGTACGAGGGCATAAAGAAGGCAATGGGACCCATCCAGAACAAGACAGCACCTCTGAAATCCAAATCTGGTGAAGTCATCACTGACAAAGCCAAACAGATGGAGCGATGGTCAAGCACTACTCCGAGCTGTACTCATGCAAGAACGCTGTGGTTGATACAGCTCTCAATGCTGTCAAGCTCCTGTCAGTCATGGACGAGCTGGACCAGAAACCAACCGTGATTGAATTGAAGAAAGTTGTTGACAGCACTCCAGTAGGAAAGGCCCCAGGCCAGGATGGTATACAATCAGAGGTGATCAAGTGTGCCTTGGACACACTCCTGGAACCCCTACATGAGCTGCTGTGCCTGTGCTGGAGAGAGGGTGAGGTTCCACAGGGTATGCGGGATGCCAACATTGTAACCTTGTATAAGAACAAAGGAGACAGAAGTGACTGCAACAATTACCATGGAATCTCCCTCCTAAGAATCACTGATAAATTGTTCGCTCATGTCATCCTCAGCAGGCTCCAGAAGCTCACTGAGAGGGTGTATCCTGAATCCCAGTGCAGATTCCACGCCGAGAGATCTACCATTGACATGATCTTCTCCCTGAGACAGCTGCAGGAGAAATGCAAAGAGCAGAAGAAGCCACTCAATGTCGCCTTTGTCGACCTGACCAAGGCTTTCTACTCGGTCAGTAGGGATGGACTGTTTAAATTGCTCCACAAGATAGGCTGTCCACCACGGCTACTCAAGATGATCCAGTCTTTCCACAAAGACATGAGAGGAACCATCCAATATGACGGCACATCATCAGATGCCTTTAGCATCAGGAGTGGCTTCAAAGAAGGATGCGTCCTTGCTCCGACATTGTTCAGGATCTTCTTCACACTCCTCCTGAAGCATGCCTTTGGATCCTCAACAGAGGGCATCTTTTGCACACAAGATCTGATGGGAAACTGTTTAATCTTGCAAGGCTGAAGGCTAAGTCTAAGGTGCGGGAACTGCTCATTAGAGACATGCTGTTCGCAGACAATGCTGCTGTAGTGACACACACAGAAGACCAGCTTCAAAAACTGCTGGATCAGCTCTCCAAAGCATGCAAGGACTTCGGGCTTACCATCAGCCTAGAGAAGACAAACATACTTGGTCAGGACGTTGCTGAACCTCCATCAATCAGCATTGACAATTACACGTGAGAGGTCATCCACAAGTTTAATTACCTTGGGTCCACCATCACCGACACCCTGTTGCTGGAGTCTGAGCTAAACAGGAGGATTGGAAAAGCAGCCACAACTCTGTTCAGACTTAGCAAGAGAGTGTGGAACAACAACAAGCTGTACACTCACACCAAAATGCAAGTCTACAGAGCCTGCATCCTCAGCACCCTCCTCTATTGCAGCAAGTCTTGGACCTTGTATGCCCGCCAGGAAAAGAGGCTGAATGTCTTCCACTTGCACTGCCTCAGGTGCATTCTTGGAATATCCTGGAAGGACAGAGTGCCCAACAATGCCGTCCTCAAGCTGTAATTCCAACCATGCACACCCTCCTCAGGCAGCGGCGGCTCTGCTGGCTTGGCGACATCCACAGGATGAATGATGGAAGGATCCCAAAAGACATCCTGTACGGCGAGCTAGCCTCTGGCAAAAGACCTCCCGGATGCCCCCAGTTGCGCTACAAAGACATCTGTAAGAGGGACCTCAAGGAGGTAGACATTGACGCAGACAGTTGGGAAGAGCTGGCAGACGACCGCAGCAGCTGGAAGCAGGAACTACACAAAAGCCTTCAGAAGGGTGAGATGAAGATCAGACATCTGGCAGAGGAGAGGCAAGCCCGTAGAAAGGACAGAAGGGACCTGCCAGACACCCACTACATATGGAGCAGATGTAGCAAAGACTGTCACTCTCGTGTGGGCCTCCACAGTCTCAGTCAACGCTGCAAATGACGATCTTAAATAGAGTTACAAAGGGCACGATCCACAGTCTACGCAGACTGAAGGATGCCTTGGAGCTTGGAGCTGGACTTAGGAGGATAAAAAACACTGAAGTTCTCCAACTTAGTTGTTTTGTTGCTTACATCATCTGTAAAATAAGCACACTTCTACTTACTTACCTCAACAGAGGCTTAGTTCATTCCAGTTTGTGAAAGTGCTCTCAGATCCTTGGATAAAGGGCATATTAAGTTCAAAACATCATAATAATTATCATCTAGGTCCAGGGCTGAGGGGAAACAAGATCAGTTCCCTGTATACTGCAGACATATATATCTCCTTCAGAACTGAAATAGAGCTTCCTTGCTAACCTTCATCAGCGTTGCACTATAACCCCTCCATTTAAACCATGTTTTAAAAATACAGATTTGAACACAGTGTAGCTAAAGGAGTTTTAAGTTGAGCTGGTAAAATCATGAATCCTACAGATCAGCCCCAGCTTGTAAGTTTTAAACGTGTTTTTTGTTCTAGTTGGGTAGCAATGTGAACTAGCTGTGCAATGACACCATTGCAAGTTAAGCAAACTTTGCACAATATCTGCACCTCTGGGATCATTAACTGATTACAAAGGTTGCATAAGGCAGTTTACCGCAATTGACTCCTGAACACACAAAGCGGTTATCAAATTCCTGAACACACAAAGCAGTTATCAAATTTAGCAACAAAGACTCTACCTAATGCTTTGGGTTTTCTTTTAAGACACCCATTCTATGTTTACAATAGTCCCTCAAGTTATGTGAGGGTTGTGTTTCCAAGCACCCTCGCGTAACTGGAATTTCATGTAAGTTGTGGGAGCGTGTTTTTCCCTGCAGAACACAAATTCTGCAGCCAGGGAGCAGCAGGAGCACCTGGAACTCCTTTTGAAAGGTAAATCCTAGGATTGGGGCAGTGGGGGCAGTTGGGGAGGGTTAAGCCTGGCGGTGGGTTGGGGCCATGGGATGCGGGGCAGGGGTTTAAGCCTGGGGTGGAGTTGAGCTGAAGCCACATGTCTGTTCGGGGAGTTGAGCCAGAGCTGCATGCGTGGGAGGGGGAGTGAGCTGGAGGTGTGCACGGGGAAAAGGGGTGAGCCAGAGCCACGTACGGGGGTGGTGAGCCTGAACCATGTGGGAGGAGTGAGCCAGGCCACGTGGGGTTTGAACTGGGTTGGGGGGTGTTGAACCAGGGCTGCGGGTGTTGAGCCAGGGCCTGAATGAGCAGGATTTTGAGTTGCTCATTAATACAAGTTAATTTTGAGTTAACTCAAAATCTCACATTTTGAGGGATTATTGTACTTCGCACTCTTCTGCCACTTTGCTCCTGGGCTCAGATTCCAACAGCAAAATATATGCAGTACTGAAAACATTTATTGGGAACAATCCTTCTACTTAGATCACGTGGAATAAGATGCACTGAACAAAATACCCAAAGATCTTTATTTATGGCAAAATGTGATTGCCACAGACCATCCTTGGGCCTTCCTTGGTTCTGTGCTTATGGATATTAAATCACAAGCCTAGAAATACAGGAAAGCTTAGTTACATGTTAAGCCTGGGAGGCTCCTGAAAAATGTTGACAGAATCTACTCATGCCTATGCATGAGCATAAGGTTGAGCTGTTTTAGGAACATTGATGGCTGATGTGCAAAAGCAGTGATTTTGGGTTAGCAGCAAGGTGAGGGAGGGAGAAAATGTCACAAATAGGAAGAATGATAGAAAGAAGATTTTCTTGAGCAGATTGGGAGACACCTCTGGAACTGAGTCTTAACCACAACAGCTACTGAGAAACAGCAGCATGAGGAGACTAAACTGTGATGAACAATTATTTAACATATTTAAAAAGCCACCTGTCCACAGAGTACATAAATATCACCAGAGTAGCCGTGTTAGTCTGTATCTGCAAAAACAACAAGTCCTGTGGCACCTTATAGACTAACAGATATTTTGGAGAATAAGTTTTGTGGGCAAAGACCTGCTTTGTCCGATGCATCTCACAAAGCGGGTCTTTGTCCATGAGAGCTTATGCTCCAAAATATCTGGAGGTCTATAAGGTGCCACAGGACTTCTTGAGTGTGCATAAATAAACTCACTGAGAGGATCGTACCATTCATTCAAGGAATATGAATGTAGAATGCAGTAAAAACCTACCAGTTCATCTTGTGTCCCTCTTTGTTCCTCTTACATTACACTTTTCAATGCTTCTTCTACTCTAGCTTTTGATGCCTCAGGTAATGAGAGTTCTGCCACTTAGAATCATAGCATCTTAGAATGCTAGGACTGGAAGGGACCTTCAGAGGTCATCAAGTCCAGCCCTCTGCCCTCATGGCAGGACCAAGTACTGTCAAGACTATCCCTGATAGACATTTATCTAACCTATTCTTAAATATCTCCAGAGATGGAGATAAACATTTCAGACTTTATGACACAGTTGGTCATTACTACATCCTTACCTTGTATTACTGCTCTTTAGTCATATGGGGTGGACATATCATTAGACCATTTTCCCTCATGTTCAGCCTGAATGGTCTCCTTTCATACTTTCATGTCATCATTTCTAGGACAGCTGGTCAAAAAATGCTGGGCATTTTTCGTACTGTTTTCCCTGAAATTTTGGAAATGTTCAACGAGCTCCTACTCCTAGATACCCCTCTTTACCAGTTTAAATAATTCTTTTACATGCTTAGATTTTTCATCCTTGTAGTAGTCGTAAACAGTTATGTCTCTCATTTCATCATCAGTTAGCCAAGCTGTATAGCTTTTGTAAGGCTGATGCACCCAGGTTTTTGGCAGGAGGGAATGAACCTGTGACCTTAGGGCCTAAAGCCCTGTGCTCTACCATGTAAACTGAAAACCAGCTGGCTCTCAGCCAAGGCTGTATAGCAGAGACTTCACTCTCTTTTATCTATGGTCTCATTGCCTCTGGGGTTACACTTTGTTATTGTTTCTCGTATGTGCACTCATCCAGTTCTCCAGTGCTTGCTCTCTGAATTTTCTCCAGTCTCTCTGCTGGTGAGATTCTAAGAAATCCATATGCTATTTAAGATGTGGTTTGATATGTGCTACAGAAGAAACATCACTTCTCTTCTCTGTGATGTGATACAATGTCTCACCTATAACCCACATGGTTAAGCGTGACTTTAAGTATAAATAATACCTGTGGGCTATGTCTGCACTACAGTGTTTTGTCAACAGAAGTTATGGTCAGAGGAGATCTTCCAGCAAAACTTCTGTTGACAGATCACATCCACACACAAACGGGGATCGAAAGTGCAATACGCTGTCAACAGAGAGTGGCCAGGCTGCCCAGACGCTCTCTCAACAGAACGGCCAACTGAAAACTCAGCAAACAGGGAGCCCACTGAACCAGAAGCCCTGTCTGTCAACAAATGGCCCCCTGGAGCATCCACACAACTTTTTTTGTCAACAGAAACTGTTGACAAAGGTCAAAACAAAAAGCAGTCAAGTAGCACTTTAAAGACTAGCAAAATGGTTTATTAGGTGAGCTTTCGTGGGACAGACCCACTTCTTCAGACCATAGCCAGACCAGAACAGACTCAATATTTAAGGCACAGAGAACCAAATGTCCTCCTTGCTTACTGTTTTTGGTTCTCTGCGCTTTAAATATTGAGTCTGTTCTGACCTGGCTATGGTCTGAAGAAGTGGGTCTGTCCCACGAAAGCTCACCTAATAAACCATTTTGCTAGTCTTTAAAGTGCTATTTGACTGCTTTTTGTTTTGATAGTGTATAGACTAGCATGGCTTCCTCTTTATTACTATTCATGTTGACAAAGGTGTTATTCCTCATCACAGAGAGGCAGGATACTGTCAGTGGAAGTGCCACATTTTGTTGACAGACCGTCGACAAAACACATTTTGTGTGTAGATACTCCCCAGTTTTGGCAACAAAACTCTCTAGTGCAGACTTAACCACAGTGTTTTTGTACAATTCCTTCCACTGCATAAAAGTGGGACCTCTGATATGTCACAACAGCACAACTAATGGCCAACTACTCAGGTATAGAAACTTAGAGAAAAGTTTTCATGAAATAGTTTGAAACAAGCATAAGCAGAGCACTTCTCTCAGCATATTCTGTGTCTACATGTGAAACAGGCATTTAAATTTATTGTTATGCTGAGGCTACATGTAACATGCTCTTCCTTTGTTTAGAATGTTGGCTCTCAAAGTTGCCCGTCTTCGAAACAGATGTGTCTTGCTCATACGTTCCTTCTGGCTTTTGTGATTTGCAGCTGTAATATTCCCCATCCTGCCAGGTTCATGTAAGGTGTGACAACGCAGCTGTCTTAAGTAGGTGTGAAAAGCTTACTTAGTCTTAAACTGTGCACATGGGCTTCTTCAGCACTTTCTCCTTCACCTTCTGTGGCCATGCCTAAAACTCCCCAAGTCTGCCATAATCGAGATTTCTGGAACTCTTCAGCAGTCCCTTCATTTGTGCCAATTTACAAATGCATTTTTGTTTTGCCTGTCTGACCCGATTGTCATCTGTGTAATGCTGCTACTGTTCTCACAGCCTTTAAAACTTTTTAAATATGCTATAAATTCCTGCAAGATGACTGGCTCAGTCCACATTGGTGTATGCACATATTCTAAACATGTCAGTCTCAGTCCAACTCCCATTAAGGACAATAAAGCTTTTTTCCATTGAGTTTAATGGAAACTCTGAGCCCATTGCCTTGACTCAGCAATGTACTTAGCATATGTCCGGTAGCAAGCATAAGAGTAGCCCTAATGAATTCAGATGCATAAACCAGAAGAGGAGCCTTAATGCATTTTGGATTAAAGCACTAGAGCTCTCTCCTGCTGCCTCTGATGCTGTTTGTGGAAGAAGGACTATTGGGGAGAGATGGGATGCAAGGAAAAAAAGCATCTTCAGATACCAATTCACCAATTAGTGCTTTAAAGTGCTAATGCAAATGACATTAACAGATGCCTAGCTATTGTAACATCATGGGAAGTACTTACTATAAACCAGAAAGGAAGAGGATAAGGCATATCTAGAACAGATAACAAATATCCAGAACACAAGACCTGGTAGTTACTGGGCACTTTAATTATCCAGATATCTGCTGGAAAAGTAATACAGCAAAACAAAAAACATCCAATAAATTATTGGAATATGTTGAAGATAATATTTGTTTCATAAGATGGAGGAAGTAACTACAACGTGTGATGCTACACCGCCTTATTTTTTATGGAAATTTGTTTTGAATATGAATATGCATAACCCAAATATGCTTTATTCAAAATGTAGCATGTATCCTCTTGTTGAAAATCTTGTAAGCTGTTGAAAGCGTACGGTTTTATTTGTGTGAATGTATCATTCTTGTTTGTGAAGTTAGAAATATAAAGTGAAAGTCTGTTTATTAATTGAGGTCTTCTAGTGAAAACCAATAATGATACTTAAGGAACTTAATGGCCCAGCATTCAAGACAATGATCTGTGAATGGTCTTGTTCTTCCAGTAAGCCTGGATTGTGATGGTCCTACAAAGACAAGTTACCATTCTACCTGGTGCTGGAATCCATCTTAAATGTTGTACCATCCCAGAGTGGGCAGTCTGAACAATTGAACAAAGGAGTTCTGCCCTGGTATAATTCATTTAAGGGATGGGGAGCAAACAATGATGATCTACAGCTGGCTTCACGGATGGCTCCCTGATCACAAGAGGACACATGAAGAGACCTGGAAATAAAGTACTCTAACAAGGGTGGGAGAAGCAACTGTGCCCAAGTCAGAAAAGATATTTGCTCTTGCCTGAAGGGCTTTACCTGGAATATGGACTACAGTGAGAAATTATGATTTGTAACAACTTCCCTTAATTAGGGTTGCCATATTTGAACTTTCAAAAAAAGGGAGTGTATCTGTATCAGTATCTACCAGCTCATATTGTATTAATGAGTTGAAAGCAGGCAGGTTGGTGTGGAAAAAAACAGCCCTTGAGCAGGTTTTTTCCAAGGGCTGTATCCCCCTTAACATACTGGGGTCAGGAGGCACCAGTTAAATAATCCTGCCCTGTAAATCCTGACAGGCCTGTTGTGTCTACTTACTCAACACAATTGATATGAACATCAAGAAGGTAGTAACACAAGCCAGAACTGAGAAAGAACAGTCTAAAGAATATTTAGAGAAATTAGATGCATTCAAATTGTCAGAGCCTGATAAAATTTATCCAGGGTACTTTAGGTACTAGCTGAGAAAACTGGACCTGTTAGCAATTCCCCGTGAGAACTCTCAGTGGATAAGGAAGAGCCCAGAGTGCCAAGAAGAGGCAGAGAATCTGGGGAATTATAGAACCAGTCAGCCTAACTTCAATACCTGGAAAGATATTGGATCAAATGGTTAAATAAAGAGGCTGTAAGCACTGAGAACAATAAAATCATAAGTAACAGTCAGTGTGGTTTTGTCAAGAACAAATCATGCCAACCAACCTATTTTTCTTCTTTGGAAGGCTTACTGGCCTCCTGGAAAGGGCACGGGTGTAGGGCAAGACAGGAATTCATAGATTTTGATTTTAGGAAGGCATTTCACACAGTCCAAGACAGCCTTTTATGTGACCTAGGGATTTGTGGTCTAGATTAAGGTGCTGTAAGGTAGATGCACGACTGCTTGAATTGAGTAATTATTGATGGGTTGCTGTCAGACCAGGAGAATGTATCTACTGCAGTCCCACAGGGGTCTGTCCTGTGTCTGGTACTGTTCAATATCTTCAATAATGATTTAGTTAAATTGAGTGAAGTGCATGCTTGTAAAATCAAGAGAGGACACCATGCTGGGAGGTCTCACTACTACTTCGGAAGACAGGCTTAGAATTCCAAATGATTTTGATAAATTGGAAAATTGATCTGAAATCAACAAGATTAAATGCAATAAAGACAAATGAAAAGTATTTTACTTAGGGGAGAAAACATCCAGTGCACAAAAACAATCTATGGAATAACTGGCAGAAGAGCAGTATTGCTGAAACAGATCACAGATTGCCTGTGAGCCAATAATGCAATGCCCTTGCAAATGTAACATTGCCAATTTACACCGGGTAAAGATCTGTCCCAATACTGTACAGTTCCGGTACACATGTTCCGGTTAGCATTAACTCCATCCACTTTCTTCTTTCTCATCTCCTGAGGTCCCACATAGAGTATCAAATGGGAGAACAATGGCCACACACTCAGATGGTATAAATTTACAGAGCACCACTGAAATCATCTGAGGCTCTAGCCCACTGTGTTTTACAGAAGTACTTTTGGTCTGGGGAACATTAGAGGAAATACAGTAAATTTATCTTCTATCCCTCTCTATATATTTTATAAGTTGCTTATGCCACAAATATATTTCTCTTTAATTTCATGCATCTGTGGGGAAAAAAGTTCCCAACTGAACAAAATAGTGTTAAGAACATTTTTAAAAGACCACTAGAAAACCTCACAAAACCATATCCCTGAAACTTTATCCACCACACGTTTGAGGGTTTTTGTTTGGTTGATCGGTTTTTTGGGGAGAAGGCACAAAGATGACATTTTGAGGAAGAAAATGTGATGGAAATCCAAAAATGCGGGAAAGATGGGGGAGTTGCTGTAGCAGATTATTAAAAATTACAGAGTTAATTTTGTGGTAATAATCAATAATTTCCAAGTTCAAACTGGTGGCCAAATTCTACCTTTGGCTACTTGCAAGTGGTGGATAATTCAATACCTTCTAGGCAACATACAACCTTAAAATAGGTCAGGACATTTTGGATAGGAGTGGTTCACACATATCATGTCAAAAGCAGAATTCAGCTCCGAGCATTGTGAAATGAATCTGATTTTCCAATCTGAAAAGGGATGGTATTTCAACTTGAAAAACACTAAGGTTTAAAATTCTTTAACCATCACAATACAAACCACACTGCATGGTAAACAGATGAATTTATTAAATGGGGTAATTTATTAAATGGGGGATGGGGAAGGTGAGGCAGTTTCTGGAAAGACTTGGAGAAAATAGAAAACCAAACCCCATAGCTACACAGTTAAATAAGTGGTAGTGATTATCTCCCTCAGCGTCTCTTAGAAGCAACTTTGTTATTTTAGTCAGTTATAAATTTTCCATTAGGCTCAAATATCAAACTGCCATTTTAATGAAATTCTTGGCAGTTCAATTTCATTGTCCACTGTCAGCATTTAAACATTCACTTGTTCCTTTTAGAAGCTAATTTAATAGTGCCTTGCCTGCTACATTGCTTCTGTCTCATTTTTCTTTAAATACTGAGGTATTATGATCTTCTACAATGACACTGTATGAAAAGCAATAAACATTATTAGCTATAATTTAATAATCCTCTCTTGGCCAAAGGCTTTATTTTCAGCCAACAGTCAATGCTGTCTACATTGAAGTACCTTGACTCTAAATACTCTGCTATTAATTTGCAGGATACCATAATTTGTTTATTAAGCATTCTTTGCTGCTTCATGAAAGGCTATCACATTACCATAATTTAAGGGAATCTGGGCATCAGTCACTCACTGGAGTTAAAAGAAAAGCATATTTTGAAATAGGTCAGATCCTTCTAGAATCCCTTATCTGCTGGGCATAATTAACTAGGGTTAGCTCAAGAAAAGGGCTGAGGGGGGAAAAATAATCCCTGATTGGCTTTTGACTCAAAGCACCAGAGGACTCTGTGGCACTTTTGAGGAGTTCTTCAAGCTTGACTTTTCTCCTAGACTGTTGTGATAAAAACTATTTGTAGAAATGAACAGTGAAGATGAGAGGCGTTTGGTTCTGTTCCAACACATTATTTTTATGTAAGTCAATGTTTCTTTGGTGACAGATCATTTGGCTATTTGCAAAAGCACTAGTTTTTTATGATATTTTGCTTTGTTCTATCTCAAGAAGTTCTGTCCTCATCATCATAGTTTCTGAACCCTTCACATTCTTGGGTATGTCAACCCCTGTGAGGTAGGGGAGTATTATCATCATCCCAGTTTACAGATGGGTAACTAAAAGTACATCTACACTACACACTCCTTTCTGTGTTGTATAAATTACATCCACTGCACATCCACTGAGCATGGGTACAAATAGCAGTAAGGAGACTGAACATTGTGGATAAGTACCTCACACCAGTGGTTTCTGGATGATTAGTCCACAGACTGCTGGATGTCTGTGGATTGTATTTAAGGGGTCTTCAAAAGACTTAGACTGCAAACTGATTGAAGAGAATGCAACTATACATACAGACAATAGATTCCCGAAGGGGTCTGCACCTCCATTCAAAAATTTGTAGGGACTGGCAAACAAAGAAATGCTGCAAACCACAGTCCTGCCTGGCTCCCTACTGGCCCGAGTAGTGCCTTGAATGACACAACCAAAGCGGTATATAGTGTGCCATGCTGGTGACAGAGATTATTTCTGCTGTAGTGAAAGACTCCAACAGCTAGAGAAGGCTCTGGCAGCTGCCCATAGAACCTCTCATTGACCTGTGTAGCTACACACAGCAGCATGAATACAGACTACTTTTCACCTCAGTGTGCAGATATGCATATCCTCTGTGCTGTCATAAGTGGCGTGCAGCGTACAGGAAGGTGTCAGTAAAGGAGCTTTAAGAACTAACCAATAAATTAAACAATAATAAGTCATCAGGACTAGATGATAATTGCCCAAGAGCATTGATGGAACTCAGATATGAAATTGCAGAACTACTAGCCATGGCAGGTAACCTATCACTGAAGCCAGTCTCTGTCACAGATGATGAGAAAGTAGCTAATGGAATCCTGGAAATTACAAACCAACTCATTTATCTTCGGTACCATAGGGTTGAAGTTAAATTGATTGAAGCTATAGTAAAGAACAGAATCCTCAGATGCAGAGATGATCACAACTTGCTGAAAGAACAAGGGTGCTGAAACCAGGCATACTAGGGTTGCTACTGGGGGTCTGAAGTGGTTTCTGTCATATAAAGGTCGTACTGTTTCATTTAATGGCTTTCAGCACCCCCACTATAAACACTGTTTCAGTGCCACTGGGGAAGAGTGAATGTGGTTTTTGTAAAAGGGAAATCATAACTCACCAATCTACAGGATCTTCTAATGAAGTCAGGCATGCAAACAGGGGTCATCTAGTTGATAAAGTGTACTTGTCCCTTCAGAAGTCTTAGATAAGTTGTCTTACCACAGCCTCTTAAGCAAAGTGAATAGTCCTGGGGCAAGAGGGAAGGTCTTCTCATGGAGCAGTAGTTGATTAAAAGATAGGAAACAAAAGATAGAAATAAATTATCAATTTTCCCAGTGAAGAGATGCACACTGCAGATAGGCACTGGGACCAGTTGCTGTTCAATGTTTTCATTAATGATCTCAAAAGGAGGGGGAACAGCAAGGTGGCAAAATTTGCAGATGGCTCAAAATAGTCAAGTCCAAAGCTGAGGGCAAAGCATTACAAAGGGATGGCACTGAATTGGGTAACAGGACAACAAAGCGGTAGGTGAAATTCAGTGCTGAAAAAGCAAAGTTGCATATTGGAAAAAATAATCTTAACACTAGAGACAAAATTATGAGGACTAAATTAGCTGTTACCACTCAGGAAAGATATTGTAGAGTCATCATGGATAGGTCTCTGAAAACATCCACTCAGTGAGCAGCTGGGGTCAAAAGAGATAACAATGTCAGGAACTATTAGGAAAGGGACAGATAATGAAACAGAAAATACTATAATGCCATTACATAAATCAATGGTCACCTCAAAATAAAGAAGAAAGAAATAAAGTCTCCAAAAAATAAGCACACTGACTCTCCACTTGGGAGCAGGCCCCATCCAAACACAAAATGCCATCTTGCCTCCAGACAGAAAGACTGAAGAATATGGACAGCTAAAACAATTATGGCATGTGGAGGACCAGATACCTCACTACTTCCATTGGGTCTTCACCTTGTGTATTTTGTTCCTTATGCAAATGATTTAAACAGTGGTTACCTGACTTGTATAAAGTGTTCTTTCTACAGCTGACACTAAACTGATTGCCTGGATAGTCTCTTAGGAGGTCAAAATGTTCTGACAGGACATGTAAGAATGCATGTGTTCCCAACAAATAACAGTGTGCCTAGACTCATGTCCAAACTCATTTCTGCAATACACTAAGTAGAAATTTTAAGGAAAAATATAAAATAAAAAGGTTTAAATCTCTTTTAAAGTTGTGAATTGCATAAGAAGTGGCACATTGCCTACCCACTGTTTTCATGAGGTCTAAACATGTTCATGATTCTGGGTTGAAACACATATACTTTTTGAATAAAGATTAAAATCCCAGTCATAGTGATGCCAATAGCAAATTACAGGGTGTTTCCTCTATGTGAAAACTAGTGGTCTTCTATTACTGGTTTTGGGTACTTATCTATCCATAAATATGAAATGAACAGTCTCCCTACCAGGAACATATATTGTGTTTTCAGCAGAAAGGAGGGCAAGAAAAAGAAACGGAAAAAGGACTCTCAATTTCTCTCTGTTCCACTGTACTACTTAGCTATAAAAGTACATAGTAATCCAAATGAGGGCGTTATACATATTCAATGCTTTTATATGGCAACATGTGCTTTAGAAGCATTCATCTGATTCTGCTTTGGATTGTACTTTTTAAAAGAGAAGAAATATTCTAAAAGACAACATGTAATACCATATGCTATACTTTTATAGAAAAACCAGAAGTGATTAATATGCAAGATGCTCTTGCGTTCACTCACAGTGTTTAATGGATGTTTACCTTCTCTCCACTAGTGATGTATGTTCATTAACGCCAAGAAAAATTCAGAATATTATGATTGTCTACTGAAAATATGTATGCCTCCCCCCCCAAACACACACACACCAAAAGGAGTTGTAAAGCTGCTCCAAATGTTTCATTATCTCAAATTTGGGAAAATGAACTTTGCCTACTTTAAGAAGCATGGGCTGATACCTATTATTTGAAGGAGATGCAGCAGCATGACTCACAGGATCAAATGCTCCTTAGCTTAGCTGGAGTTGGTCACACTGTCTTATGCAGGTCAGTTCAACTCACATAGTTCTTAGAGAATTCCCCTACCATAGACCATCACTGACATCAGTCTTAGATGGCAGATGTTTGTGATTAAGTAACAGGTAAACACTCCCTTGCTGAACAGAGGCCAAACTGAACAGCAACTCAGCACATGCTTAAGCAATTTGCACACAAAATGTATCCACCACTCAAAGTAGGGTAGAATGCCGCTGTTGCACAAGACCAAAAGAACTATAGGAACAGGAGTAAATATGTAAAATAAGTAGTAAGCCACAAGATCATTTTTTCTGGCATTGGTTGGTGTTAACTCTGCCACCTCACTCTGCAAGCAGCTGCAGAGCCCAGGAGGCTGTACACGTGCTGTATGTATAATCATGGGCAGCGAGTATCAGAAGCCTGGGGAGGCTAAGTCTCCCGAAACAGGGCAACATATGCTCAGCGCAACACACTTCTCCTTGGAGATTGCATCCTTGGAAATGCACCAGCCCATCACCTTTGTAGCCTCAGTGGGAAGCTCCCAAGAAATTGGAGTTACCAGCAATCAGACCACGGCCTTGTCCGTACTCCATGTCGGCCTTGTCCGTGCTCCATGCCGAAGGACCTATTCCCTCAATAGGCGGGGGTGGAAACTGAAGTGTGAGCTGCAGACACCTCAGGGGGAGGGAGCGAGGAAACGGGCCTTGCCAACTGTCAGTAAACTCACAGTGAGTCCATTCAAAAAGAGCTAAAATTAGACCTGCTGTTAAAATCCCTAACACCCATTTAGATGTCAGTAAAACAACCACCAGGCTTTGCTGTGCCACTGAGAAGTCCCTCTCCTTTGGCCCCAGGGCGAGGTCCATGCCACAGAGCAGCTCCATGGAGCCACCAGCTCCCAGGGCTGGAGGGGGGATTCTACTGGTGGAAGCTCCCTTGGATGCACTGCTGGCAGGCAGAGGCTGTTCCTCTCTGCCTCCAGCTTTGAACTCTTCCTCAGCAACAAGAGCATTGGTGCAGCAGCAACTTGTGGTAGGCATGCATGCAGCATGCCTCCCTACTGGGCTTCCTGCAGCTGAAGCGAAACAGAGGATGAGGTACAGCAGACCAGGCATAGCAGGTTCTCACAGACCCACCACTGGTAAGGGACAGCAGAGAGGTCCCTAGTGGATGCTCCAGGTCCCAGCCAGCCAAGTGGCTTCTGGGCATCTCCCCCCGGCTGGGTGGAGGGCCAGGAATCTGGGCTGAGGGGGTTGGATGGTTTGGGTCAGGAGAGCGGGGGGGCTGTAATAGGAGTAGGATTGTGTCCACATGCCTGGCCAATGTGCTGCAGGCCCAACTCCAACTGTCTGCGCTGGGGGCTTCAGCTCAGTGTGCTGGCCAGACTGGGGTTTCACAGGTGCATCACACACTGTCTGTGTAGTCATGGGCAGTGCAAACAAGAGGCCTTGGGAGGCTACGTCTTCCCAAACAGGCAAGATTTGCCTGCTGCCGCACAACTCAGTTCAGCTGACGGGCAGAGGAATATTGCAGCTTCTGCACAACACCAGAGCTGCATTCAGCCCTCTCTATGCACAATAGCAGGTTCTCTTTGTAGCCGTGGCCTGTGTCTCCAGCTGTATTACATAGACAGGTTACGAGATGAAAGAGTGCCTGCTTATATAGGGCATTGAAATACAGGTGCCAGCTACAAAGCAAAATGAATCACCCATATCTGCAGCAATTTGCACAAGATCATAAGAAAACAGCCTCCTTTAGCCTGTAACCCCTCAGCTATTAGCAGAACAAGTAGGATGTCTGAAAATAAATTACTTTCAGTTGAAAATAAATAATACAGTACAGAGAATCCCTAAAGTTTAGCACAGTTGTCCTTGAAGGACTCAGTGGCTGTGTCTACACTACAAAAATAACTTCGAAGTTGCTTACTTAGTAAGCAACTTCGAAGTAGAGAGTCTACACACACCCTACTTCAAAGTTAAACTTTGAAATAGCGCACTACTCCATTCCCAGGAATGGAGTAAGCACTTTGAAGTTGGGCTCCCTACTTTGAAGTTAACTTCAAAGAAAGGGAAAATGTGTGTAGACTCTGCTGGCTACATCAATGTAGTGCATAACTTCAAAGTTAACTTCAAAGTTAGTTGCTAGTATAGATGCACCCAGCGTGATACCCCCTCAGGACTGGAGCAAAATGCACAGTGGGATAAGAAAACAGAAGTATAGGGCAAAGGGTGTACTCCTGGGAAGCTTGTTCTTAAAAGTTCACAAGTCACTTGTATCAATTAACTTGCACATTGGGCTCACCACACTACCATATAAGAGGATGTTGTGTTATGTTTACTTTGGAAAAGAGAAGGCTGAGAGTGGACATGATAGTACCTAAAAGAGTGTTACAAGGAGGAGGGAGAAAAATTATTCTCCTTAGCCTCTGGTGATAGGACAAGAAGCAATGAGCTTA
The DNA here is from genome assembly GCF_033958435.1 of Carettochelys insculpta. Lineage (NCBI taxonomy): Eukaryota > Metazoa > Chordata > Testudines > Carettochelyidae > Carettochelys > Carettochelys insculpta. Next base: position 145,604,314 of record NC_134139.1, on the reverse strand, counting down.
AATTGCAGCAAGCCAAGTTCAGGTTGTACATTAGGAAAAATTCCCTTACTATCAAGCTACGTCTACACGTGAATGCTATATCGAAATAGCTTATTTCGATGTAGTGACATCGAAATAAGCTATTTTGATGAATAACACCTACACGTCCTCCAGGGCTGGTGCCGTCTACGTTCAATGTCGACGTTGGGCAGCACTACATCGAAGTAGGTGCTGCAGGGGAGCGTCTACACACCAAAGCGGCCCGCATCGAAATAAGGGTGCAATGAACAGCTGCAGACACAGTCACAGGGCGGACTCAACAGCAAGCCGCTCCCTTAAAGGGCCCCTCCCAGACACACTTGCACTAAACAGCACAAGATCCACAGAGCCGACAACTGGTTGCAGACCCTGTGCATGCAGCATGGATCCCCAGCTGCAGCAGCAGCAGCCAGAAGCCCTGGGCTAAGGGCTGCTGCACACGGTGACCATAGAGCCCTGCAGGGGCTGGAGAGAGCGTCTCTCAACCCCTCAGCTGATGGTCACCATGGCGGACCCCGCTGTTTCGATGTTGTGGGACGCGGATCGGCTACACGTGCCCTACTTCGACGTTCAACGTCGAGGTAGGGCGCTATTCCCATCTCCTCATGAGGATAGCGACTTCGACATGTCATCGCCTTATGTCGATTTCAATTTCGAAATAGCGCTCGCCACGTGTAGACGTGGCGGGTGCTATTTTGAAGTTGGCGCAGCTACATCAAAGTAGCCGGCACGTGTAGACGCGGCTTCAGAGTGGTTAAGAACTGGAATAAATTACATAGGGTGATTGTAGAATCTCCATCACAGGTTTGATGAATTTCTAACAGGGATGATATAGTTGGTTGGGAAATGGACTTGATGACCTCTTGAGGTCCCTTCCAGTTCTAGTATTCAATGAGTCGCCATGGGATACTTCTGGTTTCTATTGTTTCAATTTACTGCAGGTTCTCCAGAAAAGCAAAATAAATAAATAAAAATCCTATTTTCTGTCATCCTGAAATGTTTCTTTTTATGTAAACAGACATCATGCTTATTGTTTACTATTAGTATTAAGGTAGGCCTGAGAGATGGAGTTGTGTTTAGTATTGCATTCAGCCCTGTGGTGCTAAACCGTGTGCTTACACATATTGAAAAAGACAGTCCTTGCACCAAAAAACTTCATAACTACTACTCCTTCTCCTGGGTTATCATTTACCTGTGATTTCTGAAACAATACACAACAGGCAAATGAAAGAAAGAAACAGAAACCTAAAGCTGGTATTAGAAAAACGAAACAACAATATCTGAGTACAAAACTATTAATCATGGGTATGAAAAAAGTTGTGGGGATGTTAAAAGATTTGACTTTACCCTATGAGGATTAGGTTGAGGAAATTCAGTTGTAGTTAAGGCTGCTGCTCCATTTCTTTTAACTCACTCAGAGGCCTACAAACTAACTGGCTACTTCAAAGTCAACACACGCCATGCACTATTTCAACGTTGAAATCGACGTTAGGTGGTGAGACATCGAAATTGCTATTCCTATCCAAAGATGGCAATAGCGCCCTACTTCGACATTCATCATCGAAGTAGGGTGTGTATAGACAATCCGCATCCTGCTACGTCGAAATAGCAAGATCCTCCATGGAGGCCATCAGCTGAGGGATTGAGAGATGCTCTGTCCAGCCCCTGCGGGGCTGTATGGTCGCCATGTGCAGCAGCCCTTAGCCCAGGGCTTTTGGTTGCTACTGCTGCTGCTGCAGCTGGCGGTCCATGCTGTGTGCACGGGGTCTGCAACCGGTTGTTGGCTCTGCAGACCTCGTGCTGTGCAGGCCGAGTATATCTGGGAGGGGCCCTTTAAGGAAGCAGCTTGCTGTTGCCCCAGAAGAGCTAATCTGCCCTGTGACCCTGTCGGCAGGCTTTCCTAGCCCCCTTATTCCGATCAGGGCTGCTTTTGTGTGTAGACACTCCCCTGCGGGGCCCATTTCTATGTAGCACTTTCCTACATTGACGCAGAACATCAATGTCACCAGCCCTGGAGGATGTGTGGACGCTATGCGTCGAAATAGCTTATTTCAATTTCGCTACATCGAAATAAGCTATTTTGATATAGCGTCCTAGTGTAGATGTAGCCACAGTGTTTTTGTTCTGCAAGGATATCAGAAGAGCCCAGGCAACAATATTCTGTATCCTTGTGCAGTATTCAAGCACAGTATGTTCAAGTTACAGATGGAATAGAGTGAAGTCTTAACTATTAAATGTGTTTATTTTTATGCACTGTTATTTTTATGCAGTTTTGTGGCTGTTGTTTCCATTATTTTTAGTGGGCATTTTTCTCTTTCAAGAGAAAAAAAATCAGTATTTTCATCGGAATATATAAGACACTCCTAAATCCCATAAATTATTATTGTTGAAAGCCAAACTTATCCCTGGTGAAACTGCACTGAGCTCAGGTTACACTAGAAGCCAACTTAGCCCATTCTCCATTATGGTCTGTTGGGCAAAAGTTTAGAGACACAAATTGGAGAGTCTTTATGCCTGCAGTTCCACCTCTGTAACTCCTCTGTATCCAAAGTATGCCCTCAAATAAACCTGAATAGCCACATTACCACGAATGGGATCACTGATTCTGTAAGTGAAAGTTGATAATTCTTTTTACAATGGTCAAGGAGAAATAGAACTCTTTAAGCAGTGTTGACTATACAGGAATAGCAGGAGGGAAAAACGTAATAGGAATTTGTCTCATCACTAGATTTAGCAGCTGTCAGCCAGAACACATGTATGGTATAGAATGGAAGAATACAAAAAGTTCCATCTTAAAGAGCTGTTTTCAAAGTAGCATTACACCTTAAGGAATAACATCCTAAGATATCATTTCAGCTGAAATTGCATAAGAGCCATAAAAACATCTCAGAGGATATTCATTCACTTGCTCTCTCTGACCTGACTGCCATTAACCAAAACGTGAGCCAATAAAATCAAATGTGCTTGGAAAACAAAATTTATTTTTGAACTAAAACCTTGTATTTCTTGTTTTCATTTCCAGGAACCTGTAAAGAACAGAGTTATAAACACTCTCAACTTGGAGTTTAGATGAGAATGAAAAGGAAGAAAGACCTGTTAGTACAAGGTCTCAATGGAAGTCTGATATACTTTACTAACTACGCTTTTGGACACATGGATTCAAAGCCACTCTCAGAATTACACTAGGGGATCTGATGCTAATCTTTATAAGTGCTCTTCAGAAATCCACCCTACAAAATGTCATGAATGGAGATGATAGGCAATTCAGGAGTAGAGGTATAATACTAGAGCAGTGTGAGAGGCTAACTGAACAAAAGACCTTCACAAGAAAGCATTTTTCATGCTTATGCAAAAAAACACAGATAAGAATAAGCTGATAAATAATCAGCCGGTATTCTCTTATCAGCTCATATTATTATATGCAACATAGCTGACATATGTGGGTAGGTTTTGAGAACATATACATCTGGATGATTATTGTAAGAGAAGATAAGCCAAGCGGCACTGTTAGAACTGACCACATTATCTGTGTTGAGCAAATACCGATGGTAATAACAACAGCAGCTATTTTATGACATTGGATAATTTGTCTTTCCTTGCATTTCAACAAGCTCAGGGCAGTATTTTCAGAAACACCAATTCCCATTTTTAAAAGTAAACCCTTTAACTGCTACTGCAGCTGCAAGCAACATGACATGGCAGAAGTTAAATATCAAATGTTTCATGTCCTGCTCTGTTCCAAAGCTCCTCATCTGTGATCAAGTCTTACTATTTGATATGAAGGATGTACCTCGGGCATCTGTTTATGAATGTCTGTTGCTTGTGTTTGGACCATGTATCAAGAGGGCAAGACAGCGCTCATAACAGTGGAGATGAAACAGTACAAGTCTGCAGTTTTGGGCTTGTGTGAGACAAGATGAACACAATCTGGGCAGCTATGCCCAGAACAAATGAAACCCTCATCTACTCAGGACATGAAGAGGGCACACAATACACACAAGGTGTAGGCTTGATGTTATCAAGTGTGGCTTCTGGTACTTTAATGGAGTGGACAGCTATATCACCACACACAAATACTACTTAACATATGTTTAAGAATTGATCTGATGTTGACTGAGGCATATTTTGGTGACATGAAAGTGACTGTTCATATTTCCAAGTATATGGTATATGATTCTTTCTTTCTGTTTTTCTATTGCAGGACTGTGAAAAAATAGATAAAAATCACAAACAGATAACTGAATAGATCCCCTCAGAGATCTTTGATGAACTTCAGCAGTGGGGAGAGAACAAAGATGTTTAAAAGGGTATTGAAAATGATGGCAAAGACTAGTCCAGAGAACTGGAATTGCATGAGACAGAACTGAGATGCATCCCAGATGTCCCCAGGAGTGAAAACAGAACAAATAAGACAAGAGAACCGAAAAGATGTTCATAAAGTGAAAAGTACTGTAAGGCCTTTTACTACAGGAGCCTCTGACCTATATTGGGATGCTCCTGTGTGCTGCAATCTAGCCTTAGAGACTACGACTCCCATGAAGCTTTGGAAAAAGGGGGGCAATGTCTTTCTTGTAGGAGTGGGGCGAGAGAGCAGGTGGTGGGCACCATTTCTGGCAGAGAGGAGCCAGATTGCTGTTGCGAAGCTCTGCTGAGACCAGAAGTTGCTGCTGGGAAGCTAGAGCATGTTGCTGAGAGCGTGCTGGGGCTTTGATCAAGCAGGAAGCTTCAGAGGAGGTTGGTGGTTTTCCCTGAAGGGGAGAGACTCTTGCTGTGCCTAGAGCTGACTGAGAAGGGCCTGCAGTAAAGGAATGGTGAGGAAATGTGCCTCTGATTTGGGGAAGTGCTTGCAACGCAAGGAGCGCAGCAGAGAGATTGAATCTGACCCTGAAGAGAGGTGGAATGATCTTCCCAGTGCTCCAGAACCCAGAGCTGCTGACATTTGGTAGGGCCAGCTCCTATCTTCAAAGGGGTTGTGCAGCTTGTTGCCTTGGCTGGACTGATACACAGAACCTGCACAGTGCTGTCTCCACTTCAGCTGCTGGTCTCCTAACGTGCTCATGCAAGCGTCTGGGACTGAAATCCAGAAGAGTGTACACTCTGGGATGAGATAATTGGTGGCAGTGGAAATAGTTAGATAAGCTTCATTCATTACTGTATACCTTATTTGTTAATTGACTTTATTCAACTACACACTGTGGATTTCAATTAAGAGTGATTTTTAGTCTACTAAACCTTGTTTCTTTATAGTAACAGAGACTCCAGCTACTCCAAGATCGGCCCAAAAAAGCCAAGAACAGAACACCACTGGTCATTACCTACAGCCCCCAACTCAGACCACTGCAACAAATTATTAAAGACCTACAACCTATCCTTAATCATGATGCCACACTCCAGAAGGCCCTGGGTGACATGCCTGTTCTCTCCTACAGACAACCTCCCAACCTCATGAGGATCCTCACTAACAGCCACAGTCTATACCCCAGGAATACCAGTCCTGGAACCTTTCCCTGCAACAAAGCCCGCTGCCAGCTTTGTCCACATATCTTCTCTGGAAATACCATCACTGGACCTAACCAGGTTTCTCACAGAATCATGGGCACTTTCTCATGCTCCTCTACTAACATCATATATGCCATCATGTGCCAACAATGCCCAGATGCTTTGTATATTGGACAGACTTCTAACTCGCTTCGACAAAGGGTCAATGGGCACAAAACAGACATCAAAACACTCCAGATCCACAAACCAGTTAGTCAACGTTTTAATGGAATGGGGCATTCTGTCCATGACCTAAAGGTATGTGTGTTACTGAAGAAGAATTATTGCACCGTTCTGGAAAGGGAAACAGCCAAGCTGGCTTTTATATTCAAATTCGGCACATTAACACATGGTGTAAATCGTGATGGGAACTTTCTGAGTCACTATAGGGGCTCGTCTGCATACTTGGCTCAGTCTAATTCTTGACCTTCCCCATCACCCCTCCACTCTCTGATTTGCTCACCTTGATTATCTTTTTCTGATTTGTCCTCCTTGCTTACTCTTTTTGGTTCTCTCTGCCTTAAATATTGAGTCTGTTCTGGTCTGGCTATGGTCTGAAGAAGTGGGTCTGTCCCACAAAAGCTCACCTAATAAACTATTTTGCTAGTCTTTAAAGTGCAACTTGACTGCTTTTTGTTTTGCTTGTTTCTTTATGTTAATAAAGGTATGTTAAGTCTAATTTAAGTACATTAGCTGTCTATTATATTGAATTGCTATTTTTGAGTTAGGTCCATGCCACAGACTATTACTAGAATGCATTTATTCCTCGAGGTTTCTGAGGCATGCCACTGGGTGTGTACAGGGGCCAATCAGATGGAGGCACCAACAATTTTGAATCCTTTAGAAGTGAGGGACTGCAGCAGAAGGATGGATAGGGCATTCCCACCTATCCAGCACCACCACTGGGATACACAGGATCTCTTTAAACAACAACATCAGGCACTCAGGCACATAGGTGAGTGTCGCCTGCTCCTGAATAACCCAGAGAGGAAATGGGAGGAGGAGGGGCTACAGTAGAATTAGAGGTGATCTGGAGGCAGCTGGGGACAGAGGAACATTTAAAAGCCTGAGAAAGCATTAAAAATAAAGTTTTCCAGTTTGGAACCAAAGTCAACGATTTACACTTTGACGCTAAACATGAAATCTGAACTCATGGTGAGCATATGTGAAGCCAGTCTGACAAGCAGTTATCCAAAGCCGGCAAGGCAAGACTGCACAACCAGCCACTGTGATAATGAATTAACTTTTTTCAAACACATACCACATTGCTGCCTGTTTGATGGCTTGTGTGAACTGACCTGGTGGTCTCTATTCCCCTTCTAGTAGACAACTATGTCCATATCCCAAAGCCACATTAACAACTGGTGTAAATTAGCACCCTGCTGGCAGTCTCAGTGGAACCCAAACAGTGCCAAGGCTACCTATTGCTACAGAAGACATTCCTCCTGGATGTAGCTAAGAAACATTTTTGGAGCAGTGTAAGAGGAAAGCTTGAACTCCCACTGTATGCATGTGCTATGAAGAAACAGTGGGGTTAGTTTCCAAACCTGTCATTCTACTAGTTGGTCATCAGCACAAAATGGCTCTAGGAGAGAGGGACAAAAGTACACAGTGCTTGTATTCCGTGAGGTCTGACCAGACCTTCTTCATCACACAATGCATTTTAATTCTACTTAATTATAAGGTAAGTGACTCATTTTTTGGCCAAAATTTAACTCGGCCCACACAAACCTGGTGTCATCCCACTGCTTATTACTGGTAATTACTGACCTCAGAAATGCTGAGTCATAAAATGGAGGTTACAGGAAACTGTTCACAGCGTGCTACATGTTACAGAATTTTTCATTTCAAGCTTCCGCCTCAGATATTTAACATCACATCCCCTTTGGCGGAGGGGTCTGGGTCACCGCACATTTAAAGGTCAGCATTACACATTTAGTTGTGGGCAATTTGAGAGCTACATTCCAGGCCTGTGTAGTGGAAATTAACAAGACTGCTACTGTCCAAACAGATGAATGGAAGTCAGGTGAATCAGGGTTTTAGCTATCTGAATAGATGAAACATCAACACTACTATATCTATATCTATATCTATAACGCTAAAACCCTGATTCAATTGATATATATGCTAAGAGGTTTAAGGGTACACTGTTTACAAGTTGAAATCTACTCAGTGATTCATAGCCTGTAAGAAAGAGAAGCAGAAGTCACAATGTTGAAAATATTAGAGTTATTAGAAGTACAATGAGAGAATGGAAAGAATAGAAAAAAACATGAAGACGAAAATTAGATACGGAAAATGAAAGCAACAGCCTGAGCTCCCTGCAAAAAATTTAAACAGCAAGCTGTGGACATTTATTCTCAGAATATTCTGATGACCAGATTGAGGTCTGGGTTTAGAACTTTACCACCTTACCTTTCTGGAAGGTCCTGTGTAACAAATGCTGATGGGGAAGCACAGTGTGATAGACAGGCATTTTCCTCGTTTGGTTCAGGAAAGCAGAAATATCCAGAGCGATAGAGAAATGGAAATGTCACTGTCTCTCAATGACTTTTTAGTAAGTGCCACAAACCTGAGATCTAATATTTAATGAGCATCCCAGGCAGCCCACTCAAACTAAATACACATGCATTTTCAATGCAGGAATTTCATAAAAACAAAATGCCGAAAGCGAGAGAGAGAACGAGAGAGAGAGAGAGAGAGAGAGAGAGAGAACTAGCCCTGTTATTTGAATATCAATTTTAAACTATAGCAACAAGGAGGCTGAAGTAACCCACTCATTCCACTCCCCACCTTGTATGAGGAGGATTAATGAACCCAATTCTGAAAACTGGATTTAATGGGCATTTGCTGCTGATTTGTCATGGGAGCAAAATCCCCCATCAGCCCTCATCCTTTAATTTCACTTTCCTATCCATGGCAATCTCTGACTGTAAATTTGTTCATCCCTTGGTTTAACAGTATCAGAGGGGTAGCCATGTTAGTCTGGATCTGTAGCAGCAACGAAGGGTCCTGTGGCACCTTATAGACTAACAGAAAAGTTTAGAGCATGAGCTTTTGTGAGTTAACTCACTTCTTCAGATGCTGGTCCTGGAAATCTGCAAGGCCAGCTATAAATAGGCCAGAGTAAGGCTGGGGATAACGAGGTTAGCTCAGTCAGGAAGGCTGAGTTGTATTGTCATCAGTAGATCTGGAGGTGTGAACTCCAAGAGAGGGGAAGCTGATTTTGTATTTAGCCAGCCATTCACAGTCTTTGTTTAATCCTGAGCTGAGGGTATTGAATTTGCAGATGAATTGTAGCTCAGCAATTCCTCTTTGGAGTCTGGTCTTGAAATTTCTTTGCTGCAGGATAGCTACTTTTAAATCTGCTACTGTGTGTCCTGGGAGATTGAAGTGCTCTCCTATGGGTTTTTGTATATTGCCATTTCTGATGTCTGATTTGTGTGCATTTATTCTTTTACATAGAGACTGTCCAGTTTGTCCAATGTATATGGCAGAGGGGCATTGCTGGCACATGATGGCATAAATTACATTGGTAGATGTGCAGCTGAATGAAACCACGATGGTGTGGCTGATCCAGTTAGGTCCTGTAATGATGCTGCTGGTGTGTATATGTGGGCAGAGCTGGCAACGAGGTTTGTTGCATGGATGGGTCCCTGAGATAGAGTGACTGTGGTGCAGTGTATAGTTGCTTGTTAGGATTTGTTTTAGGTTGGCAGGTTGTCTGTGAGCAATGATAGGTCTGCCTCCCAAGGCCTGTGAAAGTGGGGGATCATTGTCCAGGATGGGTTGTAAATCCCTGATGATGTGCTGTAGAGGTTTTAGCTGAGGACTGTAGGTGATGGCTAGTGGTGTTCTGTTGGTTTCTCTCTTGGGCTTGTCCTGTAGCAGGAGGCTTCGTGGCACACGTCTGGCTCTGTTGATTTGTTTTCTCACTTCCTTAGGTGGGTATTGCAGTCTCAAGAATGCTTGGTGCAGATCCTGTAGGTGTTTGTCTCTGTCGGAGGGGTTGGAACAAATGCGGTTATATCTAAGTGCTTGGCTGTAAACGATGGATCGTGTGGTGTGTCTGGGATGGAAGCTGGAGGCATGAAGGTAGGCGTAGCGGTCAGTGGGTTTACGGTACAGGGTGGTACTGATGTGTCCATTGTGTATAAGCACGGTAGTGTCAAGGAAGTGGATCTCCTGTGTAGATTGGTTCAGGTTGAGCTTGATGTTGGGGTGGAAGTTGTTGAAGTCGCGGTGGAATTCCTCCAGAGTCTCCTTCCCATGGGTCCAGATGATGAAGATGTCGTCAATGTAGCGTAAATAGAGCCGGGGTGTTAGCAGACGAGAGTTGAGGAAGCGTTGTTCTAGGTCAGCCATGAAAATATTGGCATATTGAGGGGTCATGCGGGTACCCATAGCTGTGCCACTGATTTGAAGGTTTAACAGTGCTCCCCAAATTAATCTGCGGAGTGATTTGGTACCCTTGAAACCGAGGAGGTAGCAGTGAAATGGGATACTACTGAGAAGGCAGCAGTACTCAGGTAACACAATGACAAAAGCAGTACCAGACCCACGGGCAAACAGGAGTAAATGTGAATGTTGCTACTCAAATCATCAGATATCTGTCATTCAGCACCTTACTTCTTGCTATTTTCTGGCTAGGAAGTCGTAAACACTTCAACCTATAGTTATTCAAAATCTCACTGTGACAAGTAATTGGTGGTGGTTTCACTTTTCTTCATCACTCTAATTAAACTCAGCTTTGAACCCAACTTTAATCTCCAACCCACACAGCTCTGGGGTTGGCACTGGAGAATGCTGTAGGGAAGTAGACAACTTACTGAATGCTGGAAAGGAATGGGGGGGCACTATCAGGTAGTAAGGGTGTTTAACTAAAAAATACATTGCCACCAGCACCCCAGAAATCCACATTTCTCATACCTTGGCAACATGGCTTATGAGCTGTAACACCCTCCCCTAGCCCATATGCCTATCTTTGTATTTCTAGACTCTGAAAAGCACCTAGCATATTTTATCTTTCTAATAGATGGGTTGCTGAGCTCAATATAGGACTCATTGGGCTTGTCTACACTAGCCCCCTCCTGCAAAGAGGGCATGTAAAAGAGCCCAAGTGGAGAATAGCAATGAGGTGCTATGCTGCAAATGCAGCACCTCATTAGCTTAATTCTCACCGTGCGAATTTTGAAGTTGCAAACTTGGAAGCGCCAGCAAGCCCTGTAGTCATGGGCACCTTGAAGTACCCACGCAACTCTGAAGTGCCCTTACTCCCAACGGCTACGTCTACACGTGCACCCTACATCGAAGTAGCTTATTTCGATGTTGCGACATCGAAATAGGCTATTTCGATGAATAACGTCTACACGTCCTCCAGGGCTGGCAACGTCGATGTTCAACTTCGACGTTGCGCAGCCCGACATCGAAATAGGCGCAGCGAGGGAACGTCTACACGTCAAAGTAGCACACATCAAAATAGGGATGCCAGGCACAGCTGCAGACAGGGTCAACGGGCGGACTAGCGCTTCCGGGGCAACAGCTAGCCGCTCCCTTAAAGGGCCCCTCCCACATACACCCAGCCTGCACAGCACGCAGTCTGACGAGCCATATAGGCACACAGACCCCGAGCGCCGCAGTCATGGACACCCAGCAGCAGCAGCAGCAGCAGCAGCTAGAGGTCCACCCAGCCCTCCCGGCAGGAGCAGGGCTTGCCCTGGCTCTTGTCATGTTGGGGGCAGCTGAGCACCTTCTTGCCCCAGGGGAGGACATGCCCCCAGGGCAGCAGGGCTCAGCCCCTCCCCCTGCAGCACCCCGCTCCACCCCCCGCCTCACACGCCGGCGGCTGTGGAGCTACCCCACCAGCACCGACTGGTGGGAGCGCCTGGTGCTTGGGGAGTGGGACGACGACCACTGGGTCCGCCACTTCAAGATGACCCGACAGACATTCCTGGAGCTGTGCCAGTGGCTCACCCCCGCACTCAGGCACCGGGACACTGCCATGCGGCGTGCCCTCACAGTGCAGAAACGGGTCGGCATCGCTGTCTGGAAGCTGGCCACTCCGGACAGCTACCGATCCGTGGGGCAGCAGTTTGGCGTCGGAAAGGCCACCGTCGGGGCTGTCTTCATGGAGGTAAGAGAACCCACAGGGGGGGCCAGGGCAGAGCAGGGGGGCCAGGGCAGGGCAGGGCAGGGCAGAGCAGGCCGGGGGGGCCAGGGCAGGGCAGGGCAGGGGAGGGGAGCCAGGGCATGGCAGGGCAGGGCAGAACAGGGCAGGGGGGCCAGGGCAGGGCAGGGGGGCCAGGGCAGGGCAGGGCAGGGTAGGGGAGCCAGGGCAGGGCAGGGCAGGGCAGAACAGGGCAGGGGAGCCAGGGCAGGGCAGAGCAGGGCAGGGGAGCCAGGGCAGGGCAGGCCAGGGGGGCCAGGGCAGGGCAGGCCAGGGGGGCCAGGGCAGAGCAGGGCAGGGGGGCCAGGGCAGGGCAGGGCAGGGCCACGCACACCCTGCTTACCTGTCATTGGGGCTGTCCCATGTGCATTCTCTGCAGGTCGTGCGTGCCATCAACTCCATGCTCCTGCACAGGCTCGTGAGGCTGGGGGACCCACGTGCCACTGTCGCCGCCTTTGCCACCCTGGGCTTCCCCAACTGCTTCGGGGCTCTGGATGGGACTCACATCCCCATCCGCGCCCCGGACCACAGTGGAGGCCGATACCTCAACCGGAAGGGCTACCATTCTGTCGTCCTGCAGGCCTTGGTGGACAGCCGGGGACGGTTCCAGGACATTTACGTGGGCTGGCCTGGCAGCACCCACGACGCCCGGGTGTTCCGGAACTCGGGCCTGTGCCGCCGGCTGGAGGCGGGGACCTACATCCCCCAGCGGGAGATCCCTCTGGGGGACACAACCATGCCCTTCTGCATCATCGCGGATGCGGCCTACCCCCTCCGGCCGTGGCTCATGCGCCCCTACACGGGCCACCTCTCCGCCAGCCAGGAGCGCTTCAACGAGCGCCTGAACCGTGCGCGCCAGGTGGTGGAGCGCTCATTTGGCCGCCTCAAGGGATGATGGCGATGTCTCCTCACCCGCCTGGATGCCAGCCCCAACAACATCCCCCAGATTGTGGGTGCCTGCTGCGCCCTGCACAACCTCGTGGAGAGCAAGGGGGAGACCTTTCTGCAGGGCTGGGCCGCCGAGGCCGGCAGGGCACACCTCCAGCCACCTGCTGCCCCCAGTCGGCAGGTGGACCCAGAGGGGACCCGGGTCCGGGAGGCCCTGCGGGCCCACTTCGACAACCAGGCCGCGGGGTGAACTCTGCCCAGGCCCCCTACTGCCCGCCCCTTCCTCCCCCACACTCCTGCCCCAACGCCCACACCACCATGGAGCACCCCACCGCCCCCCCCACTTGTCCAGGAGAAATGACAGCATGAACTTGTGGGTGAACGTAAATGTTTTTTTTGTCCTCACGTTTTTTTTTTTTTTAAATAAAAAAATATATATATGTGAAACAGAAACCAAAAAGGAGGGACAAACATTCAACAAAACCAAGATGGGCACAAATAAAACTATGTACAACAATAAAAATGAAAGCACTGTGCGCCATCAAAAGAAAAACAAAAAGCAGGGAGGAGAACGGGGAGAACTATGTACAGGGGGGACGGGGCAAACAGGGGAAACACCCACACCACCCACCCAGTCCCCAAAGTCTGTCCAACAAGGGGGGGGGTCACGTCCCGGGCCCCTCGCCCCTACAGCCCAGCAGTGGGCGTGCCCGGCCGGGAGCTCCGGCGGGCCTGCAGTCTGGTGCGTGGCTGGGTGGGAGCGGGCTCAACCGGAAGGTAGCGGCGCCGGCGAGTCTCGGGTGGCTCCAGGGGTCCCTCGGCGTGGTGGCCCTCGCGGGGAGGTGGTGGGGCAACGGCGGACGGCCCGGCGACGGCTGGAGCAGCCGGTGGTGGGGCTGCAGGAGCGGGCATGGCGGGCAGTGGCGCGGCCGGCGCGGCATGGGGGGCCAGGGAATCAATCAGCCAATTGATGGTATCCAGAAAAGCCCCCCATGCCTCTCTGCGCCAGGCCAGCGCCTGCTTCTGCAGCCAGAGGTGCTGCTCCAACACCTCCAGCTGCTGGCGGAGGATGGCCAGCAGCTGGGGGTCTGTGGCCGCCGCCGGTAGCAGGCGCGGGGTCCGCCGTCTGGCCCTCCGCGGGGCCGGTGGTTCCTCGGCCGAGGGGCTGCCCTGGAGCGAGGGTCCTGGAGGGCTCTCCGGGACGACCGATGCCTCGCCGGCGCTCTCTTCCGGTCCTTCGGATGGTGCAGGTGCAGGTGCAGGACACAGGAGAGGAGGGGGGAAAGAAGAATGGAGACAGGCGTTAGTGTGGGCCCCGAGCCGTGGCCTTTGTCCCCCCCGCCCTGTGCTGCAGGTTCCCCATCCCCGTCCCCGGGAGATGCTGCTGTGATGGATGGGGTTCAGGGGTCCCCCTGCCCTGCAGCCCGTCCCCTGGTGGGAGCGACTCTCACTTCACCCCGCAGGGTCTGAGAGCAGGAGAGCTTTCTTAGGCCACAGATGCCCAGTTTCTGGCAGGAGTGACAGCACCAGCTGTCGGAAGAGACAGTCCTTCCAACCCGTCGTGGGGAGAAGACCCCAAGGGGGGCCCCTCTGGGATGCAGCTTTCCCCCTCCTCTGGCTGGCTGCCTACCAGCTCTCCCTTCCCCTAGCCTCTACCTGTGGCCCCCGCCCTCGCCCCCCAATTCCAAGCCAGCTCGGCTCCTCCCTCCTGTTTGTTCAGGGCAGAGGTGTCACCTGACAGCTGTAGCGCCAGGATCCTCCTTTGGCCCTGGGAGCTCCTCGGCTCGGGTGGCTCATATGTAGCCTGAGTCTCCCTTTGGCACTCCCCCCACTCCATCGCATGCTGCTGCTGTGGGGTGTCCCACCCCCTCCGCCCGGGGGCCCCTCGAGGTTCCGCTCCCCCCTGGCCCGGGGATGGGGCATGGCACTGTCATGCAGGGTGGCGGGGGGCAGGGGCTGATGGCTGCAGTGGTGTGAGGGCCATGGCCCTGGTGTCCTTGGGGCCATGGCCATGTGAGCGTGTGGGGGGCCCTGGACACATCTCTGTTCCCCCCGCCCCTCAAGCCCCGGGGTGTCCACCAGAGAGGGGTACCTACCTGTGGGTCCGCTCCCATGGTCCGGAGATCCCCGGGGGTCGGAGGCCCTGCTGCTGCTCCGGGATGGCAGGAGGAGGATCTGCAGGCTGGATTCTGCGGAGGAGGAGCCCCCCTCCTCCTCCTCCTCCTCCTCCTTCTGCCGCGATGTCCCGGGGATGGCCTCCGGGGGGGGACCCCCGGGGTGCGGGGCTTGCCTCCAGGTCGGACTCCGGCTGCAGGGCCTGCTGGGGCTCGTCAGCTGAGGTGTCAAGGGTGGCTGGAGGGGAGGAGGTGTGCCGGGAGCCCAGGATGTCCCTGACCTCCCTGTAAAAGGGGCAAGTGACAGGGGCGGCCCCAGATCGGCTGGCCGCATATCGGGCCCGGGCATAACCCTGCCGCAGCTCCTTCACCTTACTCCGGACATGGTCCGGAGTGCGGGCAGGGTGACACCGGGCAGCCAGGCCGTCGGCCAGCCGAGCGAACGCATCCACGTTCCGCCTCTTGCTCCCCATTACCTGGAGCACCTCCTCCTCGCTCCAGAGCCCCAGCAGGTCCCGCAGCTCGGCCTCTGTCCAGGAGGGGCCCCGCTGCCGCTTCCCAGACTGGGTGGCCCTCTGGCTGGGCTGGCTGCCCTGGCTCCACTTGGGGGGGGTCCCCTGGGGGCGCTGGGGGGGCTGCTGGGCAGCCATGGCTGCTGTCAGGGGCTGAGGGCTGTGCAGGCTCGCCACCGCATGTGCAGGCAGGAGCCTGCACGTTGCCTCAGCCTCCTGCAGTCAGGGCGGGGGAGGGGCCCTTTAAGGGGCCGCTCCACGCGGCCACCAGTGAGCTGCGGGGCTGGAGAGAGCGTCTCTCAACCCCCCAGCTGATGGCCGCCATGGAGGACCCGTCAATTTCGACGTTGCGGGACGCGGATCGTCTACACTGTCCCTACTTCGACGTTGAACGTCGAAGTAGGGCGCTATTCCTATCTCCTCATGAGGTTAGCGACTTTGACGTCTCGCCGCCTAACGTCGAAGTTAACTTCGAAATAGCGCCCGACACGTGTAGACGTGACGGGCGCTATTTCGAAGTTAGTGCCGCTACTTCGAAGTAGCGTGCACGTGTAGACGCAGCTAACATGTTTTGGGAGTAAGGCAACTTCAAAGTTGCATGAGTACTTTGAAGTGTCTGCCATGATGCATATGCCGTGTACTGCCTCATTGATATTCTCCACTCGGGCTCATTCACATGCCCCCTTCGAAGCAAGTTTCTCACACTTATACAGGCAGGGAAAAGCTGAGAAATGTGTGACCTAAATGTGACAGAAACAGCAATTTCTTGCAAGAAGCTTGAAAAGAAATAGCTTGAATTAAGCTTAAGTATCTTTGGGGTCCATTACATTAAATGGAAAGTTTATCCACTACTGTTGGTGGGGACCGTATTTGACCTCTCTATGGGGGAAAGGTGATATGAGGCGTAGGAGTTCAAAATTGCAGATGTGACAGACAAGAATGGACTTCTGAGGTAATAAGTGTGAGGTGGACTTCATGGGGGTTACCCAGAAAGAGGTTAACGCAAAAACCCCTTCTCTGGTTAAGCAACAACCTTTCCTTTTGAATCTATACCCTGAGGAGAACCTTTTTGTCTGTTGCCAGAGACTGGAGATCAAAGGCCCAAATTTATAAAGAAACAGATGAACTGTAGAACTGGTACTGGTTCTGAGTTTGCTAGATATGGATTTGTAACCGCAGGGAAAGCCATTCCGTGAGTTTTGAAGGCCTGACTCCTCCTAGAACCTAAGCTGACAATTACCTCAGGAAAGTATTTTAATGTGCATGCAGCTGTTTTATTATTTTCTCTATAGTACTTTCAACTTAGCAATAAACACGCTTGCTTAGAGAGGGCTGTGTGATAACTTTCAACTGCTAGCAATTATACCACTCATAGCCTTTGGAGAAAAGGCCAAGCACAGACACTGGGCTGTTGACTTTCTGGGGATATCACAGCGCAAGGCAGGGAAACATGACGGCTGGGAACATAAACCATGGTCAGGAGTGAGAGAAAAAAAGGTTTCTGCCCAGAGAGAGGTGACAGCTAGAAACCAGGAGCCTTTGAGTGGGAGCCAGAGGTGGACCACAAATGAAGCAGACAGGACCAGTTACCCTAAAAGTGCAACATCACTCTAAAGACTCAAAACCACACAGTGCAAGGGAACCTCTAATGGAGCACCTCTCTCAAGCACAACTATTTGTGGCCTTGTCAGCTCACAGCCCTCAGCACCCACTCAGGCTCTTCTAGTTAGCGACCCAGACCAGGTTATTTCAAACAATATCCTTCCTCCCCGGTGCCTGGTGTATTAACTCTACAGAGTCCATGCTGCCTCTTTTACTCTCTTCAGGTCACGCCCACTGTGGGTCCGTATAGTTTCCCATTCCTTCCAGAGCTGGGTTGTACTTTCAGCCAGGTGCAGGGCCTTGGCCATCTTCTCCAGCTGGGCCCTTTCCCCCAAATGAGTCTCTTTACCATAGGAATGGGAGAGGTCAAAAGGCAGACCTTCTCCTGCTGCTGTCCCTCTCTGCTGTGAGCTGTGCTCATCTCCTACCCAAAGCTCATCCGCATTAGGGAAGAAAAGGGGGAGCCTCACTCTACAAGGGTCTTGCTCAGGGTTCCCTCTATTTTCTCCATCCATGGGCAGAATAAATTTTGTTCTGTGCACCAAGGGAGGTGCACTACTGCAAGAAGCACATGCTGCCCCTGTGGGCGCTGAGGGCGTGCTGATAATCAGCTGGGCGGAAACTGCATCGCTACTGGGCAGCCACCCAAGCACTCCTCTTACAGGGAACACTGTTCCTAGTCCCAGATCCTTAAAGAAACAGTAAAAGGATTTCCTCCCAAACTCTACTTATTCCCAGGATTACTTCCTCTCTACCAATATCACCAAGGTCCTTGTATGTATAAGATCTCTCAAAAGTATAAATAGCCATGCCAGGCGACCTGGGGGTGGTTGACCCATAGGTCCTACTGCCCTTAAAAGGAAGGTTTTTGTAAGGTATGATTTTGGGCAGGTGATTCCTGGTGATTGAATGCCTGAGGCTGACATTTGCTCTGTGCAGCTGGTTTGCTCTGTAGCTAAAGGCAAGGACTCTTTCTTGAGGCTAACATCTTTCTGGACTGTTCAGAGTAGTGAGATGAGCTGGGGAAGGAGTACACTGGCTCACGGTTTGTTTACACATGAAAATATTAGTCTTGACATTTTCTTTTATTAAACAATATTGAGAAAACAGCGAAGAAAAACGAACAGAAAGCCAAAGTATTCAATATTGCAGAGTATGAAGCTATGTACTGTGTTCTGGCAAAGGATGTGACCTCTGTACTGTTCACAAGTGGGACTACTAACAGAATCAATGTTTTGAATTCGAGGAAATGTTCACAAGCCTCACAAAAATGTTGCACTCTTCTTGGCACGAGCTTCCCAGAGAAAGCACAGCATGCAGGAAGTAGGCTCTTCCATTTCTTTTCTCTCCCCTCCCCCACCTACACTTTTGGGGAACTAGGAATTCATAGCTCATTTTGGTCAATTTCATGGTCAGAGGAGTTTAAAACTCATAAATTTCATGGTTACAGATATTTAAATTTCAAATTTCACAGAGTTGTAATTGGAGTGATCCTGACCCAAAAATGAGTTTGGGGCAGGTTACAAGGTTACCCTTATTTCAGTACAGCAATGACCACAGAATACTAAGAAACACATCATTGTTGTTTCTTGTGATTGACCGTACATGATCACCAAGCTCTTCTTCAATCCAGTGTACAACTTCAGCACTTATCATGGGATCAAACCATATGCCAATTTTAGAATTCAGGAACAAATATACGTTCTGGCATACACAGCTACTAAAAGTTGGTGTGCTCCATGGTGTTGTCCCTTCTTTGCTTATGGTTTCTTCATTATTTTCCCATTTAAACAAATGTACAAGCATGAAAGTCCTCATCCCTTCTCTCACAACACACACATACCCCTTGCACAGTTCATTGAGTTCATTGCAAACTTAGGGAGAATATCCAAAAGTCCCATGCTGAGCTATTACAATATACTGCCCTAGTGATGCTAGCAAAGGCTCATTTCACTCAGGAAAAAGAGGAAACTTACTCAGAAGCACGTATGGGACTGAGAGGGTGTACGAACCACTGATGGCTGCAGGCAAAATGAGCTATCGATGAAGAATCTAACAGCTTTACCACTTAGGGTTTTGTCTCAGCTGCAATGAAAATGAAAGAACCAATGTAAAACAAATGTTTTTTATTTTCAGGTCTGAACCATGTATCAGCTCCTGCACCACTGAAGCCAGTGGGAGTTTGGCCATCAATTTCACAGATGAAATATCAGCTTTACCTAATGCAGAGTGGGCTATAATCTATTTATAGCACAGCCTCTGTGACAGTTTTGTTTTTTCACTCCGACTGAAGAACAGTTCCCTTACATACAGCATCTGTAAGGGGTGGAGGGACATCTACTGTGAAGCAAGGAGGACCTTACAAAACATTGTGTGTCAAATAGTAACAGGGAGAAAGCCGTGCTAGTCTATATACTATCAAAACAAAAAAGCAGTCAAGTAGCACTTTAAAGACTAACAAAATAATTTATTAGGTGAGCTTTCGTGGGACAGACCCACTTATGGTCTGAAGAAGTGGGTCTGTCCCACGAAAGCTCACCCAATAAATTATTTCATTAGTCTTTAAAGTGCTACTTGACTGCTTTTTCATTTTGATAGTACGTCAATTATCTTGCAAAAACAAAAACCACCACTAAAAACAGGCATGCATGAATTGGAGAGCTCCCTTCTTGAGTTATGTGAAGTAGCTGAGCAAGAAGAAAAATGTCTATGGTTAATAACATCTTTTTAAACAGATGGGGGAGTTACAGTGTTTCTTGCTGAAAGATGAGGAGCCAATTTCTGTTCTTAATGATACACCACAAACTTCACTGCGACTCCCTGAAGATAGCTTGCACGTGTGTGACATCAGAGGGTAGTAAAGATATTTCTCCAATATCCATCAAAGAACTCTGCAATAAAATGGTGTAACACCTAAAATTTTCAATAAACCATTTCCCTGGGTCATGTGGCTGTTAAATGTATTTCTCACTGCAAGGAAGATATTCTCAAGTTAACAGCAGAAGATCACTGAATTAAATGGCAAAATGTTACATGCTTTGTTTGATCTTAACCACCATATTTCATACCTTGTTTAAACAGGACTGGTCACCTGTTTAGTGAGAGAGAGTGAGTACACCGAGGCATGCCAGTAGAATCACCTGGACGTGCTGACTTCATTTTGGTCAAGCTGGAAAGGGGCCGTTGTTTTTTTGTTCAGCTTGTTTCATCACATCTAATACACTTGAACCTCTTTAACTGAGCAACCTTAGGAAACTGGCTATGCCCAGTTATAGAATTCTCTAGACCTGGGTTGTTTGCCATAATGAATGGTCTACAAAGTCTATCACTAAAGCTTTTGTAAGTACAAACCATTACAGAGCATACAACATGTCATAAAATAAATTCTTAATGAGCTGTATTCAAATTGTTTTGTTTGTATTATCATATGTAGGTAATTAAGCAGAAAACCACCAATTGTACAATATAGTGCTCTGGCATGTCTCATGTTTACAAGTTAATTTTGTACTGGATGGCACAGTATAGAAACTGCTTTTTCTTGCACGTATTTAAAGTTATTTTGTTTTCATTATCATTATGATGCTTCAGCAGGCATAGGTGGTATGTTATATGAGCCCATGATGCCCTGGCAACAGAAATATTTGTGGCCGTAGGCCAAGTTCTACTAAAGTTTCCCATGTCTCCTCCTGTGTCCTCTGGTTCCCCTGCCCCCCAGAGCCTGCATCCTCTACTTCCATTCCTGAGCTTGCCCTCAAACTTCCTCCCTCCAGACTCCCTCCCAGAGCCTGTACACATCTACCCCTCCTGCACATCCTCTACTTCCATTCCTGAGCTTGCCCCCAAACTCCCTCCCTCCAAACTCCCTCCCAGAGCCTGCATCCCCGATCCCCTCCTGCACACAAACTTGCTCCCAGAGTCTGCACCCCTTCTGTCCACCAATCTCCTGCTCCAGTCCAGAGCCTGCACCCAGCACCTAAACTTCCTCCAAGAGCCCAGACCCCTCCCCTACCCAAGATCCCTCTCAGAGCATTAGCCAGTGGCAGGGATGGGGAAGTCTGAATGGGGGAAGGGGGAAGGCTCTGGACATTCTGATCACCACGTAAATTTCTGCAAACATGACACCCCTGCATGCAGGGGTCCAAATCATATGTGTTCCTGGATTTACAGATGCTCAGATTAAAGAGATTCAAGTGTATCAGAAACAGCACCTGCTGCAAGCAGTTTGAGCTCTGCAAAGAGGGCATGCTATAACCAGGGCGAATAGAATCACAGAATCACAGGGCTGGAAGGGACCTCAGGAGGTCATCTAGTGCAGCCCCCTGCCAAAGCAGGATCAACCCCCACTAAGTCATCCCAGTCAGAACCTTGTCAAACCAGGACTTAAAAACCTCACCTCTCTAGGCAATGCATTCCAATGCTTCACCACCCTCCTTGTGAAGTAGTTTTTAATAATAACTAACCTACACCTTTCCCTCTTGACCATTACTCCTTGTTCTGCCATCTGACACCACTGAGAACAGCTTCTCACCCTCCTCTTTAGAGCTCACCTTCAGGAAGTTGAAGGCTGCTATTAAATCACCCCTAAGTATTCTCTTCTGTAAACTAAACAAGCCCAAATCCCTCAGCCTATCCTCAGAGGTCTTGTGCTCCAGCCCCTTAATCATTTTTGTTGTTCTCCACTGAATGCTGCTCCAGCAAATCCACATCCTTTTTATACTGGGGGGCCCGAAACTGGACACAATATTCAAGATGTGGCCTCACCAGTGCCGAATAGAGGGGAATAACTACTTCTCTAGATCTGCTCGAAACGCTCCTCCTAATGCACTCTAGTATGCCGTTACCCTTTTTGGCTACAAGGGCACACTGTTTACTCATATCCAGCCTTTCATTCACCGTAACCCCTAGGTCCCTTTCCATCATACTGCTGCTGAGCCAGTCGGTCTCCAGCCTATAACAATGCTTGGGATTCTTCTGCCCCAGGTGCAGGACTCAACACTTCTTTTTGTTGAACCTCATCAGATTTCTTTTGGCCCAGTCCTCCAATTTATCCAGGTCATTCTGGATTCTCTCTCTACCCTCCAACGTATCTACCTCTCCCCCTAGTCCTGTGTCATCCACACACTTACTGAGGGTGCAATCCAGTCCCTCATCCAGGTCATTAATAAAGATATTGAACAACATCGGCCCTAGAACCAAACCTTGCAGCACTCCTCTTGAAACTGACCGCCATCCAGATATTGAGCCATTGACCACTATCTGTTGGGCCCAGCCGTCAAACCAGCTTTCTATCAGTTTTATAATCCAAGGATCCAATCCATATTTCCTTAACCTATGGACAAGAATCTTGTGGGAGACCATATCTTGTTACTCTTCACATCCCTTGCCAGCTGCAGTTCCAATTGTGCTTTCGCTTTCCTGATTACTTCCCAGCATTCTCCAGCCATATGTTTATACTCCTCCCTAGTCAACTGTCCACTTTTCCATTTCTTGTACACATCTTTTTTGAGTTTAAGCTAAGGATATCCCTGTTAAGCCAAGCTGGTTGCCTACCATGTTTGCATTTCTTACTATGCAGTGGGATGGTTTGTTCCTGTGCCTTTAATAAGACTTCTTTAAAATACTGCCAATTCTCTTGAACTCTTTTCCCCTTCATCTTCGTTTCCCAAGGGATCCTGCTCATCAGTTCTCTCAGGGAGTCGAAGTCTGCTCATTTGAAATCAAGGGTCTGTATGTTACTGTTCACCTTTCTTCCTTTTATCTGGATCCCGAAATCTACGAAAACTCATGGTCACTGCAGCGCAGATTTCCACCCACTTCTATTTCTCCTACTAAATGTGTGTAATGTAGCAGAGCTTTCAGGTACAGTAGCCTTAAAAGAGTAAAAGAGTCTCAGTGCTGCCAGAGAATACAAATAAGATCTCTCATGAACAAAACAGACTGCTATCCATCCACTGAGTAACACAGTATTCTACTCACCAAAGTTTTTCACCTGATCTCTAGCATTGCCATTTATTCGCTTTTCTAAGGGTGCATCTACACTAGGAGCTAACTTTAGAGTTAATTTTGAACTTAGACAATACATCGAAGTAGTCAGAGAGCCTACACACATTTTCCTTTACTTCGAAGTTAACTTTGAAGTAAGGGAGCCCAACTTTGAAGTCCGTACTCCATTCCCGGGAAAGGAGTGGTGCCCTACTTCAAAGTTTATCTTCAGGATAGGGCATGTGGAGATACTCTACTTCGGAGTTGCTTTCTTCAAAGTTGTACTTTAAAGTAAGCAACTTCCAAATTATTTTTGTAGTGTAGACACAGCCTAAGTGAGTGTTCTCTTATTAATTAGAGGCAATTACCAATTGGAATATATCTGTACAATGTATGAATTGTGACTGTTACTGTGAAGTGGCTTTATGAAAATCTGCAATATCTGTACCTGTATTTATATAGATCTACCACAGAATATAGTTTCTGTAGCAGACACATACCACACAGCGCCAGTGGGAAATACTTACAATTAACAACAGTATTTTAGACCTCACCATAGGATATGCTTAAACAAAAAAAAGATAAAAAGGCAGCTGCATCCTTAGAAAACAGTTTAGCTCAGTGATGGGCAACCTAGACTAGTGAGTGGGTTGCATGAGTGGCCCACAAGATCATCATAACCAAGGCAGTCCCCAGGGACCGAGTAGTTTTGCCTACCTAGAATTTACATTGTGCTACTCCACCTTAGCAGCACTTTGACTAGATCTCTGACTGGATGCAGAGGGAACATACAGTTCTCATAGTCAACGTTGTGTGCAATCAGCATGCACCTCTCTTCCTGTGTCACTTTAAGTACCATCGGTAGGGAAAAACTCTATATGCACAGAAACCAGCATAGTCTGGCAACCATGCCATGAGCAACAGGAAACAAAATGTCTCACAGGCCACACGTGGAACCTTGATAAGCCATGGGCTGCGGGTTGCCCATCACTGGTTTAGCTGATTCCTCTGTGGAGAGGAGGAAAGCAAAAGATGTGGAAACTTCCCAGGTAAACAAGAGATGAGAGGTGATAAGGCAGCACTCGGGGATCAGACAGGAAGAAGGAGAGTAAGGCAGGAGACAACAAGCTCACAGAAACCAATGGGAGGGGCTCAGCATGGGAGGTCATTCAGCAGCTGTGGGGCCGTTTCTACACAGGAAGGAAGTAGCATGTAATACACGGAGCGAAAGATGCTAATGAGGCGTGGATGCAAATTCCCCACACCTCATTAGCATAACGTCATGTGATTTGGAGTCCGGAAGACCATTCTTCTGGACTCCAAAATGCCATGTAGAAGCACGGCCCTGGGGGTGGGGGGGTGGCTTCCAGGAGGAAGTCCATCTTCTGGAGGCCCCTTCATCCCAAAAATTTTTGGGAAGAAGGGGCCTCCGGAAGAAGCACATCCTTCCGGAAGCCTCCCCAGAGGCCAAGCTTCTACATGGCATCTTGGAGTCCGGAAGAACGGGCTTCTGGACTCCAAATCACATGATGTTATGCTAATGAGGCATGGGGAATTTGCATCCACATCTCATTAGCATCTTTTGCTCCATGTATTAGCATGCCAAAGGAAGTGGCCTGTGTAGAAACAGCCTGGATGTTTGAGTGGAAGGCTTTGGCCTACTTTCCTAAGCCCAGACCTTGGCCCCAAGAATTCTGGGCAACCCAAGGATTTGGGCTCCAGCCCAAAGAATGCCTGGTGTGGTGAGGGAGTTGAGGCAGGGACACGTGTTCTGTATAATCTGTACTCTTCTGTGCTTTACATGAGTTTTACGTAAAAGCATGCAAACACTGCACCAAGTATGCCTTACAATGACTGAATGCCCCCGAGACAGTTAACCTGTAAACCAAATGTGTATGAGCAATCACTTTTGGCAGGGCCAACTGTAAGAAGGAATCTGTTCAGAACCAGCTTCCAAAATACCCATACTCACGTTCAGTGGTAAGATCTCTCCCCAAAGCCGTGCCATCAATTTCCATGACGTGGCCCTCAGCTTAGGAGTACACCTTTGAAGGGAAATTATTAAGTGCAAAACTAAATTTATGAGTGATCTGCTGACATCAGCGGAGTAGGAGGTGTTCTACTTTTGTGCAACAAAGGCACAATCCTGCAAAGGAGTTAAAGATAACGGCTTTCCATTTATGCACTACCACCAGCATCTTGCATAGCAAGATTCCAACCTGACTTTTATTATCACTAGTTCTAATGATTCAAAGGCAATTAACAAAGGTTTGCTAAGACCAGGGCTGCCGAAAAAACTGCTGGGCCCCTCTTCAAGTTTGGGGCCGGTTCCCGACCCCCCAGAAAGGGTAAGGGCTGAGGGAGAAGGGGCAGGCTGGTGCCTAGTCTCCTGTCTACCCCCACTCCCACCACCAGCCTTTTAATGCTGCCTGGCATGTGCTTCCTGGGGCTCTGGGACAGCGAGTTATAGGGCCGGGGCAGCTGTCCCTCCTCCCCCATTGGCAGCCCTGGATGCACCTTGCAGCTGCTGTCCGGCTACTGCTATTTAAAAGTGGCAAGGATTTCCTAGTTGCTGCTACCACAGCAACAGCAAAGGAGCACAGGGCCCCTTTAAGTGTCCAGGGGCCCTGGGCAATTGCCTGCCCTCCCCTGACTCCTGCCCACTGCAACCCTTTCCCATGCTTCTCACAGGCTTTTATAGAGGGATGCCTATCAAAGCATGTCAATGACACAGATTAACCAATTATAAGATCAAAAAGTACCACTGTGATCACTTAGTCTGACTTGCAGGATGGCACAGGCCATAGAGATTCCCAAAATACTTCCTAGAACATGTCTTTAGGAAAACATCCAGTAACGTATGTCTGTCAAGGACAACGAAAGGAAAGGAATGTTTCTTCAAGGTTAAGAACACAACATAGCTCATCCTGAACAACCCCATTTTAATCTCAGTTGCAGCTTTGTATTTGGCTACTTCCTTTGGTTTTAGGTATTTTGCAAGTACATGTGCCTTGGGACAGGAAATGACATGAAATTTTAAGAAATTTGATTAACTGAAAACATTTTTTTTCAGTTAAGTAGCGCTCTGCATTAGCTGCTTGCATTAAAACGATGGCAAAATATTCTGAACAGCATTCCTGCTGTCAGTTTTATACTGTTTGCTTTAAAAGCAGATAGGCCAGTTCTGGTTCCCAAGAAATAGACAGGAAAGGCAGTTTATTCTTTGGAACATACGTTAATAAGTTCCCACACCCCCAGAACTTCAGGCAGATATGAACAGTACGTGCATAAATACTATGGGCTATATTGACCCGGTATCCTTCTGAATAAGTGAATCAACATGGACTGGAGGACACAACGAGCTGAACATTTCTTAGCAGCATCTGGGTTATCAGCAAAGCAAATAAATGGCAATTAGCCAGCATAAAAGTTCAACAGATGTCTAAAATGCACTGTAGACATAATGCATCACCCAGGTTAGGGCCCAACTTCCTGTTTGGCAGGAATAATTTGTGCCTACAAATCTCCAATTTGCTCCCCAAAAAATAAGGAAGACTTTCCTAATTAATGGTTACCTCATCCCCATATGTTTAGGTTGCAGCTTCTTCTTTAAGTGGAAGATGAGGGACAGTCCTGTGTTCAGGGTGCATGTGTGGGACTCAGGAGGCTAGGGAGCACTTGCCCTGCCACAGATTTCCTGGGTGACCGTGGGCAACTCGTTTAGGCTGCTTACTGTCAGTGGTGTGATTTCCCCTACTCATGTACATATAGTTATGCTAGATTTCACTGAATTAGACAAGCATAAATAGCAGCGTTGCCCAAGCAGCAGCCTGGCTCAGCCATGAAGAGTACAATCCCTCATGAATCTGATGGGAAGGTGCACAGAACAGCTAAACCTTGCTGCTGCTACACTGCTGTTCATACTAAGGCTAGCTCAGTGGGAGCTAGTGCGAGTATGTCTACATGAGCAGGGGAGCCTTTGTGTCCTTGTGCCCCAGTGGCTCATTTATAAAATGGAGGAAACAATATTTCCCTATCACACAGGAGCATTACAAGGATAAACACGTTCCAAACTGTGAGGCTATCAAATATTTTGCTAAGAAGGAGGCCATCAGTATGAAAGACAGGTATTTAGAGCGCATGCTTATTTGCAGGCAGGGCAGTTGCAGAAACCCATCGGAGTAAGTAGCATTAGCACCACCCCTGTTTGGCCAGGGGTAATAAGAACAACCATCAGCCTCCGGCTAACCTAAATAAAAATGCCTGCATGATGCTCCAAAGCTCATTTCTACTCTGGTCCACCATCACAAAGGGCAGCTAATACCAGAGGAAGAGGCCCTCAGAAAAAGAAAGCCCTGCTACCAGTTGTAGGATAAGGTCAGCTTGCTCAGAGTTAGCTGCTGCAATGAGCATCGATGGCTCATGCAGCTTTGAAGATGGCGCTTAACACTGACTTGCACCCAGCTAAGAACAAAAAGCTGGTGAAACATGTTCCTAGCAGCATCCCCAATGCAGCTTCCGAGCGCACTGCAAGCATAGCCCGAAAAGTATAGCATTGCACTGGAATGCCCTGGAGATGACAAAAGCATGAATGGCCATTGTTTTGTCTGCCTCGGGCATTATTTGTTGCTGCTGGAAGGCACTGCCCACTACCGTCATGTGGTGCAGTAGTTCCAATAAGGCAGAGGTTGCAATCACTGCTGGCTGCTGAATTCACATGGGAGCAAACTCTGTCCAGCGTAACAAAGGGGAAAATGGGCAACGGGAGAATCCAGGAGCAAGTGCCTATTTAAATGCCTGCTTGGAGTGCTCTACACAGCATCATTGCATCAGGGTTTGTTTTGTTGCTCATCACTGGTGATAATGCCCTCATTCTACACCACTGGGCAGGAATATAGTCAATGGTTGCCCTCCCTTCACCCTTACCTTTGGGAATAAATCCAGTCTTAATTTCCACCCCCCGCCCCCACCGAAGGAGGCCCTAAAGCCCAGGTGTATTTCTAGGGTGCAGAAGCAAGAGGAGAATCTATGCAGAGAGAGTGGCAGCAGATACATAAATGTGCCTGTTTTTAATTCAATTGTAAGTTCTTCAGAGACACAAAAAACAGCAACACCATTCGCTGTATCGCTGCAAATGAACAACAGCAACCACAAAAGTGCTGTGTGTGGTGTTGCTCTGTGCCTAAATGTGGAGGAGTGGAATGTTCTGCCTTTCTCTATGACAGAGGGAGTTTCATAATGTGATTGGTGGAGGAGGGTGCGGCCATGACTGGCTAAGGATAAGCCCATGGTTGGTTCTCTTCTTTGACAAAAAAGTGGCACTGCCTCCACCATTTCTTGTCCTTCTTGTGAGACTTGATCCAACTGCCATTGATCCCAAAGGAATGCTGATGTATTAGCTCTGCCTATGAGGTTTGAAACATCTTTATCTCACAGACTGCTTCCGACTAAACAGTATTAAATCTCCAAGTGGCATTTTTACCTGATGCTCTGCAATGAACATCCAATGGCTCACAAACACATATGAAGTTCACCACTCCAAGTGATTTGAGTTGCTGGGGTTGAAAGAATTATTCTTTAATTGCCTGGCTTCATCCAGCCCATTTGGAAAGTTAATGTTTTTTCAATTAACTCTCCCACTGGGACTCATCTACTTCCACAGCACCAGCACAGCTAGGCTACACTGATTAATTACCAGTACTTGCACTTCTACCTCAGAAGATCTCAGTAAGATGTCCAATAACTTCAAAGCGCTTTTAAAAAAATTGAAAAAAAATAAAGTCTGAGGATAACAAGCCTCCAGCATTTAAGAACTGAGTGTTTGTACAGTTCAGACCTGCAAATAAATCCCAGTTCATATTCCAAAGCCACATAGGTAATCACAGTTCATCAAACAGAGAATAGGAATGTAGGAGTTAAATTACACTTTCATTCTGGAGAGGTAATCGAGCTGCCAGATTTACAATCCTCCATTTGTACCATGTGCATCTTAAATATCAAGTGGGTAACACAAGGAAGAAAGCCATCTTTACAATTCTACCGCTCACAGAAGAAATTAAGCCCAGTATTTTCATGATATTATGCAGCCTGCAGTGCTGACCACAGAAAGGATGGAAGATAATTTCAATGATATACCCAACTGTAGCCAAACTCCCCTCTCCGATTATTGAAAAGAACTCTGAAAGTTCATTTCAGTCTGAATTTTTGGAGGCTGAGCCTTTGGTGACAAATTTAATTGCAGAGTAATTTCCACATTGTGAGTCTTTATGCATAAGCATGTTCCCCCTTTAAACTTGTTCTGCTTTTCATATACTCATGAGGCAGAGCCAGTTTTGCCTAAAGATTTCAAGTTGTTCTTCATGTTTAGAGCAATAAGAACTGCCACATAAGCCTACTTTTGTATTTTTGGGATTCTTCGGTTATCCTGTAAATTTTCCTCCAAACACTGAAAACTGTGAAAAAGCTACACAGTTGTAAAACTCTATTTTCTCACTAGAGAGATTTTAAGTCTTTGCCCACGAAAGCTTATGCTCATACGTTTCTGTTCGTCTGTAAGGTGCCTCATTGCTTTTGCAGATCCAGACTAACATAGCTACCCCTCTGATACTTGACAGACATCATCGACTCTGGAATGGCTAGTGCAGCATGAACAAAATTTACATGCACAGTTCGTAACAACTCGTTTATTTTACTTTATGTTTAATTTGTTCTGAACTTGTTCCATAGCTCAGCTTCCTTGCTGTCTCACAGCTGACCGGGGCCTCTCGCCAAGAGCTAACTGGGCCCATGCCATGGAGCACTGCCCTCCGGCACACTGCTCTGTGGCCTCTCAGGTCTGCAAATGCATTCTGTGCAGCACACCCTTGAGTTCAATGCATCACGTGGACTACATTGGTTCAAAACATGTCCCCCTTTCACAGGAACAACTCTATAGTTGTCTGAGTTCACTCTTCCTCAGAGTCCATAAAACAGAGCCTTAGTCAGCTTTCACGCCCCTGTTCAGAAGGGCCTCCCCAGAGGGCTTGGGCACTCAGTCTCTCTTAAGTGAGGGTTGCAACGTTAGCCAGCTACAGGGCCTTAGCCAGTTTCTCCTTCTGCTAGCTTAGGGGTCAGCAACCTTTCCAAGACAGCACACTGAAATCTGACCTTTTGACCTCCATGTACAGTGTGAGTGCCTGTGAGCCTTTTAAAGTCACTAATCGTCCTACTTACAACAGCTTCATGAATAAATCAATTAAGGTGCAGAGCTTTACCATTTAAGTGGTGGTTGGTAGCATTACCTGGTCTTTTGTTAATCCACAGGCTGCCCGGCTTTGAGCAAGCTTCTGGCTGCAGGGGGGAGAAGAGGGGAGGCTGAGCTCCCACCTCATGTGCTGATGAAAATCGGCTCACGTGCCACTCTTGGGACCCATGCCGGAAGTTGCTGACCCCTGAGCTAGCCTCTTTTCCCTGCCATTAGTCCTCAAATGCCTTGACAGACTGCCCTTGCTGGTGGGGTCTGACCTTTTGTGAGGAGAAAGAGGCAGGTGTTGATGCTAGTCCCCTTCTTCCAGCTCCTCCTCAGATGGTGGAGTGAAAGGGGATTCTTGTCCAGCCCATTCTGCAAGGCTTCAGGCCTCACATCCTTAAAGAAACAGTAACCTGTTTGCTTCCAAAACATTTTTTCCCAGGACCACTTCCTATAGACCTGCACCTCTTATTTAAAGAAAGAAAAGAATGAAAGAAAACTTAAAGGGCTAAACTAGGGCATGAAACTGTAGATGCTGTATCCTGACCAGTGATAGTTCAACTGTGGAATACGTTCTTTTCTTGCTACGTAATTATAAAACTGACCCACTAGCTATCCTCTCTTCCTTATGCGTCCACAAGCTACTCAACATGCAAGTGAAGTGTACTCAACATGCAAGTGTAGTGCTCTGACTATCTGATGAACTGATAAACAGCCCAGTTTTTTAACAGCATGAGAATGAAGTGGAACCATTGAAGTGAGTTGTCACTGAGATAAGGAAGGTTTCTGACATATGAGTCTTCATACATGGGATAAGGAAAATAAAAAGCGTATGTTGATATTGGCCCTGCCTGCCGCTTACACTGTAGGTTTGCTTTCTGTCATAACAAGCCAAAGCCATATTAGTTTCCACTGCCCCTTCTTCATTATGACAATGCCTAGACTGTGTCAAGGAATCACTCAAAGCGTGATCATCAGTCTGCTCCAAGGCCTGAGTTTCAATACAGTGCACAGGTACAAAAATGAGCCATGGATATCCACATCCTCATACCTGCAGATATGAAGAGATGTTCATGGATTTGCAGGGCCCTACAGATTAACAGCTGAATAAATGGCACACATGTATGAATGGTGGGATTGGTGATGGCCACAGCCTTAGATCAGTGCCTAACATATGGATAAAACAAGTACAGATAACTCAAGTGTATATCCATAAATAAGGGTCCCATTCTTTAAAAGAGGAGTATTGTATTCAGGCAATAGCATCCTCAAAAGAGGCCCAGGAGGGACCTAAAAGACCAAGACTGCAAGAGTTCCACTTTGTACACACA
Source organism: Carettochelys insculpta (assembly GCF_033958435.1). NCBI lineage: Eukaryota > Metazoa > Chordata > Testudines > Carettochelyidae > Carettochelys > Carettochelys insculpta. The sequence goes on along the minus strand of NC_134139.1, from coordinate 145,572,935 downwards.
GTACTCACATGGGAGAGAATTTAAGAACCAGCTCCTCCACTCCTATTTTAGGTCTCTGTATTCTGCTGGCATTCATACACCATTAGCGACATTCTTCCCCTTCTAACTCCAGCTACTGTCTTTCACACAGTCAGAGTTCACCTTGACATTTACATAAAAAGGAGCACACATCAACTGAAGCCTGTCCAATATAGATATTGTAACATGCGGCATATTAAAACCACACTAAAGCTCTCCTGTGGTATCTCTCTCAAGACAGACCATCTTTTATTCATACCAATAAACAACAGCTGCATAGCTGCCCCAGTATAACAATAGTATACCGATTATCCATGAGCACATCAGCCTCTTTGGAACCACCACTGGACTCTAACTGTGGTTGCAGCATGCTTGTCTGTATCACTCATGTTTTAAGTACCCATGTATATGCTGTAGCAATACCTGGTAAATCTGTCCTGGCCAGTGGAGGCTATAGGCAATTCGAGCACGAGGCCTGAAGGTATGGGGCCAAAGGCAACTTCCTTGTCCTAAGGCCAGGCCTGGAAAGAATGTCAGGAATAACTGTGCCTGATTCCTGGGGAGTGCAGGGAAGTTTCACCTGTTAAAGGACATGACATTCACTCCTTCCCACCTGTGCCCAGCTAGCCCTTAGGGTTTGTGATGAAGGGGCAGGGCCTCACCCCAACCTGATATGTCTGGGAAAGCTGCTGCTCTGACCTGCCCTATACCTGCCCCCGCCAGCCATAAGGCCCAGTTCTGCCACTCTCACTCATGTGGGGCATTACCTTGTCCTGCGAGCTTCCCCACTGAAATCAAAGAGGTTTACTCCTGTGTCATCTACAATGGATGCTCAAAGCCCAACCCATTTGCCCAGGCCTCCTTCCTCGTTATGTGCTTTCATAGGTCATGCAACAATCTGCCCTTCAGTGAATGATTGCACCCTTGAAACCCATCTCTTTTCTGTGTATAGCTCCTCAGACGCTGTGCTTCCTGGTAGCACAAATGAACAGCTCAGTGAAATAGCCAGGAACAAGGGTTACAAACATCTACTTCTATAAAACCATAAAGACCCAGACTAACCTCAACCCAGAGATATAGTGAAACAAACCGCCCTGAGTTGCAGAACTGCAAGCTATGACTCTGACAGGCAGAAAAGCCTGTCTTGCCTCACAGTAATTTATGATGAAAACACTGTAAACTTTAAAGTTCAGGCCTAGCCTCCATTTGTGCAGGACTGTACTACACATGCCACGTGAATGGCCCATACAGGGGAGGGCAAAGGGGGCAACCAGCCCAAGGCCCAGCAATACAAAAAGGCCCAGAGCTCCTGGCCGCCACCGCAGTATCAGTGTCAGTGGTGGCTGGAGCCCCAGGCCCGTTAAAGAGCAGTGCCGTGTGCTCCCGAAAGCACTGAGGGGTGGGGCGGTTCACCACAGCCCAGACGGTGCTGAGGGTGGGCTGCCCCTCTGCTCAAGGCCCTGCCCCTTCCAGGTGCACAGAGCAGGGCACTCCCTGACCATGTTGTCCAGGGGCCAGGGAGGCTGTTGGCCCTGCTGATCTCAAGCAAACCCAATTGTTGCCACATCCAGGATCTTAGGATAAATATTGTCATATGACTCTCCCCCCAGCCCGTGCTGGGTGGGAGATCAACTCTTTCCATTGTACTGCCCTGGCCAGCTGGAGGAGAATGACAAGTGAGAGCAGGGCTAAGACTCAGAAGCATCATCCACGCAGGGGCAGGTGGTAGGTGAACCCCCTGCTCGGGGAAGCTAGGTCTCTGCCACACTCTCCTGAACAAACCCCACCCTTCTCACCCCCACCCCATACCTTCCAGCTGGACCCACAGCAGCCCTGAGCTCTTCTCAAACCAGACCCCAAGCAGAGCCCCCACCCAGGAGTCTCAGGACAGTGCATGGATGGGACCACAGCCTCAGTGTGGGGAGGTTTAACATCCCTTGCCCTATTATGCCTGCTGCCCATGGCCTTAACCCCCACTTAGACCTCAGACAAAAAAAAATCACATAGTTCCAGTCTAAGACTAAGAAAAGCAATCAAGAAAGGAAATGCCTTTGAGGTATAGCATACACAATACCAAATGGCAATGTTTCCTTTCACCTACCCACTACACGCTCAGAGTATTAGGTAGCGGTACAAATTAGAAGCTTTCCTCATTAATCTCCTCACAATTACCACTCCTTTGACATGTGGGTCCCTTGGCTAACAAAACCATCCTTAATCCCAAGCAAAGAAGTGAGAGGCGTTTTCAGCAAAGTCAGATGTGTAGAACGTACTACATAACGTAGGGACCCATCCATTCTAATAAGAACTCCAGAAGAGACAGTGACAGGAGAAGGCAGCGGCTTTGGGCCCGTGCAAAGATGAGGACTGTGTGCTCTACGTGCCAGTCAAGCAGCACAAGCAATAAAGGGTAATCTGGATGGAGCAGGAATTGGGGGCGGGGAGGGATCTGGGAGCACTGGCAAGGGAAGATGTAGTGGCTGGGCGCTCAGGGCCTACAGATGGTATGAGGGTTTCCTTAAGAAGGGGAGAGGAAATGAGAGGCTAGCGTATGGCCAGGCTGGGCACCACCTGTGACCGCTAACTTGCCTCTGGTGTTGCTTTGTCCTCACACTACCCTCTTGGTTTATTTGCTTGTCATGTATCGTCTACATATCCCTTGCTGTTATGGGTTTGTATAGCACCTAACGCAATAGAGTATCATTAGCTGTTCCTGTAGTTACAAGCGTGGGAAATATGGGTGCTGCCATACCCACTCCTTGAAGTTGTTTCCATCATATATGCCAATATAATTCTGAGAGCACGCTGGGTACTTATTATTACCATCACTACTGAACTCCCGGCTCCTCAATTTGTAGTGCTAAGTAGTTTTGACCTATGAAGACTAAACAGACAGAAGGATGTCGTCTTAATCCTCTCCCACACTCTAATGATGGTCTTCGAAACAGTTAGAGAGTTCCCTAGAAATTCTTTCTTTTGTTAAGTATCAGAGAGGCAACCATGTTAGTCTGTATCTGTGAAAACAGCAAGAAGTCCTCTGGCCCCTTATAGACTAGCAGATATTTTGGAGCATAATCTTTTGTGGGCAAAGACCTGCTTCGTCAGATGCACAAGTGGGGGTTCCAGGGGAGAGTCTAAATGTACAGGCTCATGAAAAGGAGGGAGTCCCAGTCAAGAGGAAGGCCAGAGTTGACAAGGTCAATGCAGTCAGGGGGAATGTGGCCCATTATCAGGCGCTAATGTGGAGGTGTGAACGTCAAGAGAGGAGAAACTGCTTTTGTAATTGGGCTCTGTTCAATCCTTGGTTGACGGATTCTTCTCTCAGGAAGCAAATGTCTTCTTTTTTTTATGCTAATGCTGCTAACCCCTATCAGTTATCACATGTGGTTAATGTTTTCTCAGTACTCAAGCTTGCTATAGGAAATGGATCCCACCCTGCACTTGTGTCAAAACCCAGAACTCAAATGTGAACAGTCTGGTGTTCAAAGCCAAAAACAATGCAGCAATGATTCTTTATCCTTCTATATGAAAGAAAATGAATGCTACACATTATGTTCCTGGCTAGCTTCAGAAATGAGAAGCTTGTTGAAAGCCAAGGTCAGAACATTCATCGTCATCATCATCATCACCTAATTTCATTCTTTCTGTTCTTTGTTCTGCAGAATCATTACGTATAGGAGCATTTCCAAGACTATCTGCTTCATCATGTTTTTTTCTCAGTGTAAAACTCCTAAGAAAACCGTAAGATGCAATGTGTCTCCACAGTTTGTACTAGATTTTTCTGTGTTGCCAGAGAAAAGGATAATTAACCTTCCATCCCATCTAATATCCTGGTGATTAATTAAATTCATTGTGCCATCTATCCTAGAACATCTTGATTAATCTAGTGTATCTGTCTATACCCACAGGGTTACTTTTTGCCGTCATTTATACTCTGGCCAACCCAGTAAAGTCAGTGGGTTTGCATGTGGTATAACTGAGGTCAGATGTATGCCTTTAGTCATTTAATCCACTGTGTAATCTGTTTGCCAAGATGCCTTTTTGTTGAAGAAATAAATGGTCTTTGATTTCCAAATTGATATCCAAAAGGCCCATAAACGTGAAGTGCTTCCAATCCATTATCACTTAAGAGACAGAAAACAAAATGAAGATCAAACTGTGCACTTGTATCTTTTTCTTCCTCTCCAGAAAGCAGCTAGGTGGATGAGGCTGAAGCACTGAAGAGAAAGAGCATGCTTTACAGTGTGAGGAAATGCATCGTGTATGCATGCCAAACAATTCATCTGCAATCACAGATAGACAATGCACCTTGGAAACACAAACAACAAATACATATTTGAAACAGGAATGTAACATCACTGAAGATACACTATGTAGTCATTTAGTATTACAAATAAAAGCTCTAGACTACAGACTGTGATAGTACAGCTATTCTTTTACAAGAGCAGTGTACGCACCACCACAAAAAGAAAAAAGACACTAAACTATCCACAAAGCTTAACCACCAAATTGCCTAAGTAACTGTCTTTCATTTTAAAGTCTTCAATTTGCTGGACACAAAGGAAGTGGCAAACCAGACAATGACTGAAATCTATCATCTGTCACCACAGAATGAGTTGATACATGGACACAGTGAAAACAAAAAGCAGTAAAAGGGAAGTAAGCAGGAGGTGGTGGCTCTAACTCCCCTGCAGATTATGAGAAAATGGTGATCTTACTGCATGGGAAGCCAACAGAGAAAATGGCACCTTACCCTATGTCCAAAGCACAATGCAGATGATACATAACAGTGTCAAAATGAATTACTATTTATGTTCTTTGGAGACAATAGGATCACATCCCAATGTGCCATACTGAATAGATGCTATTTTTGGTTTTCATGGATTTCAGTCACTAGAAACTGGTGCCACATGCTTGCAAAACATGACCCTAATAATGCTAGCTGAGAAGACAGCCCATAGCAAATAAAAACAAAAAAGCAGTCAAGCAGCACTTTAAAGACTAACAAAATAATGTATTAGGTGAGCTTTCGTGGGACAGACCCACTTCTTCAGACCACAGCCAGACCAGAACAGACTCAATATTTAAGACACAGAGAACCAAAACCAGTAAGCAAGGAGGACAAATCAGAAAAAAATGATCAAGGTGAGCAAATCAGAGAGTAGAGGGGTAGAACTGGGCGGGAAGGTCAAGAATTAGATTAAGCCAAGTATGCAAACGAGCCCCTATAGTGACTCAGAAAATTCCCATCCTGGTTCAAACCACGTGTTAATGTGCCAAATTTGAATATAAAAGACAGCTCGGCTGTCTCCCTTTCAAGAGTGGTGTGAAAATTTTTCTTCAGTAAAACGCAAACTCTTCATTCGTTAACAGAATGGCCCACTCCAGCAAAATGTTGACTAACCAGTTTTTGGATCTGGAGTGTTTTTATGTCTGTTTTGTGCCCATTAACTCTTTGTCCAAGGGAGTCTGAGACTAGCACAGCTCCCTTTCTGTTACTACATAGCAAATAAGAATGCACACTGCTTCACATCACCTGAGAAGATATTACATTGCACATCCACATAGACAACTGTCTAACATGCTGACTGATGATATCTCATTGTTTCCCTTCTGTCAGCATCCTTCCTTTGTCTCTTGTCTGATGCTTACATTATAAGATCTCTAGGGCACAGTGAGGTCCTAGAGATCCATAACTCGGGGTTCTAAAGCCCTGTGGTAACATGGATGATTCAGGAGCAACAACATAGGAATCCCATCTAGGAATGGCTGATTGCGCCATCAGAGGAGCTATCACCTACCAGCTAATCAAATATTATATGTACACTACTTCCTGATTTCATGTGGAATGTGGCTATAGACTCAACATAACAAAGCTCCACTGGGTCCTGAACATAAACCACATTGCAGGTCCTTACAGAACTAGTAATGCTCTTAAGTTTGCCATTGTTAATGGTGAGGCTTCAGTTGACAGCCATAGGAGTGACACTATAAAACCTACTGATCAGTTTTCCCCAAGTTATTTTCAATCCACATTGCCTCAGATATCTGCTACATAGGCCCCAGAACTCTTCCCTAAGACGATGACTATAAGCCACATGTGGCTGAATAACCAGGATGCAGGAAAAAGTTTCCTCTTCATTTGCTCTAATATTTACTAGGGCATTGAGTTTGAAGAAAGGGATTGAAAGACTGTTAAGTATTTAGGTCCCTAAACCAGAATCCTACCGCACTGCATTACAAAATTACTAATAATTTTTTGATCCTGCTTTTTTCTGGTGACTGATATTGTGAACAAATGGTCATCGCTAATATGTGAAATAATTACTCCTGATCTGTCATGGAAACAAGCAAATATTTTCAGGGCATTGCCAGAACTTCTGGAAATTTGGTAAATACTATATGAGGCATGGCAGAGCTATGCAGCTTTCTCCCTATTAAATAGTTGTCTTCTAACTGTGTAAACCTTCTTTAGTTACATAAATATGCCTGAAGCCTGCAGGTTTTTCATTTTCTATGGCACCCTAGCAGTAGCAATTGCTTCTGTTCTTGCATTCTGTAATCTCCAGGAAGCAGCCAGGACTTTTCTCTCTCACTAAACAGGACCCTATTTCCTTTCTTTGAGCTGTAGGCTTTCATCATCAAAACCTTCCTGAATGAAACAAGATTAAGTTAAATGGCCCAGAAAAGCAGAACTGCAAGACATAGCTTTGAGTAACCACCAATTTACAAAGCATAGGAGTTAATTTTCAGCATCATTTGATTTCTAATTAGTAAATCCCCCTGAAGATAAAATGCTGAAGATTTATCTGACGAGCAACACATTCAGCCCTCTTTTCTGCATAACATCTCTCTTATACACATCCAGATGTAGTCCTAGCATTACCATGCACAAATACACTGAAGCCAATGTACTAGAAATAAGTAGTTTCAGAAATTTGAATCACACTTTTAAAGTTTAAGTTTCAATTCCAGCATGAAAGCGTTTGTGAACTCCAGATAGTTCAGAAGGCCCCCAAAAGAAGTTTCTCCAATGTACAACACATTCTTCCTGAGGGCCTCCAATTTCTCTGCAACAGACATCTTTGAATACAGGACTTGCTCTATTGGCTCAAGCCAAAGGTCCACCTAACCCAGGATCCTATCTTCCGACAGCGACCAGTGCCAGATGGCCCAGAGTGAGTGAACAGAAATGGTAATTATCAAATGATCCATTCCCTGTTGCTCATTCCCAGCTTCTGGCAAACAGAGGCTAAGGCAGGGGTGGCCAACCTTTTTTTCATCAGGGGCCACATGGCAATTTTTTACATGTTCTGGGGGCTGAACACAAAATAGCCCCAAACCTACCCCTCCACCTCCAGGTTTAACCCCTCAGTCCCAAACTTGCTTCCTCACCCCAAGGCTTAATCCCTATCAGCCCCAAACCCAGGATTAACCTACCTCAGAGGACAAGGTCTGCATGCTGCTGCTGCTGTACCCTGCTGCTCCTTCACTGTGGCCATTGCCTCCTCCTCAGCCCATTGCATGGCTCCCCTCAGCTTTCCTACTCCCTTCCCCCACCTGCAGTGCAAGCAGCTCCCTGCCCCACCACACAGAAAAAAAAGAACTCAATTTTATTGGTTTAATGGCTAGATTCCTCCTGCTGGCCACTAAACCAATTAAATCGAGTTCCATTATTTCAGCATGGCAGGGCAGGGAGCCAGAGGAGAAGTCAGCAGCAGCAGCATCCAGAGCCACAAATGGCTCCTTAAAGAGCCACATACTGCTCTGGAACTGGAGGCTGCCAACCCCATGCTCAACAGTTGACTATCAAAATGGCGCCACTGTTTCCTTTGTGGCTGGATGCAAAGGCTCTGCAGGCCACATTTTGGCCCATGGGCCACATATTGGCCACCCCCGGACTAGGGGCTAGGGACACCACCCCTGCCCATCCTGGCTAATAGCCATTGATGGACCTATCTTCTATGAACATACCAAGTTCTTTTTTAAATTAAACTTCAATTAAACTGAAGTGAACTAAGGCCACTTGATTTGTAAATGAGAGCAACTACACAAGGTTTAATGGGCTTTGAATACTACACTTTAATCCCACATCTTTAGTTAATTCACTTTACTTTTTCTTAGAAGCTAGTAACTTAATCAGGCCTTTATTCTGATTCCTTATCATTTAAAAATGGGTGAAAGGGAGGGAGAGTTATTGCATGTTTTGTTTTGAATTGTGTTCTAGGCCAGCAGAATTCAAAATTCGCCACACTTGTGGTTGTCATCTTTCCATACTTACCACATTATATTATACAAAATAATTATATAGAATATAATAACAATAAAAATAATTATACATTACATTATACAAAACTTTATAGAGCCAGTCACTCTCAGCACCACTACTCTAAATAAATGCCCTCTTCCTCCCCCAGATCCAGGCACCCCAGCCCCCCACTCGCTCAAACTGAATGCTCTCCTCCAGGCACCCCAGTCCCTTCCCCATTCTAATTCAATGCTCACAACTCACCAGAGCCACCAGAGCCGCCACCAGGGCCAATCCCACTGCTGCCACACATTTCTCCCACAAAGTGGTGAAGCAGATGTGCAGAGTAGGTGGGCTGCGCTCCCCCCGTGCAGCTTGCAGGAAGAGATGCATTTAGTATCCAAGAGCCACATGCATTTCAAGAAACACAGGTTGGCAACCCCCATATTTGCCACAACGCATAGTCCTATTCACCACATGTGGCAAGTGGTGAACCTATTAGGCACCCCCGTTCTAGGCAGTTTTGAAGATGGTTGCTCACAGTGGCTGAGAGTGAGATTTGCATCAAGAGTCCTCAGGTCTCAAACTTCCTGCTTCAGTTTGCGTTTTCCACCTGGAATTGATCTTCATGCCTATAGAGAGGGAGGGGGAACAACGCTGTGCTACTGCACAAAGTAGATCTTGCTCAACAATTAATGTTTTGTACAGGATCTCCTCCTCTTGTAGAAAAGGGCTGCAGGGCTGTCATGAGAGGCTCCTGGATCTGGCAGAGCCCAGCTCACAAATAGAAGACACTGCTAGGGGAAGAGATCTGGAGGGTCTTGGGCAGCTGCAGTTGTTGCATGTCCTGACAGCAGGTGGCGATATGCAGGAAACTCCACACTCCAAGCTGTTTCTCCCTCTAGATCCCTGAGCTCCCTGAGGATCGGGGCTACATGTAAATGTCTGGGCTTGTGGGGATGGACTGGGTGCAGCTGAGCTCTGGGGGAAGAGTGGGGTGAGATGAATGGGTTGGGGGAAGTCATAGCTATGCCTAGGGAGAAGAGATGTTAATGTCTGGGGATGGGGAGGGTGCCCTGGATATGTGCTTTGGGAAGGTATGAGAGAAATAGTAATTTAATTGTCATAGGGGGGTTCTTTAAATCTCTACTCCGGGGGCAATTATTTTTGCATCTATATTGTTACATAGCTGCTGTCAAGTATTCTGAAGTAAATCGTCATAATTGAAACCATTGTGATTATTTAGTGTTATTTTGATGAATAAAATATTAATTTTTTAAAAAAATATTGTGTGCAGAATTTTTAATTTTTGACACCAGATTCCCCCACAAGTATTAAGTTCAGAACGTTATTCAAACTCTAGGAGCTACACAGGTACCTCAAAGTGAAAAGCTTTTTTAAAAAACTACACTCTTGGGGTTATTTTATTTTATTTTTCTTAGTTCTGGGACACTGAAATCATTCTTGTTGCATTTCCATCTGCTACTACCACAAGCACTGTCTGAAACTATCTTTAGCATAACGGACATTAACAACTTAACATTACCAGTACAAAACCAGTAACAGCGACATTGATAAAACAAGGGCCAACACAAGCTTTGAGCAGTTAATATAGGCATATGTCCAAGTCAGTAATTAAGTACCACTGGGACACAAGGGCTAAGCACCCCTCACTCTGCTGGTAGTCAATGGGAGCTGCAGACACAATCAAAACCACTAATTTAGGGCTCCAAGATGCTGGGAGAGCCTGATTTAATCAAGGTAAAGCAACATAGTCTGGAATCTCTAGTTTTCAATGTGAGCACACTCCATATGGAAGATAGGGGGCCCACACATTCTGCCCAACTCACACCAGTGTTTGGATCATGTTTCCATTTTGGCCTCTTTGTTCTTTGCATTTCTACATCTAAAAATTCAGTGAAGTCATTTAACATTGTCACTGAGGCATTGGACTCTTAAGCTTTGATTGATTTGCCAAAGAGGAAAGAAAACTATCTTCCTTTCTGTCTGTATACTTTTTCCCCCTCACACTTATAAATAGATAATTCTTTGTCTCTGACTTTGGCTTGCAAAGACTCCTCCACCCTAAGTTTCAGGAGCAGCCATCTCAGTCTTTCTGGTTTTGCATTTTCTGCAAGAATGTAATTTGCTTAAAAAATAAATCTTCCCCTTCGTATCAAAATCCCTCCAGCCACTTCTAATTTTAGCTTTCCTGAACAAACACGATCCTGTAATTAAAACATGGACGTAGGAGGATATTATAGAGCATCCTAGCTCCAGTCAACATTCTTGTTTAATTCCAGAACCTTGTGTCTGAGAATTTGGTAAACTGACTGATTGTGTCAAAACATCAGGACTACGTAAGCAAAGTGAGAGACATCAGCAAAACAGCCCCTTTAGGGTTTGGAATAATTCCCTCTCTATAGCTTGCCCGGGCTTTTAATCCTTAATCCCCTTAATGTATCCAGAGCCTCCAACGCAAAAGTGGACCTCTTCCTTAGGACTCTCTGGGTCAGATTCACAGCAACTGAAGATAAATGTAGCTCTGTTGACTTCAGTGGAGCTACGCTGACTTTCGCCACCTGAGAATGAGACCCCATGTTTCATTGATCTTTCTTCTAACAAGAAAAGCTGATGTATTTCTCTCCATCATTCACACCTAGTAGATACCAGACCAGGGCGGAGTGCCAAAATTTGACCTTTTGTATGGTCTGAGTGTCAGTGATACTTTTTAAAGGGTTAATAGTCCAACTTACAACAGCTTCATTAATAAATACACTAAGATGCAGAGCTTTACCTTTTAGGTGGTGGTTGGTAGCTTTTAGCTGGTCTTTGTTAAGCCCAGGCAGCACGGCTTTGAGCAAGCCTCCAGCTGTATGGGGAGAAGGGCAGGGCTGATCTCCTACTTCGTGTAGCAATGAAAATCAGCTTGCGTGCCACTCTCGGCACCCGTGCCAGGGTGGTGACCCCTGTACTAGACAACAATGCCAAGTATTATTGCTTCCCCCCGCCCAAAGGCCAGACATGTAGTTTCCTTCCACAGCTCGTCTACTTCCTACTAGCCAGAGAATGAAGGCTTGGAGGGGTGGGCACTGTCCCAGACAGCAGAACTATGTCAGACCGGGGGGGGGGGGGGGGGGCTGCTTATAACACAGGGTTTTGTGTCATTAGAAAAGGCTGTTGACATGAAAGTTGAAGCAAAAGGGGTTTTTTACATTGCACACATATGAAGACTTGTGACAGAGGCTGTACTGGTTTCACAATGATCTAAGAATCTCTGTTAAAGATTTTCAAATTACAGTGCAAAATATGTAACAAGCACTGCATGTGCCCGGGAGCAAGGGGTCACTGGGGATGTAAACATTCAAAGGACTGAATCATAGAAGAGTAGGACTGGAAGGGACCTCGAGAGGCCATTGAGTCCAGCCCCCTGAGCTACTGAAGGGTTAGTAAGGAAAGGAAGTCAGATATTATAAAGCTCTATTATCCACAGGTCAACACAGAAATATACATATATCTCATACAGCTGGAAGGGACTGTGAGAGGTCATTGAGTCCAGTCCCCTGTGCTCACATCAGGACCTATCACCCTCACTTTTTCTTTTTTAAGAAGAGCTAAACTGCCCCGGAACCTTGCCATGACCTCTTAAGGGCTGAACTCATAACCACAGGTTTACAAAACTGGCATTCTAACCACCAAGCTACCACTGTACAGTTGAAGCCTTCCCCTTACCCTAGGAAGAGTGAGGAAGAGACAGCTGCCAGGCACATGCTACAAGGGTTTGTTTTTATTTCCCCTCCCGTTTTTGCCCTTGCAATACAATAAGTAGGCTGGGTCTACACTTGCCCCGGCTTCAAAGGGGGCATGGTAATCAGAGTGATGGGAGATTACTAATAAAGTGCTGCGATGCATGTGCTGCACTTCATTAGGCTAATTCTCCCCTGCGGCAACTTCCAAGTGTCAAATTTGGAAGCATCGGCATGCCGTGTAGATGTGGACACTTCGAAGTGCCTTTACTCCCCACAGCTACACGGCATGCGGCACTTTGAAGTTTGACACTTTGAAGTTGCCACAGGGGAGACTTTGACCAATGAAGTGCTGCATATTCACCGCAGCGCTTCATTAGTAATCGCCCATCACCCTGATTACCACACCCCCTTCAAAGCTGGGGGCAAGTGTAGACAAGACCGTAGAGACCTGTGCACTGTTGTCTGGGAGTTTAAATCTCTGCCTGGTCTGAGGGGTCACAAGCACTCAATCTTGGATTCATTATTTCAGGCCATGTAAGAAGTGCTGGCTCCTTACACCTGCACACAGCTCCATCTGGTGCCAGGAATGCTGCATTGAGAGGGGAAAGAACTGTGAATTAAGAAATTACTTGTATGTTTTTCTGGATCACGTGCTGGATTGAATGTGTGCTACCTTTCCGACCCCCATGGTTTCCTCTTATTGAGAGGAGACATTGATAATGAAGGAAAAAAGATATAGGAAAGGAGATTGGCTGAAAAGAAAAAGAGGAACCAAGGCACTCAAAAGGAACCCCAATGGCTCTGACCAGGTTTCTGATGAGAGTGGTCTCAGATGTCAAACAGTGGTCCAAAAGGAGTGTAATAAGGCCACTCTTCAATTTTGGTCATTTGTACTTGGTAAGTTGAATTACTTTACCTTGTACAGTGTTTTAAATGTGAGACTCCTATTTTTGTTAACTACCGTAAACTCTCAACTTCTTCGTACCTTTCTCCTCCATTGATTTTTAAGTCTGACTCACGCCTCTTACACTGTGGCACAGGTGCTGATGGGTGCTCTGTTCAATGCCCTCTGCTTCCTCCATGCAAGCGGCAGATGGGGCCTTGGAACAGAGCACAGGCAGAAGGACTACGATGCAGGCAACAGGACCCACAAAAGATTAGTCCAGCCCCACAGGTACTGGGACCCTCTAATTTTTTCAGTGGACTCTTGAGCCCATGAGCACCCAGGGAGGCAGCACCTATGCATTGTAGTACAAAGCTATCATATGGCAGCAGACACTTCCTGTTTCCACACAGTTTTGCATTAGTGACAACCTTGTGGCCCAGACAGTAAAATGGTTCTAGAAGTCCTCTCCTTGGCTTGCATTAAATGCTGATGAAGTGATGCCTTCAAGAGACATGTAAACAGCACTATTCAAAGCACACTGTCAAGGTTAGGTTTTAATTTGCTATCTCCGTTATCTCTTTGGTAGCTCTGACCTGAAGGACTCTGTGGTGAGGTATTAGTTGGATAGATCTAAAATATATTTATATGGGTCAGATTAGAGCCATCCCTTGTTCCAATGAAGAGGACTGGGAAGGGCAAAGAAAGTGACATATCAGGGCCCCCAGCCCGCTGCCCCTATGTAACATCAAACAGTACAAGGTTGACATTTCAGCTTAAAGGTTGTACCAGCAGAGTCTTCTCACCGCATGCCCGGGGAAAACGGAGACCCTTTTGCATCCCTCATGCACAATGTGCATTCCACAGTCTTCACTAAGTATGGACACCAGAACTGGCAGTCTTATCTATGACTAGCAGCAGTCTTGCCAATGCAGTGTACAAAGACACAATCACAGCTTACTTCTACTTGACAGCATTCTTTTTACCCATCTGCCAAGGCTGTTCCCCACTCTGACAGCCCAAGTGCAGAAGATGGGGGCTGTGATTATTTATGGAGTTCTTTCGCCATTTCAAAGAGTATAATGACTGAAGGAACCACAGGATCTAGCCTGACTCCTGTATACTACTGGCCATTACATTTCACCCAGCAGCCTCTATAATGAGTCCACTATAACTGGGGTTAGAGTCACCATTTCAGTCCTCAACAGACCACATTGTTTTGTGCAGCGGGCAGACAGCATAGAGACTAAGGTGCTACCAATGCCTGAGCTCCCTGCAAGGGCACGAAAGCAATTTGGTGAAATTGTGACGGATATTGCAACCACACACAGTATCTTTGGGGACTATAATATATGAAAGGTTGATGAATCCTTGTAGGTCAGGGATCGTATGCAGCTCCAGATGGGGAGCGAAGGGGAGGATTACCACAAGCTCCATAAATTAAAACTAGTGGGCCAGAATTAAGACAAGTCATGCAGATTGTAAACACCCGTGAGGAGGCATGTGTAACCTCCCACAAGCGGACCCAGACCTGGGACCTCTGGTGCTTGATGCGGGAGCCTCGATAGTTTGAGCTAAAAAGCCAATTGGCTCTCAGCTAAGGCTATAAAGGAGACTCCTTTGCTCTCCCTGTAAGGGGTCTAAGTGCCACTACATGGGACAGTGAACCACACCCTCGTAGGTGTGGGGGTTACACTTGCACACACTGGTTCAAATGGGATTCTCCAGAGGCAACGGACAAAGAAGGGGCTTTAGTGTTTAAACTGACCCTGGAGCTTCCTTCTGGCAATTACTTTAACATTCAGCATTCCAACACACCTGCCAGCCTCTGAGAAAGAATATTCTCCATGCCAACTCAGAGCACCAGTGCAGGCCACCACATGGTCCACCTCTCGCTGTAGCTACTCCCTGATGTTTTGGAAGAAGTGGGGGAAACAGAACAAACCTGGACAATTATGTACATTCTAAACAGCTGAGGCAGGAGGAACCCTTCCTGACCTTTGCAGGTTACTGGCAAAAGTTCAGAAGCATGAGATTTGTTATAATCATTCTCTTTGTGCAGAGCTATAAGTATTATGAACATATTGATGGCAGTGCAAAATTACCTGTTCTTTCCAGGGCCCATGGAAGATAGAGGGTGGGTCACAGAGTCCAAGGCCAGAAGAGAAACTTGACTATCCAGCCTCACACACACACACACACACACAATTCCAACCCAACCCACTACTAAAGACAGGACATACAATTTCACCCAACGCTAAACCAAGGTATATATTATAGGGCTTGTCTACATTAGCTCCCTACTTGTAAGGGAGCATGGTATGTAGGGGGTATTGGGAGGTTATTAATGAAGTGCTGTGGTGCATATGCAGCACTTCCTTAAGCAAATTCCCCCCGCGGCAACTTCGAAGAGTCAAGCTTCAAAGTGCTGGCTCGCGTCTAGCCACGGCTCACCCACTGGTACTTTGAGGTGCCCAGGGTACTTCTAAGTCCTTTTACTCCCCCCTTGTCCACGGTCCCCAGTGAGGCCGTCTGGGGGCCAGGAGGACTGGTAGGTACAGCTGAGATGCCTCCACCGACCAGTCTTGAGCCCCAGTGGACTACAGTCCTGGGGGCCTGGAAGGTGGCCCAGCAGGCAGCACAGTAGGTGGGGTGGCAGGTGGCGAGGCAGGCAGCGCGGCAGGGGTCGAGGCAGGTAGGGCAGCGGGGGGACATCGGGTGGAGTGGCAGGGAGGGCAGCATGGGGAGCAGTGGAGGGTGGGAGCCAGGCGACAGCCTCCCAGATTGACCCGGCAATATCCAGGAATACACCCATGAATTCCTGCCACCTGCTCAGCACCGGGTGGAGTCCTCCTGGTCGAACCTCAGTCTCTCCTCGGCCACCTCCGTCTACCGCCAGAGAGCGCCCAGGAGCTGGGGTTCCACAGGGCCATCCCCTGGGTCCGGCAGTGGCGTGTCCGTCCCACTGTCCTTGGGGGTGTCCCCGGGCGCTGGTGGTGGCTGACCTCTGGTGGGCTCTCGGGGACCACGGAGGGTGCCTGGCTGCCTGGGGCTTTGGATGGTGCAGCTACAGAGAGGGAGGGCAAGGCTGTTAGTACTGTGCTCTGGCCTGTGGCCCACTCCCCCCATTCCCCTCTTGGGTGCTGGGTCTCCATCTCCATCGGTGCTGTGATGTCCCTGTTGGTTGTCCCCATTACACGGTCCCCCTGCCCCCAGGGTTAGGGCACTGTGCTGTCCATGGATGTGGGTGCTGACGGGCGCTGATGGCTGTGCCACCATCCTGGGAACGTGCTGTAGCTGGGACGTTGTGGGTCAGGGTCCACTGGGGGTGCGAGGCTCCCAGTCATGTCTGGTGCCCCCACTCTGTGGCCTGGATGTGTGTGCCCTGTGGGGTACATACCTGATCATCCATTGCCGCGGTCGGGGGAACCCTGGTGGGCAGATGCCCAGCTGGTGCTCTGGGAGGGGAGATCTATGAGGAGACCCCCCTCATCGCTGCTGGACCCCTCCTCCACCACCCCAAGGTGGGGCTCCTCAGGCAGGCCCCAGGGTGTGGGGCTGGTCTTCAGGCCAGACTCTGGCTCCGAGGATGGCACTGAGCTCCCTGTAATAGGGGTAAGTGGTGGGGGAGGCCCCAGACCGGCTGGCCGATTCCCGGGCCTGGGCGTACCCCTGCCGCAACTCCTTCACCTTGCTCTGGACGTGATCCAGAGTGTGGGCAGGGTGACCCTGGGTGGCCAGGCCCTCAGCCAGTTGGGCGAACACTTCCACGTTCCGCCACTTGTTCCCCATCATGTGGAGCACCTCCTCTTCACCCCAGAGCCCCGGCAGGTCTCGGAGCTTGGCCTCTGACCAGGAGGAGCCCCACGTCTTTTTGGCCCCCAGTTTGGCTGCTGGGGGTGCCTGGGTCCCCTCAGGGGAGTAGCCCTGGGGGCGCTCTGAGGGCTGGCTGGATGCCATGGCGCTGGGTAGTCGGATCAGGGTCTGTAGAGGGCGTGCAGGGCTAGCGCATATGTGTGCTTCTGCCTGCACACTCTCAGCTTCCTGCCACAAGAAATCCGGGTCCGTGGTGCTTTAAAGGCTGCTGCACATGGGGACCATAGAGCCCCGCAGGGGCTGGACAGAGCGTCTCAACCCTTCAGCTGATTGCCGCCATGGAGGACCCCGCTATTTCGAAGTAGCAGGATGGGAATAGTGATTTCAACATCTCGCCGCCTAATGTCGATTTCAACGTTGAAATAGCGCACGGCGCGTGTAGATGCAAAGCGTGCTATTTTGACGTGTCGGCTACTTTGAAGTAGCCAGCTAGGGTAGACACACCCCGTAGCAGGTAACTGCTTCAATTCAAAACTCTGCCTCTCTCTTCCCATTGGTTCACCTAACTGCTT
Source organism: Carettochelys insculpta (assembly GCF_033958435.1). Taxonomy (NCBI): domain Eukaryota; kingdom Metazoa; phylum Chordata; order Testudines; family Carettochelyidae; genus Carettochelys; species Carettochelys insculpta. The sequence goes on along the minus strand of NC_134139.1, from coordinate 145,555,649 downwards.
GCCAACTGAGAAGCCACTTTCTCTGGATTTAACCCTTTACAGGCATTCATTCAAGGCACCATTAAACAGTCACATCAGACCTTTTGCTACAGTGTTGCACTGTGGGCTCATGTTGAAGTAATCATCTCTGATAGACCCCCTAGCACTACTCTAAGGCACTGCTGTCCAAGACAACTGCCCTTAGCATAGGTATAGCCTGCATTCTTCGTTCCCAGATGTACTGTCCTGTATCTGGCTGTTATCAAATGGGTCTGTAGAATTGTGATAATTTAATTAGAAGCTTCAGATCATTCTATTACAGTAATCTGCCCTACCTATTATTTACTACCCACCTATATTTGTGTCATCTGCACACTTTTCCAGCAATGTGGTTCTTTTTTACAATTGTCTAGCCATAATAAAAATATTGAATAGTGTTGCCCCTTGAACCAGCCAGGATCCTGTACAGCGCTGTGTCCTAAAGACAGGAGATGTTTGTGTGATTATGACTGCTTGCAGTAAAATCCTTGGCTGTGGCCACACTTGGCCAAAACTTTGAAATGGCTGTGCAAATGGCCATTTCGAAGATTACTAATGAGGTGCTGAACTGAATATTCAGCGCCTCATTAGCATTAGGACGTTTCCAGCTGCAGCACTTCAAAAGCACCACTTTCGACCGCTGCCGGCTCGGCACGGCTACACGGGGGTCCTTTTCTAAAGGAGCCCACACCTTTCAAAATCCCCTTATTTCCCTCCACAGCCCTTGTTAGAAAAGTCTAGAATGAAGCAAACAGTTCTGCTGACTGAGATCTTTGCTCTAGTTTTATTACAGTACATGTTATTTTGGCTTATTCCACCCGTCTGCATAATTTCCCTGCCCTGGTGAGCCTACAGTGCTTTTTATAAACTAGTGTCATGTGTCTGAGAACATATTCTCAGCCTCTCAGGTGCCAGTAGGCAAGCTGTACTAACATATTGTATGGCCACTGAAAGCCAGCATATCTTTTATATCTTTCCTCATCCTGAAAACTGGCTGACTCCTGTAGTTTCAAGAGCTTTCTCATGCCAAATGCATGTGATTGTCCGAAGTTACAAACATTGCCAAAGTTCACAGCAAAGTGGGTGAATCCATTGACTGATAGCTTGCAACTTGACAGGAACATGTTGTTCTTTGAAAGTATGGGACTAGCTCAAGTTGAGTTATTCAAGACCACCTGCTGGCGAAAGAGACCTATCATGCATGCATGAGTGACTGGTGCTTGAACCAGAACTAGCTTTACAGAGATTTATCCTTAATATCAGCCAAACAAAGTCTGATATTTCAGAAACTAAATTTATTGCTCTGGAGCAATCCAACCAGTGAGTTTAGCTACAGTAAAATCTCCAGATGGTGCAGCAATGGCAGACAAAATGTTGGGATAGAGTACAGTTCAAACAGCTTGTGAGGCATATGTATTTCATCACCCTCCATTACTTCGAAGTCATACTTTTATTATGCATCTATGTTGAACCTGGCCCTATATTTTCTCCCTCATCGGTATCCCAGAGCCATCTAAGCTGTAAGTTTTTTAGGAAGGTTCTTGGTCTGACTTTTCTGCATGGATTGGTCGATAAAGAAAAGCTGTATCTTTTTATCTCTGGACACTCATATCAATATATACCTCATTAAAACTGGTTATATAAATGTACAGAGGGAAGTTAAGATGATATAAGCCAGGTTCACACCAATATCAGTGTATAAAAATCATGCATTTAATCTGTTGCAACATGTGTAAAACAGTCCAAAAGCATCTAGCACATTGGCTTCATGCTGCCCATGAAGAGCGTGGAATGCTGGGAGAGGTTTGCAAATGTGAGCTTCACTTCTGAAAGCAGGTAAATGAGTTCATTAGTTGGTCTCTTAGGCTACAGCAACACTACAGAGGTATTTTGAAATAAGATATATTTCAAAATAGCTATTTCAAAACATCTTATTTCGAAATAACACAGCTATACACAAAATGCCCCACACATCACCTGGCTTTAATCCACTTTCTTTATTCCGGGGTCTCCACACAAACTCACGCAATAAATAAATGCAGCAAATAAACACGACTTAAAAAACAAGAAGTCCTGTGGCACCGTACAGACTAACAGATATTTGGAGAATAAACTTTCTTGGGCAAAGACCCGCTTCATCAAATGCAGCGGGTCTTTGCCCGCGAAATCTTATGCTCCAAAATATCTGTTAGTCTATAAGGTGCGACAGGACTTATTATTGATTCTGAAGATACAGACTAACTCGGCTGCCTCTCTGATACCTGTCACACATGACTTAGTTAGTTTTCCGTAAGTGGGTCTTCAGGAAGTAGTTAAATAAGGAGATGTTGCTGGCACCAGCGAGATGGCAGAAGATCCCAGTTACCATCACATGTAGAAACTAAATTAAGAAAAGGAAAATTTAGACTGAATAAAAACAGGAAAACACCAGACAGTTCCAAGGAGCAAAGCACTAGTAGAACAGGAACCTGGTCTGTATGGAGGTGATCGGTCAGTTCCATGGGACATGTATGAGCCCTAGCACTATTGGGAAAGATACGTAGAGTCCCGCCAAGGTAGTGAAGTGCAGAAAGGAGACTAGAAAGGTCCTTGAGAAAGTGATCACTGCGCTGTAGGCTAGTGCTTGGAGAGCTACTTCAACCAGCTGTGCTAAACTCTGGCCATATGAGCATTTAAATAGTTCCAAGTTATCAAACAGGAAAATTTCTCTTTGGTTTCTTCACATTCCATTGGTTAAACTCAGACACCCTTGTTCTTATGTTTGGCATAAATGAGAGACTCCCTGTGGCTCACAGAGGCTCCTTCTTACTTTATATTATTTTTTACAAATACAATTTTTTTCTAAATGGTTTGAAAAACTGTGGTCTTTGAGACAGTGCCATTGCAGTGGCTCTTTGCTAGTTAATTAGCAATTTCCATGCACAAATCTCCAATTATTTTACAAAGGCAGCTAAGCATTACTATTCTACTTTACATAAAGCATAGCTGAGGCAAAGGGAAAATGGTGTGGTTTGCTACATACTTTTCCCCTTTCCTTGATATAATTGGTGACAGGGTTTGCATTCATGAGACTCACTGAAAGAGTTATTTGTAAGGACCAGCATCAAAGGAGAGATGCTAAAGGTGAGAATGGGACCACCATGCACCTGAACTTAACTCTCATGAGGCAATGAAACCCCAAAAGGAAATGCAGTTAATGTTGGACTGGCTGGAAATTAAATGGTTTGCCATTTCCAACCTAATTTTTTTCAAAACTTTTCCTTCTCTGTGGAAAACTAATTCAACATTTAAACTTTTTGTCAGAATTTGGGACAGAAATGCCAGTTTTTGCTCAGCTCTATTTATGGAGGAAGCAAAGAGGTTTTCTTCAGAAGGAAGGTGAGAAGAAGCCATCAGAGGGATTTGGTGGTGGGGATTAGTATGGGTAAGAGGCAGGCAATGAAGGTGTTTTTAGCACTGTTCATCCCAAACAGCCTGCCTGCAGAATCTGAGGCTTAGAAAATGCAGGGAACTCTTCGGGAGCTGTATTGTGTACACACATATCACCCCAACTAATTTCTTTACAGCTAAGAACTGGGTTTACTTACTTTTTTCTGATATTTCTCTAAGTGGTACAAGCTTCAGCTTTATCCCCCATTAGGTATTTGGACGCCTGTTCTACCATGTGTTTTGGAATGTGACTAAGGCTGTGATTCTAGACATGTTCTCTTTTTCTGCTGCTTTATCACTGGCCCTGTAGTCTAATGTTTTATGGCTGAGCCTCACTTTATCAGAAAGATTTACTTGTTTCATATGGTCCTGGTTGCAATCTTATGCTCAGATACAGTTGGATAACTCTGCACTCCTGGGCGGTCTGGCTGACTGATCTAAAGGAGAAAAACGCTCTGCCTGGATCCCTTCAGAGTGCAGTCTATCAGATTAGTACATCTAGGCATAAAGTGTGAAATGCATGAAACCACTTAGCTGCCTAACCTCACATTTCGGCACCTAACGCCCATTTTTAGGCACTTGCGTTTCCCATTGTGAGCGATAAAACATTGGTCAAACTCTGCAGGCACCTGAAGTCTCTCAACACCTAACATTTGCAAAGTGAAAATTCCTTAGACATCTACATTTTTGCCTCCAGGCACTCATACCATTGCCTTAATCCAGGCATTTTGCCTCCTTGCTCCCACTTAAGACACAGAGCAATTCATCAACCAGGACAAAGTAGGGGACAAAGTAGCTTACCCTGGAGCTCCATGCAGTAAGCACATTCAGAGGTCACCTACCAGATCAGACCAACCCTAGTTGGTGGAAGAGGCTTAGATTTTACAGCATTTAGTCCAGTGTTCACCCACTTGCCTGGGATCTTGGAGATTCAAGTTTAATCCCCCACTCCCTAGGAGAGGAGGAGGAAAGATTTAATAGGGGGGTTCCTGTGTCTCCAAACATGGGATTGTCATATGTGGAACTTGTTCAGTCTGTCCTCCTGAAGCTGTCTCACTGTGAATTTTAAAGGAAAGAGCTATTGGGCAAAAGAGTGGGGGGATGACTCAGCAGCCCAGCAGTTTGGGGATCCACCAAGAGTGCATGAGACCCTCATCCAGATCCCCTCTGTTACAACCTTTCCTTCACAGCTTATCCACCATGGAACGGTCTGAGAGACAGAGAGCGCCCCTGCCTCAGAACGGGCCATGGCTCAGTAGGAGGAGCATTCTTCTGAGAAGTGAGAGACCCCTACTCAACTCTTTCCTCCCCCACTGGCGGGGGGGGATGGACTGAACCTGATCTCCCAGCTGACTGTGCTACTCACAGGGATGAAAGCTATATAGGGGGAACCACGTTCTTCTCCTCTAGTTGTTTTGTATGGGGGAGGTAGGCTCCTATCTCATTCCCTTGGGAATCTACACAGGTGCTTAAGCCAGGCTAGGGGCTCCTGTTTGGGCATTACTAGCAGAGATAGGTACCTCCCTGAAATCTGGAGGTAGACGCCTATGTTTGAGAAACAGCCAGGGCTCGGTTTATCAATGTTTCCCACCTAGAGTGCCAACTTTTGTACATCTTATGCTTCGGCACCAATCCTTTCCCATTCATTGTGTAGTGAGCCTAAGGATCTCACTCAGCTTTGTGGATAGCAGCGTTGTTCCTATTGTTTTGTAGATCTTTAAAAGTTAGGCTCCTTGACACTCAGCAATGCAACACATCTGTCCTTTCATGGATTGCACCCACCAACCAACTCTTCCTAATCCATTTTCCAAGTCAGATTTTTCAGACCTAGATGCTAATGTATGCATTTTGTTACAGCAATAACTTAGTACAGAGGAAACCCAGGAGTAAAAGTCCAGCACATTTTGCATCATATTACTTAGCTGAAGTGCAGGCTTGCAGGTTACTTTGTTAAATTTGTTACTGCTCTGTATATTGCGCAATAAACTTTCCTGAGATGGCTTTTTCTTTGTAAACAATTTTAAAAAATACTGCCTGAAGTTAGAGCCCCAAACACATCATTGGGCATCAAAATATATAACCTGGTTTTCTCAAAAGTTCTAAACAAAATGCAATCTCCACTACAGCTGATCAGGAGTTTTCTGTGAACATATTTTTCCAATCAGAAAATGCCAATTCATGCATTATACTTGTTTACAGGGAAGGTTGCAGTGATTCTCCTTGACATTTTTTTGGAAAAAACTCTTTGAAGTTGTTGAAATGTTCCATTGGGACAGTTTTTTAAATGTAAAGTTCAAGGTTTTGGTTCAAAATGTCTTCTTATTCTGAAATTTTAGTTTCTGTACTTAAATTTTCATAACTGTTTCAATTGCCCCAAGTGAAGAAATTTTCAAATGATCAGTTCACAGAAAATGTCTGAAATATTGACATTTTGTCAGGATTCAGGACAGGAAAAGTTTTGAAATTCTCTCACTTGATAGAGAAAATATTTCCTACTCCATTTCAGTTCCCATTGAGTGATGCACGAATCTATAAAGGTATCTAGGTTGATAAAGGCAGTGGTGTGACAGAACGCACTCCTGGAGTCACACTTTATATATTATAATCATTGTTGTCCAAAATATACCCCGTGAGGTATCATCAAAAACTAATAACTCACTGGTCAATCATGTCATGGTTAAATGTTTGTAGCACCATTATAAAGTTATGAATTCCCCCATATGATGTTGTTGGCAGATGTCCAACTCCATGGAGCTCTGTCTAGGCAGGAGCTGTTAAACAGGTTTGTCATAAACAAAGAAACATATGCTGACCTCAGTTTATATATAAGAAGTAAACAGGGACAGCAAAAGAGGATAGCCCCGTTCCCCAAAAACAAACGGCAAACCAAAACCTCTCACCCAGTGTCATCAAAGTTGATTTGCCCACTCGATAGTGGATGGCCAATCTTTGGGAAAGAGGGGTGACACATAGGTCAATCTGCATTTTAACACACAGCAAATCAGAACTTCCTTCCCTACCAGACTCAATGTCTCCATACTCACTGCTGAAGGGGGTAACCCACAAGAAAATGCATTCCAAAGGGAGATTGGACTATGCAAGGTTCTTTCTTTCTCTCCGCCAAGAAGATAAAGAAACCAGCCTTTTGACTTGGGGAGAAATCCTGACATGATGATTTGATTAACAATTCTGCTAGGAACACATGGTAAGGATTTTATCTTGAACTAAGTTTGACTTGTTAAGCTTTAGCTCCTAGGAAGTGTTTTATCTTTAGTTCTCGTGTACTCATTTCTGACTTTAATATCTTATACACGTTGTGGCAGAGTCATTATCACTTCTGGCCTCCAGACTTCTGCCCAGTCCACAGTACGGGTCCTGTTTGCCCTTGCCAGGGTTCAGGTTTTGGTACCTTGGCCCAAAAGACAGCGGGTGGGAGCCCCCTGGTCTGACCAGGCTGCATGACCAGTCCCTCCCCTTCTCCAGCAGCGCCCTGGGGTTTACCTAGGAACTCCTCACCTCCTCTGCTGTCTCTGTCACTCTTGGTTTTCTCATTGATTACTCTGTCCTTGTCTGCCCTAGTCTCTTAATTTCTCTCCAAACTCCTCTTCCACACTGGCTGTGGCCACACTTGGCCAAAACTTCAAAATGGCTCGGCGCGGCTACACGGGGGTCCCTTTCTAAAGAACCCCACACATTTCAAAATCCATTTATTCCTCTCAGCTGAGGGGAATAAGAGGATTTCGAAATGTGCGGGGTCCTTTCAAAAAGGACCCCTGTGTAGCCACGCGCTTTCGAAGCGCTGCAGCCAGAAGTGTGTTAATGCTAATGAGGCACTGAATATTCGATTCAGCGCCTCATTAGTAGTCTTCAAAATGGCCATTTGCATGACCATTTTGAAGTTTTGGCCAAGTGTGGCCACAGCCGCTCTCCCGGCAGCAGGCTTGAGTGGGATCAGTTGGCCCTTAAGTGATTTATAGCAACTTCTTCCCAGCTGCTCCCACTCTGCCTGTGATGATACCTGATTAGCCAGGGCTGTTCCTGCTTTTTAGTGCTGCGTCTGGCCTGACTTTCTCACAACATATATGGAGGTATACCCATCTCATAGAGCTGGAAGGGACCTTCAGAGGTCATCAAGTGCAGGCTCCTGCCCTCATGGCAGGGCCTATCACCATCCCCAACAGATCTTTTCTCTAAAATGCATTTGCTATGGATCACTAAATGGCCCCCACAAGGACTGACCTCACAAGCCTGAGTTTAGCAGGCCAATGCACAAAGCACTGAGCTATCCCATCACTGAAAAGCTCTCACTCTCGCTCAAACTAAACTTGGGTTAGCTTTTTATTCAAAACTAAACCAGTGTAGTTTTTGACCTGCTTGATAACTCCAGCTGAGGTAGCAGACCACTAGATATTAACCCTAGGCTATGAACCTGTAATAGCTACATAACCCAGAAGAGGGCTGAACAGCACATAGAGCATATTTTGGGCAAATTCAGATTGGGAGTGTGTTTGGGGTCACTTTGGAAGTGGTAACCTTGGCTGCTGGAAGCCAGAGTGTGGATGGTGCGCAGTTGACAGGCTGCTGGGGTCAGAGTGATGGGACTGGGGCTGTGGCTGTACACAGACACACACAGCATGGCCTACAGGATGTTTGTGAGCAGCCCACACTTGGAACTACAGCAACAAAGCATTGTGAGATATCCAGAGTTGTAGGACAAGTAGTGACACAGCCCTTCACTGTCCTGGACCAAACCTCAGAATGTGACAGGTGGCACTGGAATAAAATGCCTCAGACTGGACATGTTTTATTGCTCCCTTTTATATAACTCACAGAGGATCTGCTCCTGCAGCCCTTACTTTTGTGAATAATCTCATTCAACAGTTATAGCACTGAGTCCTTCTCATTTCCTTCTTCCATTCTCAGTAACGGTTTAAGCCTTCTACTTCTTCATTAGTCCAGAAGGGTTCCTGGCATCAGCCAGAATGATTCCAGGTGGATGGAAAAACCTGAGTCCTGTCAACATTAGTAGCTAATCTCCAGTACAGGGTGTTGCGCTAATGAACTGGTAATTTTAGTTCAGGGAGGCGCCTGATTAATATTAACAGATAAATTGTCAGGAATAAACTTGTAAGCTGCAGGTGCCATATATAACTAACTGCAGCTATTGGGAATTCTTTGGTAGGCACCTGCGAGGGCCATGCCTTGGGCATTCCTCCCAGAGAGTGCACCTTGTGCCTAGCGTGTTAAGCTGATCCCTAGTTGTGCTCTCCTTGGAAAGCATTTAACAAGTGCTATTAGCAAATTGCCATTAGCGGTGCAAAATTCCAATTTAATGCCACATGCCCTATGAAGATAGAGCTCACACTATCTCAAACATGTCTGGTCTGGAATTATAAGTTTTGACTCTCCAGGGGTTCAAGAGTGGTTTATTCTGAGACTGACAAAAGTAGAATGCTTTGCACTTCTTATTTACCTATATAATTTTGCAGTGGGCAGCAAACTTGTGTGCACAAGAAATACAAATACACTGGTTTTACAGTGCTATACAAATAGAGCAGCTATTTCCTATTCAGTCTCCCTATCCTTTCCTGCCCTATTCAGCAATGATCAAAGGGGCCCTGTTAAGCCAGATGCTTTTTTACTAGAGGCTGAGTAAAACAGTTTCTTTGGTAGGTTCCTTAGAATACTCAAAGAATAGGCTTCTTTAAACACCTATCCTTTAGGAAGACAATAGCAGCAAGCAGCACCGGGAGAGTGAATAAGATGTTCCATCCCGCAGGAGAGGAAAGACCACACTTACAATAAAACTCAGAATGGGGCAACCCAAAATTTTCTAAGCTTTCATAGAACAGGGCTGACTACTTTACAAGGGGTTTCTGGAACTGTTAATCTGCTGAGTTTTAGAAGCAGTCTTCTGTGACTATTTGCAGGGCTGCAAATAATGTGTTTCTAGGTCTCTGAAGAAATGTTCTTTTTAGTAGTGGAAAAATCCTCTTTTCTCCAGTAACATTTCTATGTGCAAATGTATGTCTCTTCTCCAACTGAGGGAGTTTTTCTCTATTGCCCTAGCAGGGTGAAGAAGAAAACCTGCTATTATTTCTGCCTATTATTCTTCCTTTGAAGGAGTTCATAAATGTGGATGTTTTAAAAGCATTAATGGGGAGGCAGAGGTGTGAAATCCCAGAAGATTTCTTAGAAGTGCATTTATTATAAATAGTACTTGAGAGGGTGGACAGCATACACATTCTAGAGTGGCACAAGGAAAAATCCTGGTCAGGCAAGATACCCATGGAAGTTTTTTCCAGACTTGTGTCATCTACAACTCAGAATAAAACTTACGAAACAAATCTTTGGAGGAACAGCAATGTCCCATTGACATTGCCAGACTCTTTGGCGGTCACGTTTCTGTTGAAAACTAACTTGATTATTTCCATTCCTGAGGAATGCTGTCTTTGGTTATGCTTGAAAAGTGTTGAGCTGCTTTCACCATTTTTCTTACTGTTTGTTTGGCCCCTTCATAGGAAATCAAAGGATTAAGTGTAAACCATCCCAGTCCAGCACGAAGGCTGAAGTAATTCTGAGCTAAATTCATGCTACGCATGCCTTGTGTCACTTTTGCATGCACTGAGCTGTGCTTTAGGTTTTGGATATGAAACCAAACCTGAAATTGCTGAATTTTGCCAGGTTTCAGGTCAAAAGTACATGAAACCGCTGAGTTTTACATGATTTCCACCCGACAATAAATCCCTCCCTGCATCTGAAATTCAGCCCAAGCTCACATGAAAAGTATTATTGTAAAAGTTTCCCACAGTTCTAGATTGAAGGGAGTTGGAACGTTTCACTGTTCTTGCAGGGTTTGATCCAACACCATTTAAGCTGATGGGAGACATGACTGATGTCCACTACACCCAAACCCTCAAGTCAATGACAAAGCACCCGTTGCTGTGACTGGCATCAACTGTGCATGGTTGATGGCACTGTGAGAAGCACCCAGTTGAATAAAACCAGTGCTGAGGGCATATTTTCTGAGTCTTTTCTAATACTGCCTTCCTGCAGCCTGTCATCCACACAGAACTAGAGCGCAGCAGCAGTAAGCCACGTACTGTAATATTTCATGAAAAATGTGGAGGATATTAAGGATGGATTATAGCAAGGTAGACGCACGCACCTTTCCTCAGACAGCACCACAGATCAAAACTCTTTTCTGAAACCTGAAGTGCACACCTGTGGGCTTGGATACTGCCATGGCCTAATCCAGTTATGCTGAAGCTGGTTGTGCTACTCTGATTATACTATAGGGTCCACCAAATCAAATTAACAGGCTGCAGGTTTAAATGGCCAAAACTACAATAGGGGTCAAAAAAAGAGGACTGGATACGTTCGTGAAAGATAGGGCCATCGATGGCTGTTAGCCAGGATGGTGCTCCTAGTTGCTGTTTGCCAGGATGGGAGATGGAGATGGAGAAGTAGGTGCAGCAGGCCAGGAGAGGCAGGCAAGGCAGGGCGGAGCAGTGGCACCTGTGTGCTGAGCAGTGCTTTTTCGTGCCAGTGTGAGCTGGCATGTTGTACTGTCACCACGGCCACCCCACCCATGCGAACTCTGGCCAGGTGGCACGGGGGACCCCACCAGCCCCATGGTTAGGAGCTGGATGGGGCACAGAGCCCTGTCAGAAGCTCAAGCCCTGGGGAGCTGGCCAGGGCTGTGGGAACCCTGGCAGCCCCGGGGCTTGGAGCCAGCAGGAGTGCAGAACCAAGCCAGAAGCCCCAGCCTTGGGGCTCCCAGGGAGGGTGGAGGGCAGGGAGCTGGCTGAGTAGCAGCTCCTCTTTTTTTTTTACAAAAAAAGCACAGGTGGTGATTGCAGTGGGGGAGGTGACCCCTGCTGCCACAGGGCCCCTCTACCCTTCGGGCCACACTGGTGAGAGGAGTAGGGCTGGGCAGGGCTCGGGAAAGGGGTGAAGCAGGGGCAGGTCTTGCCATGGGCCCCACACCTAGGACACTGAGGGGGACATTGCCCCGGGCCTTGTGCTCCCCTCGGGATGGCCCAAAACAGCACAATTATTTCTCTACAAGAGTCTCAGAGATGAAAGCTTTACCTCAATCTTGGCTGCCCCACAACACGCTCTGAAGAGCCCAGCCTTATTCACAGCCAGGGAGGGCCAAAGTGGGAGAAAAATAACTGGATTCTTCTGCCATGCTTCCCACTCACCCCCCATGCTCAGAGACATTGACAAGCAGATGACACTGGAGGGCTTGGCCTTAACACTTAGGCTCTCTCTACACTAGAGGGTTTTGTCAGCAAAACAGCTGTTTTACAACAAAACCCACAGAGGATTCAGACTCTCAAAGCATTCTGTCAACAGTCAGTTGACAGAATGCAGCACCTTTGTCAACAGCTGTACCCCGCTCCCCATGAGGCACAACGCCTCTGTCGACGGAGATCTGTCGAGATAAAGCCAGTCTGGACGTTCTGAGGGACCTCTATCAACAGACAGGGCTTCCAGGACACCAGGCAGCCCAGCCTGCTGTGCTTCTGGTTGGTTGGTTGGCCAATAGAGCGTCTGGGAAGTCCGACCGCTCCCTGTCGACAGAGCAGATTGCTCTTGAGATCCACTTGGCACTTTGGCTGCAATCTGTCAACAGAAGTTTTGTTGGATGGTATCCTCCAACAGTAACTTCTGCCGACAACTCCCTGTAATCCTGACATAGCCATTGAATAGAACCAGAGTGGGTTTTACCCCATAGAAATTAGATGACAAATTTCAGAAGCCAGAGATAGTAATGATGGGGTGAAACAAGAGGTTTCCTTCCTTGTGGAAACCTCAGGGATTGCAATGGTGAAAACACTGCCTGCTTTTGTGTGGTAAAGGCACAGAGCACTGACTCAGGAGACTGGGGTTCTGTTTCCTGTCTCTACTGCTTGGTGACCAGGAACAAGTCACCTTCCTTCTCTGTAGAACAGAGCTAACTATACTGACCTGACCTGTTGAGTCCTTTGAGATCTGCAGATGGAGACCAGTAGGCATTACTGTTCTAATCAAAGCTGAATATTATCCGTGAGGATTTTGGGCCCCACACTGGCTGAGCAGAACATCTCATTTAAGAAGAGTGGCAATGAAGGAGAAGTGATGAGCTAGTGAAGCAACAAATCTACTAAGTGATTCCTAATTAGGATTTTTTTCCTAATGATCATTAGTAGGAAGAATAATAAGTATAGCTGAACTTTTCCACTGGCAGGTGTTTCCCTTACAGCTTCCACTGCTGAGCGCCAGCAGTTACATGAGCTTTCACATGAAAACAATGTTTCTAGGGGCTGGTTGCTGAGAAAAGCTGGCAAATGTGGCTTGGTGCACTCCAAAGTGAGAGGAAACCTCCCAAAAGTTTTTTTTTTAAATGAACCTTTTGATTGTTAGGACAATCTCCTGATCTTTGAACATTATAGGGGAACACAGTCCCCACGTTTCACCAGAGCACCTACGGTGGTCTGACAAGTTGAATGTTAAATGCAACTATACCTCAGGTTAGGGCTTAGCTATCCGCTTGTACTTGGGCTGATGAACTCTTTCAGATAGCAGTGTTCACAAGGTGTTCTCCCAGCAGCTCTATTTCCAGCATTAACTAACAGGCAGGTACCACCCTCCTGCTTACTACCCCTCACATCAACAACTTGCCCCTTTTAGTGCAGGCTCTCTAGGGATGCCGATTGAGTACCAGCTGAGCCCAGAGGCATTCGTTAGGCTTTTCCTGATTGGGCTGGGGGTTTGCCCCTCCTACCAGCTTCAAGCAGTGGATGCTTCTCGTCCCTGTCTGCGTGTAGTGAGGATTTCTGTTTCAAGCGCTAAAGGCCTCAGGTTGGGGAGCATCTGGTGTTCCTGAGTGGGGAAGCTGGGAGTCAAGCACATTGGGCTCAGGTACTTTGCTGGCTGGGTAAGAGGTGGGGTGGGGTCTCATAACCTGGCTACTGGGGAACTTCTGTTGGTCTTGGGCAGTTTCACCAAGTGGGTGACCACTTTTCCTTGGCATTGGAGATCAGCAGCAGACACGCACCCCCTCTGCTGCAGCAGCTCCTCACATTTGTATAAGCAGGAGAATGGAGCCTGCTACTGAAGGGAACTTTCTTGGTGTCTACACTACCCCTGGGATATGGGCTAGCGAAAGGATCTGAGGTCTCACTCCCATTTCCTTCACTCAGAGGCCTTCCTGACCTTGAAGGCTCCTCTTCCACTCTCTTGGCTGGGCCCAGTATTCCTGGGGGGCTCAACCCTCAGCCTTGTTGTGGTTAACTAGAGCAGGAGCTAGGCGTCCCCACTCTGGTGTATTTGCTCATATGCTGCTCATGTGATCTATGCCAATATGTTAAAGGAACAAGTATAGTCTCTACAGGCTTTGACAGGGCTATGCAACTTTGTCTCCTTGGTACGTGTCAAGCCCTGCAAAGGCGTAAACTTGCTGCTGAATACAGAACGTTACTAAACTATTGTTATACGCTGCTGCTGTGGGAGAGTGTATTTTGGAAAAGCATGTTAGATATTGGCAGATGCTGACAGGCAACAGCCAATCCAACAGTTTTGTATATTTAATAGATTCAAAGACGATGAGAAAAAAATGTAGCTTGCAGAAATCACCTTGGAGCTTGATTTTTCACTGCCAGAGTACCTAGGACAGTTGTCCCCACCCCCACCCCCACCCCTTCCCCCACCCCCCGCACCTATCTAGCTCTTTGTTATTGCTACTACTGATTCATCTCCTAATGCTGAAAGCAAAAACAGTTTTATGGGAACACCAAGAGGTCATAATTGAATTGGTTTGGTTTCCCCAAATGATACAGCAAGTACTATACCACAGTGCTATGAGATAGAACTTGGCATCATCGATTCTGGTTCATGTGTGATGGGCCATGTGCAGAAAGTCAGTTGAGTTGTGGAAGAAGAAAGGAGTACCTCACATCAACTAAAATGACCCTTCGGCTCTTGAGGGCCTCTCCCAAGGGAATCTCATTCAGCTTTCTCCTAGTGAAAGGAATGCTGTCCCAACATAGATCTGTATGAGGCAATAAAGCTGAGGACAATTCCCAAACACCTGAAGGATTTTCCTGTGTTTTCTCCATATTCAAGACACGGCTGAGAAAATAATCACACCAAATAACTGCTTTTGCAAATTTCACCTTAATTTCCTGTTTGTAATACTAACAAACAAATACATGGTGAAATTCTCAACTTTATTCAAAACGCTTTGTGAATTCTTTGACAAATAATTCTTGGTTTTCCGATTATCTGGGAATAGTTAATTGCAAATATTCAAACTTACACTGGGTTACTTAGCCACAGTAGTCAGGTGAGATTGTTCCTGTGTCTTGACTGAGGCAAGATCTGATGTGACAGAAACTATGCCTTTTACTATTGATTACAATACTCAAAATTCACTTGCAGGGAGTCTTGGTATTTGAGCTTAAAAATCATTTTTCAGAAGTATTCCTGGCAATTCCATGGGTTTATGGATGGCAACCACGAGTAGGTTGTTAATAAAGGTGACCTGAAATTCACCTCTGAATAAGTAGTGTCAGATTCCCCCCCCCCCGTATCCACTGCTCTGTTGGATGCCTGAGGCCATAAGCAGACAGGCTTAAACTGGTTTTACCTATCTGCTGAAAAATCCCCATTCATCTATCTGGTGAAAAGTCCATTGGCCTCTTTGAATTGCAGTTACATAGTTATGTCACTTCTCTTAGCTTGTGTGTGACATTGGGCCATTATAATTGTCAAATACTCTTTGCTTGTCATGTCAGTTCTTCAGGCTTACCTGAATGATGTCATTAATGCCATAATCTGAATCAGAGGCACAAAAGTCAGCTACACACCTGCTGGGTGTGGCTCAGTGTCCCATGTAGTGATGCTTAGCCCATTTGCAGAGAGGAAGAATGAGTGTCCACTACGGCCTCAGCTAAAAGCCAGCTGGCTTCTAGCTCAAGTGATCATGGCTCATACCCTAAGCTCCATGAGGTCTAGGTTTGCGTCCGCCTCCTGGTAGTACAGCACAAGCTCTCAGAGCAGGGAAATGTGCAGCTAACCACTGAAGAAGAAAGGCAGGGACATAGCTGCAACTCTTTTACTGCCATTTTTGCACCCCATGTAGTGCTAGGACTGAGCTTAGGGGACTGCCATTTTGCCTGCATATTATGCAGAGAATACAAGGTTCCTTGTCTTACCAAATCTTCTCTCCTGTCTCCATGCACCAGTGCCAGGGCAGACACATCCAGGCTGCTAGTCTGGCTATAGTTTAAAGAAATCTAGAGTCTGGTTTCTATTTGTTCTCATTAAGTCTTCCCCATTCTTCAGACTCATAGACTCTGTTTTGTAAGGCTAGGAACTTGATGAACTTTGCTCCACCTGAATCAATCACTTGGAGTCTTCCCTCAGTCTTGGAAAGCTTTTCTGTAGGGCCTGCTGAGAGAACTGGGAATAGCTGTGATGCAAAACGCATGAATAACTCATCTCAGTACATGTCAAGATGAGAGACGGTGGCTCCAATTACTGCTGGCATGAGATGCTGCTGATCTTTTCCAGTTCTGGCACACGCAAACTGTGATAAAACATAGCTGGTGTCAATCAAGCCTTATTTCAGGAGAGTTCTCAGTGAAGCAAACAAACTTCTAAGGGCTGCAGTGTGGGGTTTTATGCACATATTTTCTCTTCCTCTCCAAATGGAAATGTCTTTCATCAGCATTCTAAGACACATAGCCAGGCAAGCACAAGTACACTAGGCACATGTGTTTTATCAAAGAAGTTTCCACAACAGTGAAAAAAGGTCTAGGAGCGAAGTGATTTTATTCCACATGGTAGGAGAAAAGTTCCTTTGCTCATCATCACACAGCTTGATTTCACACCTGAAAAGATTTTGCCTCCACATCAGCCACCTTAACAAAGCACACTTTAAGACTTGAACTTGGAAAATTGATGAAATGGCAAAGAATTAACCTAACATGGAGGATGTGGCCCCAAATACTCCCCTTCTCAGCATATTACTCCCTGCATTGCAATTCAGTAGCAGTGATCACACAAATGATTTTTTCCATAGAGTGACCAAGTACTTCCAGCTTGCATGAATTATGGATTGCTTAAGTAAGAATAAAATCAAAAGTAGTATCTCCAAAACAGAATGCAGTATATGTCTCTGCTGTAGCAGTTGAAAACGAAACACCTTCCTTCTTTGCACAGGCAGAGTTGTTTGGATTCTTAAAATATAGTAAGCAGAAGCAGAAGGCGAAGGCATCGCAATCTCACAGTTATTGCTTTACCGCACTTTTAATTTCTTATTGCAAAAAAAAGTGACCTGCAGAAAACCTCTTACCCTTCTCTTCCCGTCTGTAGTTTTTCAAAATTGCACAATTTCCTCAGTTTTAAATTTTGTTTGTACATTTCCTCAAAAATTGCAGACAGTGGGGCATCTGTATCAACTTGCATTCTAGTTTTTCATGACGTACATTTACACTAATTCACTGTGGAGCATTTGAGTCCTTTTCATGGTGCAAGACATGTTTTCAGAAATAGGATCCATCACATGCCAGAGGGAAGCATGTGTTCTAAGATGGACTCTGGCCAACTCAAATAACTCAACTGCTGATTCAAACCTGTCTGCATTAGTAACTTCTTCTGTGTCCTTGTGTTAAGCAACAGGCTTGGACACACTGGGTAAAATTCTGACCCACTTGTAGTCAACAAATATTTTCTAACTCACTTCTGTGGAGGTGGGATTTCTTCCCTGGGATCTTCTTACTGTACTGCATCTTAAAGAAGAAATGTTAAGGACCCCAAACACAAGGTAAGCGGATGCCTTCATAGGCATGGAGAACCTTGTTGTATCTTCATCACTGGCACCACCTTGCTGCCTTCTCTCAGCAAACTGACAGAAGCACTTACTTGACTATAGGCCATTTTCTAAAGCTGTATCCAGAGCTCCAGTCAAGGTGAGTTTACACGTATGTGTAGTGCACAGCGACCTCTCTCTTAATGCACAGTTCCTTGTCCCAGAAACAAAACGATTTCTGGAGGCTGCTCCCACAGAAGGTCACCAAGGCTACGTCTGTATGACAAACTAATCTCAAAATAAGCTATGCAACATGTGCTACACAAATTGCATAGCTTAGTTCAATTCAGTTTTGAAATAGGCTATTTGGCTATGGGGCACCCACTAAACAGCGCCGCAAGTCAAAATAAAGCACTATTTCGAGGCAGCCATTACCCCTCCTGTAAAGGGGTGTACAAGGATGTTGAACTAGCCTGCCCCCAATTTGAAAAATATTTTGAAATGACAGTCACATTGCATAGACTTGGGACAGCTATTTGGGATACTGAAGTACAGTAAACCCGCAGTTTAATGGACTAATGGAGGGAAGGGGTGTCCATTAATGCCGAAAGTTCATTGTAGCCGAATGGTTATACCGTATGATGATGCACAGACCTTCCCAGCCCATCACTCACTCCTGTACTCTGCTTCTCCACCTTCTGTCCCCCCCGGCCCCGGTGTGCCTCCAGCATTTATTTAGGGAGGGCAGGGGAGCTGGCAGACAGTGTCCATTATTTCCAAAGTCCTTTCTATCAGGGTCCATTAAGTCAAGGGTTTACTGTATCCTGAAACAGCTCCGGCTGTGTGGACATCACCCAAGAGAGAGTTCTTTCAGACAAGTTACAGTTTCAGAGAGATTTTTCTCCTTCACCACTGATTCCTTTTTTAGGTGACTACAAGATTTGCCTGGCATTGATCATGTCCTTAATTCAAATAAGATTTGTTTTTCTCCATTTAAATCATTTCTTTGGCGGGTGGAGCTAGGGATGAGCAGTTCAGTATATAGTCTGTCCCAGGGAACAGAGGACTACCCCAGCCTGCTCTCAGTACAGCAGCTTGGGGCCAGGTGAAACATTCCTCTCCATGGCTGCTTCAAATCCAGCTGGAACAGATTGGGGAGGGGTGCATGTCCCCCAGCTGGGGAGATTGATAGACACACAGACAAACAGACAAACAAACAGACAAACTCTCTGAGATATGGAGTAAATAGCTGTCCCTTTCTGCCCCTTGGAACCTGTTGGCCTAATGGAGTTATAGATATTCCAGTCCCCATCTCCAACCCCTTGCTGCTCTCCTGTGGCCATTCTGCATTAAAACTAACCCTCTTACCAAACCTCTCCCTTTCTATTTTATGAGAAACAGTTGAGTTCCAAGCACATCCCATTATCCTGGCACAACCAAACCTTCACATTACTTACGTTATGATAAGCAGAAGCTACATGCTGCATTTGGCGGTCCTAGCTCTTACTGTTTAGGAGTCCTTGAACTAACAGGTTCACAGATGGATGGACAGAGAGACAGACACACAAAATTTCTTAAATGAATAGCAGAAGTGATAAGGCTTGGGTCTCAGCACAGTGAACCTCTGACCAAAGTAAATTCAAGAAACTCAGACATAGTGAACTAGTAAGTTACAATAGCAGTTCAGAATCTGCCAGAAGTTTCACTGGATAACTGTGGTAGACAACTCTAAAGTGTTCAAGTCTGATTCCTCCCCAGTTATTTTCCCCTGTTTCTTGTTCTGTCTGACATCTTTACTATTCAACAAGAATTTCCCTTGTGACATTAACTTAAGATTAATTTTCCAAGTGGTTAATTTGATCATGTGTATATATAAGAAAATATTTTTGCCCTCAAATCCTGTAAAATTGTTCTTTTCCTTTGGCACCAATATTATGTGGTGGGTTTTTGGGCTGTTTATATAAGATAGCTACAGCTGATTCTCACTGACCTGTGGCTTGAAAGAAACCCTAGTATCAAATTCTTTCCATTACAAGTTTCTTCTATATTATTTCAGTCTTTAGTCTCTGGTAATAAGTTACAAGACGGGTTGATGAACACTTTAACCTGAATATCAAGAGAATAGGAGGTTGATAGTTGTTCAGAACAGCATTACACAACAACACAAAACCTCTCTCTCTTAGGCTTGAAGACTTGATGGATTGTGAGCAAAAGATAAAGCAGCAGGTTTATGGATTTTCTACATCTCAACAGCATTGGAAGGGAGCAGATTGGCGCACTATGGAAAGTTTCAACAAGAAACCAGATTCTTGTCTGAACAATGAACAGTTCTGCAGAGATAATATTTAATCTCAACCTCAGCCGTTGCTAATGTGACTCAGCTCTTCGCATCTTTGGAGGACCAGAGGCACAGTTAAAACTGGGGGGTGCAAGTGTATTACAGTGGGAAATTAATTATTCTTGCCGTTACATACCACATCCTAGAAGTCAGCTGATCTACAAGGCAAACATCTGAACTGGAGTCCGTGCTGAATGAATAATACTGCTTTTTCTTAGTTCAGAGGAAGTGGTAACAAAATTTTCTCTCCCTCCCGGATGATATGTTCTTCAAAAATATTCAAAGATAAGCACGGTGCAGTCCCCTCTTTAGCATTTCCACATTTCTTGATGTGCTGACTCCAAAGTTCCCACATAATTCCCATTGTGCAGTGATTCTATGATCTGAGCATCTCCTCAGGTCTTTGATGCCAGGAATTTCACAATAATTATTTCCAATGCTTCCAGCCAGTGGATTTGTGCACAGTTGAATTGCTACACTAATTTTGAGTCAATATGACCAGTTTTTCTTTGTTGATTGCAGTATATTAACATACAGTTTCAAGGCTCTTACCATTTTCATGGGCCAAACTATATCTAGCTGCTTATTTCCAGTCATTAAATTGAGCTATACTGAATACACAATCAGTAGCCGAAAGCAATCAGCACATAAAGCATAGATTGATCCTTGTGATGAAGACTGTAACAGCCACTCTCAATTCACAGATTTATCATCACGCAGTTTTCACTTGAATGCCACTTATGTTAAACACCTTTTTAATGTTTTATCACCAATTCAATAGATAGGAGTAGATTTACTAAACTCTCTGTGCTGATTCTGACAGGTGGAAGGATCTTTATGGATCCAGCCAGAATGCCGTTTATTGTTAATAGAATTCCATATAGTTGGATTTGTTGATGGTCACAAAGTGTTTCTTGGTTGTGAGATTCCAGCAGTTTCATTTTCTTCGCTTGCCATTGCAGTTGCAGTTTGCATTCCATTTATACTAGAGGAAGCAGCAGATTTTTCTTTCTCAGCAGGAAGGACTTCTCTTTAACTATGGCTCGGAGTAGGAGCAGCACTAGTAGACAATGTAGCTGAATGTACAGAACAAAACAATGTCATTTTTGGTAGCTTTATGACCTCTTTTTCTAATGGGGCTATTATTTTTGCATAATCTTTTTGCATGATCTAAACTTGGATAAAAAATATTTATAGCAGTAGAGGTCCTGGACATATGCCCCATTTGCCCACCCTTTGGGACACCACTCCTTTGGAGCAAAGCTCAGAACATTTTTAGTGTATGGAAGAAATTAAATCTCCATTTGAGCTGTGGCTGGATGTCAAGAACAGCCTGTATACATTTACTTATTTTTGCTTGAAACAATTCTTGCTACTTGTCCATATTCTTACGTGGCAGTGGGGCCCTGGAACTCTGATCAGAGAAATTATATAATTGGAGATATTCCCAAACCAAAACCATTTCTGTTAATCTCAGTCCAAATTGGCTTCTCCTTCTCTAGGGTTACCATGTTTAACCCTTCAAAAAAGAGGACACCCCTGCAAGGGAGTACATCTGTATTAGTATCTTCCAACTCATGTTGTATTAATGTATTCTATATACTGTAATTCAGTAATACACCATGAGTTGGTAGATGCAGATACAGAAACACTCTCTCTCAGGAGCGTCCCTTTTTTTACATGGTAACCCTACCTTCTCTGGTGCAGCAACATATGGAATCCAAATACCCCTAAACATTGGAAGCTTTGAGTTCAGCTCCAGACTTATATCTCCGCTTTGCAGCTTGGACCTAGTTTTAAAGCATCCACCAAGTTTTAAATCTTTGCCTCAATTCCCCTGCTCCAAAATGAGCATCTGACTTTCCTACTTCACAAGGGTGCTTTGAGGGCAAGTTAATGAATGTATGTGCGATGGTCCGAAGCTACTATGAAAAAGCCTAAAAATGTCAAATGAAAATGAACATTAGGGATCTTTCAGGCACACGTAAATAAATACAATCCAATCTATTTCATGTAGTCCCCTTCATACAGGATCAGACAGCAACATCCTTCCTCACACTGAGTGATGTTTTAATCAACGAGTAGCTAACATGACTTAGGACCACTCGTGGTGACAGGTGATATTCAGCTTGAATCAGGGTATCAGTAATCATCCCCAAAGTAGCAGCTTCTTGATTGTCTGTTTTGAATGTGACACATAGAAAAATATCATATGAACATGTAATACACACCATCAGAAATGCATGCCAGAATACCCAGTGCTGCATTATTCATTTCAGACGCTGTTTCGTAATGCCATATCTTTAGAATAGAATCCTAGAACTGGAAGGAATCTAAAGAGGTCATCAAGTCCAGTCCCTTGCACTCTTGGCAGGACCAAGCACCATCTAGACTATACGCAACAGGTGTTTGTCTATCCCACTCTTAAAAATCTCCAATAATGGAGATTCCACAATACCCTTAAGTAATTTATTCCAGTGTTTAACCACCACAACAGTGAAGAAGTTTTTCCCAATGTTCAACATAAACCTCCCTTGCTGCAATTTAAGCCTATTGCATTCTTGTCCTGTCATCAGAGATTAGGAGAATTTTTCTCCCTCCGCCTTATAACACCATTTAGGTACTTGAAAGCTGTTATGCTCCCCCTGCTCTGTGCCTCAATTTCCTTACTCCAAATAGGCTGTTATGTCCCCTTTCAGTCATTTCTTTCCTAGACAAACAAACCTGATTCTTTCAAACCTCTTTCATAGGCAGTGTTCCCTGTAAGCCGAGCACTTGGGCAGTCACTCAGGAGAGTTCCAGGCACTGCTCAGCTGATTAGCAGAGGGCCTACATCCACCCACTCTGTCACACTGTTGACCCATACTTAGCTTGTGTGGTCCACTCTGGCTTCAAGAGCCCTTTTTTCAGTACTCCTTTCTAAACAGTCATTTCCCATCTTGTGTGTGTGAAAGTGATTGTTCCTCCCTAAGTGGAATACTTTGCCTTTGTCCTTACTGAATTTCATCCTATTTACCTCAGACCATTTCTACAGTTTGTCCAGATAATTTTGAATTATAATCCGTATCCTTCAAAGCACTTGAAAGCTTGGTATCATCTGCAGACTGTATAAGTGTACTTTCTATTCATTATCTAAATTATTGTTAAAGATATTGAACAGAACCTGTCCCAAAACTGATCTCTGTGAAACCCCCCATGTCTGTGCCTTTCCAGCATGACTGTGAACCATTGATAATTACTCTCTAGGAATGGTTATCCAACTACTCATGAGCCCACCTTATCCTAGCCCTATCCAGGTTGTATGTCTCTAGTTTATGAATAAGAAGGTCACATGAGAGTGTGTCAAATCCTTTACCAATGTCTAGGCATACCACATCTGCTGCTTCCCCCTTATCCACAAGACTTGTTATCCAATCAAATACAGCTACTGGATTGGTTAGATGTGATTTGTTCTTGACAAATCCATGCTCTTACTTATCACCTTATCATCTTCCAAATGTCTGCAAATAGATTTCTTAATTATTTGATACATTATCTTTCCCGATAAAGAAGTTTAAATGATTGGTCTGTAGTTCCCTGGTTATCTTTTTTCCCCTTTTTATAGATTGCCCTTTTCCATTCTTCTGGAATCTCTCCCATTTTCCATGACTTTTTGAATATGATAGCTAATGGCTCACATATCTCCCCTATCAGTGCCTTCAGTATTTTAGAATGCATTTGATCAGGACTTGTTGACTTGAAGACATATAATTTTTCTAAGTAATTTTATTTTAACTTCTGAACCTACCTAATTTTCTCCAGCATTCACTGTGCTAGGAATCCAATCACCACCAACTTTTTGGTGAAAAGTGAAACAAAGAAGTCATTAAGGACCTCTGCCTTTTACCCATTTTCTGTTACTGTTTTTCCTCTTCATTGGGTAATGGGCCTACCACCCTGCTCTTGGTCTTCTTCTTGCTTCTAATGTATTTTTAGAATGTTTCCTTGCTACCTGTTATGTCTAAAGATATTTTGAGCTCATTTTTGCACCTTCACCTTTCTAATTTTGCCCTTACATACTTGTGTCATGTGTTTGTATTCATCTTTTGTGACCTGACCTATTTTCCACTTTTTTGTAGGACTCTTTTTTGATTTTTAGATCATTCAAGGTCTCCTGCTTAAGCCAGGGTAGTCTCTTGTGGTTCTTCCTGTTTTTTTCTATGACATAGAATAGTTTCCTCTTATCCCCTTAATCATATTTCTCTGGAGAACTGCCAGATGCCTTCAGTTGTTTTTCCTCCTAGCCTTGCTTTCAATGGAACCTTACCGACCAACTCCCTGATCACTGGACAAATCATTACTATTGGACAGTCTCATCACCTTGCTATGTGGAGTAAGTTTGATTTTACCGCAAATGTCTCCAGCCATGTTATTACATTTTTAATTTATTCCTATTTCACCCATGTATTATTTAGAAAGTGTTGAATGAGGGCAACTCAGATTTATCAAGGAAGATCATTTAGTTAATTACTCTGAGACACCATTTAAAAGCCACAAAGAGTTCACGTTTACTCCTACACTGAATTTGGATGATGCAGGTTAGATGACTTAACTTCCAAATGACTTTTTCATATATATTTTTTGCCAGATGTCGCACAAGACCAAAAAAGGATGAGTGTGGTGAGATTGCTAATAGAAATGCCCCATTCTTTCCATTGGGAAGGAAGATTTAAAAGGAATTAAGTGGGTCTGTCCCACGAAAGCTCACCTAATAAACTATTTTGCTAGTCTTTAAAGTGCTACTTGACTGCTTTTTGTTTCTCTAGCCTCTGTTACAGCATGTCAGATAAGATGATCACAGCAGTTCTGTTCTGGTTTTGAAATCTATGAAAGGTGAACCATTGCCACAGGGAAAGAAGGATAGACTTGTAGTTAAGAGACAGGCCTGAGACAGAAGATTTAAGCTTCTGGCTCTGTCAGAGAGTATCAGGGCCAAAGTCTGTCCTGGCATAAATGAGTATTGTTCCACTGATCTAAAAGATTTTTGACCATTTACACCAGCTGAGAATTTGGCTGGAGGAATCTACATGCATCTGGCTTGGGTTAAGGGGTTACTCATATGGATCAAAGGGTAGTAACTACATTAGTTATTTATGAGAGTTTGTCCATATGCTCAGCATGCTGCCACTTTTACCAGTATAGCTGGCCCGGAGAGAGTGCTCCTTCGAGTGGCTCATCAACCAGGGCTTCTAAAACCAGGATCAAAACTGACAGCTCCTCTTCATTCTAGGAATCCATTCCCCACCCACCCCCATCCCCCAGAGAGGTCAGAAACATCAGTGTCTCCCAGCTTCCACATGCAGCAAAAAAATGCATGAAAAAACAACCTCCCACCAACCCAAAGAGCTGAGTGGGGCAGAGATTTGGCACCCCTTGGCATAAGAGGTTGCCGACAAAGGGGAGGTTCTGTGGGCAGAATCACCTTTACACAGTTTTTTTTCTGCTAGTGGCAGGGTCTGCCAGTGAGCAAATGTTTCGATGAGCAACTATTTGCATTTTTGAGGCTGCCCATTTGCATACTGTTGCCGGCCGTTCAGGTCAGTGTAACCGTAGCCCTTGAAAGAACATAGCCAGGGCAATCACCCTGCTTGTCTGTCCCCAGAACTCATCCTGCATGGTCACCCTGTTTATTTATAAAGCCTGTGATTGCGCATCTCATGGGGGCGTGATCCTGTTCTGGGCAGGTCAGGTGATTTTGATTTTTGAAGGTTCTGTAAGTGAACAGGATTTCACAGGCTGATCAGGATTAACTTCTGCTCTCAGGGTATCTAGGGGTGTCACCTTGCTGGTTGTAACCAAGGATGGTGAAGGCCAGAGTGACGCTGTGGGACTGCAAATGGGCTGCAGGGGTTCAGAGCTGCTGAACCCAGGTTCTCTAAGCACATAGGCACACAAGCTGTGACCTGCATGTCTATAGACTAGTAGTGAACATACCAGGCTGGAAGCTACAAAGGCGACACTTTGAGACACAGCCAGGGCTGCAAGCGAGGGCAACAGATTCTTCCTAAAAGTGGAGGAGGAAGGCCCAATCCCTCCCATGGCCCTGCTCGTCCTCTTCCCCCTTCGAGACCCTGCCCCTCTCACCCAAGACAGGAGCCAGAGCCAGGCTGGAGAGCCTGGGCCTTTCCAGCTGCCTAGAGTGGGGAAAGGTAAGAAGAGTGTCCCACCTATGTCCCCACCCTTAGGCCCCTGTGGAAGGTCTGTGGCTTCCCACGGCTGCCCACATGGCTCCTACTTTGACCTGGTTCTGGGTTCTGGACTGGACTGGACTGGAGGGGTATAGGGCCTTGGGGGTCAAAGAGCCACAGCCAGGCCATGGCATGAGCCAGTGGGCAGCTCCAGTTCATCTGCCCTGAGTGATGCCCAGGAGCGGGGCCACCCACTGGAAGCTGCTCATGGGTTCCACTACTTCAGACAGGTGGAGATGCCCAGGATCCTGATAGCTGTTCAGCTTCTGGGCCACTCTTACCCAAGCTGGGCTCCAGCTTCCATCTGGGATAGGGGTGGGGTCTTGACAGAGGAGGAGGGGTAGGAGGCCAAATACATGGCAAAAAGCGGGAGGACCGCACCATTCCTGCACGCCTGGCTGCAGGGTAGGTGGTGAGACAGCCCCTCGTAGGTCTGGATTACACCCTGAACTGTCCCAGTGTCCCAAAAGCCTGAGACTGGACAGTAATTGTGGTTGGCCCTTTCATGGAAGAGAGGGTAGGCCAAGGCTACCCACAAACTGGCCCTCAACATTTAGGGTGCCACTTTCAGCATGCAGCTGACTTACTCTGAGCTGAATCATGAAGTGGTTGCATCTATTTAATACAAATTCTGGAAATAAAGCAAAATTATTATTTAGATTGAACTGATTCAGTCAGTTCCATTGGAGCGAACCATCCGAGCTCCCAGCCTGTGTCTTACTGCTCACTACAGATAATTCTGTTACCATCCAGCTAAGCATGAGTATGACTAAAAGAATAATGGCTCACTCTGGTCAGCCAACAGCTTTAAAACAGAAGACAGGGTTGTGATATTCCTGAGGAAGTAAGGAAGAGGAAGTAATCCAATTATGACAAGCCAGCTAAATCTTTTGCCTAGACAGACAGACAGACATTCTTCAAGACAGGAAGACTAAAGGAAATAAGTAATGGCACACTAACTAACTGGCATTCTCTGTCTGTAGAGCGGAAAATAGTACTTGCAGAAAAATGAGGTTTCCAACCTGGTTTTAAGCAACATTCTTGAGATGTGTTTGCAGAATGCCAGCTTTGTCCACCACCTGTAATTTAAACAGCTTTACCTCAGTAAATATTTGTTGGATGTATTTATAGCTGAACAAGTGTTGGGAAACAAATGGATCTTTTAGTGTCTTTTATTAGCGTGCTTATTAATGGTTTGAGGCATACTGGCCAACAAACCATTTGACATATATGTCCCTTTCACTCTATAAATGTCTACCTTGGCACACCTTGCTCCATGCAGATGGTCAAGTTTCTCTCACAGAGTTGTGCAGATAGTGTTATTTTGGGAAGTGAGGGAAGAACACCGCGTCATGACTGAAGTACAGGACTGCCTGGTATAACATAGATCAGGAGAATTGTTGCGTCAAATGAAACCTTTGCCCTCGTGGATATGCTGAGAAAGAAGCAAGGTATGAGTCCCATCCAATGAGGTATCGAGTACTTCCAGATGGTTAGTACCTTCAGCTTATTGACTGCATGTGCTCTGTACCTCATGGGGTCAGACTTCTTTATTACAAGCAGAAGTGAAGTAGAAAGACACATTATAAGCCTAAAAGGCTCAACTGTTTAGGTACAATGTGCAGTAATTTACTTACTGCTCCTTAGTAAGCCAAGCCAGCAGTCCTTGCCTCTTACCCATAAACATGCTCCCACCCAACGAACCAAAAATCTCTTGCAGTTTACCTTTGATCATGTCGAGGCTGATTCCCACTCTGACGCTACAAGTGTAGAAGGGGGAGGGGAGGGCTGCAAGAGACCTTAAAACTACCTTGCCTCTGTAGGCTTCTGCTTAAAAGCTTCCCAAGTTTACAGATTCCCTGACCCTGGGAAGAAGCTGCCACCAATGAAGTGAGAAAAAAAAAAAAACAAACCTTCTTTAAAACCCAGGAATACACACGTGGGATGTCTCCCTGTGGCGTGACCTCAAGCTCTTATCCCTCCCTTAGGAGAGAGCTTGAAAACAAGGAGGATGAAATTAAGATGCAATCTGATAGCTGACCTTTCGGTCTTGGGCACGCACACAGGATTGCCTTATAACAATAAAAATACAAATGCTAAGTGTGGCTCTGTAACACCTAGCAAACAAGTATGCTTTGCCATTTTATTCGTATGAAACGCAAGAGAAAGCATGCAAATAAAGCGATAAAGCATACTTGTTTGCGACGTGTTACAGAGCAACTTTAAAAGTGTAGCTAAAAGCACAGAGAATTTCTTTCCTTGGCTCAGTTTAGAAGCTACAGCGTACAGGGATGGGAATACATCAGCCAGGCTGAGAAGACCCGTACCAAACCCAAAATAATAATATAACCTGATTGTGTCTGACTAAACATTGCTTTCCTCCTCACATATCTGTATGCCCAGATCTCTTTGTGGCCTGGATTTTTACTTAATTCCTTAAGCTCTGCTTAAGCGTAAACATCTTTTTGCCCCTCTTCTCCGGCCACACAAAAGAAAGACTCCTCAGCAAGTAACTGTTTTAACTCAAAAAATTCATCTCTATCCCCATTGCGTCAGCTGGATGCTCACCAACAGACACCCTACTGTCTAGGGGTTTAACCCTTAACAGGCTTTCATTCATGACAACTATAAATCTGGAATGAGAATGCCATGCCAGTTTTACACAAATTCTTGTGAAAAGCGCAATCTCCAATGGGCATCTGATTATACAGGTTTCATCTGTACCTGTCAATGTCCATTCCTTTTAATGGTGGGATAATACTCCTTGGGAGTTTGGTCTTTCATCCAAAGTGGAAGGGTGGAAATGGGGGAATATTTAAACAACATCTCAGTTTCAGCGCCAGCTGCATGCTTTATAAAAAGGAAATCGTTCCAGCAAGATGATGGCAGAGAAGTCACATTTTTGTCACTCAAGCAGGGCTTTTCATGAAACTCTCTGTCAAATTGCCCTTATTCTCACAGAAGCATAAGGTGACATCCTCGACTGGTGTTAATGGGGACAGCTCCATTGGCTTTAGCAGAACTATGCCAATTCATCCAGCTGAGGGCCTGACCCTAGGCCTCCTCCCTAAATTGTGGAAACTGGCCATAATTCAGCAAACTGACTAGCAAGCCAATGAAAACAAGGAAAATGTTTCCTTTATTTCCCACGGGGTTGCTTCTCCCTCTGATACAGTAAATAAATGGGGCCACTAGACCCTGGAGCATGTGGGAGTGGGGAATGACTCATGCAGCCACAGAATGCTCCCCTGATCCACCGGCTTTGGAAACTACATCAAGCATGAAGTGCATCACAAGGCTCCATGGATCTGCAAGAAGCCAGGGGCAGAGTACCAGAGGAGAGCTTTGCAATGTCTTTCCCTAGACTGGGGGCAATCACTCACATACAAATATGTTTACTGACTAAGCTCCTGAGTCACCAGCTATGCGTCCACCTCATGAAGCTAACCTCACCATTTGCCCTCATTTTAAAACACGTTCTTTGGGACCCATGTCATGGTTATCATTCTTCTCACGAAAAATTGTGAAGAAGATTCCTTCTGAAGTCAGTTCCCCTTTTAAAACTGGCCACTCTCGTTGTTCAGCTTCTCAGATGCTCCCAGCCAGGGATGCAAGAGCCTGAACTCTGGATAAAAAGCATAAAGAGCTGGTCCTCTAGAACTGTGTCTGCAATCACTTTTCCACCCCCTGTTGAAAAGAATGTGTGTAAGAACACTTTACGTTTAGTGGCAGCCAAGTTTCTTTTCTAGCACAACTGAAAGAGACATTGCAAATGAGGCCATGGCAATTGTGCTGATATTGTCTGTCTTACTGGAAGAAAAAACAGAGCTACCCAGCCAAACTTTTAAGCTGTTTAAATACATTTGTATGTGTTCTTAGGGTGTTCTGCTAAAAAGAAAATGGGAAAAGCAGTTGTAGGAGGCTTTTGTGAAAATGCCCCCCAACCCTCCTCAAAGTGCTTAGGTGTCTTTTAATGGAGCAGCAATATTAGAATAGATTTAATAAAAAAATAGTTATTTATTAACTGTTGTCTATTATAAGCTAGGTTTGCACAAGAAAAAGTATTCAATCTAGGACAATTGGCAAAGTATTCCAAAAGCACAGGAATTTAGAAGCCACAGAGAATATGTTTATTTACACCAGATGTTACAGCTGAACTACAGTGCTGGAGGCCTATGCTTTCCAGCAAGTCTGAAAATGTCAAGGTTCTTCAAGGTGTGACTGGAGTGTGGAACTCAAATTCTCCAAGTATCTACCAAGCATCCTGCAGCTGGAGTTCTGGGGAACCATCTTTCTGGCAAAAATATTTTGGTGAATATTTTAAATTTCCTGAATATTTGTACGCAACTAGCTGTTTAAACCAAGAATCCTTCACTGCTACCAGTTTTCTTTTCCCAGGGAGCACACTCATAAGCCTTACTATCTGCACATACATACAATGAATGAAATCAGTTCTCCTCTCTCCAAACCAGACCATGGCTTAGCAGAATGGTACTACAGGAGAGCTACTGCTGTCAATAGTGTTTCAATGACTGTGTGCAGTAGCTGCCCAATACAGTCATTTTTGGTGGGAGACTGCAACTTGCCTAAGCTCTCTACAGGAGCCCATTACTTTAAAACATTCTGACTGAATAGGGATTTTATTGGCTGCCAGATATCACAATCTGTGCCAACAGAGCAGACAAACCTGCACAGACCCCTTGTCTGGAAGAGCACCTCTAACTACAAGTACAAAGGGTGGAGAGAAACAGAATGATGATATAAAAACACCGTAGCCCAGTCTTATTTTCTCCTGACTGGAGCAGCAACTCAACAGATTCAGGTGTAGAATAGCTAGATCAGGAGTGGCCAACATGTAGCCTGTGGGCCAGGATCAAGCCCACGGTGCCTTTTCATCTGGCCCACAGAGCCGACAGCAGCACCATTTTGAAAGCCGGCTGGGCAGCTCTGAGCCACATGTGGCTCTTTAAGGAGCCATTTGCAACTCTGGATGCTGCTGCCGCTACTGACTCCTCCTCCAGCTCCCTGCCCAGCCACGCTGAAAGTGTAGAACTCAATTTGATTCATTTAATGGCCAGCGGGTAGGATCCAGCTTTTAAACCAATAAAATTGAGCCCCATTATTTCAGTGAAGCAGGGCAGAGAGACGCACACTGTACATGGGGAAAGGGAGTAGGATGGCTGGGAAGATCTGCACAGCCAGGATGAGAAGGAGCCAGCAGCCTGGAAAAGGTGCAGCGTGGGGGGTGGCAGCACGCAGATCTCCTGTGTGAGGTTAGTTAGTCCTGGATTTGGGGCTGTCAGGGGTTAAGCCTGGAGGTGGGGGGGAAAGTTCAGGGCTGAGAGGGGTTAAGCCTGGGGATGAGGGTGGGGGTTTGGGGCTATTTTGTGTTCGGATCCCAGAACATGTAAAACATTGCCAGGTGGCTCCCAGTGACAAAAGGTTGGCCGCCCCTGAACTAGATCTTCCACAGGCTGGAATGCATTACCCTGTACTAATCACAAACAAGAAGACATTTAGGCAATAAACCTGTTTAGTTGTTTTTCTTTACCTTTATAAACATACACACAAACTCTGGGTTGGTTTTTTTTTCTATACTAAGGAAATGGAGCTGCGTCAAAGGCTTTGTGACTGATCCAACTCTTGACTGATGCCAGTAGAAGTTTTTCAATTAACGGACTTTGAGGGGAGTAAGATTGCACAAAATTCACTGGGGTTGAAGTATAAACATAAATTTGGCCTCAGGGACTGGCAATTAGTTAAGGCTTTTCCAAACTTACATAAACGAAACAGAGATGTGGACTTCTTATGGACTTAAAAGGCAAAAAGCTCAGAATTACCAAAACAGTAGCTATATTTTTTATCTTTGCATGACAACAGGTCTCAAGCGGGAGCCAGGTTAGTTTGGTTCAGCAAAAACAGCAAGGAGTTCAGAGGCACTTTAAAGACTAACAAATTTATGAGGGTATTAGGGCCTAAGCTTTCATGAGATACAGCCCAGCCTGGATCAGGCCACACAAGAGTTCAATTTCCTGCACACTACAGTACAAATAAGAGATGGTCACATAAATACTATACTATACTGGAAACCTGCTGACCACTATACTTACTTACATGCCTCCACGTCTTACCCAGGACACACCCCACTATCCATAACCTACAGCCAAGCTCTAAGATACAGTCGCATTTGCTCCAAACTTTTAGACAGAGACAAACACCTACAAACATTCTTTAATTTACAGCACTCATCTGGAGAAGTTAAGAAATGGATTGACAGAGCCAGGCGAATATCCAGAAGTCACCTGCTACAGGACAAACCCAACAAAGAAAGCAACAGAACGCCACTAGCCATTAACTACTGCCCCCAGTTAAAAACTCTCCAACACATCAGCAGGGATCTACAACCTATCATAGATGACAACTCCCTCACCTTCACGGTCCTTGGGAAGCAGGCCAGTCTTTGCTAACAGGCAACCCCACAAGCTGAGACAACTTCTCACCACCAACTTCACACTCCTTAATAGATACACTAACCCAGGAACCTATCTCTGCAACAAACCCCAATGGACAGTTGCCATCTACCCTAGTGACACCATCACAGAACCTAACTGCATCAGCGATACCATCAAAGGCTTATTCATGTGCATATCTACTAATGTGATATATGACATCATGCGCCAGTAATGCCCCTCCACCAAACAAATTGGCCAAACCAGACTGTCTCTACACGGAAGACTAAATGGACAGAAATCAGATGTTAAGAATAGCCACATTCATAAAACAGCGGAAAAGCACTTTCACCTTCCTGGACACACAGTTTCTCATTAACCAGTTGTCATTGTCAGGGCTTTTCTACACTGTTGTTGGTGTTTTGTCTTTGGTTTTTTGTTTTTTGGTTTTTTTTCAGAAAACCCTTTTCCACACCCCCCAGCCCCTCTTCCCCCATAGCATTCACAGAGCCAATCAGGAAAATTTGAGATAAGAGGGCTTTTTCCTCAAAATAATTACTCCAGCTCTGGGAACAGCTTTTGCTGACCCCTGCTTTCAAGCTCCAAAAGGAATGTGTGTGAACAAAGCACAGCTGTTATCCACTCATCTGAAGGCTCCTTTTGCAATCCTATGGCTGCGAACTGTGGCTGCAAATGAGAATGCTCCATTTTGCAATGCAGTGAATGCAATTTTCTGATATTGCTTATTTAGATATTAGAACATTAAAATACATAATGTTGGAAAAAGCCTGCAGGGTAGACATAGCCTCGGGGAAAGAAATGTCAAAAACAGACTGCAAGGAGAAACTGCTGAGCTGGAATTTATACACAAATTTGACCCTGTGAATCAAGGACTAAATGGAAACCTGGAGTGGTATTCACATTATAATAGGTAATTTCCCATTCAGGTTCTCCCACCTTCTCATCTCCACTGGGATATGTCTACACAGGGACAGAAAGTCGATCCCAGGTTGGCAATTCTAGTTACTCCCCGAGTATCAGGATCAACTTCCTGCCCTTGTGTAGATTGGGGTTCTTTGGGCTTGCTGTGACGCCCCTTACTCCATGCGAATACATGGAGCATTGGAGTCGATGGCTGAGCCTGGAGATCAAACCTGGAGCATTGAACACCAGCGGAGTGTAGGTTAAGCCTTGGAGATGAGCCATATCCACTCTAATTTTATCAGCACTGATGACACACTCCCATCACAGTATCCCTGGTCTTTTTCCCTTTTGCATCCAAGGAAGCGACCTGTATCTCATGAAAACTTATCCCCTAACACTCGAATAAATGTGAGAGTCTTTGAAGAGCCACCAGACTCCTTGTTGCTTTTACATCTTTTATCTTGTTCACCAGGTTGTTGCCCTCATGGATTCGAAACAGAGAAGAAACACAAAGAGATTGAAGGGATTTCCTTATAGGAGAGAATGCTGAATGGGGTATTAAACTAGGTGGTGAAGAGGCCTTTGTGAAGACCATTGTGTTCAGGAATTTGCAGTTTACCAAATGCCATACGAAAGGACTGTGATCAGTATTGGTCCCTAGTCACCATTAAAAAAGAGGAACACGTGAGATTGTAGTACTGACTTACTTCCTATCCATTATGACAATAATTTGTCATATGGTCATATACTGGGATCTGAGCCTTAAGGATCAGCCAACTCCTCACAAAAAAAATTCTGCTTAGCAACAGTTTTGTTGACGCTGTATAACAGATTTGCCGCATTTGCCCTTTGTTTGTTCTGTATTACTAAGGCTATTTATACTGAAACAGCAAACTCACTTCTGACAAGTTCATCTGCTCCCCTGATATTTCCTCCTTTGATAGCACCAGCAGATGGTCAAGACTTGAAACAGAGAGTGAGCTGTGAGTTCAGATGAATGCTTCTGAAACTGAAGGTGGTGCTGCTAATTCAAGAGCAAACAATGCAGTCCGGTGGCACGACTACAACTCTGGGAGCCGGGAACTTGTGAAAACTAAAAACAGTTCCACCGCTGGTTCCTGGAGTGGCCCTAGACAACGTAACTTCTCTGCAAAGCCTAGAAAATTAGTCTATAGTGCACTTGGAAATTACTTGTCAGTGATGACTATGAAAAAGAGCTCAGATCAAGTTCTACCCTCACTGGATCAGTCTTCGGTCAACAGAAAGATAAAATTACACACCCACATTCCTTTCCAGTAGTAGCCAAAATTTTCCGTTTGGGCCCCCACTTTACTAGTAGTGGAATCTGTCTGCACCCTCCACTAACCTTACTGCCCAATTGGCTCAGGAGAGGGGCTTACGCTGTAGATAGAGATGGGGCAGAGCTTGGGATAGGGGAGGAGCTGGGGCTAGAAGTGGAATGGGCTTGGGGACAGAGAGGGAAGAAGGGCAGAGCTGCTCTGGAGACCCAGTATGTGGAGCTGTGGCTGGGAACAGAGCAGGGCTGCATGATGTTCCCTCCTGGGGCTGGCCCCAGCTCAGCCGTGCACCTTCCTCCCAGCTATTCCTCCCCATTCCCCTGGAGTCATGCCCCATATTTCAGACACCTCTGCCATAGACCATGCCTCCCCTCCTCTCCTGCTTTGTCACCAGCTGTGAAAATTGGAGAAGCTGTGGAATTGTACCGTTTTGTCCTGTTGAAACACAGTGTATGTAGTTCTACAGAAATATTTGTTCAGTTTTCTAAAGCTGCTGGAATCACTCATCATATCCCCTAAAATATCCAGAATAAAACAATGCAGGACTGCTCATCTCAGCCTGAGGCACTAATAAACAACCCCTGGGAAATGTAAGGAAGACAATAAACTGAAACCTATGTGAAATGCCGTTCAATAAGTGGGCGGTTGCATTCTGCACTGGCTTTACTTTCTAGCTTGGCGTGAGGCAGAGCCCTGTGAGAAACAGATTATTACAATGAGGTATGCCCAGCTTTTCCACGGTGCACACATCTTTAGTTCAAGCAGATGTACTGCGAATCTGGCTCTTTTGATGGCAAATGGATGAGTAAGAGTGGCAAGGCCTGCTTGGGAGAGGAAAGTGCGCGTCTTCTCTAACAGCCCATGGGAAAGTATGCGCCAGGCTGTATTGTGCAGCAAGGAGCCATTTGACTTGAAGAAATAGTGGAACTTTGCCTTTTGTACTGATCAGATATGCCACCAACCTGCCTCAATGGATGGGTTGATTTAACCGGGCTGGCAGAGAAAGGGGAACAGTCCCAGATGGGAGGGAAGGAGACAATTGCTGAGGAAATCTGTCTCAGGCACTTGTTGGAGGGGCAATGCTGATTGGCCAACAGTCCCTCAATCGCTGGATTGAGCCTGGAGCAGAGGTTGTGAGAAGCTTCCTTTGGCTCCATT
This sequence comes from Carettochelys insculpta, assembly GCF_033958435.1. Classification (NCBI taxonomy): domain Eukaryota; kingdom Metazoa; phylum Chordata; order Testudines; family Carettochelyidae; genus Carettochelys; species Carettochelys insculpta. Next base: position 145,520,007 of record NC_134139.1, on the reverse strand, counting down.
CCAGTAGCCCACCTTACCTGCCCTGACCCTGACAGAAGCTGTAGGTATAGCCAATCCCCGGCTTGGAAGATGTTTTTTTTTTAATCCAATAGGCCAATTGGCAGGGGACCAAGGAAGTATTTTGGCCTTCCTGGCAGTATCTGCAAACTGCAGTAGGTAAAGGAGGCACATGCTTAATACCTAACTGACATAACTGGTCAAGTTGTTAATATATCACAACATGTAGCTAGTTTCCAAAGCGGTTAAAAAGATAAAATGAATGGTTACCAGAGATGAAAGACCTGGAATGTTGCTTATGGGCCTAAAGTTGGTATAATAATGTGCGACCCCATGACCTTTGTGAAGCGAGGTCAGATCTTGTGGCACTCACAGCCAAGGTCACCACACTTCTAAATCTTCTCTGCCCCTGGTGGGCTAAGTAAGTGTGTGTGTTTGAGGCTGAGGAGAACCTAAGCCAAGTTACAAGGTAGGAGCCCTGTAACCTCCACATGAATTACATGCTTCCCCCCCACTTTGTTTTAATGTAATAAAAGTTGCAGTCTGCTGCATAAAATCCATCTACGTGTCTTTCTTCCTTTCCCTGCTGTGTCTGCAGGGAATTAGAACCTAGTCCTGCAAACCCTTGAAAAGCAGAATCTCCCTTTATTTGCAAGTTTCTTACAGGATCAGCACATTCATCCTTTTATGTTGAGACTGTATTCCCTCCCCTCACCCTCTGCTTTTTTATGCCTTCCCATTATCTGGTCCTGCTGAAATTGTGCACTTTCTACGACAGTTTTGTTTCACCCTGTGAGGTGGTAGACTAAGCCCAAAGGCCTCTGCTGGAGACCTCAAGTGTCTGCCACACCCAGGCCAGCAGTGGAGAGGTCCTCCAAGCGGGCTAGAGTGGCTTTGTGGAAAGCAGCCACTCAAGGCACAGGAGGGCCATATGATGAGTAGCAAAATAGTTAATCATTGTTTGGTTGGGCTGCTACTGGGAGATGGAGGAGAAAAGGCTGCATGTCCTGCAATCTGAGGGAAGTGCAGCATAACAACAGCTAAGTGGGAGGCACTAATCAAGTCAAGAGAGGGAACAAGAGGCTCCTGCCTGACTGAGCTATGGACAGTTTGCAAGCAGGGACTGGGGGAGCATTAAGGGAGCTCCTGGCTGACTGCAGGGCCTGGGTGAGAACTGAGACTGGAAAGTGCTCCAGGAAAACAGAGTCGTCACAGGGGAAGAGCTGTGGATACAGCCTCATACCAGTGCTGAGACTACTCAAAGACAGAGCCCGGGCAGGACTGGAGAAACTTGCTGAGAAGCAGTGAAAGGGGTCACCAAAGGAAAAAGAGCTCCGACACACACAAATGAAGCGGCAGCTCTCATGAGAGGAAAGCACTGACCCTATTACAAATCTCTTCCATTTTCAAAGGCGGTAGTAGCTCAGAGATTTCAGCAATCACTCTGTGAAGTCAATGGGATCAACACAGCTGAAGTATGAATATATTTTGATACCATATTGGTTAATGTCTCATACCTCTGCCCAGTAACTTTCCCAGAATCTGATGGGAACTCCAGCATGGTAGCCAAAGTCTAATATTTCACACTATGCAACTCTGACCACGGGGACTGAACCAGAGAGTATGACTCAAAGGTGAACAATCCATTATGAAGAGAACGTGGTGTTATGGTGGAAAAGTAACAAATCTGATAACCATCTGCTCCACCATCAGGGAATCTGACTCAGGGCTCATCACGATATTCCTGTTTGAACTGGGTTTTGCAGCTGCGATTACCCAACTGTCAGCCTTTGGAGGCGATTCATAATCTTATAAGGTGGTAAAAATATCCTCAGTGAAAGACAGTTGAAATTTGTGACACGGTTGCTGAGCCAATGTCGCAAATGTGGCATGAGACTCCAGGATAAAATAGTAACAGCACAATAGTAAACAGACAATATTGGCAGTCTGCCAGCATCTCAAGCAGCGAGCTTCTCAGCTCTCAGTAGGACAAATTTCCAAGGAAAACATATGATGCTGCAGCAGGAAGTGGAGTTTGTGGATCACTAAGTGGAACTTTTTCTTCTGCGTAATGCTCTATGTCAACTCCCTTAGAAATGAAACATCTTTCCAGTGGCTTTAATGGGAGATTTAAAAACAATGAAGCAGCCTTTTAGCCTGACATGAAATGGGGTCTTGACCACTTGATAAAGATCCTACAGTACTTCCTGTAAAGATGTTATCCCAAATGTCCCAAATATAGTTATGTCAAAGAAAGACAAAAGGGTTGTGTGTGGCAATGTTACTGGTGAGGAGAAGTGGTAGGAAAGGCCTTTTTAGGGAGGTTTAGAAAGAAAAAAGATGTCCTTTGGGGATGAAATGAGAACTGGTTCTAGGCACAGGGAACTGTACAACAGAAGGCAAAAAAACATGGCTGTAAAAAATAAACCAATGGCTTAATCCAAAGACCATTGACGTCAACATGATTCTTGTTGTGACTTCAATGGACTTTGAATTGGTCTCAAAGGGAACGGTATGATTAATGGGTTGGGAGGAATGAATATGGTATTCTTCGTTTCCTGTTCTACATTGTGGTGGTGCACCATTATGTGCTTTTAAACAGCTTCTATGTCCCATCCCAGTACTGGGCCAAGTAGTCATTCCACCTGGCTGTAGGCCATCTGGGGGAAAAAAGATCTATAAATGTGGGATGATTCTTAACATGAATAAGTGTTGGCATACCTTACGAATAAAAAAGTTCCTCTACTTTCATACAACTGCAAAGAATGAGCATGTCCCAATGCATTGTATGGCCAAAGGGCTCTTTGGGGACATAAATTAATTCTGGACTCTACTTCCAAGGTATCTTACTGATAGGAACTGCATAGTTTGTGTTAACAAATCAAGGATTCACTGGCCAGCCTCCTTAACCAACTGTTTGAGTTATGTGAGGGAAAATGCAGACCACATATTTCAAGAAAGAAGATAAATTATCTTTCAGTGATGGCTTCTGTTTTGAATTTTCAACTTTTTTGTATTTCAATGGGAATTTTAAAATGAAGACAAGAACACTGTGAAGACAAATCAGGACTGGAATTTCCATTTCCCTTAGACTTTATACATGCTGTCATTCCTTACATGCAACGCTTTACCAATAGCTTTGAAATGAATGCCTTCAAACTGAATTTGGTGGCCCTTTTCCAAGAACACAAGCCCAAGTGCCTTCAACATATATTTTAGATTTGCAGTTCTGCAATAAATTTGACAAGCCAATGCAACACAAAGCCCCTCTATTGCAAAAGGGTGTTGTCTTTTCCCCTCACCCTCTCTCCTGAAAGTGATTCCAAGATTTTCTTTCAACACCAGCCTGCATGATGCTACCATCCTGGGTCTTTAGTTTCACTCTGAAAACAGAATAACTAGTACAGAACAAGACAATAACATGTAGCTGTAAGAAGTTAGCGAAAAGAACTAATTAGACTGAAACTAGTGCAGAGGGCAAACATATATATGGATTCACAACAAAAAGAATTTTTTTCTTTCAGATGGTTTCAGACTGTGCTAATGCCTATGCAATTCATTTTGTTACCTGCAGCTTGCAGACCATTTTGATGTTTACATCTGTTCAGCTGTATTTGATCTTTTATCACAAGCCATGACCAGCCAGTTGCACCTGTTCTTCCATGACCTTTCCCTTGAAAGATACTCACTTAAAGCCTGTTAGACTCTATTGTGCTGAGCTGCACTTCCTCTAGGCTGAAGCACAAACCTGGGAAGGGTTTAGATGCTCAGAAGGGGGTTTATTGTCCATTCAAAGCACCGAGTCACCCACGTGGGAGGAACACAGTTACATGAAGTAGAGCAGAGTTTCGCAAGAGGGTGATGTGAAGAGAATTAGTAGCACATATGTGCAGTATTATGCTACATGAGAAAAGAAACACAACCGTCATTCCACCTCCCAATTTTTAACATGCTCACTTCATCAAGTGGTCCACGAGAGAAGCTGCTTGAAGAGGGACCAGCTGTGCTGCAGCTCTAAGGGCTAAGTACTACACCGTGAGAATACAGAATTTTGCCTCACCCTTTCTTCAACAGCTGGCTTCAGAGCATAGATTCATATAGATTATAAATCCAGGAGGACCCATCTTGTCTGCCCACCTACATAGCATGGGCCATAGAACTTCCATACATTCCTAGTACAACAAAAGAATATATTTTACAAAAGCACCCAGTCTTGATATAATAATTTCCTGGGGTCAGCAGGAGGTGCTGGATGGAGTAGCAGGTCCCTTGAGCTCCAGAGCTATTCATTGATCTCCTCTTCCATCCAAAGTTCCAGACCCTTGACCTATCCTGTACCCACCGCTCCACATACACACATAAAAGAACTGCTTAAATGTCAGTAGCCAAAGATTAGACTGTAGGGAGTGCTACAACTAATGAAAAGCCAAGCAGAATGCAGGCCTTCCCCACATGACCCACTGAACAAGATGGCTGCTGCTTGGGACACGCTATGATGGCCCTACTAGGGAAAGTTGCTGCAGATCCACTAGATGTCAAGGGCACAATACTATCAACAATCACTTGATTAACTCCTCTCTGCACACACTGACAGGCTGGGTGAATGAAGCAGAATGGAGAGGTTCATCAGAAGATCCCTTGCCCAAATGCTCTTAAATTTAAAGGGGGCTGTCATTAAGGGAAGGCATCCCGCCAGCAAGCTGAGACTTATGGGAGTACCTGAAGAAGCAGCAAAAGGCAGCCATCTAGAGTTTGTTCCTGGGCTCCTTTCGGAAGTACTCAGCTTGCCAGATATGCTTAAATTTGATTGAGCAACAGCACATAAATCCCTGGCTCCATAGCCAACCTCAAATCCCCAACCTCGTGCACCGATTGTCAGACTTCTCAGATTCTTTGTAAAACAACCAACAAACAACAAGGCAGTCAGCTTGTGGGGAGGAAAGCAGAGTTTGGGAGAATACCACAAAGCAAGATTTTCATTTTTCAAACTTTTGCAACAGCTGTGGTTGAACACAGCACAGCCTTTAGACGACTTAAGAAATTTGCCAAGCAGCAGGGGCCTCAGATTTTTTCTAAGGTTTCCTGCTCAGTTTCATGTTAAGGTTGGTGATGAAGTGCCTCTGTTCCAAAAGCCACAAGCAGCAGAATGTTTTTTTTAAATTGCCTGCAGTGAACTGAGTGGCTGTTCTGTTTCATACCACTTGTTTATTTCCCAGCTGTTGTGTCCCTGCTACCTATGAATGGATCCCATTACCTGGACTTACTTGCTGATCTGGGGTCTCGCTTCTGCTCCAGCCTTGTAGGGGTCAAATTGCACCAACCAGCTGAATGTGAAGGGAACAGCTCTTCCTAACTGGAGCTCATGGGAGTCAATCGACTGTGCAAAGGATTAGTGTAAGTGGTATTTGAGCAATATCAAGTGCCTTTGTTCCTGCATGTGTGCTGGGAAAAGAGCTCACCCGGAACAGCACAATTCCCTGTTGCTCTGTAGGAATCTCAGGACTCAGAATCCCCTTTGTAAAACTGGTGCCATAGGGATAGCTGGGTGCTCCTTATTGCTGCCCAGGGCCTCACCATACACTGGAAGGGCTAAAAGTGTCTCTCCGCCCTGCAAGGCATCTTGGGAAGCTGCATTGGAGCTAAGAAACATAGTTGCCCCCCCAGGACCAGTGAAGCAGAGACAACCAACATAGGTTGTTGAGCTAAATGGACAGTAATTTTTGCTCTCCCTACCATTCCTACTTCCTTTCTTTCCCTCAGCACCCGCCCACCACTTTACCTGCCTTCCTCTCCCCTACTTTTCCCATTTCCTTCTCCTTTTTGTCCCCCCTTACCCTGAGCTCCCTCCCTCAGCTGACTCAGAGGGAGGTTCAACCTGTAGTGATAAAGCATTTGAGGCTTATATAGAGTCTCAGCCACTGGAAAAAGCTATTGATATATCGACCGTGTTGCAACGTTTCTCCTTTTGACAATCAAGACAAGAATTAGAATAATAAATTCTAGTCAGTTTTCTGTTTAATGGATTTTTAAGCAGTACAATGTTCCTAAACACATGACATTTTGATTAAAAACCTAAAAAGACACAATCAACATGGCACACATTAAATGGATTGTGAAATCTGGTTGGCAGATCTTAAAAGGTAATTGTAAACAGGGAATCAGCATACAATAGATATGTTTCCAGTGGAGTCTGCAAGTGATCTGTTCTTGGCTCTATGCTATTTAGCATTTTCATTAGTGACCTGGAAGAAAACATAAAATCGCTGATAAAGATTGCAGATGACACAAAAATTGGGAGAGCAGCAAATAATAAAAAGAACAGATCATTGACTTAGCATTATTGAGATCAGTTGGTTAGCTGAGCACCAGCATGCAAGAGTTTTAATACAGCTAAACGCAAATGTATTCATCTGGAAACTAAGAATGTAGGCTGAACTTACTGAATAGCAGCCCCTGTTCTGGGAGACAGCATGGCTGAAAAATACTCGGGGGTTCATGACGGATAGTCAGTTGGACATGAGCTCACCGGGTGTTCAAAAATGCTAATGCAATCCTAGAAAGCGTGATTCAGAGAACCTCAAGGAGCAGATAAATTATTTAACCTCTGAGTTTGGTATTTCTGTGATGCTGCTGGAATACTGTGTCCAGTTCTGATGACTAGTGGGGAGTGTTCAGAGAAGAGCCACACGAATGATTAAGGCAGACTTTCTAATCCTTCACAGTGATAGACTCAAAGAGCTCAATCTCTTTTGGTTAACAAGAAGATTAAAAGGTGACTCGATTACAGCCTATAAGAATCTATATAGGCAACAAGATACTTGGCTCTTCAGTCTAGCAGAGAATGATATAACATGATCCTATGGCTGGAAGTTGAAACTAGATAAATTCAGACTGAAAACAAGGTGTAATTTTTTAACAGTAAGAGTAATTAACACATGAAATAACTTGCCGTGAGTTTTACAGCATTCTCCATCACTGGCAATTCTGAAAATCAAGATTGGATGATTGTCTAAAAGTTCTGCTCTGGGAAATATATGGGAAACGTTCGGTAGCCTGTGCTTTCCAGGTGGGACTATACAATCCCAGTGCTCTTGTCTGGCTTTGGAATCTATGAATCAACGAACAAAGCTGCACAGTAAATTGGGAAGCATCGTCAGCCACATTTTGCACTATGAATTTCAACAGCCTGCCCAGGATCACTCAAAACATCTAGGACAGAAGCTGAAACTGAACTGGTGCCTAAACTACAGGCCCATGCTGGGTCTCAGGTGTATGGTGGGATGCATGTTTAGAAAGGTGGGGACACTGGAAAAAAAAGATTCATTGTCTGGGCATTGGGACCCTAATTCAGAAAAGTACTTAAGCAAGTTTGCACGTTTTAGTAGTTCTATTGATTTCACAGGTTCAACATTAGAAGCCTGCTTAAAAGTGCTCCCAAACTGGAGCCTACATAGCCACTCCCAAGAGTGTTATAAATTAAAACAGCAGGAATAAATGTATTTTACTACCTATCACCAATATTGCCTCACGGTTTCCTTATACTCACTACTGTGTCTATATCCATCCGTGTTGCCTCTTGTTTTACCCTTACAGTACAGTAAACTCTTTGAAATCCAGCATCCGCGGGACTGTGAGTTTGCTGGATAATCAAATATGCTGGATAATAGAGAGCAGCTCATGCTGGGTGGGAGAACAGAGCCGTCCGGCTGCACTCACATGCAGCACAGATGGAGGCAGAGCAGCACTGAGAGGGCTCTCCCTCTCGGTGCACAAACCCCAGCCCTGTGCACAAACTCTGCACTTCTGCCTGGTATCTGCTGACCAGATCTGCCTGGCTTTTGAGTCATTCCGGTTGTTCAAGTGTGCTGGTTAATCAAACAGAAGTTAAACAGGAGTTTACTGTGTAAATTCTGGGGCAGGGATTGACTTTTTAGTTTGTGCAGTGCATAAGTGCTAGTCCATGACTAGAGCTCCTAGGGGCAATAGCCATACAAACAATAAATTATCAAATAATAACTTTGTCACTCAGCTTTTACCTGGCTGTATCCCAGAAGCAAGAGGGAACTGCAGAGACTGTCAGGCAAGAATCCTGGCACTGCAGGAACAGCATTAGCAAAGACAATATTTAAAAAGACCAGACTTACCTTGCCACTGCTGCTATTCAAGAAAAAATCTGTCTCAAAGTAATGCTGTAAATCTGACTCTAGTTATCTGATTGAAGTGCACTGTTCTGAAAGGCACACATTTATTAATCATAAAATAGCCTGGCAATCTTGGGACCATCTCCTGCCTTTGTTTTTTAAGGAGAACACTCTTTTCTTGGAAGAAAATGGTCCATTGAGATTAAGACCTTCTTATCAGATTGACATTAAACTCCTGAAGATGGAAAGAGAAGAAACAAAGCTGAACAGATGCTTTCCTTGCAACGGCTCACCTCTCTTCTGCATAGCTATCTCATCCCCCTTCCACACAACCAGTAGGAAAGCAGTGTGAGATAGCTATGAAGATTTACAGATAAGCTTTTGTTTTCCCTTAGACTGAACACTACTTGACATTCTGGTTTTATCTCAAGCCAAACAAATTGGAGCTGTGATCTACCCAACCAATGTCAGGGATGCTTGCACATTTACCACCATTATCTCTTTCAGAAATAAGGCACTGGTGGCATAAATTAATAACATCATTGATATTCTCAGAAGTGAACTGGAAACTCATTCCAACCTTCCCTTCCATAGGAGGACAATATTCAGTTTTGCTCCTTCATCTTGCTAAGGATTAATCATTTCTCTGTATTTTTCCCTGTTGTGGTTTTCCTAGTATAATTTAGACCTATATCAGATGTTATTATTAATGCATTATGAGGATAGTAAGACTGTCTTCTGCCCCTTCCCCACAAACCAGATGAAGATAAAAATCATTCTGTCTGGAGACCAGCTCAGTAATAAGGAAAATGTCTTCTCTGAATGCTTCATCATTCTCGTATCCTGTATTGATCAAAAAGAGACTTCAAGCTACAGTTGTAGTGGTGGCTGGCTCTATTCCACTGGCATTGCCAGTGCTCAGAGGGGAAGAAATAATTAAGGGAACTGCTATATTGTTGGACTGTACATATGAGCTGTGGACAATAAACACATGAGTATGCACTGCACATTGGGTCCCATAAGACCTTCTTGTTACTTAGTCACTTCTCTCAATTTTTATTTCTATTTAACATACTTGCTTTGTCCACATAAGAAATTTGCACTAATTTGACTTAAATATAACTTCTGTTACCATACTACCTAAGCAGGAGGAAGAGGAGAAATAATCTTAGTAACTGATTGAACTAAGAAGCCTATTTTCGAAGGGCCCAATCCTGCCATCCTTATCCATGGAAAACCCCTTTGAAGCAGGATCAGCCCTGTACCATTTTATCCTAATCCGCGCTCCAGGCACTTAATTGACTGCCTGGGAAACTAAGCCACTCCGCACTGGATAGGGAAAGATGGAAGGAAATAGTGAGAGAGGCATCAGACACCAACGGGCGCTGAGCCCATGGTTATTGATGATGATGATGAGCAATCTAGCGGTATAATGCTTATATTGGTCATATAATTAATTCTAAAGACATGCAGAATTATTACCACCAAATCTCCAGCTGCATGCTTGGTCTTTTACAGTTAAGCATGAAGCCAAGGTCCCTGTGCCTGAGAATTTATAGAATTTAATGCATCAGGTTTAATACATAAGCCATACCGTCCAGTTTATGTTAATTTAAGCCAATTTTTCCCATGTGCTACAAATTAATTAAGAATTGTATTCCTAGAAGATTATAGCAGATGCCGACATGCACAAAGCAGAACATTCTGTAAATAATATTTTGTTGTATTTCAGAATTTTCCAACAAGAAATGAGCAATTGTTACATAATCAAGCTTAGTTATTAACCTTAAAGCAATCCTCAGTCTGGAGCAGCAATAACCACTCTAATTAAGGTTGCAGAACAGGTACAATTCTAAACTGATTTTCAGACACTCATAAGTCAAAAACTTCCACTTTCAGGGCTAGAATTGTGCAGGCTTTGGTTTCTTCCTTGGCCTCAGCTGCTTTTTCTAGATGGATATGGTCCAAAGGAAGATACGTGCAGGACTGGCCCGGACTTGGCCCTACCAGTGTTTATTAGTAAAATTTTTCACTTAACACATAGTGGCCCTAAATTTTTCAATGATTACAATTCTGCTTCTACACTATTTTATAGTTCTTTTCACAGAGACAGTGCAGGACTGTTGGCAGCACACAATGTCTGTATTCAAACAACACATATAAAGTCCGTGCAATTTTAACTACAGGATATACCAACAGTGATAGCCACCGTCTGACAGCTGATCACATCCAGGCGCCCTCAATTAGGTATTAATCCTACATAGGGACCGAATGCTGTCACATGCCACCTGTTTTTAGTTTGTAGTTTTCTGAACCGGCACTAACAGCCAGTGCTTTCTTTGTGCCGGTACTGAGTACTGGCATGTTGGCAGCCCCAGTCATGGGATTGGCTGAGCAAGGGGACAGGGAGACAGCTGGGTACCAGCACCTTCCCCCCCCCTTTTTTTTTCCATACAAAAAGGGCACTGGTAATAACACGTACCATTTCAAGTCCTATCTCACTGCAACATCCAAACTATGTCATAATGCAATAATGACATATAATTGAGCCAGGATTACAGAGTAGCTGCTAATAGCAACAGCTGGCAGCCAAGACGCAGATAATTCAAGAAATCTACACATAAATAAAAGCATTTTTTTTCTCTAGTTAGATGTTTTCCCCAAAGATGCAATTGGGTTACACAAAATATCTGAGATCTTTCTTTTTTTTTTTTTAAAGCATTGTTTTTCCAAATGGGAATTATTCCAAATGCAATAAAACCTGTTTTGCTAATAGAATTAAGGCCAAATCGTTATCACATAATGTGAATTTCCCATTGCGATCAATAGGGTTGGTCATGTGAGCAACAAGAATAGTGGTTAGATCTTTGTGACAAGTGAATAAGTGCCCAGAAAACAAATCTTGTCTTTATCCCAGATTTATCAGGCAATCCGTTTCAGGCCCCTACCAGGGTTGAACTCATAACGCTGGTTGACATGGCCAATGCTCTAGACATTGAGCTATCCAGCTTAATTTGCTCGTAGATGTATGCATGGCTCAGATGTATGGACTTCTTGGTGACCTTTGCTTTTCACATTTAGAAGTCTAGGTGCAGGTGTTTCAAGACTGCCCCTTCCCAGCCACCAGCTGTCTTCAACTGGCAGCCTTTTACCTCCACCAGCTTGCTGGCAATCTCTTTCCCATCTTCATCAATGCTGACAGAGCATTAACTGCATTGGTATGGTTTTAAAAATGACATAGTTAAAGTGGTGCAACCAGCAACTGTGGATTCTATAATACTAGTATGCTTGTTCCCTTAATGACATAAGCTCCTCTATACTGGCAGACACTTGGGACAACCTCGCCCAAGACTGTCCCCAGTGGAGAACAGTAATCCGTGAGGAGGTGGCACAATTTGAGAGGTCCCACTGCAGTGCAGACGAGGACAGGCGGAGGAGAAGAAAAGAGCATCAAAAACTGCCCTGTACCCCTCCAACAGCGACTAACACCTGCCTCTTCTGTGACAAGACCTGCAGCTCCAGAACTGGGCTGATTAGCCATCAATAGACTCACAAGTAGGAGGGGGATATGATGTCCTACTCGTTATCGAATGACCACCAAGAAAGAAGAGAAAAACGAATAATCATGACAGCTAACAGTGCCTTACTCTGCTACAAAGCATAGAAATGTGATTGTTTTCCTGTTTATTTGCAAACTAGACAAAATACCCTCCCCGCCCTACCACAACTCTGCCTGCATAAGCAAGCTTGGCTGGTCCTCCTTCTTCTCTCCTCTCGGCAAATTAAAGAATAGCTACTTAGACTACAGTGACTGAAAAGAGATAAGGTAAGGAGGTGAACTAGGGATGGGAAGGGACTGGAACATGCATCATCTGATCCTCACAGACAGATGACTGGTGGCCCTCATACTGCTGGCCTGATGCAGATGTTTAAAAAAAAAACCAAGAGCCATGTGTAGTGCAAAGAAATGATAAAAATGGGTAACAAAGATGATTATCATAAAATACTTTACTTGGCTTGGCAATTGACTTAAATAATGTTTGTTTATACATGTCTAAGGTTCACTACTCCATGATGCTAAAACAAATCTCAGATCTATAATGAAGAGCACAACTTAATGAGCACAATTATACTAATTGGCACTTTTTTCATGCAAGTACATAATAAAATCCACACGTCACAAAGCCCTTTTCCAGGCTTTTCTCTTTAAGAAACAAAACCGCTTTGCTAGCATCACATAGAGCAGGGGTCAGCAACCCACAACATGGATGCAAAGAGGGGTACTCAAGCCATCAACCACTATCTGTTGGGTCCATCCATCAAGCCAGCTTTCTATCCATCTTACAGTCCATGTATCCAATCCATACTTTCTTAACTCATGGGTAAGAATGTTGTGGGAGACTGTATCAAAAGCTTTGCTAAAGTCAAGGTATATCACATCCATTGACTTCCCCATGTCCACAGAGCCAGTTATGTCATCCTAGAAACTAAGCAGATTGGTCAAGCACTTGCCCCAGTGAATCCCATGTTGACTACTCTTGATCACTTTCCCCTCTTCCAAGTGCTCCAAAATGGATTCCTTGAGGGTCCCCTCCATTATTTTTCTGGGGACTGAGGGAAGGCTGACTGGTCTATAGTTCCCTGGATTGTCCTTCTTTCCTTTTTTAAAGATGGACACTACATTTGCCTTTTTCCAGTGATCCAGGACCTTTCCTGATCTCCACAAGTTTTCAAAGATAAGGCTCTGCAATGACATCTGCCAGTTTTCTCAGTATGCTTGGATGCATTAAATCTGGACCCATGGATTTGTGTGTCTAGCTCTTCTAAATAGCTCTGAACCTGTTCTTTCCCCACCAAGGGCTGCCCACCTCCTTCCCATACTGCATTGCCTAGTGGCATAGTTGGGGAGCTGACCTTGTCTGTGAAGACTGAGGCAAAAAAGCCTTGAGTATTTCAGACTTTCCCCCATCATCTGTCACCAAGACACCTCCCTCATCCAGTAATGGCCCTACACCCTCCCTGCTAACTCTCTTATTGTTAACATCCCTGTAGAAACCCCTCTTGTTGCCCTTCACATTCCTTGCTATCTGCAATTCCAATTGTGCTTTTGCTTTTCTGATTATCCCCTGGCATTCTACAGCCATATATTTCTACTCCTCCTCAGTTATCCGTTCGAGTTTCCACATCTTATACACATCTTTTTTGAGTTTAAGCTCACCAAGAATTTCCTTTGTAAGCCAAGCTGGTTACCTACCATATTTGCTTTTCTTACTGTGCACCAGGATAGTTTGTTCCTGTGCCTTCAATAAGGCCTCTTTAAAATACCTCCAGTTATCATAGACTCATAGAATACTAGAACTGAAGGAACCTCGAGAGGCCATCGAGTCCAGGCCCTTGCCCCAATGGCAGGATCAAGTACTGTCTAAACCATCCCTGATATACATCTATCTAACCTGTTCTTAAATATCTCCAGCGATGGAGATTCCACAACCTCCCTAGGCAATTTATTCCACTGTTTGACCACCCTGACAGTTAGGAACTTTTTCCTAATGTCCAAACTAAACCTCCCTTACTGCAGTTTAAGTCCATTGCCTCTTGTTCTATCCTCAGAGGCCAAAAAACACATTTTCTCCCTCCTCCTTATGACACCCTTTTATCCTGAACTCCTTCCCCGCTTTATATTAGCTTTCCAAGGGATCCTGCCCATCCACGTTCAATATATCGGGGCTCCTCTCCATTCATTCAACACAGAACTGGCTTGAGCCCCAATCCAGTAACCTGGGAAATTCAACACCATTCCTTGGCACCTCTGTGAGGAAGTGCTTCCACACTTGCATACACAAGAGTCTGAGCACAGAAAATAAACTTTTATTAAAAAGGAGGTAATTAACTTGGCATCAATTTAGGAAAACAGCACAGAGTTCAGAAACAAAAATCTTGAGTAAAGGTTCAACCCTGTAGTTTGGGCAGTGTCCTTTCTTCTCTCTGGTTCTTAAATCCAGGAATCTGAACGTCCCCCTTCATGTACCCAATTCTTCTCTGTACCCCACTCACAGTTGCTGCCCTGGGTCAGAACTGACCCACCGTTCAGAAGCACACCTGCAGAAGTCACCTCCTATTCTGAGTGTGGGGAGGCAAAGAGGCATTTTACTCATGCAGCGGGTCACTTGCCATCCACCTGCTCGACGCTCTCCTGCCGGCTGCTCACTGTGCCTGTCCACTGCCACTCTGCTGGCAGCTCATCATGACATCACTGCTCTGGCCACTTGCTCCATCTCTCCGCTGCCACCAGGCTGGCTCTCAGTCACCATCTGCTGCCATCTACCTCTCGGCTGTGACTCCTGCCCATCCATCTTAAATGATTTTAGCTCCCAGAGATTTTAACTTAGTAAGCAGGGTTGAAGGTACACACCTACAACACAACCTAAGGAAAAAAGCACCTAATAATGCCAGTTTAACTCTGTTCTTGGAACAGTGGAGGGGAACAGGACAAAACAGTACAGGCAGGAGAAGACGTATAGCCTCCTGACCAAACTAGCCTTCCCTCATGCATACTCTCATAGAGCTTTGAAAACGGAGTCCCTGAATTAGCAAGATTTCATTCTGCAAACTGTGAAGACCTTTCATTTGGCACAATTCCTGCTTGTCTGTACTCCCACAAAATTACAAACATTAGTAATGATATTTTCACTATTGCTGTATTTGATACTAATATAGCAGGTGCTGGATCACAAATTAAGTTGATTACAATAAGCAAAATACCACTCCATCAGCTGAATATCTAACAAATCTAAGCAAAGCGCAGGAGCATGCTGTATTGATATAGACATGCCCAGGGTCTCTCCCCACTTCCAGCTAGCAGTGAAAGA